>NC_141700.1:212369360-212993186 GCF_964263255.1 Lissotriton vulgaris | reverse complement strand
ACGGAACACGCCGCCATGACGCGTTTCGGGACCTCAGCCCCTTGATCACATATATATATTGAGCTAAGTGCAGAAAGTGAAATTATACATTTACTATGCCTAACTCCACCACAGCTATGCGCCTTATAGCTATATATATCGTCATAGTACCTATATGCATGCAGAGATAGTTATAGAAAATCTCTATTATTTTCCCTCCATATTCTGATCACAAAATTTCGTGCCATCGAGATTCCTATCTCCATATTCCTGGCACACACTGGGCTGTAGATATAATTGTTTTACTCTTGCCTTATTAGCACTTCGGTATAAAGTCAAGGCTTGCCGAGGAGATAGCAGGTGTTACAATGGATGTACAGATCACCCAGAGATACTGTTTTGTACTGTAGCCTCTCTAGTTATGTGGATTAATGAGACAGTAAGAATGGAGCAGGCATTTTTTCCAGGTTTAAATTAGAAGAAAGAACCATAGTAATTGTCAAGTCTATAGAAAAACATGTTAAATGAACATGAAAAGGCGAATTTAAAAGTCAGAGTGGGCTGTAGGAATGTGTACAATATTAGTAAGTAAGTCAGTGGAACGGTCTGGTCACATCTAAAAATATGAAATTGATTTATTTGAAGAAGAGAGTTACAGAAAAAATTGTGGTACAATTTCTCAATCCCTGCTACCCACGAGCAAACACTATTCGCACATTCATTTAAATAGGTGACTTGATGTTTACAGATAATGAGTGGGGTAATGTGTGCAGAAGGGCACACGTTAAATTTCACATGAAATAAGAGTTGTAAACACATCCATTCATGCATCTACACGAGATGTGTGAGCCTCCTCTGTTGTGAATCCGACTACATCTGTGAGAGAAAAGCAGCTTAGCTCTACTTTCAGAAGGGCAACATAATTAGGCAATCTCAATGGCACCTGCGCGTGGACACCTAAGGGTGATTGGTCGCTCAAGCTACTCTCCAGTGTCTGACACTATTTCCCCTCTGTGCATAAACAGAGGGATCCCTGCACAAGTGATAATGTGCCTGACATCTGTTCATGTGGAGTCATTAGAGTGCCACAGTGTGAATCCGCATCTTCTGCATGAACTGTGACAGTGTCATTACTGTAGGAAAAAGTGCACGCCAAAACAAACAATGACACATAACCTACATGCAAATGCAACCTTTTCCCACGGGAATGAAAAAAATATATATTTTGTTAACAAGAAGAAAATTTCCTATGCTGTGTAATAATTGTATAAAATCACTATATTCATTTCATTTGTTTATTTCAGATATAAAATCCATAAAGCGCAATACAGAAAAATGCAAGGTATGAGAATAAATTTAGGATGAAACATTAAAAGATTAAAAGTAGTGAATAGCATTCGGTACATACAAAGGGGCATATTGTACAAGCCCATAGCGCCATCAGAGCATCATTTTTGTGATGCACCGGTGACAGTGTGCCCTGCACCATATTTAGAAAGTGGCAGTAAGCCACTTTTTGTGGCTTAATTCTGCTTTGCAAAATATGCTACGCTTTCATGCAGGTGTGTGAAAGGGGCCTGCAATGGGTGTTGCTGTGAGCGTTACACTGCAACATTGCACGTCATTGCTTTTTTGTCGCGGCCCCAGATTTTCAAGGAGGTTTAAATCTGTGACAGGGCCAAAAAATAACTCCATGCAAGGGCACATGTTAGAATGGCGCACAAGGAGAACTGTTTTTATTTCCCCTCGTTTTTGCATTTTCTATGTGTGCTGCAGAAAGAGCAAAAATTCATAAGTGATTCTTTATGTGCGGGAAGATGTCCCTTCATGCACATAAACAGTAAGTGGTGACGCAGCTGCATGCTCCGCCATTTTATTGTACATATTTCCCAAAGTGTCAATGCCACAAGAATACATTCACACATAAAAAGTAGAATACAAAGCAGCACCTTTGGTTGAGTAAAAGTGAAAAAAGAATAGGAACTTAGATTTGAAGTAGTTAAAAATGCACCGTTAATAGACACACAAGAATCAATACTTCGTTATTGAGCACCACGAATACAGAAAAGCCAGGCAGTGAGCAAAAACCTGGTCATTGCAATCACAGTCATCTCGCTGTTATTGGAATGCAGAATGCAAAGTCAAGGGCATACTGCTGGAAGCCCAAAAGTTTGCACCAAGGTTTTAACTATTGCTTTTGGGGGTGGGCACAAGTCCTAAAAATAAATAGAAGTGAAGAATGCTGTCACCGGAATTGACGTCACACCAGGAAGTGATGTCACGAAAGGTGGCTTCCACCATCCTGCTCATTGCCTCCCCTTGCTCACCCCTTTGAGGCAATTGCATCTGAGAAGCTAGCGTGTGTGCAGCATGCTGTGAGCTCCGATCTCGTCCCAGAGAGGCCAAAGAGGGAAGTCCAGCTGTTTGGCGGGGGGGACGGCGTCCACCCGGCAAAATAAGGGGGGGGTGATGCCTTCCACCCGCGTGGTTCCCCGGCTCAAGCCCTGCTTGTGGGGTTTGGCAGAAGCAGGGCAAAAAAAGAAAAGATGTGCAAGGCTCTTCCACTATGTTGCAGGAGATGCACATACTTGAGCTGCAATACTTATTTCCCCTCTTCACACAGGAACTGTTCACTGGGAGAATTCCATACCTCATTTTTAAGTAGATTTGTAATGTTGTAGAGCCGGGGAGAGTGTCAAGAAGTGATTCATAAGCAGGTTTAATCATTAGGTCCAAGAACAAGTCAGTCATACTCTGTGCTTTGACGCTTTTCAGTTCCCTCAACCAAAAATGCTCCTTCAAACAATTTGTAATCGAGGAGCAAGAAACAGACTTAGCTGTGCCCGGCGAATCCCAAAGAGAGGGCATACCTAGTTCGTAGAGCATGGACGTGACATAAACAAGCCAGGTGATCGTCTCATACCCCGGGAATTAAAAGTGCCTTGATTAAAGCTCTGTAGGAATCCAGTTCCTCTGTGGACCACAGACTCTGCTAGTACATGATGGGTCTAGCCATTATAAAGTGATTAATGGAGTAAAAACCCATGTCTATGAGCTGGGGGAGACGAGGCTCACTCTGCTGAAGGGTGAGGACACTCTCCACAAACTTGTTTTCTATATTTCAGAGTTCGTCAGACCCAGCGGGTCCCCAGAGTTCTGCAGAATACATGTCTGAGCTTTTCTCTTTGAGATTGTACATTTCCACCACTGGGGCAAGGGAGCATTCATGGGCCCTCTTACACAGCTTAGACACAACCCAGCTTCTTGTTGGTGTTTCAGTGCACTTTTCCTTATGTGTGTAGAACAGCTCATTTTTTGAGTTAAACATATCCCCAACTGCACAAATTCCTTCACTTGGACAAGTGAAGCACCCTGCACCCTGATCCTGGCACTGGCTGATTTATAAGGATTGAGCACCTTAAATTTTGTTTTATTGATAATGAGGTCAAGGCCTCATGTGCTGCAAACATTTAGAAAACAGTCTACAATTGCCTGCAGAACATGTGGTGTTTTAGATATTAGTAGCATGCCAACTGCAAAAAGCAGCATGGCGATTTTGCCTGGGAAGTCGAGTTCCCAAACAAAGTCCTTAATGAAGAGCACGAACAGTGTAGGGGCTAGCACACAGCCCTGATGAACAGCAGATCCAGTATTAAAAGGGTTAGTGAGCTCGCCATTATTGCCATATCTAACCCTGGCCGTGTCTGTTATGACCGAGTAGCCTGATTAGGAAAGACTAAAGGTTGTCAGGGACACCCATCTCTTTCAGGACTTCCCACGGCTTACCTCCAGCAATGGAAAAGAAAGCTGATCTTAGATCAAAAAAGACCACATATAAGCCTCCTTTGTCAAGCGTAACAGTCTTCCAGTAGAGGCAGCAAAAGCAGAGAATTTATCCACCATGCCTACCCTGTTTCTATGACTTGTCTGAAACTCAGAGAGAATTGAGTTGTCAATGAGCCAGTCTGATAGTTTCCCCAGAATGAGAAGGAAAAAGGTTTTTGGGCTGAGCCAATGAGGCTGATGGGCCTGTAGTTTCCTGGGTCTCTTTACTGCCTTTTTTGTAAATAGGCAAAATCTCGGCACTTTGCCAAGACCCTGGGATAGCGCTATATTCCAACAAGGACCGGAAGAGCCACTGGAAATATGAGGCCCAAATCAGAGATTTGACCGTAAATTAATCCTCAGGGATAGAATTGAGGCCCAGGGCTTTATGTGCATGAAGATCCATAATTGCCTCCACAACATGCTTATGTTCAAAGGTCAGAGGGGTGCTTTCGCTGCAAGGACAGGGAGTAAGAAGTTCCATTTCTCTATTCCCGCAGATAGACTTGGCTGTTTACTAGTTTTAGAAATGGTCCACCCAGTACTGGGGTTGAAGGTTGTAATCAACCATGGTGACAGAGTTACGGTTACCATGAGCCACTATTTGCCATATTGACTTGGTATCACCTGTGCTAGCAGCTGCAACCAGATACTCCCACAGCTCATGAACTCAATCCAGTTTAGCCCCGGCGAGTGCGTTCTTATAATCTTTTCTGGCACATGGAATGACTTGCCTGTTTCCTGCTTTCAGACTTTGAACAAGGGTATGTCTAAGTCTCCTGAAGCGAATGTTGAATCATGCACAACACGTGTATACCCTGGAAGCCCGCGAACAGTCTTGCATAGCGGGCCTTCAAGTGACCTAAACTGCTTTTCATGGTGCTTGCTGATAGACACCATGTCAGGAGTTCTTGATCCATTGCCACCCATTACCTTTATAGCATCAGCCACCAGGCCATCAATCTAGTCCAACTCACCAGGTCACTGCAAACCGCCTCCCATTTTAGGGCCTGCTTGTTGTTGGAGCTGCGGCCCTGATGAGATTCAGACCCAGGCCTACTAAGGGGCAAATGGAGAGCAGTATGATCACTATCAAAGTAATCTAAGACCACCATG
Organism: Lissotriton vulgaris; assembly: GCF_964263255.1. Lineage (NCBI taxonomy): Eukaryota > Metazoa > Chordata > Amphibia > Caudata > Salamandridae > Lissotriton > Lissotriton vulgaris. The sequence continues at coordinate 212,988,266 of NC_141700.1, read as the reverse complement.
TCTATTAGAGAGGGCCAAACAGGAAATTAAAGAAAAATATAATCAATATGACTCTTTTGAAAAAAGTGCTTGAAAGTGTGGGCACCTCTACAATCCGAGGTTGATCTACCATTACAGGCCCTGAGGCCAAAGTGAAGGGATAAGCTCATCAGCTGGTTAGCGACCGAGAAGCATCACTTTACAGATGCCAGAAATATTTGCAGTATTTACAACAAGGGGTGGTGAGGGACAGAGTCTCTGATTTAAGCAGAAAGCTCTCACCCAGTCAAGAGATCAGGGCTAGATCCAACACCGTTTTTTAGCTCACTGCACCATCCCAGTTTCAGAACCTGGCTGTATGCAAATTAGTCTGTTCCTGTCCCAGTGCATGATGGGAACAGGGCAAACCAAACTACAAAAGCCAATTCTTACACTGGGAAGGAAACAAGCTCCCGGGGACCGGTTTCTGGCATTACAGCCGTCTTCGGCCCGGTTTGCTTGAATCCTGATGGTGCAATGAGCAAGGGTCTCACATCTGAGAATACCCTTCCACGCTTAGGGTGGACAAAAATATTTACAACAAGGGGTGGTGAGGGACAGAGTCTCTGATTTAAGCAGAAAGCTCTCACCCAGTCAAGAGATCAGGGCTAGATCCAACACCGTTTTTTAGCTCACTGCACCATCCCAGTTTCAGAACCTGGCTGTATGCAAATTAGTCTGTTCCTGTCCCAGTGCATGATGGGAACAGGGCAAACCAAACTACAAAAGCCAATTCTTACACTGGGAAGGAAACAAGCTCCCGGGGACCGGTTTCTGGCATTACAGCCGTCTTCGGCCCGGTTTGCTTGAATCCTGATGGTGCAATGAGCAAGGGTCTCACATCTGAGAATACCCTTCCACGCTTAGGGTGGACAAAAATATTTACAACAAGGGGTGGTGAGGGACAGAGTCTCTGATTTAAGCAGAAAGCTCTCACCCAGTCAAGAGATCAAGGCTATAAATATTTGCAGGACACCAGAAGCAGCATCTACTCCTTCTGTTAGATGCAAAGGTGCAAAGCCTAAGGTTTCGAAGGTGACATTAAAATCGCTGCAGCGATTACCTTATCAAAGAGTGGGAGGGTATCAATAGCATTTTCTAAAGTGTGCAAAGTGTTAGATGATATATTGGCCCCCGGGCCTGCTGTACATTTTGAAAAACATAATATAGGCACCCACCCCCAGCAAGAGACACCTCCAACACATCTCGCAAGTTGATGTCCAGCCTTGTCAAAGTGAGGGCTAATGAATTAATGATCCACATAATGAGACTGCCTGCCGGCCGACCCCCACCACCAGAAGTAGTGGGACAAAAAAGTAGTAACCCCGGACCTGTATATGGGCTCAGCATGCCCAATTTTTCGCTGATTACGAATGTCATCAGAGTCAATAAACGTCCCTCAGTCGTAATCTGCTAAATTTGAGTTGAGGACAACAATATTCCAAGAAGGTATCCTCCAGGCTTTAGAAGAAGAGCTAGACAAAGAGGACAGTGACAAGAACAGTCAGGTCTGGGGAGAGAGTATGCAGCTGCTTCACGGGAGCAGGATTCATTGGGACTGTTGCCATGGAGATTGGTACATCCTGTGGGTTTCCATTTGTTGAAGAGGTTCCCGAGGTCGCAGATTCCAAACTGTTAGAAGCAACCAGAATTGAGGAATGTCTGGAAGTGATATTAGAGGAAGCTGAACTGACAGCCAATGCTGTAACTGTAACAGAGACTCCCTGAAGATCCCTCTCAGCTGGGACAGGATCTGAAGCATCACACTATTGCTGCAATCTTCGGGTGTCTGCATTGAGAGGACAGAAAACAATGTCATTGAAAATGCCCCTGTCAATCGAGATTGCTTTGAATCAATATTTAAGCAAGACTTAGTGCCAACATGCATTGGACATAATAGGTTTCCGAGAGAAGTTTTAAGGATTTCACAAGTATGTTAGAAACACGCTGTTAAAGAGCACTTTTTAAAATGTATCTGCACATCATGTCATGAAGCCCGTCTGCTCCCTTTTACAGTGTTATTAATGGTTGAAAGATTCCAAGTTTTCACTTTTAATATGATCTTACTTTTTATAATCTGTAGACTATGGTACTGTAGTTTAAATATTGCAACAAAATATAATTAATAAGATTGATGCCTACCTCACTCTATATAATTGACCTTTCTCTCACTATCCCACAGTCTTTCCTTTTTTCTTTTTCCCTGACCCCCCCTATCTCTTCCTCTGGTCCATTCAAGTACTCATTTACACATCCAGCAATCAATCCATCCATCTGTCCATTCATACCAGCATTTATTGGTCCATCTACTGGTCTGCCCGTCAAAGCCATCAATCTGTATGTCTGTCCGTCCGTCCGCCCATCCATATGTATAAAAAAGTCCATGGACCCCAACATTTCTTTTTATTTTTTTGCAGAGTTTTATATAGCGCGAACTAGACCCAAACCAAATCAGGTATCAGAGCACTTTACATAGCACCAGTTAGGTTACATGAGGACACACATTCATTTTAGGCACGGGGAGACTAAGTGATTTGCCCAGAATCACTGGAGGTTTTGGCGTTGTTACTAAGACTTGAACCCAGATCCCCAAGTCCGAGGTCCAGCGCCCTAGCCGTTAGGCCAACTCCTCTCCCCAAAATCTTAAATAGGTACCTTTGGTAACAGGATAATAAGCACCCTAGGATAGATAATAGGCAATTCCGGTAATCATGTCTTCGACAATTATTTTTAAATTCCATTAAGCGACCATTTTCACCATGACCATAACTTTCCATTGCCATGTTTAATTAAATGCCCCTTACTCCTTTCATTCACTGCCCTTCTAAATCTGATTCCAGGGTTCTGCTGCTTAAAGGTTCAATCTTTCTATCATCTGCCTTGCTCCTGTTTGAACCGAATACAATGCCATTAATGTGCTTTTTTGATTTTTTCTTTATATGTCTTCCTTCCACCATAAATTACAATAGTTCTGTGATGAATCAATTCTTTGGTATTTCAGAAGTCATTTTGTTGAATAAAAAAAGGAACATTCAATACGAAGGAGTATTATTCTGAATAACTGATATAATTCTGACACCTTATAACAAGGGGAGAAGTGTCTTCTCAAAACCATGTGCTTCTTAAATAACCAATTGAAAAGAATAAGTATCAATACTTGATTTAGGAAGACAGCTGTGAGAATGAATCTAAATTAAATCATTTGCTTGCAAGTATCAAGCAAAATCATTCAGAAATTTAGTGTTGAAAATGTGATACACAACCAGCCACATGTTAAGAAACAGCTCTGAAACATATCATTTCCCTTTCTGGAATTAAGGATCCATTTCCCACACTGACAAATGCAAGGCTCTGCACCAAAATACCTTTCATTTTCAAATCAAAATGAACAAAGAATGAGTTCTGCTGGAGTTATCAGGCCTGGAGTGGAAATGTCAGCAGTAATAAAGTGAGATGTGACACTCTGCTTTTGTCCTGATCTCGCGTGTGTTCGGAGCTTCAATGGAGGTCACAAAGGGCTCTGGATGCAATTCCACCAGCCATATCGTTCTGTTAGCAATGCTTTATGTCAGAGATGTGGGACTGGTTATCCCCATGCATTTCGTCACTGCATATCCTGCAATCAATCCATACATTCTTCTCATAGGCTCTCAGTAGCTTTATCCTGATGGAGTCTGCACAGGCACGATGATTGGACTGAAACCATGAATGTAAAACAGCTCATGCATAGCCTGATGAATTTGAATTTCAGATTGTACAATTTTAGGCTGGCCAAATATGTTTGGTCTGGAAGGGGTTATGTGACAGGGTCAGGTTTGTCAATGGTATAGAACTGGGCAGTAAATTCGCGTTTTCTAATTTCTCAAAACGGAAAAAGCTACACTTTCTTAAATTTACTTTGGATAAAGAAACGTTGTCACAAGCTGCATCAGTTTCAGAAAATAAAAACAAAGTTTAAACACCAAAGCACAAAGTGTATAAAACACAAATAAATAAATTCACAAAGCAAGCCTATAGGCGGGAAGATCCAACGTAGATTAGTGTGATCTCTAATTAAATTTCTGAATGAAATGTTTTGCGGAATATTATATTTTGATCAATAGCCAAGGGTAGATGACAGGGAATTTGTGACTCAAAGTGCAACATGCAGAGGTTCGAGGTGCCAATTTCTACAGTCTTCTAAAGATTATGTAGTGCTTGGCGGGCATTATATTATCATCAATATCTATGTTTCCATACATCATGAGCATACATTTATGATGTGGTATTAGTTTGCTTCTAGAACATTGAATGCCAACTTAATAAACGTTATTGTTTTGTGCAACGTGCTTGTGTTGTGTCGGAATTGTACATCCCTTATAACAAGTTAGGTTGGGTTTTTATCCAGTGTTTTGTCCAATATAGCACTACATCAATTTCAAGAATATCACATATTGGACTAGGTCCCAGTTCACTATTTAACACATAGCTCGAGGTAGCTTGGGGCGGTTTAATAGGTTTTTCATACATTTATTCTGGACTACATAAAATGTGCACTCCACATAAAAGGCCCGGGTTCTAACACCATGTTTGACTGGTAGAATACGCTTATAGTGCAACTGATAGTTTTGGGGTATAGGTTGTCAATTTTCAGATCTCCCTTACAGACTGGCATGTTGCATTGGGAGTCAATGGTTCAGTTCTGCAACACCTTCTCTTGCTTAGACAAGATGTCCTTCCACCAAGGCTTCAAACTCCTACTGACAATCAAATGTACTTATTTCTCCTGGCATTATGTTAGAACATTGAAACACGTTTCATTAACTGAATCTTTTGTCATATGAGGGGAAATACGATTAATGCTGTGGAACAGTGATGCGGAAAGTCTAGACTGATAAATATCTGATAGAAGCTGTTTCGAGCTTTTCTCGAAACAGCTTTATATAGAAATAGTTTTATGTGCAATTATTGTGGCTCAAATCAACTTTTTTGATTTAAGGGGTGTATATTGCAATGCCCACGACCGCAAGTCTATCTCGCAGCACTTTGAGACTGTATTACATGTCCAGTGGATCAGAGTCCTCACTCACTTCCACCAAATGTATACTTAAATAAAAGGCAACCTGAATAATATAGTTTTTAAGAGTGTCTTGAAGTACAAGTAGTTGGGTTCTGTCCTCTAGTTTAGTTTGTTTGCACCCCACAGCTTTGTGCCTACAGATCAGCCTCATTTTCTAAATTCTTGTGAAGATTTGTTGAAATCCAGCAAGATGTAGGTGGGCGGAGGTTCCTGTAGGGCTGCAGACAGAGCAAATGTTTGCATGTATCTCAGCCGTTTCTTCTAGTACGCTGGTATGTGCAGTACAGCCCATTTTTAATGTAATTATGTCTTCCACCTGCAGCCAGCGTATTGATTTCACAGCTGGCTTTAAATTATCATTCTTCCAGAGATTCAAGCTCAGCGCAGACGCCTGATCCAGCAACTGTTGCATTCCTTCTGTTAATGGAATGTCAATATGGGTGTCATTGGCATACATTTTAAAATTGTGGCCATATTGTCCATAGCCTGCTCAGATGGCATATGTATAGGTAGAAATAGTGGTGAGAGTGCCGAAACTTGTGGGTCTGCATAAGATACTTTCTGGTCATATGATGTAGATATATTTTGTACTTTGTTGTCATGATGGAGGTGGGAGGGGCAGATCTGGCGCAGTAGATTAATGTGTTTGCTGCCCCCTGCCGGTGTTCACTGTTAGTATTGTATAATCAATTGTGACATACACAGCTGAGTCCTAGCAACACAGATTGCTGGTCTTCATCAAGTTGGGCAAGGAGTTCCTCTATGATAGTGGGCAGTTAAGTTGTGGTGTGACCTGTGGGTCTGAACTGTGATTTGTCAAGTACTAGCTAGTTTTGTAGAATGAAAAACTGAACAATGCACCTGAATCTGGAGATCACAAGCAGATCTTAGCATGGCTCTTGAGTCTTACTTAGCCATTCTGATGTAGTATTATGTGCTTGTTTGTTTGCACATTATGTATAGTATTATCCATACCCATCAGTAAATATAGGAGTGTTCTTCAAAAGGGTGTCATGGTATGTTCTGGGAAAAACTTGAGATATGACATCTTATGTTGGACCCTTGAAATCATTATACTTTCTGACTATATATTTCTACTCACCATACAATTGTCACTGTTGGCCCAGTTCAATCTACTCCATTTTCAGTCTGTAGGATTCTGCCCTGATGGTCAAGCAGGCCTGGAGACCAGCAGCATGGTAAACATGATCACATCACAGTTATAAATGATACCCACATTTTTCTTAAACTTGAAACGAAAACATGCATTAAATGGGCCAGTGTTAATCTTTCTTTTATATGTTAAAATGTGTGGACGCCAGCAGCCGGTAAATACTTACCATGATAACAATGTTTTGCTCTCTCTTTCTACACAAATGTCAAGTTTGACCTCCCACCACTCCCTCCTAGAAACACATGTCACATTATAGAGCAGTATCCCCAGACTCTAGCCAAGAATAGGGCTACCGACCTCCATTCCAAGCATGGCCCTTTAAAAGCAACACTTGAGAAAACACTGGATACTGCGAGTGGCAGCATTTGGCGACTGCACCTGTTAATTATATGTAATGTAAATTGATACTTGTATAGCGCACTACTCACCCGCAAGGGACTCAAGGCACTTGTACGAATACCACTGTGGAACCCATCCTGGCTTTCCCTGTGAGGCGTCCACTTCTGGACACCCCAAGGTGGAGGCCAGGCATCCTTAGGGTTGTGGGGGCCGTGGTGGAGATTAAGCAAGCTATTGCCCAGAGTTGCACTCAATAATTGGAATAGGCACCAAGGCGAGAATTATCAGGTCTGTGGAATTTTGAGCCCAAGACCTGCCGAGGCGGGGAATTTGACCCTGGTCCCGGGCCAGACCTCTGCATCAGGGTCTGCCGCTCTAACCATTGAGCCACACTTCTCCATATGGGATTGTGGGACAAGGCAGTAGCAGTGTCTGCTTCCTCAATACACATTTAATAGTTTCCTGATAGTGAAACAGTAGCAGAGGAAAAGTTGAAACTCACACTGTTCATTTACGCATCAGCCGCCAATAAGATAGGAGCTTGGCTATCCATACACTAATAGTTGACGGCATATGACCATTCACTATTACCACAAAAATATTTAATCTCTACCTGTAGCATGAATTTCCTAAAAAGGATTGGAATTATTCACCACGACTTTTATCCTCTTCCTTTGTGAGTCATTTTCTGTGAATCACGCTGTCTTCGACACATTTGAAATATATCAAGGCCTGTCTTTGGATCAGCTTCTGTGTCTTGTCCTTCAAAGACTTTCTCACCGTGACATTTCCATCAGCCTTTACAACTTAAAATACTCCCTTAGAGTGCTAGAATCAGTGCTTAATTTGAGACGGTGGGCTCCACCAACATTGCTTTCTAGGGACCAGAACTTTTTTCATCTTCAGTCATTTCCCAAGAGCAAGAGAAGGAAAACACACAAACGGGAACGAAGAAGAAAAGAAAGACAGAAAGCCATCCTAATGTGAAAAAGCAGGAATTTACAAGAGTGATACAATGAGGCAAGAAGTGCCTGGGAGTGGAATAAAGAGATGTGAGGTGGGTTCAGGACTATGCAGCTTTAGTGTCCGGTGCACCGTCAAGAAAGTGCCGCCCGGAGGCTTCTGAACAAAGGTTCAGGCACCAGCACTCATTCTTTTACAAATTAAGCACTGGGTTGTAGGCATCACAATCAGAAAATGATGGCAGTGTGATGCTGTTCAGGGGAAGTAGAGTTGAAACAATAGCAATCAATGTGTGCACATTGTATTCTAAGATGACCTAACTTTGTTTGCGCTTCACTCTATTTTCACCACTTAAAGTAGGTAGTTGTAGCCTTGCTTATGTTTATTATGCTAAGTAGCCACTTCTATTGACTGACAGTCTGATCAGAAATACCACCGCATGAACTAAGGTCCTCATTTAGAGTAGGACAACTGGTCTGTCAGTCCGCTATGGCAGTGGAAGAAAATCACCCACCATATTTAGAGATCTCAGCTGGTCAGGTGGAGATCCTTCACAGAGCCGGCATCAAGGCGGCTTCAATAAAAGCCCTGTAACTTTGCTGAGCAGCTGCCATTTTTGAAGCAGCTGCTCAGAGTGGGAGTTTCTATCAGCATGTGGCAGCCATTTCTGTGGTTTCCTGTTTGGGACTGCCAGGCTTAACTAGTGCGGCCAGTCTAAGATACTTTGGTTGACTGCCCCATGTCTGAGAAACTGGAGGAGCCGGGGTACGCTATGCCTAAGGAAACATGGCCATTCCTCTAACTCTGGGGAAACTGCAAGTTTAGGGGATGGGATATCCTGTACCTTCTTGATTGAGTATCCTGTCCATCAAACTCGAACTGAGTCCCAATATCTTAGAAATTCATGGTATTAATATTTTAATCACATTCATATTTTGATGATGATGATGATGATGATGATGATGATGATGATGATTATTATTCTTATTATATGCCACTTGATGCCTAGGTGGCACCTTATGAAACACTCATGTGGAGTTAATTAGTCTAGACAGAGTTGTGGATTGGATGTCTGTCACTGAGAACCACACTTGATCAACAAGTTTCAGGTTCTGGACGCGGCAGGGCTGAATCCCTCTCATCCGTTTGATGACAAAAACAGCAGTAACGGTGGTGATTATTAAGAGTAGTAATCACCAATAGAAATCAAGGGTTGCAAACTTGCGATATGTTGCGAAGCGTAAGAAGCACATCGGTGCTATTATTGTGACAGCTACTTTACGCATACTGCATGCCACATAAGATACATTGGCCATTCTAGCATGTAGATCCGGTCTTTGCTCATTTATACACATATGCCTTGGTTCGGAGCATAATGTTGGATTTTAATTTTCGCGGGCTTAAGTGGTAGCTATAATTTTTAATTTACACCAAGCCACTAACTTAAAAAAAGAAAGGAAATCTGAACTTAATCACTATGGAGGGCAACATATTTGCCTTGGGTAAATTAGATTCACGATCAATTCCAAAGGTGAACGACAGAATCAACCATATTTAGCATTTCTGTGTTTCTGTTGCAATATGTACCTTTTTTGTCCCTTTAATTAAATGCCAATATGCCCATATAAATAATACAGAGGAATTAAAAAGGTGTACATAACATTTGATATAATGCTCCATGAAGAACCCGACTGTGTTTTCAGTCTTGGCTGGCAATAACATACATGCCCGGAGAGCACAAAGATGAAGTTGGTATCTATGGCTTGCTACACAGGTGCATGTTTAATATCACATGCCCAGATTTGATGAGCAGAGACATTTCAAAGGGTTCAAGGCTAACTAATTTATGCCTTGTGATTAATAAAAGACTCAGTGTACAATTTAGTTTCCATATAAAAGGGAACTGTTGAAGATTTTACCGTTTGATGTGGGGGATAAGTAATATGTGTCTTAATGGGATGGTACATTCTGTAATGTATGGATATTACAATATGTGCTGAAACACATTTGGAAATTAATTCATTTATAAGTCATGAAGGCGATAGTGGCGAAAGCATATCTTGCTTTGATGATTTATACCAAATCTTTTTCTATGATAATTGTACCTTGAATCAAAGATGTATTAATATTATAATTATAATTATTTTATTATTATTAGTAGTAGAGGGTAGTAGTTGTAAAAGTAGTAGCAGCAGTATTAGTGGAATTAATAGATTTCGTTTTAGTTTTATTATCATTACATTTTATTTCACAAATGCATTTCTGTGATAGATGCATTTAATTTCCGACTAAATGCACCATTGCTCTGCCGTCTATGCTATGGCGCTGAAGGCTGGATGAGCACTGGAGCAATCCAGTGTGTGAAATGCGACGCAGCCTTTGCTGGAGAAGGAAAAGAGACCTTGGATTGCACACATGCTTCTGCCTAGAAATAATACGCGCTTGATCATATGGAAGTTCAAAAACATTAAAAAGAAATCTATAAAATAACAAGACTTAATTTGCCTGAATTGCAAAGGCCCATAATGTACCTGAGATTTGTAATTTAATCAAAGTTCTGGAGAAGGAGCAAATCTTGAATGCTACAGATAATAAGAACCTGGAAAGAGTCAAACTATTGCATTGTGAGTAAGGGATTTCACCATCAGAGCCGAAAAAGAATGATGTCTCCCGCCTGCGCTGCATTATTGTATCACGCCATTCTCTCGGATTCAAAGCCCGTTACTGATTGAAGGATTAGTGAGTGGATCTGTTGCTATGATCCTTCGGCTAAAACGTTCATCAAAATCTTGACATGCGCATTCATCAAGGAGGCAAGTGCAGTGTTTTTACTTTGAGTAGGGTCATCTCCTTATTTACACAAGTAGTTCTTTTGCAGCCTTACAGAGGCTGACAAGGACTCCCCTGTCCCCCTAGGACGCCGAGACTCGAACCCGGTTCCCCAAATCCAAAGTGCTGGCCACTACGCCACATCCTCTGCCAGAAACCTCTCGCCTCTCGAGTTTGGATGAGTGTTTTGTTTAATGTAGCAGGCAATTCAGAAATATTATAATCATAAGTACTATTGTAATTCTTTGGCTACAAAGTCCCTGACGGTTGAAGTATTTATTTCTCTCTTACATGGAGCGCTCTTTCTAGCCCTAGGTCGTTAGACATGCTGCGCCAGGATGTATGACGTTACAACACAGGCTATTACAACGCCTGCCTTTACAACGCGGTTTTTACATCGCATACCTTTACAACGCATAGCGCTTAGAGGTGCTGGATAGTCAAAAGTTTAATTTTCTATTCCAACTCCAGTCCCCGTGGACACTAGGGAAGGTGTTGGATAGAAAATTAAACTTATTCCCTATCCTAGAGCGCCCCCCAGCGCAATGCGTTGTAATGGTTTGCGTTGTAATGGTAGTGCGTTGTAATGGTAGTGCGTTGTAAAAGTTTTGTTGTAAAGGCTGTTTACCGCTGCGCCATCATGTTTACGGTGCTCATTACTTGTCTTGCAGCTGTAAGGCCAGGGCTTCAGGCCCCTTCATCCCTTGTGGCACATGGAGACTCCCACCCTTTCAGAGACCCCCAATGCTTCAGTGGGCGCCCCTTCAGGCTTTGGTCAATGTACATTTGTGAGATATGAGAGACTCAGTGGACCCTCACCACCCTCTGAAGGGGGTCCCATCGTTTTGCATTCCACCACTGCATGGGTGATTGATTTGTTTGAGGTGAGGTTTGAGACTAGATATGAGGGGGTTGAGGGGGTAACTGATGACAATCCTTTGATTATGTAGTCTGGAATTGACATCAAAGTACTGATGGTAGAAACACATTTTGGTAGGAGACAAGTGTTTATCTTACCCGAAAATATGGGTGAATATGGAATAAAAAGATATAGAAATATGTATTGTTTGTTTGTAGGAGCTAAGAGTGTCTGTGAGAAGAGGAATAGTTTGGTGAGTTGCATTCAGGGCCTGACTGGGAACAGCCCTGGCAGACTGCTGCTCTACCGGCACTGGCAACAGAGGGAAGGGGGGCAGGGTTGCTAGTAAGAAGCACCTCTCCCGCTTTTGTTACAGGGGGCCGACATTACTGCACTGCTGCAAACCAGTCCCCAGTGACAAAACTGTCCCACGCGGACACAAAACCAGCCCTCACCCCTCCGGCCCACTGGGGGAACAGTCAGCGCCTGGTTGCATTGGTGGGATAAGGAACTCTATTGAAAGCTATCCTTGTGTATATGTGTGCATGGTATGTAAAATAATGTTTGGATATAGGGAAATCAAGCTTCCTACTGGTTTTGACAGTTAGTGGTGTAGTGGAGTGAGAGTCTGGCCATATAGAATGATTGTAGTGTGTACTTAACACTTTTCTGCTCTGAAATACCGATATGATTATGTTGCTGTAGCGCTTCTGAAGAGGTTTATAATCTCCCAAAAAATAGTCCTTCAGAACAGATGAGGGTATATATTTACAATATGTTTATATTCTTTTTCCATACTTCTGCAAATGACAAATGGTTTATTAATAACCTTCAAGTGATTTAATGAAACGTCTTTTAAAAAAAATATAATACTAAGATTCCAGACCTAAGATGTCCAGAAGGTGTCTAGTTTTCCAAAAATTAACTATAGCCAGGGCCACTGGAATTATGCAATTATACAGCTGCAGCTTTTTTGCATACTTATGGGTTTGCAACAAAATCCATCATCTGCTGCATAAACTGCAGATTTTAACAAAAAAAAAGTTACTTGCTCCAACAGATTAAAAGCTACTAAAAATGCAATGACGTGTTCATGCACAGTAGAAGACCCTCCCTAAAGGTTAATAGATCATCTTTCATTTGCGTTTTTCTATATTTAGTTGTAAAACTGACAGTAATGAGGTGCACACTTTATTCAGACAGTATTACCATGTGTAAAATGTACAAAGCAATTAATTAATACATAAAAAAAATGTGCAGCGTTATTCCACATAATTTACGTTTCTTGCTGCATAATTTAGTCAACTCTGCCGCATAATTTGATGCTCCTCTGTCGCATTATTTCAGTGGCCTTGCCTACATCTGGTGTATATATGTATTAAGTATTATATAATAGACATTTGACTCATATAAGGTACTATACTGTTTGAAGCTAATTTAATATTGACATTGTTATGCCACTTATATGGAGACCACGCCTTTTGTCCATTGATTAAAATGCCATAGTTTCCCTAACCTGGTAGCACGAAAGCTGTTGTACAATGCCACAATGTCCTCGCTTTGTTATGAAATGTACTCTAGCTGAATTTGTGAGTATTAAATTGAAATAAAGTTTCACTTAGAATTGCATGGAAATATAAGGCAATATGTTCAGCTGTCAAAGGCCTGCCTTCAAAAGCAAGAAATCAATATTAGGAATTCACTGTGAACCATAAATGTTTCAGTGTTACTACTTACAAATGTTAAACTGTTTTGCGAAGCAAGTACCTGTAATGGTGGTGGAGGGGGGAATTGGGGTGGGGCGAGGTTAACATTCAGTGCTTTGCCTGTTGATCTCCTGGGTTAATCTATATTCATGGCTGCACAGAACTCAATTCTGCAGCATCCAGTGAATTCCAATGATGTTTAAGAGCATTTCAGTTTTGTTCAGTGCCTTGGTCCTGCTGATCCCCCTCTTGACTCAATGGCAATTTAGTAGCAATGACTGAGTCCTCAGGCCACCTTATTCATTGTAAGCCATTCTGAAGTCAGCCAATCACTTCAGGTTGTTCCCTTGAAAGCAATCATGTCCAAAGCTCCTTTCTGAATGGCTACATAATCTCTTGGAGCCTCAGAGGTATATGTTGTGCCTGTAACACTAAAGGCCCTCGACAAAAAGTGTTCCCTCTCCCCAGCGGAAGCTTAAGTTTGGGAGCGAACAACATCATTCAGCCATTTGGAGGAATCTATCTCAAGTGCTACACAAAAATTGAATTGAAATCAGGTTGCCAAAACTGTATCTGAAAGAGTATTTAGAGGATTGCTGTACCCTGGCAGGCACATTTGTCTAGAATACAGAAGGATGGAGAGTAAGAGAATGGATTGACACACCATAAGTATCCAGTATATTATTGTGGTGCCCATATCCGATGCAATCAGAAGGGATATCATAGAGGCTGTTTTTAATAAAAACAAGCGGCCTTCATTCAAGGGCATGCCTTCAGAAACGCATGCACACTGTATTATCTCAAAACCAACCGGCACATTCTACAATCAGCACTTTCATTCAGAGAGGACCGAATCTGATTTTGAGTTTAAAAAAAAATAATAATAATTTCCACCTGTCTCACTAAATTAATGAAGATACCTAAGGGACATGTTCTGCGAATGACTAGTGCGTAATCTCTTTCATTCATTCACACTCTGTCTTTGATGAAATTTATGAGTCAGTTAGATAGATCACTCACAGTCACTTCTCAGCAATTGAGAAGCTTCTGGGCCCAGGTTACATACAGGGCCTGCCGGCTGTTTCTGCCCCTGTGCACCTTTAATTGGGTGTGCACAGTGCTGACCGAGATGGTGCACAGTGCAGACCGAGATGGTGCACAGTGCAGACCGAGACGGTGCAACCTTTTAAGTTAAATGCACTGTCCCCAATGCAGCATGGAACTTGCACCTGCCCTAGCAGAAGTGCATTAGTGAAAGGTAGACCAGCTGTTTGGCGCTATTGTTCACTGTGCATTAAGAAATCTGGCTTGGATTTGAAAGGGTCAGAGGTCTACCTGCAGGTGGGAGCGGTGAGTGATGGCACCTGCTTGATGCCTAAGTGGCCCCGTAAAACACCGTTCCACACTTCTGAAGGGCACCTCCTTTTTCTCTGTGCCCATATCTGTAACATGGTGTGGGCACAGAGGCATAGTGTTACCACATTTACAAGGGACCCACCCCATGATCAAGAAGCCCCATCATGATCAAGTTGGTGCAAAATGTGCACTAATGCGATCCATATTAAAGAAGGGGCAAGCATTTGTGGCCTTTTCGTAATACCAAAGTGAACCCCAGGGTTGCAAGAAGCGTCCGCACATTCCCATTGTGCCCCCAGGGCCATTACAGTAATATAGCCCAGGTGACAAAAGTACAAAGACAGCTTCCAAGGGCATCGCCCAGTGCTTCTCATGATGGGGAATGATGGTTAAATATGACCTCAGTGTGCAATCACTTGAAGTTCTTGTGAGGATGTGAGAAAAGCACCTAATGATATAAAACAAAAAAAATCAATGGCTAGCATTTTGGTTGGATCATTAGCTGGAAAACCGTGTGGGAGTTACTAATGATAGAACACAAATGTGTTCACTGCAAAAGGGTTTTGGCATTGACATAGGGATGTAGCCGCTTTGTTGCATTATGAGTGACTGGTAAATTGTTATAATTTTTCATTGTCCTCTTTAGTTTCCCCTGATAACCATACAGCAGGTCTGGTGGCTCAGTTCATTAATGCATTCCCTCCAAGGATCTGTGCTTGATCCCTTGGTCACAGGTTTGAATGCTGCTAGCGCCACTCAGCATTTCAGCCTTCTGATGTCAGATAAAATCTATTCAGTTGAGTTGGTAATAAACCCATTAATGTGCTTTTTTAAACTTGACAATGGATTTGTAATACATGTTTTTTATTCTTTTATGTATCATGCTTTTATGATTTAAGTTTTTTAATCGAACAAAGCTTGTTCTGATCTGAGTTGGTAACAATAACTATCTTTTAATAATGGTAATAGTCTTTTTTTAGGGGGATTGCTGGACTCTACACATACACCTGGTATTTACACATACACCACATTGCCACTTCTTAAAAACTAGGGGTTTGGGCAGACTGATTACCAGGGAAGTTGCCTGAGAATTTTGGTCACTTGCAGTAATGGCTCGTGGAGGGAGTGCCGCGGGGCGGTGGGGCGGGACGGAGGAGGGGCAGGGTGGGGAGTAGTAAACTCCAGCTTACTGCCGACCTGAGTAATGTAAATAAATAAATAAAGTAAATGTCATTGCATGCTCTGAAACACCAAAAGCGTTTCAGTGCACGCAATGAAATGTGTTTTATTTATTCATGTACCTACCTCATTTCGGTCGTGTGCCGTACTTTACTTAACTCCCCCACCCATCCCACCGCCGGCGGTACTCCCTCCATGAGCTGCTACTGGTCCCTTGCCATATTACTGACCACCGCAGTTCCCCAGTTCTGATGCTTAAGGACTGAACTATGGTCAAAGTCAAAATTCAGATGCGGTGCCTAAGTCTGTGTCCACCTGTAGTGGTTATTATTAAATGTATTGTTTGCTACTTAAAAGCATTACAAATAAGATATTGTGAACAATACATTAAAAGTTCATGAATTATGCAAAAACATGCTTAAAAAAGACAGATCCGTAATATTCTGTAGTGAATCAAATAGTCCTGCTATTACTGTGAGAGGAGAATTACTGAGCGGCCTAAGAATCACCTCAATATTCGTGAGTAGATGAAATATGGTATAAAAACACATAAAGATGAACACAGCTCTGAAACCATGATGGATTAAAGCTAAAATGCATAATGCAAAAAAGTAGCGTAACTTTTTCAGAAACATTTTATATGTATATTTTTTTATTTTATAAAACTAGTACACAATTGGGCTTTTTGTGCCATGTGACAGGAAATACCTGGAGTCCTCAAAGCGTGTCACACATGCACGTGTCCACCTTCTTCTAGCTGGCCATCAATTGCAATTGTACAATTTATAAGGAATCGGCGATCAAGGCATTTCAGCCAACAATTCTAGTTGATGAAACCAAACTTCAGAAGTTAAGGAGAGTATAAACCTTGGTGTGACAATCATATCCTTATTTGTAAAGAAATGTTACAGACCGCAATTGTAAGGATGGAACCATGATTGTCATAAGGAGATACACATTCATATCACGAGGCAAATTGCCCACATTTTGGGGGTTTTGCAGTAAGATCCAAGCAGATCGATTTGGGGTTAACATAAACAAATTAGAATTTGAAAAATAATGATAGTTTTTAATAAAACCATTGGCAATATATCTGCCAGGAGCCACATAAGTGGGCCAGGTGGTGCCTAATTTATGCTGTGCTTGCGGGTGATGGTCACCGGTACTCATTATGGTGACAGGGATATATTTTTCATCATCTGATTTTGACCACAAGCAAGAGAGAGAAAGGAAGAATGGAAGAAAGAAGTAGAAAGAGAAAGGAAAACTGACACAGGGAGAAAAGAGGGAAGAGAAAGAACCTAAAAAAGTGTGATGAAGGCAGGAACAGTAACGGGTGTTGGGTTTCAGAAAGAGGCATGTGGTGAGGTAGAATTAAGAATAGGTCAACTTGGTATTTGAAAGCCCGGGCTTTCGGCATCAGTGGGGCGGGCTTCTAAGAAAAACGTTGGGCCCCTGCCTGCACTTACGTTTTCACAAGTTAATCACTCGCTTTCAAATAACTTGATCTGTAATTTAAAAAAAACCAATCTGCTTTGAAGTGTTTTTGATCTGTAGTACCCAAATAGAACAAAAGCACACAGTAAAAGATAGGCACTTGGATTAAAAGAAAAACATACATATGTTACATTTTTGCACAGATGTAGGGAGCTAGAAAAGATTAATTCTGATTTTTTTAAACAAATAAATCTATCTATACATACATACATACACGCACACACGCACACACACACACACGTATATATATATATATATATATATATATATATATATATATATATATATATATAATATATATATATATATATATATATATATATATATATATATATATATATATATATATATATATATAATTTGTGTTTTTAGGCTGCTTATTTTATGAGTAGAACCTACGTTTTAAAAATGTTACAAATTTAGAAAAACAAACAAAGTGAAGGAATCCTCTCAGAGCACCACAGAATCTCCTGTCAAGATAGCAGTCGCTTTGCCAATTAGGCCTTATAAATCAGCCCTTCCCTGGCTTGCTGAATCAAATTGCATTCCCTCTCTTCGAGAGTGATTAATCTTTCACTCATGTTTAATTTTTCAAGTTCTCTCAGAAGTCTATTTCTAATAAATCAAACGTCCCCTTTATGTCTTCAGAGCGGGGCATACAGCACTTTTCATTTAATAGTTTCATATATTTTGATAAGTCATTCCAGATTAATGTGAAACATTGATTCATTGTGATGTGGTTCGGCCGTGTGAAGTGTGGAGCAGGCAGCCATCTCCTCCGAACAATCTATTGCAATCAAGGACACAGATGGGATTCGGCTTGGCTGCCGCATCTATTAGTCTGTCAGCTGATAAGATGCAGAATTGCTTTTTTTTTTTCAAAATTAGAAGTACGGCGTTTTCCTGCCAAGATAAGAGGGTGTGATCTCTTCTAATGTCCTCCTGAGAGTGCTTTGCAGGGCCGAGATCTGCTCCCCTGCACTTAAAAAGCTCCCTTGCCACCGAAATCCCCCTCTGTATCCTGTTACTAAATAGGATGTCCTTGCACTGCTAAGAGCCTGGGACCATCCGGTTTCCTGCATGGTAATGAGATGCATGCATTGCTGTGACGCACGCATGGTGTGCATTGTGCTGATGCTGGGAATGGGAAAGTAACAAAGTGACTTTAGCAGAAACTACCAGCAAGGTTTGTTGCAACAGATGTGTCTACTGATAAAAGGAGGCAGGGCTAGACATGCAAACATAGTAACAGTACATAAGAAATAATTTGTGTCTTCATGGTGTTAAAATAACTTATTGGTTGCTATGAAGTTCTTGAATTATGTCTGGTACTTAGGTGATGGGTGCTCAGCCATGTATCATTTTGAGTGCTAATATCCTATATGTCTGTTTACTGTCTATTATTATAGATGCTGTCACCAGTACTGCAATAATAATAAGACCACCACCACCAACAACAATAATAATAATAACAAGAACACCACCACCACCAACAATAATAATAATAACAAGAACATCATCAATCACCTACAACAATAATAACAACACCACCACCAACAACAAGAACAATAATAATAACAATTTTATTATTGATGTTTGCTGTAGTAGTAGTAGTAAAAGTAACAGTTCCTGTAGTTCTTGTAGCTGATAGTTCTGGTATTTTTTTATTTTGATGATTAATATCTTTTTATATCTTAAAATTATTCTCATGAAATTCAGCCACTAATTCCAATCGATCTGGAAATAATATAATGTATCATCTGAATATCTATTCCATATTGTAGATACATCAGTATATCTTCAGATCAGTCTGAAATGTCAACTTGATGTAAATAATCTGCAGTTTTTGAAATATAGGCGCATTCTGTGAGTGTTCTTCACACCTTAATTAATGTCAGAACTCTCTTCTGAAAGCGCTTTCATAATCCATATTTCCGAGTGTGGTTTGTGATTAAGCTCAGCTAGGTAGACCTTATTCATCCTGTCTTCACATAGGCCGAAAACGAAAATTTATTAATATTACTCTTTTGTATAAATGCAGAGAGGTTCTTGCTGTCCTCTAAAGTTATCATTTGCACCTCTGGCTTTCCTGGAGTCACGATGCACTTTAAAAAGCATCATCTAACGTAACTGTGAAAAAACACAATCTAAAATAGCACCAAAACGTGTCCATGATGACGCGCCGCGAGCTTGTTTATTTTCCATTGTAAAATGAAGTTTTGGAGAGGTATTATGCATTAAGAAAAAGATTCAAACACTCTGATAGCACCTGAAAATGTGAATTCTATATTTTCTATAGTGTCGTTTGAAGAAGGTTTTTTTTAGCTCAAACAGGACTTTATCCGTTTCTATAAATAGCAGCCAGGAACTAATTTTCCAATTCTGCTTTCAGTTTCACAGCTAAAATCTGACTTTACATTCTCTGAACTGCAAGATATTGACAGTGGTTCTTGCTGTAGATGTGTTTACAAAGCCGTTGACCCCTGACTCCTTGAGGGCCTGTCCCCTCGGTGCAGACAGTAATGAGTATACCCATGAGGCCTCGGTGCTGCTGCTTGAGAGAGAGCGCCAACTGGGGACTGGGTGCAGGCACGTGTGAGTGATCTGTTTGGAGAGATTCAATGAGGCAATACTTCTGCATCAAATGTGTCTCATGCAAGCAAGTTGCAGCAAAATGCTGGCACCCTATGACATTTTGAATGTAACGGGCTGGTCTGAGCTGTTATAGAATCTCTATTTTTTGGAATAATGGTATATGCAGCATTAGCTTATAGACAATGAGAGTCTGACCAACATGCAAATGCATGTATTGACTTGCTTAGTACCGAATCCATTTGTCACCACTCCCTGGACATGGCAAATGCATTATTTAACAAAGGGCCAAGCCTGGGGAAGGCCCAATATGACCACTAGAATGTTCCAGCGGAATTGTTATGTTGTCCTTTCAACATACAGCTCACAATATGTTGGTAAATGCAAAGCAAAGACTGGAAGTTTGCAGTGGTTTAGCAAAACCTGGAAGGGGCCAGTCAAAGAAAAATTGAGAGCCCCCCACACTCTGGACCCAGTCGGGTGCATTCAGGCCAGAGGCCCATTTTCCATGCACAGTGCCGAAGAGGCCCCCCTGCAACGCTGGTCCCCCTGCCCCTCAGGGGCTGCGGTGGTTATTGTTACACCACTGGAAGTTTGGGGGGGATATATGACAGTTATAACTAGGTTGTTCCTATTACTCTATTGCATACATTTGCTTTATCATCTGGTTTTCGCCAGAACCACCAGATTTCAGCGAAGTAACACATTTATAACTAAACAGTGCCAATGTAGGTCAAGAAGTATTGGGTTCCATGCCGTACATTCAAGTTAGCTCCAAGCTATGTGGTTGGGTTTTTTATGTTAATTATAAGTACATTTGTTTTACGTGATTATCCTGCAAATGTGGCATGGACTGATTCTCCTGTACCAAGTCTTGACTCTTCTGCTGTATGGTAACTTGATAACATTAATGGAAATAGCCCTGTTTTTGGCCATCCATCACAGAGTAAAATCTAGGCTGGGTTTAAGGTTATCAATAGTGAATATCTATGAGCACTATTTACACACAATTCATTGCTTTTGTGATAAGTTGCAATGTTGTTGGTTGCTCTGAAACCCTTGCTGGACGTTGTCATTTGGTGGCTTGTCAAAGCTAGCACTGCTTGAAATTCACCACCAATACATCTTCACTAGTTTAGAAAGAGGGTTACATAGAAACAGTTGAACTACCAAGCCTTGCAAAATTATTGACAAAAATGTCATCTGACATAAAGTGCATGTCCTAATTATTAATTACCAGATTATTGTCGGACTTGTTGTTGATTCACTGGTATTAACTCCAATGGCAAATATTTTGTAAATGATATTTGAGACAATATTTTTTAACTTTTGCTATACCGTTATCATACTCTTAAGGATATGCAAAGAGCAGATGTATCAAATGAGAAGTTGAAACTTTACTTGAAGAAATAAGATTCCATTTATATTTAATGTGTCACTTATTTATCGCTTATTGTAGGTATTTTCAATTTTCCCTCAGCAGTTCGAGTGACATAGACAAGCTGAGGGTCGTTCTCGTTATCTATTTGATGTCACTCACAAACCCTCTGTGAAAAACATCCCCAGTGTTTCTCTAGTTACAATTCAATAATTCCATATTATCTTTGGGAGAAAACTGTTTGACATTCACTTGACCCTGACAACAACATACTAGGTCCACTGTCACACACAATTAGTAACAACCCCTAGTTGATGTCGGATTTCGAAATGGAATATGAAGACTTGAGTTAAAACTGCAACAATATCTTTTGGTTCATTTTCCATTTTACCATAAATATGTTAATCATCCATCCAAATAAAGAGATGAACTCCTTAAATAATTATCTTATTTCCTGTTAATCATGTCCACTGACCAAGCATAATTGTATTCTATTTACAGCAGAATAGCAATAGACCTGTTGTTGTTAGCACAATGAGTTCCCCTCTCCCATATAGAAATGATAATAACGAGCAACAGGAGAGATATGCAGGAAACATGTGTGCATCAATAGTATAGCTGACAACATAGTAGTTACATTGCTGCGTGTGGTAAATGGACACAATTTAACTGCAAGGTAATCTGTGTCTATGAATCTGTATCCATATCTGTATATATGTATACAAACACTGTCATTCAAAAATATGCACTCAGTAAACTTATCTAAAATACAGCATAACATTTGAATCTAAATATTGGTTCTTCAAGAATGAATGTGGTTGACTACACTTTCCTCCTAGGTAGCTCAGAGTGAAAGAATAGAAATGGGTAGGGTAGCCCACACCTCAGGAAATAAGAGAACACTTTGAATACGTATTCCATAAGTATTTCATATATAGCGCCGAGACGCCTACGGGCAATGGTTCGCGCTGTACAAATCGCAAAAATAAATAAATAAAAATAAATAAATACATTTCATATCAAAGTTATAGAATATAATTTTTCCTCCGCGTCTCTTTTATCAATCAAAAGCAAATTGTACTTTGAGTGATCTTTACTTTGTTTCTGATGCCAGGGAACATGTTAAGCCAGTTATCAACATAGAGCACTATTCAGAGAAAATGCCCATAAACTTTCTTTAGTGAAATCTATAGTTGTATCCTACAGGTTGCTAGTGATGTCATCATCAGGGCAGCCCTGTGAGGTCCCGACCTGAAATTTTGAAGTTTGTCCAAATACAGATTGCAATTCATATGCCTCCAGTTGCCCATCGTGATCTGGATTTTCCTTTTGTTTGCATATATGCCAGAACATAGTATGTGCAAACTGTACTTCTCCATAGAAAAGTAAATCCTGGCTGTATAATCCAAAGGCCTCCAGAGCCTCTAAACCCACGGCATGGTGCATATCCTTTGGTCTGCTATATATATTATTTTTTTTTCAAAATATTTTATTGAAAATAAATTTTACATATACAAAAACCAAAACGTTTCTCTTATTTATTGGCAATTCCGACAAAACATGTATAATATGTATATACCATCTTTAGCAAAATATCAACCTACATTTGGACTACCAAAGGCTATAATTTATTCCACAATATGCCACTGTAAGCATTGATTGCTCCCCTTCTCTATAATAGACAGCACATCCTTGTTTAAATCCTTAGTCATGAGTGCTTTAGAAAGCAACATCTTGCAGAATAACAGTTGCTTTTTTTGTTATTCAGTGCTCTCCTAAAAAGGATGAAAAAGTCTCTAGCTTGGATGAAAGTTCGTTCTGTTGGGATGATAACTAAACACTCAGGCCCTTATTTATGAGGCCTTGCGTCAGTTTTGCGCCGCTGGTGCGTCACTTTTTGTGACGCACCAGCGGCGTACAAAATGCGCCTTGTTGCGCCATATTTAAAAAGTGACGCATCTAGGTAGATGCGTCACTTTTAAACCCCTGCGCCACATTATACCTGCGTCAGGTATAATGTATGCAGAGGGGGCGTTCCCCGCAAAAAGCCTCGTAATAGTGACGCAGTGAAATCTATGAGATTTCACTACGTCACTTTTAGGATACTGTTGCGTCAAAATCTTGCGCCTGCCTCACAGCAGGCGTAAGACTGACGCAAGCCCTTTCACATGGGGCTTTCCCCATGTGAAAGGACGCATTGCTGGAGTTGCGTCACTTTTGTGACACACTCCAGTAATGCGTCACTTTTGCGCTTACAGATGCGTCAGAAATACTGACGTATCTGTAGGTCCTTGCGACATGATGCGTCATACATTAAATATGACGCATCATTGGTGTCGCAAGGAGTGCGCAGTGAAAAGTGACGCATCGCTGTTTTTACGCAGCGATGCGTCACTTTTCATAAATGAGGCCCTCAGTTTGCATGCACCTCACAGTTTGACATGGGATGTTTTTTTCAAATGAACATATAACCCATTCAATTATAATAGGTCACAATGTATGTGGTGTGTGCAACATTTTTGAAACTTTTCTGAGTAGTTTTTCAATGCTTAGTGGCTCTTCCAGCAGTGGAAACTGTCTTGTAATAGTCTTTAATATATGCTAAGTAATTCTCCATTCTTCTTCAACACATTCCAAATTAACATGCGCAAGAACAAATATCACAAAACAGAAGTGATAAATTCTATTTTTGCACAGTGAAAATCCCAATGAAATTGCATGAGCAGGGAAGTATTGTTCTTTGTTCTCCAACTTTCAAAAATGATAATCTGTGTCTCTTGGTAAATGGTCTAACACCGGGATACTCAATTCTGTTTGCAAAATACAAGTACTTTCTTTTCATTTTAAATCAGCTTTGGTTCTGGCTTATTTCATGTCCTTGCTGCTTATCGCAAGTGTTGCTTCAGAAAATGTCAATTCAGCAGAGAGATGGTTTCCTGTTAGTAATGGCTAAGCTCTAAAACCCATAATGCAACAGGATCATAAATGGCCCAAAGCCGTGAAGATGAACACTTCTATATTCAGAAGTCCCTGCTCTGTAGTTACAAATGATTATTAAATAACCAAAACGCATTACATTCTTAAATACTCTTACATAATATCATTAGCCCTAATGATCTATTTCTTTTTTTGACAATTAATGTGGTTGATATCTTCTGTCATTGTCAATTAATTTAGTGCTGTCAGGCCCCTCACAAAATGAAATGACAATCTAGCAAGCATTGGTTGACGTTTTGCTGCATTATCTAAACTTGATTATAATTATGTTTCCATGCCTATTTTGTAAAATTGGTGTTATCAGTACTGATACCTCTCACTAAGCACATGTACCTTTTGAAACAGCAGTGCTGTTAGGGGACGTAAATGTGGAATAGACCATTTATTTTCAAATTCTGTACATTGTACAGAATTAGACCCCATCTCCACTTCCTGATCTCAAAACACTCTGGAGGTTAAAATAACTTTGAGAATCCTAAGTCTCCTCTTACCAATAAATTATTGAGTTCATAAATAATGTATTCTTTATTAAATTGACCAGTTAATACTTTGGTCCCATCCCTTTGTAGCCCTTGTCACCATAAAAAGCAGATTACTATAGAACTTAAACCACCTAGAAGTAACCCATTCTCCGATGTCAGTATTTATGCTTTAGATTTTCTTTTACACCATTGGGAGCACAGAGTAGAAAGGGTCAGTCAGAGAGATCATCACTGCCATTTCCAACGGATGAAACGCCATATATCAGAACAATGCAGGAATTTGCATGTAAGAGTCATTCTTAGCCCACTATCAGCCAGCTCCTATACTAAATAAAGTTAAGAATAAGGTGATGGTTAGTAGGAGAAGTTCAGTTCACGATAGGTCCCTTATAGGTCGTATTAACATTTACTCTGCAGACGAAATGGTGTATTGATGCGGAAGTAGGTATGTAGCTGTTGATCGGTTCACATTTAATCATAATCCATCTCAAAGATTCTGAGGTCCTTACTTTAGAAGAAACTTAATTTTTGTGTACTTCTAGGGCTCACAGAAACCAGTAGTTTCTCTGAGTTATGCAGTGACATGTTTCTATTTTTTGATACTATCTCATCTCCCTGACAATGTGTTCTGACAGTTTTAAAAACCCAAGTGCAATTGAATAACACTAGTCACAAAATGTGAGAAACTCAATTTCTAACGCTGCATGCATGAGACTGGATCCCGATTTAAATTTTATCATAACTCTGTGCCAAATATTAACCACTATGGTTATGTGAAAATTATAAATGATTATTCTTACACTATTGATTTTTATTTGTGCTGTAGAGTGCATATATGGGCACCAACATTCATATCTCTGGACCAAGACCTATGTTTCATTGTCAGAGTTTGACCCTGAGCAGGAAAGAAAAAGCTAGAATGAGTAACAGAACAACCAAGGAAAACTGTGACAATGAGAGAAAGCAAAGACGAAGGAGAACCTGCTAGAATGAGACAAAGAGACAGTACGTGGTGGGCAGTGGAAGAAAGCAGGGCCGGACTGACCGTAGCAGGCACCGGCCGCTTCCCTGGTGGGCTGTCAGGGTGGGGGCCGGTTTTGCAGCTTAGCTGAAATATCGACCCCCAGCAACAAAAATGGCACAAAACTTTCCACTAGCACCCCCCACCCCAGGGCCGGTTGATCACTTTGCTAGGGACTGTTTCGGTTCCCAGTCCGGCCCTGGAAGAAAGGGGCATGAGGTGTAATCTAAACTAGGACACTTGGCATTCGACAACCCCTCGATGAGGTATCACTAGCGACAGGCTCCTAAGAAAAAGGGTTAGCTCCTGCACTTCTATAATTTAGAAACCAAGCACTCCCAACATACAACTCATGTCTGCATTCGCTTGTGCATATAACCAAGGCCACTATACGCTTTCATTTAATGAAATAGTGAAAGCAGTGCTTAATTTGAGCCAGTGGTTTCGGGTGCTCGGCACCAGCGCTTAATTGTCAGCACCGACACTTGGGACAGCCTGCCACAAGGTGGTGATAGCTAGGTAATTTAGAGATGACCACACAACAGTTAGTTAATAATGATATATTAATTAAACATGACTCATTATTACCTGCCGCCCAAGCCAATCTTATAGCTTTGGGGGCCTGAAATAGTCTGAATTCTCACACATATAGGAGGGTGATGGTTTGTAGTTGTGTTGTTACTATCATTGGCAGGATAGCAGGGCAATGTGTGGTGGAAGCTTTAGTGGCCTCCTGACAAGTGCCCAGGCACTTATTTTTTTACAAATTAAGCACTGAGTGAAAGTATCAATGTGCAAGAAATAAGCGTGTATGCACATATAAGGTAAAGGCTAATGAACCTTACAAGCATCATGCATTGATTAGCAATGCCCTTTAAAGTTAGAGTGAGAAAGAGTGCAGGTTGCAATCTTGAACATTTACACGATTATGCTGCCAACAGCTGCCTGGCTATACGACAGCCTGATGATCCACTTCGGAGAGGTGGAAACAAATTGCCTTTTAGATTTTCCCAGCAGATACGTTCTCCTCAGATCAGGATGCCGGGAAGGTTAAATGTGGCCAAGCATTGCCGCTGATGGCTCGCTCGCAACGGAGTGGGGTCAGCAGAAAAATAAGAGCTTTTACTGTGACTACTACAGCAGATTTAGTTTTCATAGTATATTCCTTGCAAATGGATACATTATTTGAGAAAGAAGATTGCATTTTACACATGATGGTTTTGTTTACATGAAAATGCGTAACAGCTTTATGGGAAATATTGCAAATGTCAATTTGTTCTAGTGGCGGTATAAAATCATAGTTTCTCATTTTAAATCTTTAATATCATGCTTTTATTATTCACTATACAATTTACACCATCACACAATGTAAAACTGTTTAGTTCTTAACTAATTGTGAGGTTAGCTATTGATTTCACTATTGCTCATGGACAATTACAGGGCAATCATCATAGCACTAACTTAAAACATTGTTTTATTGTGGTCGAATTATATTAAGATGGCCTGTGGAGTATATTTGTGATTCCTTGTTGCTTACCATTTCTTGACTTGCGTGGCACTCTTCTTTACAGCCTTGCAATTTGTCACTTCAGGCCTAATATAATTTCCGTTCCTTTCTGTGGGCACCTTGATAAGCACTGACAGATCCAACGTAATCAATGTCTACCTGCTGCTCTCTATTTTGTTCTTTTTACCTTTTAGTGCTGTGCAAACAGAAGGTGTGTAAATCATGCCTAGCAGGACAAACAAAATTGCAAAGATATATTTTCTATAGTTAACTTTTTTCCTCATGGGCGCTGTTCTCAAAAGATGAGGAGTATCTTGTTCTAAATATTGCAAAGCAACATTGTTTGTTTCTTATGTGTCATTTCTGAAATGTTACCCTAACACATAATGCTGCAGTGCATCCCAATTCCCCATTCCAATCTGCCCCATTCTAATCCAAAACAATCTGCCCCACTCTAATCAGCCACACTGCAATCTGCCCCACTCCAATCATCTGCCCACTCTAATTTGCCCACTCCAGTCTGCCTTACTCCCATCCAAAACAATCTGCCCCGGTCTAATCCATCCCACTCAAATATGCCCCCCTCCATTCCAAAACAATCTGCCCCTCTCCAATCCAAAACAATCAGCCCCACTCTAATCCAAAACAATCTACTCACTTCAATCTGCCCCTCTCCAATCTCCCCTACTCCAATTCAAAACAATCAGCTCCACTCCAATCCATTCCACTGCAATCTTCCCCACTCCAATCCCAAACAGTCTTCCCCACTCCAATCCACCCCACTCCACCTCACCCCAATCCACCCAGTCCATCCCAATTCACCCACTCCTATCCACCATAATCTATTTCAATCCAATCCACCCCATCCCACACCAATCCATCCTAACCCAACGTGCCGGACTCTATTCCAATCAAATCCAATCCAATCCACCTCAACTCACCCCAATCCAATCCAATTCAATCCACCCACTCCCTCCCTAATCCACTCCAATCCAGTCCACTCCACTACAATACACCCCACTCCAATCCAAAACAATCTGCCCCACTCCAACCTATCCCTCTCAAATATGCCCCACTCCGATCTGCCCCTCTCCAATATGCCCCACTCCAATCTGCCCTACTCCAATCTAAAACATGTAGCCCCCTCTAATACAAAACAATCAGCCCCACTGCAATCCCAAAAAATCTTTCCCACTCCAATTCAAAACAATATGCCTCATGCTAATCTACCCCACTCTAATCCTTCCCACTCGAATCTGCAAAACTCGATTACAAAGCAATCTGCACACCTCCAATACAAAACAATCTGTCCTACTCAAAATGGAAAACAGTCCACCCCAATTCAATCTTCCCCACTCCAATCCAAAACAATCTGCCCCATTCCAATCCACACCACTCCAATCCAGCTCACGTCACCCCAATCCAATCCATCCCTCTCCAATCTAATACAACGCACAGAAATCCAATCCAACCCAACTCAATCCTGCCAAATCCAAGCTACTCTACTCCAATTCATCCCACCCCATTGACACTTCAATCAACCCCACCCTACCCTAATCCAATCCAATCCAATCCACCTCAATCCTATCTACCCCACCCCAATCCAGTTTAGCCCTCACTGATCTGATCCACCCATCCCAATCATTCCACCTCATTCCAATCCAACCCAACCCAATCCAATCCCCCCCACTCAATCCAATCCACCCCACCTCACTCCAATCCAATCCACTACAATCCAATCTACTTCACTCCAACCCACCTCACCCCACTCCAATACATCCCACTCTAAAATACCCCACTCCATTCCACCTCGCTTCATTCCACCCCTCTTTTGTCCACCCCACTCCAATCCACCCCACCTCAATGCGATTGACCCCACACCACACCACCCCAAACCAATCCAACCCAGTCCACCTCACCCCAATCCAATCTACCCCACTCCATTTCAATCCACCCCACTCCAATCTAATCCACCCCACCCAGTCTACCTCACTCCAATACACCACACACCATTCCACCCCACCTTACTCTAATCCAGCAAACTCTACCCCAATCCACTCTATCCCAATCCACCTCAGCTCAGCTCAGCCCACCCCACTCAATCCATCCAGCCCACCACACTCCAATCCACCCCACTCCAATCCAATCCAATCCACCTAACTCCAATCCACCCCATCCAATCCACCCCACTCCAATCCAGCCCACTTCAATCCACTTGAATCCAATTCACCCCACTCCAGTCCAGTCCAGCCCACCCAAGTCCAATCCTTCGAACTCCAATCCATCCCACTCCAATCCACCACTCCATCCAGTCCAGTTTAATCCACTCCACTCTAATTCTCACCACTCCAAAACACCATACTCAAATCCAATCCACCCACACTAATCCAACTCACCCCACCCCAGTCCTATCAGTCAAATCCAATCCACCTACCCCAAACCAATCTAATCCATCCCACTGCACCCCATCCCATTTCAATGCACCCCACTCCAATCCAATCCAATCCACTCCACCCAGTTCACCCACTCAATTCAACTCACTCTACCTCAACCCAATCCACCCCAAACTACTCCAATCGAATCCACCTGACTACCTCAATGCACTCCAACCCACTCAACCCTATTCCACCCACTTCACTCTATGCCACTCCAGTCTATGTTACTGAATTATATTCCCCTCTACTCAGCTCTATGACACTCTACTCCAACAAATCCAGTCTATGATACTCTACTCCCCCCATTCCACTCTAGGACGCTCCAAACCACTAACTTTTAGCCAAACTGAACAGCAGCCACACTGATGTACAACATGGCAGAAACACATTGCTAAAGCCAATGACTGTTGTATAGGTGAGACCTATTGGTTTTGCCAATGCTTGTTAGTTATTCCTATGGCCAAAATTGTCTGTAGCCTATTCACTGCATTTTTGTGTCACTTCTCAGGATTTAGAATGATGAATGCTCAAATCTTTATACCACAGCACTATAAGGGAACATCGTGAAAAGTTTCAACTAAGAAAAGTCGAATGGAATCCAAATAAAAGAAATCAAAGCAGAAAAACAAGTGTCAATCATGTTTCTAAATAATGTTTCGTTTATATTTGTGATCAACTCTAAAGAGCAGGGAATTGTAATGAGCTTGTAAGAAGAGAAGTGATGAGCTCTATGTTTGAGAACTGGTGAAGAGCCAGATGCATGGAGCATATTTGAATTCATAAAAGATCCAATTCGAAGAATCTGGTCATTTGAAACCACAAAAGAGCTTTTTGTTATGTATGAAATCAAAATTTTGATTTGATAACATGTTACTGAATTCCAATTTGTGTTTGTGACCAAATACTGAACTGGCATCTAGAGGGGGCATGTTTAGGGCATCACTACGAAATACCGATTGAGTATGGAATACACAACGGTTTTTCAGATGAAATCCAGTCGCAAAACTTTTACTGACTACAGAAATCTAGTGGTAGCACATTTATAAATGGGAAGGTGTCCCCAAGGGACCCCAAAGTGAACCACTTCCCTTTGTGAATGTTGCCAAAAACATTTACTAAGAATAGACAGCTAGTCCATGAACCACTGTTTAGTCTTAGAAAATGCTACTTAAAGTTTTCATTTTTTGTTTTAAATGCATCCTGTTATTCTTTAAATGAAACGGTTTGCATTAAAAGAATAACTTTAATTAAATACAATTACAAACATAGCAGTCTGCTGACCTCAGCTGGCCACAAGCCCTGTGATGCCTGTGATTTAGAGTGGGTCACAATTTGCAACATATCTCATTCATAGTAATGAGGTATTTCGAAAGTTAACCCACTATGAATTTGTTTTTTGCAAACTATCCTATTAGTACATAGGTAGTGTCACAAATACAGAAAGTGATTGATATGAGTGTGAGTTGTGATCACTCTTTCCAAATACATTCTTCAAAATCTGATTTCTATTGCCTAAGATGTTACATGTAGAACACAGAAACCAGAGTTAATACCCACTTTCAAACTCAACCAGAATGTGATACCCAGTACAAATCAACTCTCCTTTTTGTGTCACAGATCTATTTATAAATTAGTTATATATTTATTTAGCAGGTTTATATAGTTCTCTTTGTAACGCATAGTTATTTACAGCAATAATATTCATTTTATGTTTAATTATTTACATAGTTTCTTTATAGCACCACTTGGCAATTAATATCAGATTGCTTGACAAAGAATCATACCTATGTATGGCAAATATGCTCACACAATGACATGGCATCAAAGGAAGCACAAAATATAGGAGGGTCAGGGAGTTCTTGATGGAGGGGGGAAGGCAGAAGGTATGGATTAAGGGATACAATAGCATAACAATGTCTTTTGAGGCAAAACGTTATAAAGAACAGTGAGAACTCATGACGTAAGGCCAAAAAGTGAAGCAACAACTATTGCACAATTATATGGAAAGCGTTTTAACTTCTCAAATTTGCACATTTTTACTTGTTCCCATTTTTTCATGAAAATTATGACTTTTGCTGCAGTTTATCTAACTAAAGGCAAATGTGCAGCAAACCATTTTATATACATTTCCAATGTCCATAGAAAACTCAGCAATATGAAAACTTGCATACACATTTCTGCTTACATTTCCCTTTTTGGTCAAGCTTGATTAGAGTGAAAAATGTTTTTAAAGTGGGTGAAAATTATCTTGGAATTTACTGAATACTGTTCCACAGGCAAGATTCACAAATTTCACCAGTGACAAAATCATAAACTTTGCAAAATTCTATTGCGTAGTTCAAAATCTGTGCAATGTTTGCATATTTTAGTTCTGTTACTGAAAGGTTTCTGGTGAGGAAATGTATAAAGGGATTTTGAACAGTGTAGTAGGTGATGATAAATTCCAACTGATAAGATATTGCTTACAATGGGATCTTCACAAGTAGATTAAGCACAAGTAGTGGCATTATTATTTGAGAAATTCAAATGTCATTTTAACTGTCAAACAAGATGGCATCAAAAACATGATGAAATGCATGCCGTGCTTCAGAATTTATTATGTTGGTATCTAAAGTACCACAAATGTGTTTAATAAACTTTATTTTGACCAGAATATCAGTGTCATGCTCGTTCTACACCAAAACATTCCACCCCTCGAACTCTTTCCCTCTTTTGGCTTGTTGCTGGGGATTAAAAGAAAGGAACATCTATCTTTTGATTGGAATTTGATCCTCACCTTGCTGGCTAGTATCATTTTGTGACCTACATTTTTGTGATTTCAGTGCTATTTTACACCCTATCTACACATTCCATTGGGCATTCCTTTTAGAGAAGTTTAGGTACACATAACACATGTACACCAAATTGTAGGTTACAGTCTCTGAGGGCCACATCAGTCCACCAACCACCCTGAAACATATAGATCATCTGTAAACTGAAATAGGGATGCAACGTGGTCATGGAAGAAAGCCTACATTGAACATAGCATGGTCTCTACTTCCGCATTTGACATGGAGGTATTGGTGTTAATAAAATTGTCACTCCAGGTTGTTATAGTGCCTTGTCTAAACGTGGCTTGGTTTAGAGATTACATAAGGATTTTGCTGTTTTATTTCCGGATGGAATATAAATGTTCAATGTATAAAGATAGAGTTAATATTTTATGATACAAAAGTGAATCATTTGGCAGTATTCTGTGTCCTTTAGCGTCATTTTGATATGGTTAATTTTGTAAACAGAAGATTCTATACACTCTTGATGTATATTTTTTGAGTAGGATATTTGTGTAACCCTGATACATTCATTGGACTTATCAAATAATTCCTTAAATAGTCCCTTAAAGTGATGAATTCATATAACCCATGACTCTAAGAAACATAGTAATATGATATTCAGTGAAATAGTCTGTTTCGATGTCTATATTAATTATTGTTAGTTTGCCTCAAACTTTAGCTGTACTAGGAGATTATTACAAATGTCCATGACTTGGACCCCCAGTCATCTCCCATCTCAGTTGTAACCTTTCCAGGGAACAAACTGAAAGTGGGAGGGTGATCTAAGGTGTTGATCAGGTGTATGATATTGGGTTATATTGTTCAGATAATCAGGGCTGTAGATGTTGGGCATAAAGTGAAGATGTATGACACTAATGCATGATGCACTTCAGGTTCTATGCAGTTCTTAACTTGCTGCTGAAACTTTATCTCTTTAGGGTAAAGTAAATGTATACATGACTCTCTTTATCAAAGTTTTCTATATTTTTGTGGCATAACTTCATTTATAGCATTGTAATGATTTAACCTTAAATGGGTCATGGGGCTTTCTGAGTCTTCTATGTCAACAGATTCTAAGAAGTGTAGAACATGGAGAATAGCCTTTACCTGTCTGAAAAGAAGCACTGCAGTATTGAACATTGCCACCAGTATTCATATGTATGTTTTGGGGATGAAAGGTTTGAGAAATTGGGGTCAGAATAATATGTGTTCAGTTGATTACATGTTGCAACATAAACAGAAACCTATCTGGAATTTATTATAGTACATCTTGAAATGAAATGGGTTGATTGTATAAGTGAATGTCATATGATTAATAGTGTTGTTAAATTGACATAATGTTACATGCTCACAGTCAATAATGACAGCCATTCTGAATTGGTTGCTGTCTACTTAACAAGCAAGAGATTTTTCATGCCACTTCTAAACTCAAATACCAAATATAGTTTTAATCTAGGGGTCAGGATAGCATGAATCCCTGGTTTCAAAGGATACAAAAAGGCACAGTGGATCAAAAGCTCCGTAACACTAAAATTGCATAGCCCAAACAGTATTTCCCACCCTCTATAATGACTGTGGATTTCAAGCTATTACAAAAACTGCTTGGCATCCAGAATCCCAGAGCTTTCTATGTAAGCATGGATTTGATACTTAACAATTTCTCTAATTTCCTCTGTCACAAACTTAATGAATGATTGAGTAATGGCCGTTCAGCAGCAGTGCTAAGGCAGGTGGTTTTAACTGGATATCCACATCGTCTAACATAAGACAAACTATTGATGTAGTAGACATTTGAGGCACATTTTTCAGAATAGGATTTATAATCCGGACACCTGCAAAGTTTATTAGAAGGGAAGAGGCTACGATTTCCATCAAAAGAATAAAAGGCAGCGTTTCTGAGACACAAGAATCAAAGAAAGTACATTTCATATACTACCTACAAAATGATGCATATATTGATACATACGATGCATATGTTGGTCCTATTTTACAAAATACATGGTTAAGCAGTACCATTTTAAAATCAATACATTTACTCTGCTTTTGAATTGAGGACTACAAAGTATTGATCTTATGTTCTGCCTCTAGGTGTCTAGGGCTGTTCATTCACTGCTTTGTATCCAAATAAATTAATTCATCCTGTAAACTCAAATGGGGTTCCCTTCTTCAATATGAGATTTCATGAAATCAAAACTATTTCCCCACATAAAAATGCCTTTGGAAACCCACACATGATATGTAGTCAATTTGTTCAAAGAATACCACAATTGGAATTATTACATATTGTCATTAATTCATTTCTTCAATCGATCTGTCATAGAATGTTTAACAATTCTTGTAATGCACCATGGTCTCCATTCTACCCTAAAGACTTTCATATGTTCTTTGCCATGATACATTACTTGCCATTTGCACATGTATTATAAACTCATTCCTTAAGATATTGATTAGTTGTCTATGGGTGTATGTTAGTGGAGTATATCTTATCAGTTACAGTTGACTGGGGCATATCAGCAGTATCTTTTTCAAAAGATAAATGTTAAAGTATCATTGTCCATATTTGCCTGTGAAGTTCATTTCACAACAGGAGTTGGGTGTCTACAGTGATTCTCACAAGGCAGTTAAGTGCATTGGTGGGATAGGTATATGCATTTTGAGTGTTGCTTTTTCTAATTGCTAACATTCAAGGTAGTTTAAAAGAAAACAGATTTCCCTGAAACATGCATTTGTAGTGTAAGGCCATGCTTTCCTATAAAAGTTTACAATTACATTGATTTTTAAGAAAGTATAAATATCTCTTTAGTGTTAATAATCAAGGTAAAATGTGACCTCTGCATTATAAACTGTACAACCCAAAACCTGACAATACTGACTGGTCAACATTAAAGTGCTGTAAGAAATAGAACATTGAAAACATGTGCCAATTAAGTTAACAGAATGCATTATACAATACAATACTCATGCTGATGATATTTATTTGCTCCGAAATAATATTTAATATCTGGGGACTTCACATGCTTGATAAGTAAACTCTTAATGAAAATCAGTCAATTGGCTGCCTTCATTTGAAAAATGTATAAATATTCTGGCTACACCACACATATCACACAAACTCATATTGAATGAAGGGATAAGTATACATATACCGAACAAAAAACATCCTCTTAAATGTCTTTTCACTTATGCTGTCTGCATGAGAAAAGTCTAGATGCTGATCACATTTTGATTCTCATTTGAAATATTACATTATGAAGATTGAATCCTAAACAAGGCAATGCTTACAGAAGAATGCATCCCTCCAAATTAAAGACGCCACCACAATTCCTAATATAAAACAAAAAAAAATATTAAAGGAATTTCCAGAAAGCATATGGAAAGACACAAAATCATATCAACATAATAGTGGACAGCCATTTTAATGAATCTTTGGACAAAATTAACATTGACACTAAGGGCCCCATTAGGATGTCGGGCGGATCGCCACCGCCATGGTGGCGGTGGCGATCCGCCCGACAGAAATGCCCGCCCGCCACCCTTTTCCCCCCCGCCACATTACAATGGCGGGGGGGACCGCTGCGGAGGGAAACACCGCCCGCCACTTTTCCGCCCCGGTCGCCTTGTGGCCGGGGCGGAAAAGGAATAATATGCTGGCGGTGTCTAATAGACACCGCCAGACATATTATGATGCGTGGTGTTCAGTGCCTTTCCGCGGCGGCGATGCCGCCACGGAAAGGCATGCGGTCTTCCCTCTGGGGGCCCCCTGTGGGCCCCCAGAGTGAAGTACAGGTGGGGGTGCACGTGGGGGGTACCTGTGGTACCCCCTTCATTGTCATTTGCAAAGCGGCAGGCATCGCGCGGTGCCTGCCGCTTTGCAAATGACAATGTACAATTCAATTTTCAGCATTGTGGCGGGCGGTGCAGAGAGCACCGCCCGCCACAATGCAGAAAATACAGGATGTGCCCGACACTGTGGCGGGCACATCCTAATGGCACCCCCGGGACCCCCGCCCTTATGGCGGGCGGTCCCGATTTACGATGGGATGACGGGCGGGCAAAGTCCGCCCGACATCCTAATGGGGCCCTAAGGCTGTGAATGTTGCAAATATAATCAGTCTAAATTTCTTTGGGATCTAATAGGGATATGTATTGGGGTTTTTTAAGGTGGCATGACATCTATCAAATAAGCATAGTCTCCCACATACAAATATGATAATAAAGAGTGATATTTCAAAGGTGAAAAGGGAAACTTCACTCTTCAAAAACTGTATAATAAAATAAATCCTGGTAGGGATATTTATTTTTATTTTAGACTGTGAGAAAGGGTCCAACTAAGAAGAAACATAGATTATGCAGTACAATGTTTCGTCCTCTCTATCCCCTTTTCCCTTCCTTACACTAAAATGCAATGCTATTGGACAACTTAAATAAAGAAAATGAGCATTGATCAATCAACAAATAGAAACACAGCTAAAATGACCAGAGTCAGCAATGGCATCAACATCCACTCAGGTTGGTTACGATAACCTGCACATTACAACGGGTGCCCAGACAAGAAAGTTTAATTTATTGACAAGTGAATGGTACCACAGATATTGAGGAACGTGATGGAAGAGAGAATAGTCAAGAATGGGGATGGCTTGCACGGCCCTAGCCATCAAGGGAAAAGGCTGGGCCCAAAATGTTTTGGGTTGAACAGCTCTGACCTACTGTTGTCAATTTCATATTCTTTCACTCCAGATGCAGAACTTTTATTTTAATATGAATTTCATCATGCCAAATTTAGCCACATAATCACTTTCATTGATGCACTTGAAGGTGTAATGCCTTTCATTGGCTAGTACAGGGTGCAATGAGTTTTCCTTTCATTACAGCTAGAGAGGGTACCCCGTTTTGGAATATTTGTTTACCTTCATCTGTCACTGCTTCAGAAAATAACAATAATAATGTTGACATAGTTCTTCATATCACAGGCCTTTGAACCCCTATATAAAACCTGAGTTGGTATTTTCCAAACCAAGGTTCTCAGTTAATGAATCTATGAAGGAGAAAGACTGATGTAACTCCCCCTGATGTCCACTAATATGACTTCTGACCTATACGCTACAATACATCTCTGCATAGTTCATTAACCCACTAAGCCATCTTAATAGAATTTATGTCTTGTTTTTGTAGGTAATTTGCTATATAAACATGAATATATTTCTCTCTGATTCAAACCCTTCATGTTTTTGTTGTAAAATGTTGTGGGTAAGTCCAAAAGTAGAATAACTATGTTGTAGTGAATTGTGAATCACTTTCTACACAGTAACAACTGTTGTTAGTTAGGAAATACTTCTGGGAAGATGTTTTAAAATGTTTAATGCATGAGATGAGACAGTGATAATTGATCTCTAAAGTTTTATTAGAACATTGGAATGTTGGGAGCTCCATTGCAGACAATGGAGTGCTCCCTGCTTCTACGGGCCGATAAAGGCCCGCAGAGCAACATTCCAATGTTCTACAAAGGCTTCTCAAAGTTCGAGGGGATTTATATCCCCTCGAGCTTCGAGAACCCTTTGTTTAATTTGTTAGAACATTCTGCCCTCTAGTGGCAGAATGTTCTAATAGCCTTATAGCCCTTCGTAGCAGGGCTATACGGCTATTAAAGTCCCGCTGTTTCGTTAAAGTCCCTCGCCTTCAGCTCAGGCCTTTAACGATTCAGCGGGCCTTTAATACCCGGTATAGCCCGCTACGGCAGGCTATAAGGCTATATTAGATTAGGAGTGTTTATTGGTTTATGAAGATTTGTCCTAGGTACAAATACATTAAAGCAGATAAAGAGACATTTATGTGACATTTTTCATTACAAAAAGATGTGCAGATGCCGCTAACACATCGACTTGCAAAGTAGATCTAAAGAAAAGTGGGCCCTATAAACATTCCATCTTGAAACATTTCTGGTTTGAATAGCAATCCAAAGCAATCTGAAGCATTGAGAATGGTTAGGGTCAGAACAAAAGTACTCATCATCAAATCTTTCGCGACATAATTCTATTTCGTGCTTGGAATTTTTGCTAGGTCTTTTACAAATGTAATTCTATGGCAATATATATTTTCAATTGTATTAGAGAACGGGAAAAATGCCAATTCTGATGTCCTAGTACCAACATATACTCCCGACTTAACAAAATTATGAGTCAAAGGTCATTGTCCAGATTCTAGCCACATCGCAGAGGTTTCTTTCCTTGCTATTCTGGATGATTTGAGGACCAATGTAGATGATGGACATGTAAACACTTTAATTTAATTTGACCTTTTAGCAGCCTTCAACATTGACAGACAGTGTATCAACAGCAGGACTTGATAGCACTGCCTTGAAATGGTTTCAGTCCTTTTTACTGGACCAAACACAATCTGTTAGATTAGATCATTGTAAGGCCTAACCCTAACCTGTTAATGCTGGTGTACCTAAGAGCTCCTCTCCTTATCTGCACCTTTTAATTATCAATGTTAGTCCTCTAGCTAAGGTTCTGATGGCAAATGGTATCCGGTCCTACATGTATTCAGATGATACTCAACTTGTAGTGCACTTAGACAAAAACCCATCTTCTAAGTCAGCTTTCCAACAAGTTTTGAGATTTATATAGGAGTAAATGTACAGTAATAATTTGAAACTGATAAATCAATTCAATGCAGATAAAACAGGGATCCTTATTGATAACATTACCGCACACACAATGGGCAAGCAACTAGACCCATTAACGTATCCCTAAGTTCATATGAGTAAAGATTGATTGCAAACTGTTTTCAGCAGGGCAGCTTTCCTTGTGCACCTTTTACCCCAACGTCTTATGGAAGATCCATCCTTTGTTATCCTCTGATTGCAAATATATGATAGTGGAAGCTCTTCTATTATCAAGGCTTGATTAAGCTAACTAGTTATATTTGGAATTACCACAAGAGCTGTAACAAAGCTACATGTCATTTTAAATAACACAGACTGCCTTGATATTTGCACCTGTGTTTTGCGCATGCCAGGCTACTGCTCCAGTCCTGATAAATTAAAGAGTCCTGTTCAATGTTCTCTGATTATCCAGAAGACTTTGTGGTATGAGACACTGGTATTTATAATCAGATTCTTGATGAAATATATGCCATGAAGGACCCTATATTTGACAAGTTCTACTCTGCCGATTCTTCCCAGATATCATAGACAAAAAATTAGAGGCAAATTATTTTATTTTTTCTGTCCAAAGACCCTGGAACTCCCTACCATCTTCACAATATATAGAAAAAGCTGCTTTCTGTTTTTGTCATCAACTTCAAACATGACTTTTTCACAATGCTTACCTAGTCTAGTTCCTTTCCCCATCTCACAATAGCTACTTATGCTCATTAAATGCTCTTTTAATAATTTTATGTATATTAAAGAGGGCTTTCACAACTCAAGAATTTCCATTTTGTAGGGACATTGCCGCTTACCGGTGTGATGTCATTCTTTTGCAATGAGGTCTGACGGATGGAAGGGTTCATCCCACCTTGAAAATAGGAAATTAAACCTCTCTCTTGTTAACAATATATTTAATACATGTTAACCACAAAAGAAAAATACACTATCCCGTGTTATCATGGTTTTAAGCTATGTCTGAAATTACCAAGGAGGTATTACCTGATCATGGAGCCTATCCTAATAATTTATTAATTTAATATTATTAACCACATCACTCAGTTTGTCCAATAAATGTTTCAATATAAACTATAGTTAAGAGATCGATTTTAACACTTGCCATTCATAAGGTGGCATTGTTAACATTTCCTAAAAATAAATTTGCATGCCATATCAGGTTCCTGGACTCTTGAAGAGAAATGAAGCAGGAAAACATGGGGAGAGAAAGTCATTATGGATAAGAAGGCTCAAGGAGAGAGGGTTGTTATTTTTAAGGATGCATATTATGAAGTATTATGACATCATAAAACTAGTCTTTCTCAAATGAGGTGGGCGGAACTTCAGTTTGGCAGTGAGCTCAGCCAACCTATAAATCAGGACCTACATTTAGGATCAAAGTGATTGAAAGGAGTCCATCAGACATCTAACTGAAATTTTGAATCAAACAGAACAATGTAATTGCAACTAAATGTTTATATTCAATGTAATTATTTAGTTTGAGTTGCCTGAGCTTTCCCATCAATGCTTACCTTTCCCTGTTAATCTTTTTCCATACCCGAGTAGTATAGCTTATGGTCTCTCCTCTTAGTCCTGCCTTGAAGCTATCCCAAACCACTCCCCTTGATGCACTATACCTGTTGGCATCAAAAAAGGCCTGGGACCATATTTTCATATGATTAATATAATCCATATCTGCTAATAATTTTTTATCAAATGTCCAAGGCCTAGGAACCTTATATGGTTTCTTGATATCCATGATTAAGACTAGGGGATTGTGATCTGACAGGATTTTAGGAAGCTTATTTATTTGGACACTCTTCAACTGGGTGGTCGAGATCATGAAATAATCCAGTTTCGAATATTTATTGAAGGGATGCGAAAAATAAGTAAACCCTGGGTCACCCATCACTAGATTTCCCCACACATCCTCTAAACCATGTGATTGCATCATTGATGTTATCGCTCTAAACACCCTCGGCTTCCTACCTATGTATGGGCTACCATCCGAGAAATTAGCTGAGATGTTAAAATCCCCACATAATACTATGGGGGTATGCCAGTCAATTAGTTCATTTTCGATGCGACTAAAGACCTCAGACTCATCTGTGTAAGACCCATATACCGAGCAGATAGTAATACCTAAATTCATTTCGCATATGGCCCATCTGCCTAGTGAATCCGCCTTACACCTTTTGGCCCCCCTAGCCCCACTTTGCCAATTATAGCCACGCCTCTTATCATGGAGGTCTGGGATGTGCATGACAGCAATTCGTAACCTTTAAAGTTTAACCAATGTTTTTTCTTCCAGGGTAAGTGGGTCTCTTGTAGACATATTATATCTAGGCTCATCATATTTAGATATTGTTCAAACTTCCCCCTCTTCTTCCAATCATTTAATCCTCCCTATATTAAGAGATCCAATCCTTAACTTAGGCATACCTAGTTTTCAAATATTGCCAGTCCATCAACCTATCCAAGTAACTAGTACATACATGATATACATGATGGGAACATATCCTTAGTTTCAAATTTACTCTTACGTTTATGATCACATTACCAGTACGAACTCTCTTCAATTTTTTGATTTCTCCCCCCTCACCCGCCACCAGACCCCCCTTCCCCCCCTCCCTGCCCCATCCCCTAACCCCCCCCCCTCCTGCCACCCTTTGAGGCAACCTGGGTTTAGACTCACCCAGTTGTTGGTGGCCGTGCGGTCCGTGAGCCTGGGCTTGCCCCTGACCTGATACTATTCCATCCTAGAAAATGTCAACCATATAACAAATATTAATAGTTTGTCAGCACTAGATTCCCTCTTCTATTTATTTGCCGTTATTTTGTTTCGCTCTCTCTTCAACCTCTTTAAGATAGGCCTCCGCCTGGATTTCGCTTATGAAGCTCCTCGTTGAGCCTTTGTAGATTATTTTTAGGCGCGCCGAATTTTGCAGATAGACCGTTGCTCCTAGCTTTTCAAAAGGGGCGAAAAGTTGTTGCATTCGCCATCGTCTTTCTACAGTTGCATACGCGAAATCTGGTCTTGCAAAAAACTTGAAACCCTTATATTCTCTTTTAGCCGTTGGCCTAGCCAAGTCATATATAGTGTCACGTACCAGAAAGTTTCCAAAGTTGACTAGAAATGCTCTAGGGTATTGTGGAGATTTCTCTGAACGTTTTGGTAATGAGAGAGGGAAACGATGTGCTCGGCATACTTCTCTGTCCATTTCCCAGGAGTTGAGTTCCGGGAAAGAAGATTTTAGCAGGTTGGTCATGAAGCTTCTTGGATCACTTCCTTCTGAGCCCTCAGGAATCCCAAGAAATCGAAGATTATTTCTTCTTGCTCGATTTTCTTGGTCTTCAACCTTTGTCATTAGATCCTTAATTATTCCTTCATGCTCCTTTGCTTGAAGTTGTAGCTTACCGACGTCTGATTCCAGGTTTTCTGCCCGGACTTCTACCGAACACATTCTGTCAGAGATCTCCAAACATGTACGGCCAACTTTATTGATAGCACCTTCCAATTTTTGGATAGCGACATGGTTCCTTTGGCTATCTTTTTTTACATCCTGATGAAAAGTTTTTATTGATTCGAGGACTTCACTTAGTGAGGGCTCTC
This sequence comes from Lissotriton vulgaris, assembly GCF_964263255.1. Taxonomy (NCBI): domain Eukaryota; kingdom Metazoa; phylum Chordata; class Amphibia; order Caudata; family Salamandridae; genus Lissotriton; species Lissotriton vulgaris. The sequence continues at coordinate 212,945,806 of NC_141700.1, read as the reverse complement.
TATGCTTCATCTGCTCGTCTTCATCCGGGAAGTCAGAGATATTCTTGTTTCTTTCAGATTCGACGTTTGATTTTCGATGGGGGCTTCTGCGTGAGAGTTTAGTTCTCACTATGGTATGTTCTGGGTTGCTCCCGGGATCTGTTGTTTCATCATGAATTATTTTTGAGTGCCTTTTATGTTTACTTCTTTTTTTCCCCAGTTTTTTTGTTGGTGTGTTGTCGTATATTGGGGCATTTTTAGTTCCAATATCTGTTGGAGAAGGTACTTTCTTGACCTGTTCCTCTTGTCTGGGATCCTCGCCAGGATCACTCTCTTCGCTGGATTCGCTGGATTCGCTAGAAATTGATACTCCAGTCTCATAGATCTCTGACTCAGATCCATCCGAGACTTCTGCTGAAGCATGCCCTTCCGTCGCTGGGCTTATATTCGAGACTTCTGCTGAAGTGTGCCCTTTCATCACTGGGCTTATGTTTGAAACTGAGTCTATGTTGGGGCCCGATCTGCTTTCTTCCCTCCTATTGACCCGTTCTAGATGCTGTGCTGGAGGTGCTGCTTGAACTGCGGCAGCAATGGCCTTATTTTGCACGCCTTGTTGATCCATTGTGATTAATACGGTTTCATTGGAAAGGCAACTCTGTGGTCTATCTTTGATTGCTGGGCTAAATATGTTTGAGATTCTGGGTTGGGAACCTATCGAGTGACCAGTTATGTTAGCTGCAGCTTTTAAGTTTTTGATCGTTTGTAGTCTTTTGGCCTTTTTTTCCAAGAGGTCAAGATTCTCTCCGGTTACCGGTTCCTTTTCCGTCTCTTTCGCTCTCTCTTTTTCCTTTGCTTTCTTTTTTGATTTCTCGGTTTCCTTGTGGAGTTTCTGTTCATTCTGTTCATTCTCAATGATTCTATCTCTCCTATCAGGCTTATTAGCTCTTATTTTGCCATCGTTATTTTTATCATTATTTTCCATTGCCTTGTAGCCCCTGGTTTCGGGTCGTCTCTGTGTTTCTTTTATTTTCTGAGGTCCTTGTAAATTATAAGTCTCTTTAGTGTTTCCTCTCCCATCTGAACTCTCTATCCTCTCTGGACTTTCTTGTTTTTCTTGATCACCCTCACCTCCCTGAGCACGGGCCTTTCGTTTTGCTTTTGTGTCAGTCTTTATCTGAGTCTCAGTTTGGTTCTGTTTTTGGATTTGAGCTTGATTATCTCTATCTTTATCTTTCTCCATAATTGTATTCAACTGTGAGGTCAGAGTCAGTGTAGTAATTTCTGCTGTATTTATTGTCAGCGATATTGCACTGGCAGTGCTAGTTCTGATTTCAACCCAGGCCTCGGTTCCACCACCTCTAGTCCGTCTGGCAGCTCTGAGCAAGCTTGAGGCACCAGTGCACACTCTTTTTTTCCCAGAAATCCCAGAAATCTTGGTATTTATACATATATTTTTTCTCGAGTGTATGTCTTTTTCCCAGTATTTAGTGTTGCAAGACTCAGACTCAAATTACTTTTACTATTTTACTATTTTTGACTCTTTAACTCTTAACTCTTAACTCTTAACTCTTTGTCATGTATCTCCTTTTGTGAAGAGCGTTCAGTTTTTTCCTAAAAACACCCCCCTTTTTAAAAAAAATTAGCTCCATCAGGTCTGTGCCGTCTGTGCCGTCAACGTCGTTTCCCTTGACGACGCGTAATCTCTTGACTATTTACGCTCGCCCGCCGTGTTTGCAGATGACAAGAAAGGCGGGGGCGGAGAGCAGAGAATGGGAAGCCGAGCGTGGAGCAAGCAGACACCGCTGCAAATGAAGGCGATCGTAGGCAGAACGAAGGGCAGGTAGGGGGTCATTGAGTCTCTTTCCGCCTATTCTGTTGTTTCTCCCCTTGTGCCGCTCGAATCGCTCGAATCGCTGGCTGCTTGCTGCTTTATCACCTTGTAAGGCACTCTACGGGACTCTAAGGGACTCTAAGAACTGCATGAACCCCTGAGTCTAAGTTCATAGAGTAGGCTTGTATTTAGCCATTCCTCACAGGAGTCCGATATCGAACATCAAGCATCCGCCATCTGTTTGAAGCTCACGGCACCAGTATTATGCCGCTTACTTGCTTAGCCTTCTGCAGTTCACTTTTCACAGCCTTTCACAGCCCCTTTACAGGCACTTTTTGCGACTTTAGTAATCCTTTAATTATCCTGGCAAGGGTATTTGCGGTAGACGTGGGGCACCTAGCAGCTGTGCCGATCCGTTCACCATATCACCATATCAGTTTGCCATGTCATATCCAAGTCTTAGCCATCCAAGAAGAGAGCACGGTGCGCCTGAGGCAGCCTGTAAGATCCGCAGCGTCAACACAGCTTCACTGAGGTAAATATCTGCCGACAAGCTTAAATGAAGGATTGAAGGTTGGCAATATTATCGCAATATTAACGCGGACTTTCTCAGGCCCCTGGAGCAAGCACTGCAGCGACCTCTCACACCGACGCCATCTTGCCTCCTCCTTCTGTGTCCAGGGGGTGTCATGTTTCATCAGGAGGCCGTTCCTTGTTGGACCAAGTGATATTTTAAAAGAAGGTCAACATGTTTATAATAAGTAGATTAGAACACCAGTCCTGATGAAATGATCTTCATGACAGTGCCATTATCTTTAAGACAGTGATAGGACAGGAACTATTTTGACCTTCTTTTAAATTATCACTTTTTGCTGGATTGGATCATTATATCCATCTCTAACCAGATCATATGTGTTTAACTAGAACAAAATAACCCAGTTATTATATAGTATTTTGGGTCCTCCTTGTTATTTTAAATCACATGTTTTGACCAATATAAACACTTTTCTCACACACCATGACAACTCACACTTCATGTCAGCACAACAAAAACAAAAGAACTCCGGCAAAGATCCACCCTGCAGGACCGGTTGGGCATTGTGGTGCCTGCCAAATGAGGAGCTGCCCGATGATGAAGCATAACCCCCCTTGGGGTGTGTGAGGGGCCCTTGCTCCTAAGGGAGCAGATCCCTTGATCTGCCTCCTTGAAAGCCTTCAACCTTCTCTTTTGATAAAATTGCATGCTTACTTTACATATAGTATTTTTGGGGGCCTGTATGCTGGACCTTTATCTGCCCCTTGTCCCTCCTCTTGTGGTTTAAATGCTTAAAACATGCCTTTGTTTCATAGACCAGAAATAAATCAGCAAATACAAAATAATCAAAGTGATTACATTTTGATTTATCTGATATGTTTGTTTTCTAAAGACTCATTAAAGTAAAGAATTTAGCTGTACTGAACTACATAATTGCCAGAATCAAAATCAAATTTGAAAGACAAAATCTGCGTTTAGACAAACGGTAACAGCATATACTAAATACTTGTACACAAAAGTGACTGCATTAGCAATCATACTTTTTCAGAGACTCAAGCCCACTCCTACCCTGTCAACCACCAACTTTGATTAAACTTACTTAAGTAATGGAGGCGAAGAATGGTCCTTAATATATATTATATTTTCATGATCCTCTCTAACCAATGTATTACCGCAAAATACTAACTATAAGTACAAGAAGTTGTAGTCAGATTCAAAGGAGGCTGAAAGGTGACTTGTCAGTACTATATAAAGCCCCACAAATAAGAGAAAAGCAAATCCTTAACAATGTTAGTGTGAAATAGAGAGATTTTGTTTCAGTATTCGCGGATGATACCAAGATTAGCTGACCTCACAATTATTTCCATGGAGTGAGGATAGCATTATGCACTTATTGATATTTTATCTCTTCTCTATCCATTTCAAACCCTGCAATGTCTTTAATATTTAATATGTTTTGGATGTTCTTTTTTTTAAATCAGAAACGGGTCAGAAACATGACATTGCTGCTTCCACCAGAAGGGAAATATTAAATGCCATACACTGTAGCTGAAAGAAATCCAAGGAATCTCATTGATGAGGAGTTTATACTAAAGGCTGTGAATGGAGATGCCTTGTTAAATAGAACTTCATGTGCTATATATTGTAAATGAGTTATTTATTCTGGTGTGTGTAGTTTGCAAGAACAACACATTACATTTTAAGAAATAGTAATTTATTTTTATTAATACATACATTTCTCACTCAGCTACAATGAATATACAAATTCAGTCTCTTTTTTTGGTAATGAAAGATATCACAGAAATAACACTTTATCTGTTTTGATTTATTTTTAGTTAGGACAATTCTACATTAACCAATGAAACACTCATTATCTAATAATATTTGGTAGATTAATTATCACTCTCTCATCTATTGCAATAACATTCTAAAGCATCTTCTCAGAAACATTTCCTAACTAAGAACAGTTGTCAGTGTGAAAAAAGTGTGTCACAATTCACTACAACATAATTAATTCCTTTACTTTTGGACTTACCCACATTTTACAACATGAATATTAAGGGTTTGCATCAGAGAGAAATATATTCATGTGTACCTAGCAAATTAACTACAAAAACAAGATATACATTATTTTAAGATGGCTTAGTGGCTATCTGCAGAGATTTATTGTAGTGTATAGGTCAGAACTTGTATCCATAGTACACATTAAGGAGAATTACACCAGTCTTTTGTCCTTCATAGATTCATTAACTGAGAACATTGGTTTGTAAAAGACCAACTCAGGTTATATAGAGGGGTCAAAAGTGTGTGGTAAGAACAGCTATAGTTAACTAAGAAGAGTCACTGTTCCTGAGAGCAGAGGTTGAGAGAAGTCATTACAGAGAAAGACGCGAGAAAGTCGGTGAGACTTTTGCTTGAAACCCTCACACACCCAGAAGGATGTCATGCTTCATCATGGGGTGGTGCTGCTCATTGGGCCTGCCCTGCAATGCCCTACGGGTCCCCTGAAGGATCACTTTATTGGAGATCTAATGGTGATCTAGCTGTCTGGTGTGTGCGGGTCAGTGCTCAGTGTTCACTTAATAGTGCAATTTAAAAATGACTAGAGGGTATCTGGGGTAGACTAATTTAATAAGAAAGATCCCTCTGTCATAATCTGGAAAAAATGTGAGGTTGGGTAGGTGCAAGTGACTGTGCCTTTCAACACAACTATTGTGACAGCCAGCACGCTCTCGCTTGACTTAACGATTACTCTACCTATACCTAATAGATTGGACCAATCCTTGGGTCTCCCATTTGAACTAGTTCAACTGAAGAGACCACTATCTTTACACTATTCTCTACTAAACTGATCACTCTTCTTGGTCCTGAAGAAGTGTGAGGGATCTCCTCCTGAGACCGCATCAAAGCGCGAAACATGTCGACCCTATACATGCAACCTGCACAACAATCACTGTACTTGTCTAGCTACTGGGGGCTTAACTACCCTCAAGCAGCACCAACCTTTTCATGTTTTAGATTATGACAGAGAGATCTTTCTTATTACATTATTCTACCCCAGATACCCTCTAGTCATTTTTAAATTTCACAATTCACTGAACACTGAGCACTGACCCGCACACACCAGATGGCTAGATCCCCAAAAGATCTCCGATAAGGTGACCTTTCGGGGTACCCGTAGGGCATTGCAGCGCCGGCCCGACGAGGAGCACCACCCCATGATGAAGCATGACATCTTTCTGGGAGTATGAGGGTATCAAACTAAAGTCTCTCTGACTTTCTCCTGTCTTTCTCTAAAATTACTTCTCTCATACTCTGCTCTCAGGAACAGTGACTTTCCTTAGTGTACTATCCACTATTCGGGAACACGAGCCACTGGACCGATATTCAGCTCTCTGTCCCCCCTCTCTCATCTCAATTATGTAAGAACAGCTATGCCAACGTTATTATTGTCATCTTCTGAAGCAGTGACAGATGAAGGCAGGCACATTTTTCCCAACCATTGAGTGAACGAGGTTACCCTGCCTAGCTGTAACGGAAGGAAAACTCATTGCCCCTGTCCTAGCCAATGAAATGCATTGCATCTTTAGGTGCAATAATGAAGGTGATTATGTGGTTGTATATTGCATGGCTAGTATGCTGATAAAGTTGATATTGAAAGTAAATGTTCTACACCCTGAGTAAAAAATGCGGTATTGACAACGGTCAGACTAGGAAGAATAAAAGTTGCACATAAACATACAACTGCGTTCAATTTGTATATTTAATGAGAACATTATCTACAGCACAATCGCAAGTCACATCCAAATAAACAATAATCATCTTCAAGATCACTGAGATGGCTTTTATCCAGAATGACCTAAGAACACAATTTGAGGTTATTGGGGAATTTAGGAATGCCAACATCTTGTAGGTGACATGGAGGGCAGTGCACAGGACACAGAAGGAACAACATGTGTTTTTATGGAATATTGGGTTTTGCAAAGATTATATGCTGATACATATAGAGTAGCTGCTTATTCCACTATCGAGAAAGTGCATTAGGCCTCACAAAGTGCATTAAAACGCTTTATAAATGCCAGTAGAACGCAATAATAGATGTTTGTGAGCATTTTGTTGCAATGTTTACAATGAAAGTTCCTATGACTAGGCATGATTTCAGCATCCCTTTGTACTTTTGTTTGAATATTTCACCATGTATTTAGCATTGGGCAGCACAATTGACATTAGTTATCTTCCTTGTAGTGCTACCTGCTTATAATTCAACTTCAATGGAGCTAACCCCATTGGGGTATATGCACTTTATGGTCAGCTTATGCAATTAATTGACTGAAGCTGTAGCTGGGCAAGTTTTATGTCTGGTCCAGCATTCTGAAGACTGTAGAATGAGTTCAGATCACACCAAATTCCTTCATAGAGAGAATGCCATTGACTGACAAATGATGTTTGTAATATAAAGCCTAGCTGCCATAAATGTTTGCCTAGTAAAAAGATAAGCTATAGGATTTAACCTTCATCCCTGTAATGAGGAAGTGTGAGAACCATTCATAACTGCTCCAATAATATACACAGTTTACATATCAATATTAAATATGGAATTCACTCAAAAACTTTACAAGCTTGGAATGATCAATGATTTAGAACATATTTTTTATATATTCTTTCATACAGCTTCAGCTATCTGTTGCACATGCTCATAAGACCCTTAACGGGGCGGCATTTCAAGGATACTATTTGATGTATACTGTGTCATTGACTTTGCATTAAGGCTTTGGAGTTGTGTTAAAGTAGTCCCTTACTGCACACAGTGTTTCTGCTGCTCCTTCAGCAGTACAAGCAGCTTATCCTGCCTCTCTGATTGCATTTGCATCTTCATTTCCTCCAAAGGCAGCTCACCTTGGGTAACTCTCTATAGTGCTAAGGGGAAGCCTGATGCATTGGCTTTGCCAATGCTTTCTTTCCAAAGGCCTTGAGAAGGTACATACTATGTTTATTAGAGTGGACACTGGATTGACCTACTGCACAGTAAAAAAACGTTAATTTCCTAACCATAGAAAAGCTATTCTTGGGAGTCCCATGAAAAGATAATGGCTAACCACTATCAAACACCTGCTAGAATTCTGCTCCATAAATGTGTTCTCTTCATTTCACGCCAAATATGCGCTAAACAATGTATGAGGGCTTTTTATTTACAATATGCTTGCATCATTGGGAGGGGCTCCTCCCTCAAAATGTTCCTCAGATTTATAAGCAAAGGTCAAAACATGGAAATTGTATCTTGTTCTTCAAGAAAGTTCTTCATATAGTACGCATTCCACTTCACTTATCTCGTTCCTTTCCTTTGCTGTGGTCCACAGGCCTTTTTATCTGTCCCACAGCAGTGTGGGCCACAGCAAGATGAAGATGGGTCAAGAGAGAACAATTAGGCATCAGTTTCTCAAAGAGGCTTGTGCAGCAACTTCCTTTTCATCAGTGGCGTACCTAGTCACTTTGCCGCCCGTGGTGGTCCCTGCCGTTGTCACCCCGCGGTGGACACATGTAAGAGAGTGGGGAAGGCCGTCGCCTCAAAACTCGTACCACCCGGGGCAGACCACCTCCCATTGCTACACCACTGCTTTTCATTGCACTGCGTGCAGCATTAGCCTTTGTGCAGCCAAGTATTCAGTGTGACTCCGTGCCATGTACATACCTACTGCATCATCAACGCTCATGTGGTAGGAATTGACTGCGCACCTCATTATGTGCACTCGGGAAGAAGTATGCAGGGGCCGCCTATCAAATTCTCAATGTGCTGGCATGGCAGTCCTTGAAATTTACAGGGGAGGAAATGTGATGCAATGTGATGCAAAAAGAAATTGTCAACTTCTAGTCTGCAAATTGTTCAGTGGAGTACCAGGGGGCCACGGGCCCTAAAGGAAGCAAAGAAAATGACCCTCCCCCCCCATACCACTGTTTGTGTACTAGGATTCTGAAACAATCAGAATTGAGTGGGTCCTCTCAGGCCTCTGGGCCCGGTGCCACTGCACCTGACGCACTATCAATAGCGACTTTTTGAAATGGCTACTGTTTGAACTTGGCAGCTAGAAATCCGTTCCAGGCATCTTTCTACTGGATCAATCCAAAACAGTAGTGGTTTCCATTTCAAGAGCCAATTACCCTTTCTCAACTCTTTCCACTTGAGATTCACAGGGACTCACAAGGTGTGTGTGGCACAACATTTGTGTACTGCAAATTGTTACACAAAGTCAGCTGCTCTGGCTTCACAGATTCACAATATTTTTAGAAATCTGGCCCCAGAACTGAACAGTTATGCTCAATATTTTTTCATCTCTGTTTCTGAAGGTGAAATGTAAGTTGAATGTGCTAGACCACTCTATAATTAGAAGCAGCTGTTGTGACACAGGCATGCAACCCTACTGCTCCTGATGAATCTGATGAGAGACCTGGACCATTTTGCATATATTAACCCTTTCCATGCTCATGACGAGCTCAGCTCGTCATGAGGCACGGTTGAGCTGTGCTGATGACGAGCTGAGCTCGTCATGAACAATGGTAAATCTGAGATTTCAGCACCGGGGGGGGGGGGAAATGCACAGCAGCGATGTTGATGCTGTTCACCATTACCTAACTCCTCGCAGGGCATTGGATATTGAAAAGCTGCAGATTCCTCCTCCCTTACCAGTGCTCCTCTCTTTAACCCCTTTCACGCTGATGACGAGCTGGGCTCGTCATGGTGTAGCCTCCTCGCACGCTGATGACGAGCCCAGCTTGTCACGTAAAGTGCGTTTTTAAAAAAGTCAACGCAGGAGCGGAATTCCGCAAGCGCGCATGGTGTTAAAGCCAAAGCAATTGCTGCTGCTGAGTAACCTAGATACGTGTGATCCTGGTCAAAGCTTAAAGGCACACAACATCTGAACCTTTTCATCGGTATTCTCATACCCAGCTGCTCTACGTGGGCTTCGTATTCTGCGAACCCATATCATCCGTGGCTAACAGCTGCCGCACTGCAGATTATCAGCTCAGCTAAGCCCCCAACGCCACTGCTTGGATTGTTTCAGCTGCTGGGAAAATGAGACAAGTAACCTTCTGCAGGGGGAGACTCACACCAATGATCTTTTGCTCACTAAAATAGTTTCACATATCACAGATTTTGTCTCTTCTGCAAACAGTGAATTCGCTAACAATATATATAAAAAAATGTGTTGTCATTTAGCAAGTATTAATACAGTGACATACAATACATTGTAGAGTGCTTTAAAAATAAACTTGTGATTTCCGACATCGTTATGTGACAATTTACACATCAGCAATTGGATTTCAGAGCATTGTTCTGAAATATTTGAGTCCTACATTAAGTCAAAGCAACTTACAGATGAAGAATGTTTACATAATTGTATCTACTTGTCGCATCATAAAGTTTCAGACAACCTGGGGTAGAAGTTCTGGCCTATCAACTAGAGCATCTATGTTCAAAACAATTGTTCTGTAGTGAATGTATCATTTTAATGTGATATTTCCTTTGAATCTGAAATTTTGTGTGTCAGAATGTGATTTTTAGGTCGAGCCTGGGCAGCGCAAGCGCTGCTCTGTGGCATGCTGTATTGTAGTATGGAATAGAAGCCCCACCCACTCTCCGTCCATATTTGTTATTGGCTTGTGTCATTGTCCTTTGTAAATGCTGGCTTCTGATTCATTAATAGGCTTGTTAGTTCCTCCATAGTACCGCCTTGTCTTCATTTATAACCTCCCATGAGGAACTGGCCCTTTTACTGCTGTTGTTACACAGTATTTCTTACTTAGTCTTTAAGTACTATTCCTTTATTGAGTTTCTTCTAATGTAGGCAGACCAGCTTCCCTGAGACATTCAGCACAGCTTTCACTTTCCGAGCAGCCGGGACAATGGCGGGCGCTTCTTTGAATAGGTCTCGCATTTACAAGAGTTTGAGCTATTGGCATTGTAAATGACAATGCCTTTTATTTATGGTTTCATTAGCAAAACATATAAATAAACGTCATTGCCATTTACAATGCCAATAGCTTAAACTCTAGCAGATGTGAAACCTTTGCCTTGTAATTGCTAGCTTAAATAGCACTAGCGATGCAATGATATGCTAACTATTGTAAATAAAGTATGTCCTCAAATACGACATAGCATGATAATAAATAAGTTAAGGGTTATCTTGTCATACGCGTAAGGCACAAATAAGAACTTTTTAACTTATGAGTTTTTTTTGCACCTTTTTCCCCAGTTATCATGTTAAAATATAACACCATCTGAAAATGTCACCCTGGCTGGGGCTTTAAGTCTTGGTAATATGTATCAATGGGAACCAAAACTTGTAGTTGACTGTTTTTGTGTGTGTGTGTGTATATATATATATATATATATATATATATATATATATATATATATATATATATATATATATATATATATAATGTATAGGCAGGATTATCTTAAATTTAGCAATCCAAAAGATCAAAGGTTGTGAACATACAAACATATAGTTTTTCCTGAATAGGTTTTTGAACATGTTATATATTTCCTGAACTTGAGCGTAAACAAGCTTAATTTGTCTTTTACCAAATGATCTTTACACGTGTAAGAGAGTTATTTTTGGACGTGTCTCAGTCACCACCCATTATGTCTCCTCGCCCCCTCTCAACATAGACACCCATGATAATTTTGTTCTTGTTTAAGGAATTAGCTGATTTGTGCAGAGTTTCTGATATAATTAAGAAGTAATTGAGTAATGCATACTTAAATAGTTCCATATTATCGAAATGGAAAGAAATCTCTACCGTGTGAAATACAAATTTGACTTTAATTTCAATAATATATGCAGCGCCCATCTACACTGCTTATGCTAATTAACACCCATCTTTTTACTTCAGTTAGTACTTCAGTTAGTAAACAAAACCACTAAGGGCCGGGTCCGCCCGCCGATGCACCACCAAAGATGTGGTCAGACAGCCTGCCAGATTAGGAGTTTCCCCTGTCTAGTGGGCTTTTTTTACATTCTCACAGTGGTGCCTTGAAAATGGGCACTGCAATGGGAATGCCAAAAACAGTTCCTGCACGGCATGAACTTTTGAGTCCAGGTCGTGCAGGAATTGGGGTGCATAAATACAGGCGGCACATGTTGTGTTCCCCTGCATGCATCACCATACAGAGGAGACACAGGTGTTCATGAAGTAGGAACCTTCATGACACCGCCCGCGATCCCGCCAAGCATATTGCATCCTCCTGACTGCCACAACACCACCAGAGAACAGTGGTTCCCTGGCAGATGTGGCGGGGCAATGGGAGTACGACTGTCCTAATCGTAATAGGGCGGTCGGGAGACCACCAATGCAGCGTCCCCACGAGTCACCGTAATTGAGCCCTAAGTGATGTTGAAATCTAGAGATGGCCTCTCTTATCACACACACACTTGCCCCATATAGAGAGTGCCTTAGGTAAAAACTTCCCCATCAATTGGTACACAAAGTTTCCTGGGTATCCCATGTTAAAATATTACAAAGTGAGAGGTACCCCTTAGAACTATCAAGGGAATAGAGGTAGCACACCTGAAAGAATCTGTACTTATGTTAAGGTTATGGAGTCTTGAGTTCTACACAAAAAGTGTGTCAACGCGTTCCATACTTAGATTCCTAGGAGGGCAGATTTTAATCTTGAACTGAAGACCGTAGAAAAGGTTTAAAGGGACTCAGCTACCGCACAGACGTTAATCGGGTGTCCATATCACCATATATCAAGGTATGTGATTTAAAAACTGAGCTCAGACTGAATTGGGAAGTAGAAGTAACAACAGTGCGATGTGAGAGAAACTCACTAGAGTTACAATATGCTCCCATTTTTAATTATTTCACAGTCTCCTAGGAGGAGGACCTGTCCGTGACGCTCTCATTAGAAGTGAACAATTTCTATTTGGCAACGCCGTACTCTTGACGTCGCTTGACCGGAAACAGGGTAATGATAATAGACATGACCCACTCATTTTTGAGATATGATAACATTAGAGCCATGAAATATAGGACACCTGGAAAGGGTACTAACCACGAATACTTTGCAAAACACGAAAGAGATACAGTGGGGTAGATATGTAATAGACCATAAAGTATCTAATGTGCCAGATCACTAGAGACTTCATAGAAAGAGGCGAGGATTCAATAGGGTTTCCTAAGAACAGTCTGTTATGACTTGTCTTGATTTATGTGATAAATGTGACCTAGGGGGGATATTCATCAGTCCTCAGAATTAAACTTGATGTTATCTCGTTAACAATTACCCAATGTTCTTTAAATATAGTGTTGTGTATATTATGTATGCATTGTTATAACACTTACCATATCTGGTGTAACTAATACCATGTATTTTATTGTAGGGCAAATTATTGTACATGACCCTGCATTTAGGACAGAGACAAAGATATAGTCTTGACAAAGATGGATTAATCATTGTTTACCCATCGAAACGCGTTGACGCACTTTTTGTGTACAACTCGAGACTCCATAACCTTAGCATAAGTACAAATTTTACAGTGTGATATATTAAGGTTTTAATAAAGATTTAGAGTGTACAAACTGTATTGCACAAATTTGAATGTCTTACATGTGTCTGTCCATTTATGTAATTATGCGGGTCATAATTTGTGGTGAATGTATTTGAACTGAAATTGCCTTTTGTATTATTGGAGGGATCTGTTTTTTTAAACTATGTATTTTATGGTGTTTTTAATTTGATTTACTTTGAACTATTGAATAAAACATATTTTCTTTTATATTCATTTGTTATTTCATAATATTTGTACCAGAATCTTGTAGCAGAGCCAAGGGGATACTACAATTCTTTCAGGTATCCCATGTTAAAACCTGGCTGATCAGGCTATTATTAGCACGCAAGATTCCCTGGGTTTCCAATGTTAAAAGCCGGCTGATCAGGCTAGGAATGGCCGATTATTGGTTACACCCTACTACAATGCAATCAGCACCTGCAAATCTGTTAAATATTGTTACTGGAATGCAGTTTTATGTATAGAAATGTATGCTGTTCCTTCGCGTAGCCTCACAGATCTGTATTTGTCTTTAAATGTGGCCCTCAATTGGAATAATTTATTAATTATATTAATGGGCCATCATCAAGGTCCCTTTTTATCAAATTCAGGTTACGGACATTACCAAATGCCACCTTCACTTCATCATGAAATAGCAATGGTAATTCCTCTAATCTTTGTCCAATTGGCTGCAATACTGTGGAGAACGGAGAACATCTATTGTTTTTCTGTGGTGCCTATATAAAACAGCGTGGCGGCTGATTATTACTCTCTCTCGCCATCTTGGGCTTGATGATAGGCATAACGCTCTGAGAGTATGCAAGACAGATATAAGGAGTAACATTGTTTATTCGATTGCTAACTACCTAAGCTCAATATGGCATATGATATCAAGAATAGTGGGGAGAAATTAAGACTCCAAGGGTGTGTCCCTGTTGTTTCTGCTATTTTAAACTTTATTTTTCTATTTTCTTTCTTTTATTGCACTTGAAGACTAATCAGGATATTTGGTGCCTCTGTAGTTACTTTTTATTGTTCACTGCTATAGCTCTCACAGGCTGCATTACAGGCCCACTTTGAGTCAATTTTCTGACTCCTTTTGAGGTTTTGTCTTCTGGGAATTGTTTTAGTAGGGGGCATTTTGTTGGGTTTGTCCTGCTATTGGATGTAATATGTTTTTATCCCATTTTGGATAACTTACACTGTATTGGGTTATTTCTCAATCCACTATGTTTTCTGTATTCTGTATGTTTTTCTGTGTACTTTTATGGTTCCAAGACCCGAAATAAAGTTGATGATGATGATGATGATAATGTTTCGTAAGGGGGAGGGTGTCACTTTGGGACATCTCCTTTATGAATCATGTTGCGCAGCCTTGGAAGGCAGGCAGTTGTCCAATGGTTTATAAAATGTTTAGTCAGGATTATTTTACATTTGGCAATTCTAAAGGTTGCAGGAATCTATAAAATGATGAGCAAACAAAGATATATTTTTCCTGAGCAGATTATGAAGCGTGTTACATATCTCTTGAACTTGAACGTAAACAAGCTTAAGTTGGCTTATACCTAATGACCTATACATATGCATGAGATATATTTGGATGTGTCTCATTTACCACCCATCATGGCTCCTCACCACCTCTCAATCTAGACATGCATGCTAATTTTGTTCTTGTTTTAGGAGTTAGCTGATATGTACAAAGTTTCTGATGTAATTAAGAAGTAATTGAGTAACTCATACTTAAATAGTTCAATAGTATCCAATTGGAAAGAAATCACTGCCATGTGAAATACAAATTTAACTTTTCCTTCAATAATCTATGCACCACCCATCCTCACTGCTTATGCTAATTAACACCCATCAGTTTACTTCAGTTAGTAAGCAAAACCACTAAGTGATGTTGAAATCTAGAGATGGCCTCCCTTATCACACACACACAAGCACACACACACACATGAATATACGCACACATACACCCTCTCCCCATACTTATAAGGACCAGTCACCGCACACATACACCCTCTCCCCATACTTATAAGGACCAATCACCGACAGTAATGGAGTGCATATTCACTATTCTAATTCCAAGTGTGCTGTGCTACTGGGGCTGGTTATAAAGTGGACTAACGCAAACATAACTGTGGTTTAGTTTTTTGTTCACTCACAGGTACTCGAGCACACTACAGGGACCAGTCCTCAGAGCGTGCTGGTCTTCATAGAGATGGCATTTGTCTGGTTTTGTAAGGGATTACCAACAAGGCTATCACGGTGTGGCTTAAATACTCTGTCACACACATGAGCACGCAAATTCAGGTTTTTGAGGATTGCTTCTATGTATTAATTCCATATCTGCAGGCAACAGGATTAATGAAAGGCACTGCTGAATAGGCTTAAGAAAGATTTTGTTGGCCTAGAGAGGTAGTAAATAGAATGTGAGTTTTATCTTTAGAACACTTGCCTTTCGAGAGGCAGAGAGTGAGACACATCACACTTTTTTCTTTCTTCCTCGAAGATATTTGAAGGACAGGCGAAAATGCTTTTACCTCTGTTGATAGCTCAGGCAATCCATAATGTGCATCAGAGCATGATTTATTTGCTGCCTGGTGATGAACTGCAGTGCAATTACAATGTTACAATGTATATAAAACATATATTCTAGTTTCAAGCCTAGACATATTGATTTGTTTTTCTCATTTTTTTTGCTCAATAGAAGCAACTAAATTGTGATTTGCCTGTGATATAAAATACTCTCATTATGCTTCAGAACCTCAATATATTGGATTGAATTTATTTTTCTATATACCTGAACACTCTAAAATAGTATATGACGGTTAAAGCTACAGAAATGCATTGGATTAGCAAAAAACATATTTAGTAAAGCCATCCCATTTGTTTAAGAACCAACAGTAAAAATTGGTTATTCATGTCTTGCCCATTTTATTATCCGATGAACTTATTGGTAAATATATGAGTTTTAGAGAAGCACAGCATTTCCAAATCTCACACGAGAAGTTTTAATTTATAAGGGATTCGTGGATTTTAAACCCAGGCACGTTTATTGGTTGAATCAATGTTCTGATGGGTAATTTAGTTTCTTTTGAAAAATACTTAATGTCGCTTTTAGTTGAGGTCTGGTTGAGATCAATCGGGTTAAGGCAAGATTGATGTAGGGGTAAGTTGCTATCACATTGAGGTGATCTGACATGAGATCAGGTTAGAAAGTGGGTGAGGATAAGAGGAGGTAAGGTTTAGGTTAGTATGAGGCTGAGGTTAGTATGAAAGAGGTTGATGAGAGAAAAGGTGAAGTTTGGGATAAAAAAGTTGAAGCAAGAGTTGAGGTAATGTTAAATTATGGTTGGAATTATAGTGAGGAGATATATGACTGAGGTTTGTTTGAAATGATGCTATAGTGACGGTAACATGAGGAGGGTTTACTGAGATTTGTCTGATAATATAATATAGACAATCAGGGTAGACAAATTAGTGGTGAGTTTGAAGTGAGGTTGATGAGGTGAGGATGAGTTGATGCTGAGGTGGACCACGCTGAGACGTGAGGGTTAGTTTTAGTGGAGATGAGATGAGGAGAGGATAAGGCTGAGGAGAGATGAAATTGAGAACAGGTTGAAGCTGAAACTGAGGTTGGGATGAGGTGAGGTGGAACAGAAGTGATGTGAGGTTGAAGTTGATATGAGGGTGAAATTAATGAGGCAAAGTTGCGGCATAATTGAGGGGAAGTAGAGTTAGACATATGGTTGAGGTAAGCTCAGGTTGAGTTGATTTATTGTTTTAGTAATATTAAACTGAAGTAAAGGATAGGCTGAGGTTGGGAGTGAAATCCTAGCCCGCATGGGGGAAATCTCAAAATACGGTGGGTTGTCGTCTGCCTGAAAGAAGGAGGGTGGAGCCTCCACAACCACACAGGCTTGCGGGCATCCCAGGAGGGTCTAAATGAGGCCCTAACTTCATTTTCAGAACTCTACTGCTCTCCAACCTCAGTTCTTTCACTCACACATTTTCAGATAGAACTATACTGAGATAGGTGGTCTTGGAAGACAGGCCTCATCCTGCAAAGTTTATCATCCAAATGTTTCTTTATGTATATAAAATTGAGGACAACATAGACGTTTGTTTTTGCTATTTTTTGTATTTACTTTATAGCATCTCATCTTATTTCCAAAACAATATCCATAATCCTTTGTATTTTTAGTCTGAGAAAGAAAATAATTTTATGGAAATGTGCAGAAGACTAATGCCTGATTATGAGTTTGGTAGTGTGGGAGAGGACCGCCATGCCATGCCACTGTCCTGCTCCCACACCCACCTGCCACTCTCCCACCAGAATACAAGTTAATACGTGGCCCGATGGGCGGGCAGCGTGATGATCATGCAGCGGTGCGGTATAAAGGCTCATAAGTGAGCCTTAGAACTGCACCGCCACAGGACCGCCAATACACGTTCCTGCACGGCATGGACTGAGCAGTCCATGCCATGCAGGAACAGGGGTGCATGCACACAAGGGGGGACACCATGTGCCCCCCTACATGCACTCCCATGCAGAGGGGCATGAGGGGCCGTGCAGGGCCCCCTTTGTTTCCTCACCAACAGCAATTCATGGTGGGAGAACCGCCATGAGACTACTGGCAGTGAGGAAACTCATAATATGCTTGATGGTGCTGCAGCATCACAGCAAAGCATATTATGGTCTCATGACCACTTCGCCAACACCAGTGATCGTCGATCCCTGGCGGTTGCAGCGGTCATATGGAGTTTCAACCACTGTACTCCTAATACGATGGACGAACCACTGGTGCGGCCGTCTTCGACTGCCGCTGCACCTCCACCATGAGTTTGGCAGTTATATCGACTGACAAACACATAATTAGGCCCTAACTGTTTAGCAATGCAGAAGTGAAGAAAGGGAGCGCTGTAAAAGGTGGGCACGCTCTTCCACGTTTTTCGTGAATACCTTTTCTTGTCTTGATTTTATTTTATTTTCATTCTGATGATTGCAGTTCAGCATTTGCTATTACATACACTGCAAGTCCCATCATGCACAGTAAAGCAGAACAAAATAGATGTCTCACACCTGAAATGATGCACCTTGAGATATAGGCTGTGGTACCTAACAGTCAGGCTAATCTGATTCTATTTATTCCAGCATTGTTAATTTTAATGACCTCTGAAAAGGTACAAAGTGACAACAATATGGAATATGCCATGTACCTTGTTTAAAACTGGTATAAACTTGTGATTGGCCTAACCTTACTTCATGAGTCACGTTATCAAGGATATTGGATCCACATTTGTTTCCAGGGCATCTGCTTAGTCTTTTCTGAAGGCCACATACATGACTTTTACATTTAGCAAATTACTAATTACAGGAACATTGGAAAAGTGTATTGCATTTTAGTATTGCTTTAATGCTTCCCTACGTTTTGTCAAGACTCCAAGTCTTCAGAGACAGTCAGGTGAATAGTTACTACTTTTATAGTGCATCGTTGAAAGTATGGGCTGGTTGGAGAGACATTTGGTAAGTTTTGGTGTCCTGCATGAGCAACTTGTCAACAACCAAATGTATAGGATTCCTACATGTGTGGCAATAAGCCAAAGGAGTGTGAGGATATGATTGCAGGTGTGCTCACACTCCTGTGTAGTAAAGCATATGCAAACTTGTAGGCTAGTAGGCAATCTAGTTTGTTATATTAACCGTATTACCTTCATTTCTGGCAACACGGGTGCTGATTACTCATAAGCAGAAAGTGACTGTAAAGGTACCCTCTCAAAACATCCCTCAGAGAGGAGCTTCAGTATCAACTCACAAGGGGAGGTGTTGAGGACAGACATTGCATGTGGTTCAACTATCTCCATACCTTTCTCTCTCTCAGGTGTAGTTGGGCAGGATGGAGGGATGCAAGCATGTTTTAGTCCTTCCTCTAGGAATATGGAAGTATGCATAGCCATCTGCTTCCATGTACAGCTGAAAGAACGTTTGCCATTTTGCTAAAGTGCCTATTATTAAAAACAAATGGGACTGCATTATTTATAAGGAGCACTTTCCCTGTTTGAGCCATGGTGCACCTTTCAAAAGGTGCTCTGGGTGCAAACAGGGACAGTGTGCTACATTGGAAAGAATCTGCTGCCCCCAGGTCAGCCGCGAACTCACTCTGACCTCAGGACAGCACATTCCATTGAAATATGGAGCGGCTGCTTTAAATCTGCTCTGTATTTCACAGTGCAGGGGGCAAGTTGCCTGCACTTTGAAGAGGGTAGAGAGTTCCTCTTGTAGGTGGGTGCAGTGAGTGACTGAACCCGCCTGCCGGGGAATATCTGCGAGCCCTGTAGCACCCCCTTTCTTCCCTCCAGAGGGATGCCTTTAGGAGGCATACTGAAAGCGTGCCACCGTTTTGTGACTTCATTTCAGTGTACAACCTGAGGCCGAGTTTGCCCCTGCGCCAACGTCCATAACACGGCATGGGTGCAGAGGCAAAGGGATTTCCTCATTTGTATGAGGCCAAAACCCATGTAAATAAGGGAACACCCTCTCATTATAGCATGTCGCTTTTACAGAAGGGGACTTACAAGCTTCTGCGGCCACTTCTGTAAATCCATTGTGTCCCTGGGGCACACAAAGGAGGTGCACATGCCCGTTGTGCCCTGAGAGCACAATGTATATGACCCCTGGTCGTACAAAAAATGTCCCAGACCCTGGTCATTCAAAAAATGCCCCAATCTTCCATTTCAGCCCGTGACTCAGAATGGTGAACCGAAGGGTCTGATGAAGGCCCCATTCTTTTAAATTAGCAGGAGTCTAGCTGATGATTTGCTTTGAATATTTATAAACCTGTCATCCTGTCAATTCGTACATTTTCTGAGGTGACTCCCTACATCCATGTGTGATCATCCCTAGTATTCTTACACCGCCAGTTAGTGAAAAGAAGAACTGTCCTAATAAATCAGTTACACAGGCCTTATCAAATCTAGGCTTGGCTATGCACTCTTGTGTTTGGAGATACATATCTCATTTTGTTTAAAGCTCTAACTATCACCTTCATACCTTTCTTCCTCAAGGGCCCATTATATCTTCGAAATCTGATTCATCTTTGCAGTCCAGTACATTCACATAGGTCTTTTGGGGTCAGTCTTCTGATAGCTCAACAAATCTATGATTCCAGTTTTGGCAGCTGGCCTTTTGCTTACCCCACTGCAAGTGAATGAATTCCCTTCCTATAAGTCTATTGCTAACTACTTCAGAAATCTTATGTCATAAAAAGCTGAATACCTGGCTCTTTAGTTTTGTTTAATATCGCCTAATTTTGAAGCCTGTTATCTCAGTCCTTGGACATAATTTTTGGGCAACTGTTTTGCTCTATATATATCACATTAATTTATTCAGTTCTTTGGTAGTGCCCTCAATTGCTATCCTCAAGCCTCATTTATATTTCATTAGCAGCTATCACACTTTGACTTAATGGTCACTTTAAAAAACTTGCAGGGAATAAAGGGTCTTTTTTGTTGCCATTCATTTATTTTTCTCATAGAAGTTGTTGGAGATGTACTCTCTAAGTCTAAAAATGTTAACCTTAACTGCATTGAATTTAAAGCAGAAAAATTAAGGGGCATATTACCAAGGGCCTTATCGCCGCTTTAGCTGGAATTTTTCCTGCTAAAGCGGCGATAATTTTATCGCCCTATTACCTAGCTGTCGTTAACACCAGTTAGCGACAGCTAGTAGGAGATAGCGATCATCTTGGGGCCCGCTTTGCATGTCAGCGATATTTATCGCTAATGACATGCAAAGTGGGCGTGCCAAGATGTTAGCGACTGTTCGCTATCTCCTATTACCTACAAAGGCGTACTTTTGGAAATATTCGCGCTAAGCGCGAATATCTCCAAAAGCTAACGCCTGCCCAGAGCAGTTCTTAGCCATGTTATCCAATGGTAGGTGGATAACATGGCTAAGAGCATTTGCTCGGTAATGCATGAATATCACAGACTTTTCAGCGATATTCATGCATTTCGGGCGATTTTCATCACTTTTGAGATAAACCTTGATAATAGCAAGGTTTATCTGCGATAAAAATCGGCGGAGCTCGGCGAAAATAATATTGCCGCTAACCGTGTTAAGCGATAATTATCACTTAATCTTGGTAATATGCCCCTAAATTTCATAGTTTCAGCCTCACATAAAAGCTTTTTCAAGCCTTACACTATAGCAGGACGCCGGCGGTACTCCATAGTCATACACAACCAGAGCAAGCATAAAGAGAGCACATTGTAATTAATATCAACATGGATTGCACATGCCAACCTTCCCATTGCCATCAGGGCCGGACTGGCCATAGCGGGCACCAGGTGGTTACCCAGTCGGTTGCAGGGTGGGGGCTGATTTTGGACCCCGGGGGGGGGGGGCATTTGTGTTACCAGGAGCCGGTTATGCAGCGTAGCTGCAATATCAGCGCCCTGTGACAAAAGCAGCTGCAGTGTTTTTCACGCCACCCTCCCTCCCTGTCGTGTTAGGCCTGACTCAATTGCCAGGGCCGGTTTGCGTTCCCAGTATGGCCCTGATTGCCAAGAAGTCATCTTCACACTCTGCAATGAAGACACATCTGCTATGAAAGTAACAACACCTCAGGTCTAACAGGAGCACCCCTCTTGATAAAGATAAGAGTATTTACCTGGGTATGCAAATGTCGCACAGAAGAAATAAACTGAAAGTCAAGCCATTTTGAGGCTTTGGCACTTGCAGTGTAACCAAGTGTATTGTGTGAGAACAACATTCAGAAAATGGCGTTTATTGAATCTGGAAGTGGATTTTTTAGATTGAAGGAAATTATGTGCATATTGATAATGTAAATGTAGCAACACTGACTGTTACTGAGGGTTCACTGATAGAATATCGAACACACAAATATCGTGTAGACAGAATGTTGTGTAAAAAATGTCGAGGACAAGAATATCAAATAGGTAAGTGCAAATAGATTGGTAAAAATTTAGTATTCTTAACTCCAGATCTACGTACCTTGAAGATATATATATTGTCAAAGTACATATAAGTGGAGTTTTATATAGTAAAACTTTACTTACCCATAAGAAATGACCTTCACACTTTTGACACAATATTCTGTCCCACGATATTTGTGTTTTCGATATTTTGTCCACACACCGTGTCGAATGAATGACTGTGTCGGTCAATAATCTCAACAGACGAATGTGGATTTCAAGTTGACATGGCAAGTAAGACTGGTTTAAATATAATTTTATTTATCTAAAAGACGGGTGGAAATAAATTTGTACATAAAGTGCAATAGAATTCTTCTTAGGGTTTCACTTTTGGCTTGATTTCATGTTGCGGTACAACTAAGGCTCTGTTTCTAAGGGGTGAGGTATGTACTGTGTGCGGCAGCTACTCTCTTGCTCAAGCTACTGCAAACACATGGAATTGGTAATAACCATACTAAAATTCATGTTTTGCTTTTTTTCCCCAGCATTTGATCCCAATATGTTTTGCCAGGATTTTTCTGGTGAAGTGTGCCAGGGGGGAACTGAGCCAGTCTGATAATTAACTCACAAGTACTGTTTATGCAGAGATCAAATTAACTCCTACCTTGTAATCAAGCCTGGTGTGTCCTTATTTCACATTAGCAATCTAACAACCTAAGAACAAGCTGATGAAAGAAATGCATGAATTAAACACATTCACTGGTGAGCGCCACCTTCCAACACATCGCTTTCACATTAAGCATCGTAGAAGTAGAAGTAATTGTAAACTAACACCAATGCTTTGGCATGGTCAACCCTACCTTAATGCTGTCCTTTGAGTCATACCTTACCCACATATTTTTCTTCTCACTCTGACAAGCCTACAACAAAGTCATTTATGATCACAGGAGTTATCTTCTATATCCTTTCACATGCCTTGTGAATCAGCACTTAAACTTCCCCTTCCCTATTAGTAAAATAGCAAATAGGGTACAGTCCTTTCTATTTGTACTAAATGTATATGATTATTCACATTTTAGGTGTTTGGGGACTGTTCACAAAGGCATGTAAGAGTGTGTAAATGAGGACTCCACTAATTTGCGCACTCCAAATTGCCTGTGTGAATAGTACAGCCAGGTTCCTATGCATTCTGTCTTGTATGGAGAACTTATCATTCACTTTTACTGCCCTCGTCCTCACAATGTATTGATTTTACAGGTTTTCCAATTCATAAATTACTGGCGCAGCCCTTTGCAGAAAAAGCTTTCAGAGCATTAGCGCTTTGATGTTTGAATGCTTTTCTGACAGCAGTAGGCTCTGGGGGGTGCTACTATTTATATGGGCTACTCTTGCTGCTATAATGGCAACTCCTCCTCCCCTGCCAGAGAAACATTGATCTACTTGTCATCCCCAATTGCCTTATCAATAACCCATACATCATTTCTATCATCTGTGTGCAAGAGTATTGATACGAGCCTTCCACAACATAGTAATTGCACTGATATGTCCAATGATGCCTTCGCTTGGGTTGTATTTTGGAAGGATCAAACGCTTTCTGTGGCTCCAACCTGAGAAACAAACAGAAATGGCAACGTTTGCTATAATGGCTTTCTTTAGAGCAAAATACTTTCTTTCAAACACCTTTTCAGAGCATATGTACAAAATGTAAATGTTATTATTATCAAAGTACAAAGAGTGGCAGATGTTATACAAAGACACCTTTTGGTGTAAAAAAATTATTACACTTAACTTTATGTCTTCCGACTCCAATGATGCGGAACAAAATGGCTTCCATTTCAAGCATTCAATGCGAGCTTAAACCATAACAAAATCAAAAACATTGTTTTATGTTGAATCAGTGCTAGAAAGTAGGGTTTTAGTGCTGGGTCCTGGCCCCCAGCTACTTCTCGGCCCAATCTAGGATCCAGTCAGCTGAGTAAAATATGCTGAATTTGTCTTGGAGGCAATTTCCGACACCTGGACATAATTCAGCAGCACTCACACATTGTCCCACGGAGCAGCACCGGGCAGGTTGGGAGAAGGCTTTCTTATTTTAACATCCAGCTAGGCCCAAACCAGAGGCCTGATTTAAAGGGCCACCAACCCTCCTTTTCTTCAAATATCATCCTGGCTGGAAGTTATCTGGAGCCTAGCACCTAGGCAAGAAAGTACTGGAAGGAAACAAAAGCACACAGCTCGTTATCACCTCACAAGAAACCTTTGGAGGGAGGTTTTTTAACTTTGTTCAACTCCCTATGAAAGAGATGTGCTTGCACTGTAGGAATGCAAGATGTATCTGTCTGTATGAGTAATTACACAACTATTGACTTAAATATCACCTACTATTTTTTTTATATAATTCAGTTCTAGCACCACTCATCCCAATGTAGGTTGCCAGATTGCTTTACGTCACACACTGAGGTGCAATACATCAATCAGTGTGTAAATCAATGTACAGGAAATGTTATATAAGAAAAGGATGGTTATAAGGTGTAGGAGTCACATCTCATCCATACTTGTCGACATTACATGTTAAGAGTGAATGGTCGGGAGAAGCACAAAGTCAAGATATAAAGAATAATGCAGTGATTGTGATTATATGTGCTAACAAGATGGTATTACTTTCCAAAGTGGCCGTTCCTTGCAATCTTAGAATAACAACAGAGTTAGAAAAAAACTACAAGGATCTAAACCCATACTAACAGTATGCATGTAGCACAATACCATCCTCCCACCATCCAATACAACCAACTGGACAACCTTTAGAAATGCACCCGGTGAAATACATTATCCCCAACAGGACACCTTCAAGACTATCCATCCTGATAGACCTGCACTTGGCTGACTCTCTCGGCCTATATACATTATAAGGCATTAACAATTTGCACATCATGCAACGTGAGAAAATGAACCATCTCAGGAGGACTTCACTACATAAGGTGACGTTGCCAAATATGAAATCAAAAGGTGTACACAGCAAAAATACCCTAGAAATGTGGCACAACGTCCCTCCCCATCAGAATTGCCCCTTCAAGGCTGCCTTTTGGAACGAGACACATCTTTTCTAGTAACACTTTGTTCCTATATTATTCTAGTGGCAACTCTGGACAATAGATTAAACAACATAACCTTTTCTTTCCTCCCCACTTCCCACTCGTGTGCACACCCGTGAATCGATCCAGTCCCCTCACATGCCCAGCTCTCCATTCCTCTCTATGTAGGTTTGTGTTGTGTATTTAGCAGCATTGTACCAAAACACTGTTCACTCTGCTTTAATGTTTTTTTCACTTATTTGCCAGATGTATGAGTCAACGACTCTGGCTTAATGCTTTTAACAATATGCATAAAGTTTGCTTTAAAATTACTTTAAAGATAAAAATCATATGATAAACACTATTTTTAGGGTTTACAGAAATAATTGCAAACAGATTTAGTTCTGACACCAGAGAGTAGGCAGATGTGTGTTTCTGTGAGTGTCATGAAAATAACTTCAACGATAGGTGTGAATCGCGACCATGATTTTTAAAGATTGCAGCTGTAAGCACCTTTCTGCAATCTGATCTAGCGAATATTTCATTAACATATCTGTCATGAATGAGTAATGACTGTGGAGAGGCTGAGTTCACTAAAGAAATTAAACAATCTTCTTGAACTCGTTCTTTTTGCTTGGGAATAAGAACAGTAAATTGTATTCCATTTCCCTGGACACCTTGAAAGTGGGTCTTTATGTCTCCCAGGGTTACCACGGTGTGAAGAGATATATAAATAAAAGAATGGTATACACAAAAATAGCAATTGCACGTGGCCACAAAAAGGATCCATACATGGAGTGCTTAGCACCAAAAAAGCAATGAGCAACCTGTCAAGGTCAAGTTTATCAGATACCCTGTTCTTGATTAGTTGTGCATACTTCGCACAAGACTAATTGGCTTCCCCTCCAACTGAGAGAAAATAACACTATGCAAAGACGCCGATCTTCTAAGTGTTGAACATGAATCTCTGCTGAATCGTTTGTTTCTTCAGAGCATTAAAATGAGAGCAACTGTCATTGTAAATGGTATTCAAAATTACAAATTACAAGACTAGTATGTACCAGAGACATATGTATATATATATATATATATATCCAACGTAGTTCTTGGCAAGAAAACAAGCCACAGTTAACGGCGGGCAACACGGCAGGGAATGCCAATCCCACATGTACCAACGTAATCCAGCTATGGAAGAGTAAATAAATCCACTGGAGCCATGGCCACAATTCATAAACGGTCTGTTTATTTTCGGCTTCGGGCAGACCCGACGCGTTTCGCAGTTACCTCACTGCTTTGTCAAGGGTGGTTCATTAAAGTGCAATACACATATTTAAAGGTGCAGGGTTCCACTTGATAAACATAGTAAAAATACTTCCGTTTTTTGTTGTCAGCAGAGTGAATACAAATAAATTTCACATTGCCCTTAAATGTAATTAAGCCATTCCTATTCATTCAATTCATAGATACAGCCCCAGTGGGCTAATATAAATTCTAATGGTAGAAAAACATTTTTTATACCACTATTTCAAATTTATAATTGTGACAATTTAACTTTCATTATCAACTCTCTTTCTGATGTAGCTCTAGTGAGCAAATATTCCCAGCCTTTGTGCAATGCATCTTTGGAAGTTACATCTTCTATCTGCAAAGAAAACAAACGGAAAAACTGACTTTAAAAACTAGTGAGAACCCTCAGTGACCAAAAATAATGAAAAAACTTTAAAATCAAACATATGCAGTAAGCAAAGGTTAGGATACAGAACATGATTCATCTTAGGTGTACAGAAATTTCATTGTCCATATTTAAACCATAAGGAATCACGGTGTTATATTTTATTATTAGCTTTGACTCTAATTTCCTTAATTCTAGTGTGCGGTTCCCTCCTCTCTCTCTCAAGGGTATTGTGTCAAGCACACAGAATTTAAGCAGGCTTGGATTTTGGTTATGTTTTACAAAAAAGTGTCGAGCAACTGGGTACTGCTTATCATTTTTACTGATAGCCCGCAGATGTTCTAAGATGCGTAATTTGGCCTTTTTAATCGTGCTGCCTATATAACACAAATCACATGGGCATCTCAAGGCATAAATGGCAAATTCTGTGTCACAGGATAGGTGTTTCAATATTTGAAATGCAGCAACATCTTTGTTCAATTTTACTGTTTTGCAGTTAGTACTGTAGCGGCAGGCTTTGCACTTAGAACATGTAAAGAAACCTTGGACTGGGTTTCTCTTCTTAGTATCCTTGATCTCACTTGTCATGAGTATATCTTTTAGAGATTTGTTACGTCTAAATGTTATAGATGGCTCAACTGACAAGTGTTCTTTCAGATCTTCATCAGTTCTAAGAACCTCCCAGAACTTCCTTAGACTCCTACGTACCTCCCATGCCTGGTTGTGGTATGTGGTAATGAATCTCATCTTATTATCCACAGGCATTTCTTTCTCTTTGGGAGTGAGTAAGTCCTCTCTCTTCACTAGGGCAACTTTATCAACTGCTGTTTGAATAGTTGAACAGCTGTATCCCCTCTCCTTGAATCTAGATACCATCAATTGCTGTTCTATTTCAAAATCCTCTTGCAAGCTGCAATTGCGTTTGGCACGCAGCAGTTCCCCATAGGGGATACTATTAATAAGGTTTCTTGGATGACAACTCTGCGCTAGCAATAAACTATTGCCAGCTGTCTTTTTACGATACAATTTACTACAAATTGCATTATTGACAATATTCAATTCTAAGTCAAGGAATTCAATTTTCTTCTTACTCATCTCACACGTGAACTGTAAGTTACAATCATTTTGGTTTAGTAGATTTACAAACCCTTCTGCCTGTTGTTGATCCCCATCCCAGATACAGAATACATCGTCAATGTACCTTGCCCAGAGGACAACATGATCTTGATACTGATCGATCTTCCGGGCAACCTGCTCCTCCCACCAGCCGAGGTAGAGACCTGCAAAGCTGGGGGCGAAGCAGGTTCCCATTGCCGTCCCCTGGGTCTGTTTGTACAAAACTTTATTGAAAATGAAGAAGTTATTCTTCAGACACACTGCAATCATTTCTAATATCATGTCTGTATGTAACAGAAAAGATATTGACCGTTCTCTTAGAAAATGTTTACAGGCATCTACACCAGCTGTCTGAGGGATGCTGGTGTAGAGACTGCACACGTCCAAACTCATAAGAAGATAACTGTCTTTCCACTCAATACCATTGATCTTCTTCAGGAAGTCTCCTTATCCTTAACATATGCCGGGAGTCCCTGTACATATGGTTGGAGAAAGTAATCCACGTATTTTGACACATTCTCCAATGCACTACCCCTGTAAGATACTATTGGTCTCCCTGGTGGTATAGTGGCATGTTTATGGATTTTGGGCAGGAGATATAGGATTGGTATTTTTGCATCTTTACATTGTAAAAACAAATACTCATTTTGCTCCAAAATACCCATATCCCTCCAATTCACCAGTTTTTGGGACACTTCATCAATGCATTTGTCATATTCATTCCTAGTCACCACCTCATATTTGGTGCAATCTGATAACTGTTTCAAACCTTCATCTAAATACATTTGTAGAGGCCAGACAACCACGTTGCCCCCCTTGTCCGCCTTTTTGATTACTATATCTCTGCGATCTTCTAATGATTTAATTGCTTGTCTTTAGTTTTTCGACAAATTTTGTTTGCTTTTACAATCATTTTTGTCAATGTTTCTGAGGCCATCAATCATACCTTTCTCAAAACAATTGATCGCATCATTGTTGATTTGGGGAATAAAAGTGGATTTGGGTTTAAAATTAGTTCCACCACTTAACCCAATGTCAATGTCTGTATTTATGAGGTTCAAAAAAGGGTCATCAATGAAATTTTCAGCATTACCCAATTCTTGTATTGCATGTAATGTGTCTAAATCTGATACGTTCAAATTAATTGGAGTTTGGTTAGAGTTATTAGGTTGCCTGTTTTTATGAATAGCAAACCATTTTTTTAGCTTCAATTTTCTTGTAAAGTTAAACAGGTCAATTCTAGTCTCTGTATAATTAAATTTAGAAGATGGGCAAAATGACAGTCCTTTTGCAAGCACATCTAGTTCATCATCAGTCAATAAATAATTAGAGAGGTTTACCACAGTCTGACTCTTCATTTCTTCAGCGCTTCTCTTCCCCTGGTAACCATTCCCACTGGGGGTTCCTCCTGTGCGGTTTGTGGCGTAATTCTTCCCTCTTCCTCCTCTGCCGCCTCGACCACGTCCTCTTACTGGGCTTTCGCTGTTGACTTGGAGATTCTGTGCTCTGCCTTTTGTCATTAGCGTTACTTCTTTTAAAAATCGTTCTTTTACTCCCTCTGACGCGGTTATCTCATTAGAGGCTGAATCTACTAAAGCGTTTCCTGCCAGTGAATTACTGCTCCCTTCCAGTGCAGGCATATCTTCTACGCTAGGTGGAGATGATGACACTTGTTTGCTTGACTGTTGAGTATTCTTTCTCAAGACATCAAACTTTTTGCTGAATGTTAGGATCTGTCCATTTTTATAATCAGCCTCATCTCGTTCAAATTTCGATAGTTTTTTAAATTTAATTTCTTCCTCAATCTTCAACAGTTTTTTAGTGATTTTGCTCATTTCAGCCTCGAACTCCTCTGCGGTATATAGATTTTTTAATTTATCAGTTAGTTCATCAATTTCTTCATTCAGTTTGGTGCATTCTTTCTCTGCATATTTTATAAGCATTTTCAGCATATTGGTAGAACATTGCTCATTATTTTGCATCCATTCTGCAATTAGATCTGGGTCTGGATTCTGAAAGGTGGGAATCGTGTATATCCGTAGCCCTCGTGGTACACGTCCAACATCCACATACTGTTGGAGGGCTATTACTTCCCAACCCTTGGCTTGCTCCCTCTTTAGTGCCTTCCACAACACATCCCAAAGTTTTCGTTTTTCATCAATGGCACCCGTCACATTGCTTGCGGTTGCACCAGTGTTGTCTGTGTCCACAGATCGTGTAAACAGCTTTGTAGCTGCCTCCCTTCGCTTACTGCTTCTCTCCGAAGCCATTGTGCTAGCGTTTTGCACTAAATACGCTGCTGTTTTATTTTGCCGTTTTTTTTGGCAGCGCGATGAGTTTTATGTCCCACGCCGCCTATATTGCCGTTTCCCCGTAGAGGTTGTTTGCACAGTGCTCGCTCGGAGCTCGAGTTACAGCCAGGACGTACCTGCTCCACAAACGCGATCTCGGCGATCCCTCCGGCTCGCCTTCTCCCACTTGTAAAAGCTGATGTCCGTAGCGTTTCACTCCGCTTTCATTTCTCCATAGTAGCAGCACACAGGGCGGGAATGCCAATCCCACATGTACCAACGTAATCCAGCTATGGAAGAGTAGATAAATCCACTGGAGCCATGGCCACAATTCATAAACGGTCTGTTTATTTTCGGCTTCGGGCAGACCCGACGCGTTTAGCAGTTACCTCACTGCTTTGTCAAGGGTGGTTCATTAAAGTGCAATACACATATTTAAAGGTGCAGGGTTTCACTTGATAAACATAGTAAAAATACTTCAGTTTTTTGTTGTCAGCAGAGTGAATACAAATAAATTTCACATTGCCCTTAAATTTCTATGAATTGATTGAATAGGAATGGCTTAATTACATTTAAGGGCAATGTGAAATTTATTTGTATTCACTCTGCTGACAACAAAAAACGGAAGTATTTTTACTATGTTTATCAAGTGGAACCCTGCACCTTTAAATATGTGTATTGCACTTTAATGCACTTTAATGAACAAAGCAGTGAGGTAACTGCGAAACTGACTACAAGCCCGCCCTGTGTGCTGCTACTATGGAGAAATGAAAGCGGAGTGAAACGCTACGGACATCAGCTTTTACAAGTGGGAGAAGGCGAGCCGGAGGGATCGCCGAGATCGCGTTTGTGGAGCAGGTACGTCCTGGCTGTAACTCAAGCTCCGAGCGAGCACTGTGCAAACAACCTGTACGGGGAAACGGCAATATAGGCGGCGTGGGACATAAAACTCATCGCGCTGCCAAAAAAAACGGCAAAATAAAACAGCAGCGTATTTAGTGCAAAACGCTAGCACAATGGCTTCGGAGAGAAGCAGTAAGCGAAGGGAGGCAGCTACAAAGCTGTTTACACGATCTGTGGACACAGACAACACTGGTGCAACCGCAAGCAATGTGACGGGTGCCATTGATGAAAAACGAAAACTTTGGGATGTGTTGTGGAAGGCACTAAAGAGGGAGCAAGCCAAGGGTTGGGAAGTAATAGCCCTCCAACAGTATGTGGATGTTGGACGTGTACCACGAGGGCTACGGATATACACGATTCCCACCTTTCAGAATCCAGACCCAGATCTAATTGCAGAATGGATGCAAAATAATGAGCAATGTTCTACCAATATGCTGAAAATGCTTATAAAATATGCAGAGAAAGAATGCACCAAACTGAATGAAGAAATTGATGAACTAACTGATAAATTAAAAAATCTATATACCGCAGAGGAGTTCGAGGCTGAAATGAGCAAAATCACTAAAAAACTGTTGAAGATTGAGGAAGAAATTAAATTAAAAAAACGATCGAAATTTGAACGAGATGAGGCTGATTATAAAAATGGACAGATCCTAACATTCAGCAAAAAGTTTGATGTCTTGAGAAAGAATACTCAACAGTCAAGCAAACAAGTGTCATCATCTCCACCTAGCGTAGAAGATATGCCTGCACTGGAAGGGAGCAGTAATTCACTGGCAGGAAACGCTTTAGTAGATTCAGCCTCTAATGAGATAACCGCGTCAGAGGGAGTAAAAGAACGATTTTTAAAAGAAGTAACGCTAATGACAAAAGGCAGAGCACAGAATCTCCAAGTCAACAGCGAAAGCCCAGTAAGAGGACGTGGTCGAGGCGGCAGAGGAGGAAGAGGGAAGAATTACGCCACAAACAGCACAGGAGGAACCCCAGTGGGAATGGTTACCAGGGGAAGAGAAGCGCTGAAGAAATGAAGAGTCAGACTGTGGTAAACCTCTCTAATTATTTATTTACTGATGATGAACTAGATGTGCTTGCAAAAGGACTGTCATTTTGCCCATCTTCTAAATTTAATTATACAGAGACTAGAATTGACCTGTTTAACTTTACAAGAAAATTGAAGCTAAAAAAATGGTTTGCTATTCATAAAAACAGGCAACCTAATAACTCTAACCAAACTCCAATTAATTTGAACGTATCAGATTTAGACACATTACATGTAATACAAGAATTGGGTAATGCTGAAAATTTCATTGATGACCCTTTTTTGAACCTCATAAATACAGACATTGACATTGGGTTAAGTGGTGGAACTAATTTTAAACCCAAATCCACTTTTATTCCCCAAATCAACAATGATGCGATCAATTGTTTTGAGAAAGGTATGATTGATGGCCTCAGAAACATTGACAAAAATGATTGTAAAAGCAAACAAAATTTGTCGAAAAACCAAAGACAAGCAATTAAATCATTAGAAGATCGCAGAGATATAGTAATCAAAAAGGCGGACAAGGGGGGCAACGTGGTTGTCTGGCCTCTACAAATGTATTTAGATGAAGGTTTGAAACAGTTGTCAGATTGCACCAAATATGAGGTGGTGACTAGGAATGAATATGACAAATGCATTGATGAAGTGTCCCAAAAACTGGTGAATTGGAGGGATATGGGTATTTTGGAGCAAAATGAGTATTTGTTTTTACAATGTAAAGATGCAAAAATACCAATCCTATATCTCCTGCCCAAAATCCATAAGCATGCCACTATACCACCAGGGAGACCAATAGTATCTTCCAGGGGTAGTGCATTGGAGAATGTGTCAAAATACGTGGATTACTTTCTCCAACCATATGTACAGGGACTCCCGGCATATGTTAAGGATACAGGAGACTTCCTGAAGAAGATCAATGGTATTGAGTGGAAAGACAATTATCTTCTTATGAGTTTGGACGTGTGCAGTCTCTACACCAGCATCCCTCAGACAGCTGGTGTAGATGCCTGTAAACATTTTCTAAGAGAACGGTCAATATCTTTTCTGTTACATACAGACATGATATTAGAAATGATTGCAGTGTGTCTGAAGAATAACTTCTTCATTTTCAATAAAGTTTTGTACAAACAGACCCAGGGGACGGCAATGGGAACCTGCTTCGCCCCCAGCTTTGCAGGTCTCTACCTCGGCTGGTGGGAGGAGCAGGTTGCTCGGAAGATCGATCAGTATCAAGATCATGTCGTCCTCTGGGCAAGGTACATTGACAATGTATTCTGTATCTGGGATGGGGATCAACAACAGGCAGAAGGGTTTGTAAATCTACTAAACCAAAATGATTGTAACTTACAGTTCACGTGTGAGATGAGTAAGAAGAAAATTGAATTCCTTGACTTAGAATTGAATATTGTCAATAATGCAATTTGTAGTAAATTGTATCGTAAAAAGACAGCTGGCAATAGTTTATTGCTAGCGCAGAGTTGTCATCCAAGAAACCTTATTAATAGTATCCCCTATTGTGAACTGCTGCGTGCCAAACGCAATTGCAGCTTGCAAGAGGATTTTGAAATAGAACAGCAATTGATGGTATCTAGATTCAAGGAGAGGGGATACAGCTGTTTAACTATTCAAACAGCAGTTGATAAAGTTGCCCTAGTGAAGAGAGAGGACTTACTCACTCCCAAAGAGAAAGAAATGCCTGTGGATAATAAGATGAGATTCATTACCACATACCACAACCAGGCATGGGAGGTACGTAGGAGTCTAAGGAAGTTCTGGGAGGTTCTTAGAACTGATGAAGATCTGAAAGAACACTTTTCAGTTGAGCCATCTATAACATTTAGACGTAACAAATCTCTAAAAGATATACTCATGACAAGTGAGATCAAGGATACTAAGAAGAGAAACCCAGTCCAAGGTTTCTTTACATGTTCTAAGTGCAAAGCCTGCCGCTACAGTACTAACTGCAAAAAAGTAAAATTGAACAAAGATGTTGCTGCATTTCAAATATTGAAACACCTATCCTGTGACACAGAGTTTGCCATTTATGCCTTGAGATGCCCATGTGATTTGTGTTATATAGGCAGCACGATTAAAAAGGCCAAATTACGCATCTTAGAACATCTGCGGGCTATCAGTAAAAATGATAAGCAGTACCCAGTTGCTCGACACTTTTTTGTAAAACATACCCAAAACCCAAGCCTGCTTAAATTCTGTGTGCTTGACACAATACCCTTGAGAGAGAGAGGAGGGAACCGCACACTAGAATTAAGGAAATTAGAGTCAAAGCTAATAATAAAATATAACACCGTTATTCCTTATGGTTTAAATATGGACAATGAAATTTCTGTACACCTAAGATGAATCATGTTCTGTATCCTAACCTTTGCTTACTGCATATGTTTGATTTTAAAGTTTTTTCATTATTTTTGGTCACTGAGGGTTCTCACTAGTTTTTAAAGTCAGTTTTTCCGTTTGTTTTCTTTGCAGATAGAAGATGTAACTTCCAAAGATGCATTGCCCAAAGGCTGGGAATATTTGCTTACTAGAGCTACATCAGAAAGAGAGTTGATAATGAAAGTTAAATTGTCACAATTATAAATTTGAAATAGTGGTATAAAAAATGTTTTTCTACCATTAGAATTTATATTAGCCCACTGGGGCTGTATCTATGAATTGATTGAATAGGAATGGCTTAATTACATTTAAGGGCAATGTGAAATTTATTTGTATTCACTCTGCTGACAACAAAAAACGGAAGTATTTTTACTATGTTTATCAAGTGGAACCCTGCACCTTTAAATATGTGTATTGCACTTTAATGAACCACCCTTGACAAAGCAGTGAGGTAACTGCGAAACGCGTCGGGTCTGCCCGAAGCCGAAAATAAACAGACCGTTTATGAATTGTGGCCATGGCTCCAGTGGATTTATTTACTCTTCCATAGCTGGATTACGTTGGTATATATACCGTGATCAAGACAGCGGACGCTGTCGAAACGCGTTGGTTGCTTTTTGTTGTTTAAATCCCCCATATGGATTGATGAAAATAAACGGTAATTCTTTACTGAAATAAGCGTGTCAGAGCCGTCTTTCTGCGACTCCATTCTTCCCCGGGACCGGGGAAATCCTGTGATAATTTGCAGCGGTTGGCTCAACCGCAGGAGCAACGCGACCGAGAATCAAGGAGCGCCTAGCGAAGGGAAAGGGAGCCAAGCGGTGGATATATATATATGCAAAATATGGACTCTTGGATCTACGTGGTTGCGGTGGTAAAGGGGGACTGGAGGAGGCGCCCACCAGTTGGAAACTCCAAAGCAAGACAGCACGCTCCTCTCCTGCCAGCCCGCAATGACTTTCAATATTTCCAGTCATTCCCCTGCACCGTGGTTCCTAACATCGATCCTGCTGCATTCTGGGACCTGTAGTTCCGCGCTACACTTGGAACTGCTCACAGGTGCGGGGACTTCAGCAGAAGGTAGGAGCTGACATGCACCAACAAGCCTACTTGAGAGGAACTCACACACAGCGTGGTGCTGCATCGAAGGGACGCTTTGGGCGCTGAGGAAGGCAGTACTACTGCCGAAATGCATTCGCTGAATTTCCAATAAACTGACGTCTCCTACCTGGTCCTCCTGGGGTTTCTGTCTCTTCTTTTTCCGTGAAGAAGGTTGGTGTGCATCAATTCAGCGCCACCCAGGGGCGCTTTTCAGAGACCCACATCGCACTAGGGAGAAACCAGCCTCACTGGGACCTTGGACTCTAGAAGTTCGTGTATTTTGCCAGCGTTTGTTGGACAGGCTGGGAATCCGCCACTGAAATCCAGGGAGAAGTGTGTGCAGTTTTGGGATTATTAATCCCATGCCGGGTAGGGCCCACTGTGGCTCGTCCCCTGCAAAATACGGACTCTTGGATCTACGTGGTTGCGGTGGTAAAGGGGGACTGGAGGAGGCGCCCACCAGTTGGAAACTCCAAAGCAAGACAGCACGCTCCTCTCCTGCCAGCCCGCAATGACTTTCAATATTTCCAGTCATTCCCCTGCACCGTGGTTCCTAACATCGATCCTGCTGCATTCTGGGACCTGTAGTTCCGCGCTACACTTGGAACTGCTCACAGGTGCGGGGACTTCAGCAGAAGGGCGGAGCTGACATGCACCAACAAGCCTACTTGAGAGGAACTCACACACAGCGTGGTGCTGCATCGAAGGGACGCTTTGGGCGCTGAGGAAGGCAGTACTACTGCCGAAATGCATTCGCTGAATTTCCAATAAACTGACGTCTCCTACCTGGTCCTCCTGGGGTTTCTGTCTCTTCTTTTTCTGTGAAGAAGGTTGGTGTGCATATATATATATATATATATATATATATATATATATATATATATATAAATAAATGTATGTATGTATGTATGTATGTATGTATGTATATATATATATATATATATATATATCCCGCTCCTTTGTTGCACCACGGGCGGGGCACTTTCAAGACGGGTACCGATATTGCGGTGATGCTCCGCCAAAAATATCCTCACTCACACTCCTCTCACATCAGTGGAAAAGAACGGCACTCGCGGGATTTGTTAGTTGCAGCAGCAGCAGTTTAATGTGCAGACGCGTTTCGGAGAATTTCCTTCGTCAGTGTTTAGCGAAATGACGTGCTACTGGATAGTTCAGATCCTTTTTGGTTATAGCGCGCATATGCTCTAACACTCTCAATGTCACGCTGTGTATAGTACTCCCTATTGCTTCAAACCCCAACTGACAAGGATGTAAAATCTGGTCTTCTTCGGCCCATGACCTAATCTTATTGTACAGGACCCTCCCAAGATTTTCAGCGTATTGTCAATCAGGGAGAATGGCCTATAACAGCTTGGGTTGGAATGATCACCCTTTTTAAAAATCATGATCTGTGAATTTATGAAGATACCGTGAAAAGTGCCTTTTGTATGATATGACGTGAATACGGCTACTGCAGCTTGGTAATTGAGAATTGTTCTCTCTTCACCCATGTGTAGGATGTACATCAGTATCACACCTGTGATCCAGGCGTATCACAATGAAGAATTACTTTTGACTAGTTTGACTACATTGATGAATTAGTGGCTTTTCTCCCTGTTGATACAGCTTTAAATGGATGAATTATATATGCACTTATATATGCTTATTTTGTATGATTGCCTATGGCAAGGGGACGGGGTTATTAATTTATGCATTTGGCTACTGCAGCTTATCAAGTTTTGTCTCCTCTTAATGGCTGGTAGAGAGTATATCAATATCCCATTTGGGTTTCTCAATATGTTCCATAAAGATGTATAAACATGCCCCTCTCCCACTGATACTGACACAATCAGAAGAATTGCAATGTGCTTTTGTTATATTAATTGTATTTATAATATTATTATTTGTTCCACAACAGTGGCAAATTTTCTTTGGCACACAGGCTTTTGTTGTCGTTGTATTTTGCACATTGCACTTATGAAGTGATATGAGTATCACGCTGTGGATAAACAAAAGTATTTCCTTCATATCTATATTATTGGTTGCTGCTTAAATGCTTGGTGATCGCAACTAGATGTTGTGATCAAGACTGAGTCTGGTCAAGCTGCGTTATGTTTCCTTGATTCTGCTAAGTAAAACCACATGAAGTAACCTCGTTGGTGTGCCTTGTATTTTCCTAACTGGAGTGATGAGTGGTTATATATATATATATATATATATATATATATATATATATATATATATCATCACAAATAGTTTGCCCATTTAGAAAAGCCACACGCAGGTAGGTAAACTCACGTTTATTGAAAGAAGCTGCAAAGCGCTGGAAGGGAGTCTTAGCCAGAAGTTACAAGCTGCCTGACGCGTTTCATGCGTTGACCGCATTTCATCAGAGGCATAATAGTTCACCACAAGCAGCTTTCAGCATTTAATGAACAGCAACCACGTGCCCTGGTGGGCGTTGGCTCAGGCCGAGCCTCCTGGTCCTGGTAGTTCATCAAGTATTTCTCCAGTGAGTGGCTTGCTCGTTGTGAAAACAAATTTGCAAAACATTTTTTTAAAACCAAGTGGGTCTGGAAAGCTTCCCCAGTAAAGCGCCTGCACAATACGACTTCCCAACACGACCTTCCTGCCCTCGATGTGCTGCATCATGTGATCAGTGCACAGGTCCACACAGTTATGGCAGGGCTTTTCTCCGACCGGGACCGGCCGGCATACTTCATCACGAATAGTTTGCCCATTTAGAAAAGCCACACGCAGGTAGGTAAACTCACGTTTATTGAAAGAAGCTGCAAAGCGCTGGAAGGGAGTCTTAGCCAGAAGTTACAAGCTGCCTGACGCGTTTCATGCGTTGACCGCATTTCATCAGAGGCATCTCGGCGCCTTGAAAACTCGAGGTGTCTTGGAGCAGAGTTTTTTTCATCTACGAGGGGAAACAGAACCTAACGAACTCATCAGGCACTTTCCTCCAGCCCACTGGGGTCTTTAATAATAGGGAGCACGGACTTTGGCAACCCACTGGGGGAATACTGTAGGTGTTGAACTGCCAGGACCAGAAGGCACTTGGCTACGCAAGCTAAGTGACATTGTTATGACACGCCCAGGAGGGCGGAGTAAATTACAATAAAGCAGGTGTTTCAACTCCACGCAGCCACTGTCCTTATTTCCTGGAGGCTCGTGATCAAGGGCGAAGTCCCGAAACCGGTTGAGCCGCATTTCCTGAAGGAACGTTACCTGTAGTGCTCGCTGGGGCCCTCACAGCACTTAGAAGTTTTACTCTGGGCGGCCTCCTCAACAAGGGCAAACCTCATGTGAACAATATATATATATATATATATATATATTCAGTAATCGAAACGCACCAGGGCCTTAGAGTGGAATAAAAACCAGTGTTACATTTCCACGGTGTCAGCGCCTGTTTTTTGACCTAAAAGAAATGGGATTGGCTTCATATATATATATATATATATATATATATATATATATATATATATATATATATATATATATATATATACATATACATATATATACATATATATATATATGTTTATATTTCTTTATTTTTTTGTTCACTGAAAAAATCAAAGGTTAAACGGATGTTATAGTTTGGTAAAAATACAAGTGACAATGTAACGTTTTAAAAAAAAAACACTGAAATTCACCAGTTATACTTAACTCTAGTAACTATAACTTGTGCCCTAAGGTAACTACAACTTGCACCCCGCCTGCACAGTCTTGTCATCAATGATGTTATCATAAATGCTGCAGTGATGTTATTAATGATGTAATCAAACATGTCTCAAGTGATGTAATATGTGGGATAATTAGTTATGTTTTGTGAGGGTGCGAGATATAGTAGTCTTAAAGCGCCAGATTAATCAAATGACACTAAAGTTATTGGCAAAACCAAAAATGCATTTCCTATGGAAACACTGACTTAACTATAGCAACTGAGTGCGGACCGACACTGGGCAATGAATACATTCTAGTTTTATAATTTTGTACACCATTTACAATATCTATACAGTTGCCTCTGTGTAGTTATGTAAGTGTGGTTCAGCCATATTTTCCATTGAAAAGGCATTTTTTTATTTGTCCCTAGAACTTTACTCACAAAGCTTGCTTTTTTTGATTTGCTGTAAATCCATTCAGTAGTTTTGTAGATATACAGGGGCAGATTTATGTCGGACTTGCGGCACTTTTGCGCCGCCGTTGCGTCACTTCTGTGACGCAGCGGTGGCGTAAACCCTGCACCACGTTGCGACATACTTACATCATGACACATCTATGGAGATGCGTCACGGTGTAACGCCCTGCGCCACATGAAACCTGCG
The DNA here is from genome assembly GCF_964263255.1 of Lissotriton vulgaris. Lineage (NCBI taxonomy): Eukaryota > Metazoa > Chordata > Amphibia > Caudata > Salamandridae > Lissotriton > Lissotriton vulgaris. The sequence goes on along the minus strand of NC_141700.1, from coordinate 212,906,038 downwards.
TCAGGTTTCATGTGGGCGTTTCCACACAGGGGGGGGGCGTTCCGTCGCAGGAACGCCCCTGAAAAGTGACTCAGTGAAATCTACAAGATTTCACTGAGTCATTTCCCAACACTGTTGCGTCAAAACCCTGCGCCTGCTTGAAGCAGGCGTACGGTTTGACGCACCACGTTAGAGATAGGGCAAGTTGGAATTGTGCTGGAGTTGCATGCCGCACACAACACAACTTCAGCACTGCGCCAACTTTACACCCTAGATGCAACACGCATCTGTTTATTCCTGCTCAATGGTTCAGTGGGGACAGGGCCTAGTTGAAGGCCCTGCGCAGTAGTGGATGGCCACCCACCCTTGATGGACAACAAACTGATGCAACAAAGGCTAGGTGTAGAGCGGGTTGGGAGCAAAATGTTTTATAAAAAAATATTAATTCACATACAAACACATTTAAAATCTGAGTTATGGTTTCGGCTCAAGTGCACAAAAACACAGATAATCACCCACCATGTTTTGCTCTTGACAGCCACTCTTTTTGTTTTCCTGTGCTTTATATTTAGTTTTTTTCTTCATGGCAGGAGACGTGAGTGATGCTGTGCGTTTAGAGCTTTTCATACCATAACTCTCGAATTTGATGACTTTGGTCATTTGAGCAAGACCATAACTCAATTTTTAACTGTTTTTGCTGGTGAATGTCCACGTTTTTTTTTTAATAGATTCATTGTGAAATGTGGGTTTCATCTTAATAATGACAGTTCCCCAAACCACTCTTCAGAGCTTTACCATTTTCAGGAGCACTATGATTATATGGCAATGGTAATTTAATAATGTGGCAAGTTTATCTAAATTATATGGCAAAAAGGCTAGACATGTGGCACGTTTATTGGCAGCAGTTTTTAACCGTTTGAGCTAAAATCTATTTTTCTGAGAACTTCTCAAATTCCGATGGCATGTAATGTGGCAAAAATGGTACATCCATAGCTAAGTGCAGATGCTGCAGATACAGAAACACACATATCCACTCTCCCTTATCCAATATTCCTCATCGTTTTTAATTGTTGTATCAACAAAATGTATTCATGAAAGGTATATCTTAAAAAAGTAAAGGTCTGAGTGAGGTTATGGTTAGCTTTGGTTGCAAAACCACATGGATGGCAAAAGGAGGGAATGGGTCAGATCACATGGTCTGTGGGAAGGTTTTTGGCTACTGTCAATCATGTAGGCAAGTGATGTTTTTCAGCCCATGGCAGAGACAAATGTTTGACTCGTTCTGGGGCTAAGTTAGGTGGTAGGGTCAGTATATTGTGTGCATTGGCTGAATCTCGATTACTTTGGTGATCGCTTATGATAAAAAGCAATGGCATAGCCTTGAGACCTATTGGCTTTGCCAGTGGTTTTAGCCATGCGGCACAGCATTCCCGATGTCTATATAATTTAAAAATAAAAATCTTTTGATGTGGCCGGATCAGTAGTTAAAAAGAAAGTGGCTGCGTCGTTTTGTACACACTCGAACCACCGATGTCTGGTCTAAGAAATAGTTTGTTGGTTTATTTATTTTTACACTCCAAATTACATATCAGCAACTAAAAAAGAAAAAAGTAGAAGGGGCATTTAGGCACAGATGGGGCAGGTTTTAAAGTGGGTGGGGGTAGCCACTCTGGAGCAGAAGCAAGCAGAAGAAATACAGAAGTGCGGATGGGTGGTCGAAGTTAAATGAGGCGTTTGGGATGGAAGCAACATGGGGGTCACGGGGGAGAACAAACGGGGTGCACAGGTGAGTTGTCTAACGTGCAAAAGACACCAGCATGGAGGTGGTGGGTAGAAAGGACACGGGTAAGAAGGAAACACGGGGAATTGTGAAAGAAGGATGTATGACGTTACAACGCATACTTTTACATTGCCTACCTTTACAACACATTTTTTACACCACAACATCCTTTACAACGCATACCATTACAACGCATGCCATTACAATGAATTCTTTGAAACTACCTTTACAACACATTCTACTACAACGCATACTACATTTACACCGCAAACCATTACAATGCATAACATTACATTGCATGTAAGGTAAGTATTGGATAGTATAGGGGTAAAAATTACTATTCTAACTCCAGGGTGTGGAACAGTAGGGTAAGTGTTGGATAGTGTAGGGGTAAAAATTACTATTATAACTCCAGGGGGTGCAACAGTAGGGTAAGTGTTGGATAGTGTAAGGGTACTATATGTTGTAATGCTATGCGTTGTAATGACTGCGTTGTAATGGCTTGCGTTGTAGTGGTGTGCGTTGTAGTGTCATGCGTTGTAATGGTTGCATTGTAAATGCATGCGTTGTAATGGATGTTGCATTGTAAAAGTTTTGTTGTAATGGTAGTGCGTTGTAAAAGTTGCGTTGTAAAGGTTGTTTCCCGTGAAAGAAGCACAAGAATGACTTACAGAGGAACGTAGAGTGTAGAACGGGTGAGAAGCACACAAGGGACACTGAGAACAGACAAGCTTTCTTATACAGCGCATAAACTCAAAGACAAAATGTAAACAAATGACACTCCATTAATATATTTATAATTTGAGGTACATGAGTATAATTTGATTTGGCCAGAATGGTTTTGATTTGTGTGTAAATGTCACTAGGATGTAAGGTAAACAAGGCCATGTAAAATACACACCAATGTTAGTGTATTGCCATGACTGCTGGCCCACACAAGGTAAACTTTTTGCACTGAAAAAGGCACAAATACCAGTTAACAAACATCACTTCTGTACATAATGAGAATATTCCAAAATCTGTAGCGCAGAACTTGTGCTAAATTAGCATATCCCTTGCTGGCCATTATGGAATCCAGACCAATATGTGAAAGTAGGGAAGAGAAACGTTGGAAGGAGCAAATTAACACAATGCAACTCACAGGAAAACCTTTAGTAGAGCAAATTATTCCTTAATGTTGCAACATGTCATTATCAATAATAGTTGTTACCGTCAACATATTTGGACCTGTTGACAGCTAATTAGGCAATTTTACAATTGGTTGAGAAACACTCATTAACTTTTCATCACTTTAGAGAACACACAATAGGCATCTTAAATTGAGACTGCTCATTCTGCAGGAATCTCCTGCTGAGTCTGAGAACAATTTCAAATTTGCTTTAGAAAGTCCCTTGAACTGTGCAAATTAATGTTGTAACCCCATAAGGGCAAGGTTGGTAATTCTGTGCTGCAGCTAGGGGGTAGTCCACTAATATGTTTGATATTGTTTAAACACTATGCAGCGTGGCAGACAGGGACTGGAGTGGACAACACCTAACCTCAGAAGTCCACAAATGACAGTTTCATCCCTTCATCGTGGCTGGTAATTAGATTTTCTGCCTGTGATAACAAATTAATATCCATTAAATCAATTTTCAGTTTACACATATATTGAGACCATTTTTATGTTATTTCCTTTGAGTCCATAGACTTGGGTAATGCATTAGGGGAGGTAGAAGATGAATGATTAGAGAGAGATATTCTCCACATATGGTAAAAATGAAACAGTTGCTCAAGTGAGATGCATCAAGACAAGGTTTTGTACTGAAAGCAGTCAGCAAGAATTATGCTTGAGACTGCACAGGACTTCGGGTCTTCCTTAAGAAGGCACAGGACTTCAGATCTTCCTAAAAAAAAGGCACATGACTTCAGGTCTTCGTTAAGACGGCACAGGACTTCGGATCTTCTGTAAGAAGGCACAGGACTTCACGTCTTCCTTACAGCCTTTGCACCAGTCACCTACGTGCTGCCGTGATATAGTTTGGGATATGGATCTTTGGTAAGGCTCAAAAGAAGCTCAAGATTGGCAAAAAGGAGGCAATGTCAATAGGTATTGAGACTCTCATAAGACTCAAATGGGCAATGAGTGAAAATGATTAAGGTCCTGTTGTAATAGGAGATAAAAAAAGAAAATTCTGAAGTAGGTAGGGCAAGGGCAACACATTGACTGTCTTTCTTGTGCAGAAGTGTTGGCAGATGGCATTTTTGCTAATGCCAGAACATTTAATAACAGGTAAATATTAAATATTTGATTACAAATTGGCTGTTAAGTGGGAAGAAACAAGCTTCAAGAAGAATGAAAGGATATGTCTAGTAAGAGAGCAGATAGACAGAGTCATGATCAGAATGAGAAGATACATGGAAGGACTCTTGTGATGAAACGAGCTTGAGGCACAAATCAGCTCATTTGCTGTTGTTCTCTATGTAGCGTTATGAAGTGAAATCCCAACCATCACCATTGCATAAGGACTTCAACAGAAATTGTGTGAATGTATTGTGGTTGGATGTATGACGTTACAACGCATGCTTTTACCACGCATGCTTTTACAACGCGGTTTTTACAACGCATGCCTTTACAACGCATAGTGCTTTGGGGCGCTGGATAGTGAATAGTTTAATTTACTATTCCAACTCCAGTCCCCGTGGATAGTAGGGAAGGTGTTGGATAGTAAATTAAACCTATTCCCTATCCTAGAGCGCCCCCCAGCGCAATGCGTTGTAATGGTTTGCGTTGTAAAAGTTGCGTCGTAATGGTAGTGCGTTGTAAAAGTTTCGTTGTAAAGGTTGTTTACCATTGTGGTTGAGTGCACATGAGTTTCAGACTTCTGGCTTTGTATCTGGAAGGCGCTAAATGTACTCATTCATCTCTTGCAGTTGTTTGCAGTGCTATTATTCCTGCCCTCTGCCACTTTAGTGTAGTTTGTTAGCTTTTCTTCCCTCGCTTTGAATCTCAAGCCAGATAATAGGCCATAGTCACACACTGCAAGTATAGCAAGATTGTGGGCACAATATACGACAACCATTTCATATTGGAAGAGAGTGTTCTTGAAAACTTTGCTTACATGCACAAACATTCCTACTCTCATGCCCCGCAGAAGACTGTATGACTAGCCACAGCTGCCATGATTTGCATAGTGCACTTGCAATTTTTGTCCCTACCCCCACATTACAAATTTCACTTTGCTCCAGCCTGGGAAGTATTTTTGTATTACAGAAAGTGAAGGAGTTTATGGACAAGCATCCTATATTAACTTGTGTAAAACTACAGAGGGGCAGTCCACTGAAGGTATACCTAGAAGAGGGCATTAGCTCTACCACACATGGAAGAACTTGCATGTTCTCTGTGTGTTTTTCTTGGCTCTTACTGAGCTGGTGCAGACTCAATGGTCCATGGGTTGCTCCTTGGGCACACAAATTGGCACTAGAGATGCTTCTGCAGGGCACTGAAAACATGTTTTGTGAGAGTACACCCTACTAGGCCGGAGGAGTAGGAAAGGAGCTACACCAAATATGGTACTGTCTCTTCGTTGCCGACACGGAAAAGCGTCTTATTGGCTAAGCTGCCTAATTCGAAACCTTAGGACCTACGTTCTAATCCTGGCTCTAACGCCTGGACTTAAATTGTGTCACTTTGTGAATGTCATAGAAACTTCCTGGTCTAAAATCTAATATATGTATGAAATGTAATATGGTTGTGAATTTCAGTGTAAATCCCTAATTCATTTGCAGGGCTCTGTTGCTACCTAGCTTGGTTTGAGCTATGCAAATGCCAGGAAGCACAATGTCTAATGCTATTTTACCATCTACTCCATTGACCTCACCCAAATCCAGAAGGCCAGGGCCATGCTGACTTTGGGTATCCTTTTACAATTGTTGGCCCACGCCACAATTTTTAATCTGTCAAAGGAAAATTGTTAAATAATTTTAGACAGTTCATCGCTTATGTCTATATAGGGTCATAAGTTAGTACGTAAAGATTAATATGTATTTCAAGATATATACTGCATATAATCACATATTATATATATCTCATGCAGTAGGATACTATTAAAAATGTTTCTTCAATTTTCGAGAGAGCATTAAAGTACAAACTGATGATTGACCAAATACTGTATGCATAATCAAATTTTATATGTGCAGGCACATTATAAAAAAATAAAGATTTTAAGATAATCTGATAAAGTACAAATGTGCAAAGCGTTTCATGTAAGTCACCCAGGGCAAATGGGAGTAAACATAAAATGTACTCTAGTTAAGAGCTTGCAGTTAAAAACTATATTTATTTATGCACCAAATCAATTTTTGGAGTCTAACTTTTCACTAACACCTCAAATTGGTTTAGAAATGGATATGGCATTGCAATTTGGAAGGGTTGTGCTGCAAGTGTCCCATCCAAAAACATATTCCTATCCATGCATAACAATGATTTAAGACCAAAATAGGGGTTGTAAACCATTGAAAAGTCCCCGAATCCCAGTCTGTAGTAATAACCCATTCGCAAAAGGGAAGGGGTCCCTTAGGGACCTCTCTCTTTGAATATTAAAAACGATTTTTTAGGGTGGGCAGTGGTCCATTCCTATTTGAATTGTTCCTTTTTAAAAATGTTTGCTCTATTTAAATGCGATCACATACATTGTGGTCTGCTGTATCCAGCAACCCACACAGTCCCTGCGATGGCATCTGATCATAGTGAGTCACAATTTCAAAACTACCTCATTGATATTAATGAGCTCAGATTCCTGCCCAATATGATTCGTGTTTTTAAGAACCAACCATTTTGTGCATAGATCAGTGTAGGAAAGTGCCCTTCTTGTCATTGCCACCCCCCATGTTTGCCTGGTATTTAATGTAATTTTGACAGAAATTGGACTGGGTTCCTGCTAATCAGGTCCCCCAAGCCGGATCTCTGTCCCAAAGCTGTTCAATTGATTTTCCCAAATACCTTTAGTACCTCATGTAAGTCCAGGGTAAATAGTACCCCTGAGGCAGTAAATAGGGTCCCTAAGCAGAATCGTGCCATCGTAAAGAACCCCTCACCAAGCTCATGTAAACTGACACTGCAGGCTGCATGTCTTGGTGCAGACAAAAGTGAAAACATGACACGACACACATCCCTATGAGCCATGTACCCTAACACTGCATGTAATATTTGCAAATCACCCCTATGGCAGGCCCTACAGTCCTATGGCAGGGTGCCTTATATTACATGTGAGGACATATCTGCATGAGCAGATATGCCCCTGTGCTGTTCAGTTCAATAACTGCCAGTACATGGAGAACAGTAAAGCCATTTTAAAATATACCCTGGACACATGAGAAAACGAGTTCCCCAGCTACATGATGGCTTCACTGAAAAGAGGGATTGTTGGTATCAAACATCTCTTATTAACAAACCCACACAGATGGAAGTTGTGGATTTAGTAATAAATGCACACGGACAGCACCTAAGAGGTGCCCCCTGAAAACCTACCAGCCCCTGGTGCTCACTGACTTGCTTTTGTCAGCCAGCTACCAGACATGAGTGCCTGACCCCCAAAGGTGAGGGCCCCTGCTCTCCATGGGCCATAAGCCAAGCCTGCTTGAGCATAGGGTGCCTTGCACCCCTGACCACAGGATGGCATGTGCATTAGTTTTCCAAGGCGGGGAGCTTCAAAGAGGTCCACCACCTTTGGTATGCAAATCTGGTTTCTCTCACAGGAGAGAAAACCAACCTCCTTGTCCAGAGCCCTTAGTACCTGCACAGGTGGGAAAATTAGTTAGGCAAGACAGGCATGTCCACCCTCAGGCGAGCACCACCCCCGAACAGGGCTACCTGAAGTGGATGTGACTTTTCAGAAGTGGCCATCTTTGTGATTGCAAATTTAGGATCTCTGGGACAGAGTTAGGCCCACTTCCCCCAGGAAATGGTCATATAGATGGCGAAGTGACTCCAGGGGTAAGTAGCCCATTGACTATTACCCTATACTCTCCTAATGCCCCTAAAAGTATCATTTTTGGGAGCCCTGGCACCAAGAAATGAGGTCCTGATGACCTATGAAGAAGAAGGCCACTGAAGAGCTGTGAAAGAAGACTGAAGAAAAGCGACTGACTTGGCACCAACCCCACCGGCTTCTCTGCTGTTCCCTGTCGAAACAGCACTAAAGATGCCTCATCCTACTGCTGTTGTGTCTCCAAAGCCTGGAAGGACAGCATGCCTTCAATAAAGACTCAAGAACTCCTGTGGATGCTTCCCTTCATCCTTCAGGTGCCCAGAGAGACCTGAGAGGGATCCAAGACCGTGAAAACCTGACACCGGCAAGCACCACTGCACCCATCGCTCCATGCCCGAGTGAAAGTGGGCCAACAGTGCCAGCGTGGTTCCCCAGCACTCTAGAGAAAAAGCCCATCTTGGACTTCTCGACGCCGCCTTCAGTCCATGTTTGCAGGTACCCTCTACCGTGACTGCTCCCAGGGACGAAAATCCAACTCCTAAAGATACCTCTGCACATGTCACCCCTGAGAAGAGGAGCAAAGGTGCTCCAATGTCTCATAACACCGTGAGAGCTGAGCCAACTTGCTGGTTCAGCCTGACTGGTTTCCCAGTCCAAGCTTGCAGCCTCTTTTCGACCAGACCGATCCCCATAGGATAACATTGGACACCCAATGCTGAAAAGCACTTTCGCACCCAGCCACCCCAGTGCTGCCTGAGGTGACCCATTGGTGCTGCCTCACACCTTGTCCCACACTCACCTTAAGCCCAAGAGATTGGTCCTGTAAGTTGCTGTGAAGTTCCTGAATGCAGTACATGTTTTGCACCCATAGGATAGCATTAGGTACCCCACACTGAATTGCACCTCTGCACCCGACCACCCCAGTGCCGCCCAGCGTGACCTCTTGGTGCTGCCTTGGATCCTGCCCTATACACTTTAAGTCCAGAAGATTTGTCCCGTAAGTCGGTGTTAAGTGACTGAATGCAGTGTATGTTATCTCCTTAGGTTAACATTGCCGCAAAGTGCTTCAATTAGGATTTAAAGTATCAAAAAGCTGGTTATTTCAAACCTGCTATTTTAAAAAGTACATATAAGATTTTGATGATCTTGGCGCCTAAAGTTATATAAAGCTACGCATTATTTTTATAAATTGGCATGGATCTCCTTGAGTCATGTGCATCATCTATTGACTATTGTGTGTCTTTGCAGATGTCTAACAGTCCTCTCAGAAAGGTCTATGGCTGCTGGGCCAAACTACCCCCTAATAGAGCAACTTGGGATTGCTAGAGCAAGCCCCTGTCTGCTAGTAATGGATAATGGGCCGTATTACATAAAGTGCCCCGGGGGCGCACTGGCGTTTGCACCTACTTTTCGTACCCCCAGGGCACTTTGGTATTACAGAAGGGGCCACAGGTGCTTGTGCTGCCCCTTCTGTAATACTGATGGCGCTGGTGCTTTATCTGCTATCTTGAAGGGGTGTTCCCTCATTTGCATGGAGTCGTGCCGTATGCAAATGAGGGAATCCCTTTGTCTCTACACCCGTGCCCTATTACAAACATTTAGCACAGTAGCAAAGATGCTCCCAGGAGGCGCGCTGACCTAAAAGGTGGCGCACTATCTGTGCCCCCACTGAGAGCAGCTCTCTGGAGGGGGGAAAGGGAGTCCTATGGACCCCTAGACATCCCCTTGGTGGCGAGTGCAGTCACTGACAGCACCCGCCTGCAAGGGCCTCTCTAATCCCCCTTCAAAGTGCAGGCGGGTTGCCGCCTGCTCTGTGAAAAACAGGAATACTTTGCTCCGAGGACAGCATGAGTTTGTGACTGCCGTGGGTACTGCACATTCATGGTAACAGGGCGCATTTTCATTATTTGCGCTAGGCGCACCTTTAAAAAGCTGCGCCCGGTGCAAACAATGAAAATGCGCATTAACCGTAATACGGCCCATGGCACTTTCCTGCTCTCGCCCGCTCACGTAAGGCAGCAAAGCAACTTTGTTTGCTCGGCTGCATGAGTTTTTAGTAAATATACTCCATGGCGCTCTTTAGGGCACCTACTGTTGATTGCTGTGTGCAGTGGCGCAACGATAATTGAGGGGCCCCCCTGTCAGGTACGTGGAAGGGCCCCCTCCGGACTCTATTAGGAGCTTAGGAGCTCTCAGGCCGAACCGCAGTGCTGAGGGGGCCCGCTTGAGGCCCCCCCCCGCACTGCGGGGGGTGCGTGGGCCTGTGTTACGCCCCTGGCTGTGTGCTGGAGGAGGAAGTAGCTGCTGGAGCCTCACACCTCAAATGACAAAACTCTGCACTGTCCAGCTCTCAGAAACACGCGTTTAAAAGCTAAAACTCAGCCCAACAGATAATTCAGAAACGCAATGTTATCAAGGGTAAAAGCCATGGACTCGACGCAATGGCACAAGGAAGCACAGCTAAGTCAATGGTGCCCTTGATCGAAGTAATTAAGAAGGCTGCAACAAAAACTCTAACCCGTGCTTGTGATCAAATCTTTTAAATAATTATTTCTAGAGATATCCGGTTGAGATCGTCGCACCGTTAATTCAAGATGCAGTTTCAATTATGAAAAGGAAGTGTAGTCCATATAGGTATTAGCGGACCTCCTGGTTTATGACTCGGTTTCTACTGGTATTAACTGTCTATAAGAATGTGCACCACCATTGCCCCCACATATTTCTTCCTGTGCGTGTCCTGCTGTAAAAGGCACCGTGAGTGAGAGAAGCAAGGGTTAATTGAATGCATTATTCATTGCCCCTGCTGCTGATGATATGGTGGGAGGGGGAGGGGGGGGGACAAGATTCTCTCAGGAGTGGGGGCTGGGGGCTCTAAGAGCACAGGTGCAGGATACTTGCACACACGCCCCCCTTTCCAGTTGAGAACATGTTTGATCAATTAATCTCGACTGTGGGAGAGATGTTACCAATTTAGAACATGGCAAATACTTACCCATAATTCACTGCACGTAATGCCTCGTTTCGAGTCCCTCCGGTATGTTTAGAGTGAACTGCTCAAAAGCACCTCTGCTTTTAATATTTTATAATGAAAAAAATGTACCATCGCCAATATATCCTGCTCAGGCTCTTATACGCTGCAAATAACTAGGGGATCCCAAACATCAGACTGAGAATTCCGTTACCAGACCGTGAAGCATTTAAGCTATCTAAAAAAAAGTTTGAAATGTACTTTTCTCATAAACGTCTGGAATAACGATTTTAGAAACAATGCACCTGTTCTGAAACAAGTTCGATGTTTTCTTTTTTCTTTTTTGAGGTTTTGTATAGCGCAAATTAAGGCCGAAGGCATTGGAGCGCTTAACGTGAGCACCATTCACATTACACGAGGTCGGATACATTTTAAAAATATATGTTTTAAGGTACGCGGTGCTTCAGTGATTTGGCCATAATCACAGGAGGTTGAGCCGACGTCGGGACGCGAACCAGCCTCCCAGTTATAGAGTCCTGTTTTGGCGGTAATGCCATATCCTCCTCCCCCTTTAAGATGCTCTTGTTGACCGACTGCTTAGAAATGTAAAGGACTTGAATTTGATTCCTTAAACAAATTTATTTTATCATTATCATGCTCTGTGATGCATTCGTGTTGCTAGGAGCTGCTTGAGAGGTGCCATGCGAGAAAACGCCTCCCTCACTCTCTGTAGCAGCTATAAGGCTGCTGAGGAGGCAGCACTGCAGGCGTGGGAGTCTCCTGTACTGGGCCTCTCCCCTCACTGACACTGGCTGCTTGACCCTGTCAACGCAAGCTGCTCCAGCATCAACCAACCCTTGACCTCCCTGTAGGGTGTCAGACTGTTCCATAAATACAAGAACTGCTTTTTAGAAATCATACTGTCCAGTGCGGTGAGAACCACCAGGAGGACTGGAGTTACCACCTCTTCCTAACACACTGCTATCATCGTCCTGCCACGCCCCACGGTGAGTATAAAAGACATGAAAGACAATTCAGATTTGCATATTTTAACTGGATTACAATATAGTACATGCTTTCATTGAATGTATCACTTCTTAAAATAAATCTTTGATTTCTCTCTTCTCTTCTCTTCTCTTCTCTTCTCTTCTCTTCTCTTCTCTTCTCTTCTCTTCTCTCTCGCACTCACACCCCCACACACACACATGTATTAGTAAAACGTAAAAGTCAAATTAGATGTTATTACCACAGTACAGAGAAAGATTGCACGTGAAAGTGACTTTACACTGGAAAACAAACGCGCTGACATCTTGAGTCTGACTTATGCGATAACTCACTGCTCTAATTTAATGCCTCGCCTCTGGATTTTATTTAAGTACCATCTTTTATCACTAATGAAAAGGAACCAGCATGCACATCAGCACCTGAGTCTGTTAACCTCAAATGTTTGTTTTTCTAGCAAAGTTTCTAAGCATAGGATTAGCACAGTGCCATTCATGCCGAGCTAGAAAGGGACAAAGTCTTTTGTAATTTCTACAGCAAAAATCTTTAAGCATTGGATTAGCACAGTACCATCCACGCCGAGCTGTGAAATGACAAAAGCCTTTTACCACTCCAGGCACAGTATTACAGCTTGGTACAAATACCTTCCAAACCAACCTGGAATGAATAAAAGCAACCCCTGACACGTTTCTCTATCATTATAACCATTCAGAGAGGTTTAGCACACAAGGGAGCACCCAATATAATATGTCAAAAATATATGTGTACGTGTGTGTTTACATTTATATATATATGTATATTTATATTTGTGTGTGTGTATATGTGTGTATATATATATATATATATATATATATATATATATAATGTTTTAGAACTGTCAAGAATGAAAGCCTGGCGTGTAATTTGTTCTGCTATCTCACATGATAATTAAGTTTGTCAGTTTTTTCATGTCACCAAACATAGCAGAAAAACCGATGCTGTTTATTTAGACCCGCTCACAATAGTTTTTCTAACAGGGAATTATTTTCGCACAATGAGGGACATTTGTAAATGAAGCAGATAATCCTTTTGGCACAGAAGAGGTGTTTTGTTCAACACAAAAATGCCATTGTGCGCTACCTAAGTTGTCAAGTGCCTGGGGAGCCCCGATTTGTGCCGCTGGCACAATGGCTCTTTCAAGGAGACGGCTAAGAAGCTGTGAGATTCCATCCCTCTGCTTTTCAGGCCTGTAATCTTTTTAGCATGCAGGGACAATGCCGGCCTCAGCTTCCTCTTGGTCAGCGGGACTGTCCATTTAATATGAGATATTGTGAAGCAATCACCATGGCGACAGCATGATTTTACATCTCAGTAGCAGCACTTACAGAAGGGCTTAGGATGTCACTTCAGATCTGAAATCCTCAAGTCATGGCTTACTTTAAGCATACATATGCCCTTCTTTGGAATTCAATTTAAAGTGTTCCTCTTGTGTAGATGCCAAGCACTTTCAAAAACATTCTTCGAGCTTGTTGATTAGCTCTTTGTAAAAATCACAAAACTTTAGCCTCGTAAACATCACACAGAGCAGCACACAGGACTACAGCCCACTTGTGCGAAAGTACCTTTTGTCTGCAGGTAGTATTGATACAGGATTTTAAAGAAGTATGTTTGCAACTCTTGTTCGTTTCGTGAGGGCTTGTTTACTGAGAAACAACATTGTTGTGTACATTTTTAAAACCTGAAAAGTCAACAAGTTCAATTTAATTCAATATCGCTTTATTCAATTGTTAAAAGCAATAAAAGCATACATGATTACCAAAATTAATACATTTCAATTCACTTCAATACATTTATAGTATCAATATGCAATATTACAGTATCTTGACAAAAAGGGTAAAAAGAGTATATACACAGTAATTCATGAATATCAAAATTCCATTTAAAAATTCTTTCTCTAATTAAAAAATACACTATGTGATCATTGATTTTCTGCAGAAGATCACTTTTTTCAGGAATACTGTAATTACAGCAACAGATCGTAGATTGTCCAGATATTGAGAACTTAACATGGCCAAACGACGTTGACGCAAGCCCATCTCTCTCAGTAAAGGAAGTAGGATTCTAGATCTGAGACATCCATAACATTTACAAAATAAAAAGACATGCATAGTGGTTTGGAGGGACAAATTAGCACAGGGACAAGGCTGTAAATCTTGCGACCAGTCATTTACAGTTGGAAAACTGACCAGCCTATGGAAAATTTCAAATCTAAAACGGGATAATAAAAATCTATCATAGTTGTTAGGGACATAAACCAGATAGGGTTGAATATTAAAAGTCGTTAATAGCAATTGATGGTGCAGGACAGTAGGTTTTAAAACCTCCGTTGACATTCTTAAGGAATCCAAAAGAGACAAACCCTCCTTCCTCAAGTCTTTTAGTGAGATGGCTGACATAGTAAGAGGATTTAGAAAGTACTCAAGCTTTCCGATATCCGTAATAAACTTGCACACATAGCTCAGCCATGGTATCCTCATTGCTCCTTCTAATTTCAAGATATCTGACAAAATATCTCTATTCAGCTTGGTTTCATCTTTGGTCCACAAAAGCACAGGCTCAAGCTTGATTAAATCAGATATAAAAGGGAGTCCTAATTCTGCATGACAATTATAATTAGGAGTAATAATAATAATAATAATACTGGATTTTATACAGCGCGAACAGCTACCTCACGAAGGAGGTGTCCCGGCGCTAGTAGAACACAAATGACCTGGGCTAAAGAATAGGAAAGTTAGCGTGGCTGGGTGAATAGCCAGGTCTTTAGTAGTTTCTTAAAGCAGGGTCCAGAAGGGGCCTGTTGGATTGCTTGAGGCAGTGAGTTCCACAGAGCGGAGACGTTTGCTGAAAAGGTCCGACCGCCTAGTCGGGCCTTTTTTGCGCGCGGGACGGCTAGCTGGACACGGTCGTTGGACCGTAGTGCGCGACTTTGGTGATATCTTGGGAGGCGGTTTTTCAGGTATTGTGGGCAGGAGCCATGCAGAGCTCTGAACGCCAGCGTCAGAGCTTTGAATTTTATTCTGTTGGCTACTGGCAGCCAATGTAGGGTTCGAAGATGCGGAGAGACTGACTGCTTGAACGGGATTCGCAGTAATAGTCTCGCAGCCGCATTTTGAACTACCTGAAGCTTGTGAGTCAGGAATTTTGGGAGGCCAACGTATAAACCATTGGCATAATCCAGTCGGGAGGTGACCGTCGCGTGGACAACCGTTTTTCTACAGCTCTCTGGTAGGAGTCTTAGGATTTTTCGGAGGTTTCTCAGCTTGCTCAGGCAGCATCCGGCGACTTGTTGGATATGGGATGAAAAAGACATGTTATCATCCCATCTCACACCAAGATTTTTTGCCGAGTGACTGGGTGAAGGGGGGGGGGGCCCATCTCCGTTGGCCACCAGAGTTCTGGGGGGGGGGACCCTTGCCGAAGAAGATTACTTCGGTTTTATTGGCATTAAGTTTTAATTTATTAGTGTTCATCCAGTGTGCTATATCCTGGAGACAGCCTTTGAAATTAGAGAAAGACTCCTGCGTCATCTCAGAGTAAGGAAATACCAACTGGGTGTCGTCGGCATATGAGATTGCCTTGACGCCCCAGTTGGTAATTAGCGTAAAGAGAGGAGCCAGGTAGATGTTGAACAAAAGGGGGCTGAGGGCCGACCCCTGCGGGACTCCACAGCTGAGGGTTTTGGGTGTGGAAGAAATCGTTCCAAGTGCTACCTTCTGCGTTCTCTGAGATAGGTAGGAGTTTATCCATCCCAGCGCTCTATCCTGAATACCTATCTCAGCCAGCTGGCTGAGTAGTATGGCGTGGTCCACCGTGTCGAAGGCGGCCGACAGATCCAGGAGTACCAGCATTGCTGAGTTTCCTGCATCCATCAACCACCTCACAGACTCGGCAACTTCAATGAGCGCTGTTTCTGTGCTAAAGCCGGGGCGGAAGCCAGATTGAGTTTCATGCAGAATGTTGTTGGTTTCTACAAATTTGCTCAGTTGGCGCTATATAACTTTTTCCAGCATTTTTCCCGGGGCAGCTAATAGGGATATTGGGCGGAGGTTCGTAAGGTCATCTGGGTCCCCATTAGGTTTTTTCTTTAGGGGTAGGAGAGTAGCATGCTTCCAGATGTCCGGGAATATGCCCGACATGATGGAGGAGTTCCAGATGCCTTGAAGTGTGGGGGCGACCGAGTCCGCTATGGCACTCCATAGTTTAGCTGGGCAGGGGTCGTCAGGGGAGCCGGATTTGCAGCGGATAAGTTCCTGCCTTACCTCAATCAGGGGGATATGCATGAACTGGGTGAGGATCTCGCCTGGCCCACCATTATTCGCTAGGTCCTGCTTCACAGTTTTTATTATTGGACCAAAAGAGTCATATACTTTTTTAATTTTTTGGTCGAAAAACTCTGAAATTTGTTCGCATAGCGTAGCTGTGGGTACAACCTCTCTTTCAATGCATTTTGGTTTGAAGAACGACTGTACCACTTTGAAGACCTGTTTGCTAGACTGTTCTGCCTGAAGAATCGAGTCCGCATAGAAACGCTTTTTACTTTTTCTGATAGCTTTCCGGATTTTTTGGAAGCTTCTTTATACCTAGCTTTTTCTTCCAGGCCGTAGCTTGCTCTCCAGAGTCTCTCCAGTTTTTTACAGGCTGTTTTCTCATTCCTAAGTTCTTGCGAGAACCAGGGAGCTGAGGGGGATTCTCTTTTAGATAGAGCCCGGGAGGCTGGAGCAATGGAGGAAACCATCTTTCTGATCCATTCATTAAGTAGTTGAGCATCCGTATTGGCATTATTTGTCAAGGATGGGGAGGTTTGCGCTAGGACAGGGCACATAGTATCAGGGGTCAGTTTTTTCCATTGCCTCTTCAGGTAGTAGCTTTTACTCGCAGCGGGGATGTCATTCACAATGTTCAGTGTAAAAGGGACGAGTGAGTTGTCTGACCATGTCAGAGGGAGAGGCTCTTGGGTACTGCCAGGATAAATTTCTGAAACAAATGTTCAACTACCTGAATAGGGGCAGGGGCAGAGAAACCCCATACCCAACTCCCATAGGTAGCACCAGATACGCATTTGGCTTTATAGATCTTTATTAGCTCAACAGGGGGTTTTAGCTAGTACTGCCTGACCCCAGGTATCGTTCTGGGTAAACAATATACCTAGGTAGGAGAATTGCTTGGTAACCTCAAGCTTCTGACCTGCGATAAAAATGGCCCTCTTGGTCTTACAATCCCTGCCACAGAGCATGATGAATGTTTTTGAGGTATTGAACCTTAGACCCAAGTCCTTCATAAAAAGGGCAAAACTATCCACCACGCGCTGAAGTCCCACTTGAGTACGAGACAGTTATTGGTGCAAACTACTGACATTTTTTTCATTAATTTTTTCTAGTTTAGCAGTGTATGTCATGCTATGTGTAATATAGGATATTTAATAGCCAATCCTATTACCCATAGGAAAGTTCTTCATATATTTGCACACAGATGTGATTTTAGGGAAAAATAGCAGGAAAGGGTGCATCCATCTTATTGAAATAAGGAGAAAGTAGAGTGAGGGGTACTGAAGGGATGAGTAATGCCAAAAATAGAATATTGACACGTTGCACTAGTGATACGATTACATCATAAATTAACATACTAAACCTCACACACAGTAAAGCTTAATATGACATGGCCCCGTTAAAGAAAAATGAAGGGCCATATTTCCAAGGAATGAAGCATTGCTGCAGTAACGCATCAATGCATCAAAATTACTTGTGCCTGCAGCAAAAATCCTTACGATGATATGGATGCATCATATTTACCATATGGGGCTTCTTGGAGCATGGACCGACAGATGCATCAGAAATACTGACACATATGTAGGAAGGATGCTGTAAGGCATGAGGCCCAAAAGTGCTGCATTTCTGTAGTTGGTCATAAGACTGATACAACTACAGCAATACGTCAAAAAACAAAGGTGATGCGTCAGTGTTGACTGATGCAGGTAGCCTTCTGTATGGGGACCAATGTAATATAGTGCAAAAAGTTGAAAAACTATTACATTGGTCCTGTATGTCTCGCATACAAATTGGCAAAGTGAACTTCTGTGTACCGCTGTACTTACGTATGTGTATATGTTTCATATTGTATGAGACTACTATGTGTGTGGGTAGAAACCACTAATGTTATATAACGTGACATTTACTGTGTTACCTACTGTATGTGTGCACTTACCTGTTAAGTGGAGATGATTTCCTCGCAGATTACAATGTTGGAAGTGACTTCAGCAGGTCAGGTTCTTATGCCACATCTAATGCGACATTCCTACGCCTGGGTTTTAGAGGCATAGGAATTTTGATGCATTGCAAGAGCGGGGGGGAGCTTACTGATGATGTGCCACTTTTCCAAAAAGTCATAGATACTACTGCGTCAGTTTTAGGGGGAAAAGTGACGCATTTGCTTAGATGATCACCCTGTAAATATTTAGCAGAAAAGCGCCGCCGGTGAGTCAAAAAAAAAGAATGAAACGTCAGTGCAAACCCCTTGTAAATGAGCCCCAAAAATGTTAAAAAGTCACAAAAGGAAATGGACTGCTTTATTAATCACTGCTTTGTGTCCCAGGTCACAGCCTCCCTCACGCTAACATCTATTTCCTCGGTCTAAGTCAGGAAAGAAAGACTCAAAACCTGAGACATATAATGGAGTCGTGCAAGGAGTGGGGGATCGGAACAAATGTGTTGCCATGCTGGGTGCGAGGTCATGGTGGAAACCCACTTCTTAAAAATAGTGGCAATCTGTGGGTTATGCACCATGGGAAAATCACTGGTGTTATAGGGGTGACAATGAGCTTCCCACAATGAAATCACCTAGAACTTCACACATCATGTTTAGGTCTGTGGTGACTCACAACGTGTGACCTTAACCTGGGGAGTAGCCAACTCCCACAATTCAGGAAGGCCGTCAGTTTCACAAACAAGATTTTGGCTGCCTTGATCCTTTACAACTAGCGGTTTAACTTTGGTACTATTGAGTGTGGGGAGGATCACAGCCACACACAGCTCAATATACAGGGGCGGATTTGAAGGGCATGGCAGGCTGTTTGAGTTTTTACTGAGAGTTATGTTGTCAGCAGAGGAATTATAAAGCTGGCTGAGGTCACCAATAATATTCAGTAGAGAGGCAGACTTAACACCATCAGTGCTGCAGCAATTCCCCCTCTGTGCTACTTCTGATTTATTCCCATTGTTCATGACGAGCTCAGCTCGTCATGAGCACACGAGCAGTGTACTGCATGACGAGCTGAGCTCGTCATGAACATCGAAGGGGATGGAAGAATCTTTGAGTCTCTAAATGAGACAATAATGGAGATCAACAGGAAAGGGCATATTTTGAGTTGCTCTAAAGTGTCGGAGATGACGAAGCAACGTTGTGGGGGATGGATCTGTAGCTCTAGCCACTTTGGTGTGCTCTGGGTTGCAGTTTTGATGCTTGCAATAGTATGTATTAGTATTTTGAAAACGTCTTTTTTGGAGAAGAAAAACAGGACAGCAATACAATCAATTGGGCTGACTCTAGGTCCAATCAACTGAAGTATACAAAAAGTGATGCATGGAATGCTTGAATAATTCTCAGCCACTAGTAATTACTTGGGCTGCATCCCAGTCCATTGTTACTTTCCATCTCAGTTTGGATCCAACCATATGCAAATAAATCTAGGCCCTGTTCCAGTGGGAACTGTTTAGCCCAAACTGCCAGGCTAGGTCCTCCCTGAATCAAAACACAAAGAATCTGGAACCTGTTTCCCCCTGCTCTAGGTCGAATGGAGGCATACATGCGTGCTCCACTCCTGGACAGCAAGACAAAAGTTACACCAGATGGCTAGAAAGCATGTGAAATGAAGAACAGTTAGGGTGTGACTAGATGCATTCACGTTCATTCTATCAGTTCCTTGGGGATGAGTTTATATATTATATATATATATTTTTTATATTTCATATTTGTGGCATGCAACATCTAATGATGGTAGTGGTTGGAATAGCATCTCTTCACAGATTCAGTGCCTTTTCTGGATTGATCATTGCAGCGCTTCCTCGCCATGCTTTACGGAAGCATGCTCTTGTGATTTTCACACAGAAGACAGAGCGCAACCCATTTCCAGGAAGGATAGCGTGAAATGTGTGGATTCAACGTGGAAATGATATCTACATATTTATAGACGAAGTGATACATTTAGGCCTGAGCATCTGTTTTATTTTTGTCTTGATGTTTATTGAAAACAAATGTGATGCCTTTTTTTGAGATGCTATATTAATTTCTTTTACTTTCATCCATCTTCAAATTTGGAATGCTTTTGAGGAAAAATGCATTTAGTATTAGGGCCTGATTTATATATTGGCAGAGAGGGCTCTACTTCGCGACGGAGTTCCCTCCCTGCCAATATAGTGGTCCGCCCATGTCTCCTTTGTGGTCAAACTTCTCTGACGGCCCTGGGGAGTAGCGGCCATTGGAGAAATGGCTACATGTCCGCCCATCCACTTTAGATGGGCGGGCATATAGTCATTTTTTACTGTTCCTGATTGCCAGGTAAAACCTGGTGGTAAGAAACAGTAAAAACATTCTAATGCTCCCCCCACCATGGGGGAAGCCTCCCATGGCAAGGGGTGCATTACTGATTTTCTTTTTGAAAAAAAAAGAATGCTTTTTGCTGCAGGGCTGTGTCCTTCCGATGCAGCCCTGCAGCAAACAGTAAAATGCATTCACAGGAACAGCTGTTAAGGCGGTTCCTGCCAATGCCTTTATAAATGATTGCCAGCGAAAAGGTAATTTATAAATCTGGTGGGCACTCCTTCCACCAGGGCAAAGGAGTTATTTACTCAATTGCGATTGCGGAGTGCGGACCCTAAGGCTGTATGCCAGGATTTAAATCAGGCCCTTAAATTTAATTGGAAAATGTTTAGAATTCTTTGATATTAGGAATACATTTTGATTTTCTAAATAGCATTCATTACAACCAGCTGTGGGATTTTGGGTGAGAAAAGATGGAGGAAATGTGCATTTAATAAGAATAACATACATTTTATACAGCACTTTATACCTCACTTCTGTCCTATCTAAGTGTTATAAATAACAGGAGTAACTGCTGCTCAATTTAATGGTTCCAATTTTGTCCAGTACAGAATGGTTGACTGTTGAGCGAGGTTTGCTGTATTGAACAAGCATTGGAAAAGCCAACAGCTCTCATCTATGTGGGCCTTTGTCAATGTTTAATCCATGTTACACAGCAGCATAGCTGCAAACTATTTTTTAAAAGTGATGTGAAGCGGCCATGTTGCACAGTATCCATGCTGCTGTGCATCATGGCGCTTTTGCTGGGAAAGAGAAGGGCAGAATACATGAAGGAGGGAGGGAGGCAGGGTATGCAATATGAAGGTGCAGATGCCTGCCATCCTGTCCGCCTGCCAGCAATAAAAATAAGAACTAGTAGTGGCCTGTTTAAAGTTTTAGCCATGCTGCACAGTATCCATGCTGCTGTGCAACACAGCTACAAACATTGACAAAACCAGTGGGTCGTACAGGTGAGACCCATTGGCTTTGTCAATGCTTTTTCTCTGGTGGGATGGGAGGGTGGAACGTAGAAGCAATGATGAGAGTAGTGGAAGCAATGATAGGAGGTTGGGACTAGTGAAAACAACAATGGAGGGGGTAGGTAATCATAGGGAGGGTGCAAGCAACAATGGGAGGATGCCAGCATTGATGGGAGAGTGGGAGGGAAAAGCAACGCAAACCGTGCATGCAAAAAGGTGGTGTCGGAGGGGTTAAGCCACAATGGGGGTAAGCAACAACAGGGGCAAGAATCACAACACATTATGGAAGGGGGCAAACACCAATGCAGGGGGCAGGTGACAAGCAACAAAACAAAAAAAAATAATGAACCTTAACTTGTGTAATGTAATTTGGTGTTCATGTAAAGTGCTCCAATGCCCACAGGTCAATTTCATGCTCTATACAAAAAAAAATGTGACCTTGTGTAACATCATCTTGTGCTCATTTAAAGCGCTCCAATCCCCTCAGCCAATTTTTCACTACATATATAAAAATGCAATGAGGAGTGGGATGGGGCGAGGGGGATATGGCCTGCAAACACAAGCTCTCATATGGAGTGTTGAAACTACATAAATAAAGTAGCTGAGTGAGCTCTGCAGTGAAAGGACACTGAGCAAGGAAGCAGTATTGTGGCCATTCCCCAGGAGAGGGACAAACACACAAAGAGGAAGTGAAGCCAGCATGCCCAGCCCAAAGAGAAGCAAGGAAACGAGAGTGACATACAAGTTAACCAATGATAAGCAATGGGTGGACTCTAAGCCCCCCTGTAAGAAATTAAAAAGTCTTGCTAGCGACAGCACGTTTACTGTCTCAGGTGAGACAGGGGAGCATATAATTAACTGAACCATCTCGATCTCCTTCCCTCTGCAGCTCTCGAGGTAGGTGAATTTAATTGGCAAACAGTAATAGCACTGCCAAAATTAGAGTTTGAGAGATATACACAGATAGAAAGATAGATCAGAGAAAGAGAGGTGGGGGGAGCAGACACTTACAGAACATCTCATTTCCTTTGGAATTATGTAATGCAATTTCATGGCCATATGTCACTCTCTGATTACTTAGGAAGACAGATGTCAATTAAGTGAACTGCGGATAAAATACTTAATAGAATTCATAACTCTCTTTTCAGACTGTGGAGCTGAAGTAATCTTAAAACTGATATCTTCAGAGATTAGATAATGGGCACATATTTATTTTAGAAGAGGATATGAAAAGCTGGCGAGCGCATTCTGGAAGATATTATAGCAATTCTATTTTTACCCTTTTCAGACCAACAGTTCTGCTGGAAAGAGCAGGAGGAGACACTGCAATTTAGAAAGGATTATGAGGCTTAGTTTCCATGTAGTCAGGAAAGAGAGTGTTTTTAGTAGAAGGGGCCGGCCCAAATCTGCTGTTCCAGGAAAGAAAAGATATAAATAGGACGAACATAATTATCAAAATTGAAAACATTTGTTTGCTTAGCTGAAGAAACAACACAACATCATGAATTCTTGTATGATACCGATAGCAACGTTTATGGAGGAATAGAGTGGGGGTATTTACGGCACCTGGTGTGTACCGATATCCTGAAGTGCACCACCCAGGATGGATATCAAATAACTCCTCTTCCAGGCTATCTCACCTAGGAATGAGGCAGAACATGCAAATTCACTATTTACCGGTTTGAAATCTGCAAGCTTTGCCTTTTATCTGAAGTACACAAAAAGGTGATGGATGGAATTCTTGACTTAATCTCAGCCACTGGTAATTACTTGGGCCGCACCCCTTCCCATCAGTGTTTTCCACACCATGCCACCCTCAGTTTGGACCCATCCATATGTAAATCAGTCTTGATCCTGCTGAAAATGGTACGGGCTAGTCCGAACTGCCAGGCTAGGTCCTGCCTGAACCGGAGCCCAATCATCCTTTCATCAGGGCATTTTCTTCAGATAAACGTCACCACGTTTTACCTGGCAAAATCTTTCAAGGATAAGGTGCAGGGTGGAAAAATCATGACGACGTGGAAATCTGATCACTGTGCAAACACCTATTTGAGCAGGCTTCAAACTTTAACCCAGAAAAGGGAATCAGGGCCTTAATAAAAAATCAACAATTAGAAGATGAACAATAGCAAATATAGCAATAATAATAATAATATGGGTAGCAGCATTAGCAATCCAAACATGCAGTGAGGAGTTCACCCAACAGGTATGGTATTAGACAAATATATTGCATGCTATAACATATATACTGCATTAAGTGAGTCTCTAGTAGAGGTCGTGACCACATTGTAACTGTTTTACATACTTTAAAATATTGTTTTCGTTCTATCTCCTAAAGGACAATGGACATAGCCAGCAGCAGTCCATGCAGGTAAGCGCGGGGGGATGCCGACAGATGACGGAATAGGACTTATTTATTTATTGAGTTTTCTCTATTCTGTCGTCTGTCGACTTTTCCCTCTGCCCCCGCCCCACCAGCCCACTGTGCTTACCTGCACGGACTGTCGCTACTCCCACTACGTTTAAGAGTCAAGAACAAAGTTAGCTTCAGGGTGTACTTTTTAGGTTTTGCCTGGCGAAAGCTGCGCTCTGCGCAGCTTTTTCGCGCAGGCGAAAACCTGATGAGAACTGTAGTGTGGCTTTGGGTCGGCCCTCGTCATTCATTGGCTGGCTCCTTAAAAGGAGCCTAGCCATTGGACGAGGGGCCTGTCCGTCAATGCCGGACCAGACACGGGGGCGTTCCCGACATTCTTTGGCTTTTGCCGACGTCACGCGACGCCGGGAACGCCCCCGAATCTGTCCCGGCATTGAGCCGGCACCCTTTCCTGCTTGCGTGAGTGCTTTGCCGTCCGTGTCCCCTCCCGCCCCCCGCCCCCCGTAGAGTCCGTAGCTCCCTGCTCCGGCAGGCTCCCTCTCGGCGCTTCTCCACTCGCTCCCAACTCTCCGCCCTCTCCCTGCCTTCCGTCTCCCCTCCCGTCCCCTGCAGTCTCCGTCGCCGGCCTCCTCTGCTCCGGCAGGCTCCCTCTCGGCGCTTCTCCACTCGCTCCCAGCTCTCCGCCCTCTCCCTCTCTCTGCCTTCCGTCTCCCCTCCCGTCCCCTGCAGTCTCCGTCGCCGGCCTCCAGTCTCCTCCTCCCCGCAGCGCCCCCCGCGCTCCCGTCACCCGGATGGTTGTCTCCGGGGCCGGCGGAGGCGGGCCCAGCATGTTCCAGGGATGATGCTGGGCTCCGGGCAGGCTCCGGACAGCAGCAGGTTCCCGCTGCATCACCTGGTCTGGAGGAACCGACCCCTGGAGCTGGAGAAGGAGCTCAGCGCGCGGCAGGTGGGTGAGCGCGAGGGGAGGGCGGGGCGCGGCCACAAGCCGCTCGACCTCCCGAGTATGCTACAGGACATATTACCTTGCCGCCCGTTCTTTTATTGTCCAAACGGACGCGAGTTTCGGGTCCTAAACAGGATTAGGCTGTTGGCTACGGGGTTAGAGGCTAGTACCCTCTCTGCGTAATCCCGCCCTTCCGCTCTTGCAAACGGATATAGTTATTAGTTATTCGTATGGTCACGTACTGGTCGAGTGGGATACGGTGAGGGCATGTTCTTGTGGGGGGTTTGCAGTTAAATGGGGCTTGTTTGTTTAAAACGGGGGTAAGGAATGGTGAAGGTTCCTGCATGGAAACCGACTGTGGGCATCATGGGATTTGTAGTCTGTCCTCAAGTACCTTGCCAGTCTCCTCCTCCCCGCAGCGCCCCCCGCGCTCCCGTCACCCGGATGGTTGTCTCCGGGGCCGGCGGAGGCGGGCCCAGCATGTTCCAGGGATGATGCTGGGCTCCGGACAGCAGCAGGTTCCCGCTGCATCACCTGGTCTGGAGGAACCGACCCCTGGAGCTGGAGAAGGAGCTCAGCGCGCGGCAGGTGGGTGAGCGCGAGGGGAGGGCGGGGCGCGGCCACAAGCCGCTCGACCTCCCGAGTATGCTACAGGACATATTACCTTGCCGCCCGTTCTTTTATTGTCCAAACGGACGCGAGTTTCGGGTCCTAAACAGGATTAGGCTGTTGGCTACGGGGTTAGAGGCTAGTACCCTCTCTGCGTAATCCCGCCCTTCCGCTCTTGCAAACGGATATAGTTATTAGTTATTCGTATGGTCACGTACTGGTCGAGTGGGATACGGTGAGGGCATGTTCTTGTGGGGGGTTTGCAGTTAAATGGGGCTTGTTTGTTTAAAACGGGGGTAAGGAATGGTGAAGGTTCCTGCATGGAAACCGACTGTGGGCATCATGGGATTTGTAGTCTGTCCTCAAGTACCTTGTTAAGACGCGGGCAGTTTGTAAAAAAAAAGGGATTTGTAGTCTGTCCTCAAGTACCTTGTTAAGACGCGGGCAGTTTGTAAAAAAAAAAAAACTGACCTTTTCTGCTCGCGTATTTACTAAGTCCACATTGGTTACTCAATACTTTCTAGATCTTTATATTCGTCGGAAAGTAAGGCAGGACGTTTCCTAATCAACGCAGATCCCATAACTTCCGCATCACACCGGTGCGAAGTGGAAACTGGATCACGTTTTGTCCACAGGATGTTTCATACCGGGGTGAATAAACGTATATTTTATACGAATGGCGAACCTCTAGTATTTATTTGTTCTTTAAACGGCACAAAAGCAACTCTACTTCCGGGTTGATTCTTAATATTCGTGTATACTTTACGTGGATTTTTCGTGTGGAAATGGACGGGTGTCACTGGGTGGGTACTTGGGCTCAACTGTGCAGATGCAGAGCGTAATATTTCAAATCGATCCAGTATCTTTGCATTTACATAATGTCTTTTCTAGGTATGGTGACTTGAAACTAAAATAAACGTGATCCGAATTAAGGGTCTGTATACATTTTGTGGCTCAAGATAATTGGGCTGTCAGCTTGTGGGTGTCTTTTGCACGTGTGTGCCCCTGTTGTCTGCTTGTGCCTCTGTGTGCCCCTGTTGTCTGCTTGTGCCTCTGTGTGCCCCTGTTGCCTGCTTGTGCCTCTGTGTGCCCCTGTTGCCTGCTTGTGCCTCTGTGTGCCCCTGCTTGTGCCTCTGTGTGCCCCTGTTGTCTGCTTGTGCCTCTGTGTGCCCCTGTTGTCTGCTTGTGCCTCTGTGTGCCCCTGTTGTCTGCTTGTGCCTCTGTGTGCCCCTGTTGCCTGCTTGTGCCTCTGTGTGCCCCTGTTGCCTGCTTGTGCCTCTGTGTGCCCCTGCTTGTGCCTCTGTGTGCCCCTGTTGCCTGCTTGTGCCTCTGTGTGCCCCTGCTTGTGCCTCTGTGTGCCCCTGTTGCCTGCTTGTGCCTCTGTGTGCCCCTGTTGCCTGCTTGTGCCTCTGTGTGCCCCTGTTGCCTGCTTGTGCCTCTGTGTGCCCCTGTTGCCTGCTTGTGCCTCTGTGTGCCCCTGTTGCCTGCTTGTGCTCTGTCTGCCCCTGTTGCCTGCTTGTGCCTCCGTCTGCCCCTGTTGACTGCTTGTGCCTCCGTCTGCCCCTGTTGCCTGCTTGTGCTGTGTTGGTGTGTGTGGAGGGCTCTGTGTGGCTGTGTGTGTAGGAAGCTTTGTGTGGCTGTGTGTGTGGAGGGCTCTGTGTGGCTGTGTGTGTGGGGGGCTCTGTGTGGCTGTGTGTGCGGGGCTCTGTGTGGGGGTGTGTGTGGGGCGGCTCTGTGTGTGAGAGAGAGAGATTTGTTTAAATACCAGGATAATTGCCGGCAGCAGCACCCTTGCCGTGTAATGCCTTGTACTACATCTGTGTTAGCAGTCGCCTCAGGCTGTTGTTTTTTTTTATGCAGGGGACGGGATTTGATCATGCCCATTACGCCGTATTGCTTTTCAAAGGCAACTGTTGCAGAGCCAAGTGGGCTGTTGAAAATTGTGTTTTCTCCACCTGCCCCGTTGCCTGCTTGTGCCTCCGTTTTCGTGCCCCTGTTGCCTGCTTGTGCCCCTGTTGCCCGCTTGTGCCTCCTTGTGCCCCTGTTGCCCGCTTGTGCCTCTGTGTGCCCCTGTTGTCTGCTTGTGCCTCTGTGTGCCCCTGTTGCCTGCTTGTGCCTCTGTGGGCCCCTGTTGCCTGCTTGTGCCTCTGTGGGCCCCTGTTGCCTGCTTGTGCCTCTGTGTGCCCCTGTTGCCTGCTTGTGCCTCCGTCTGCCCCTGTTGCCTGCTTGTGCCTCCGTCTGCCCCTGTTGCCTGCTTGTGCTGTGTTGGTGTGTGTGGAGGGCTCTGTGTGGCTGTGTGTGTAGGAAGCTTTGTGTGGCTGTGTGTGTGGAGGGCTCTGTGTGGCTGTGTGTGTGGGGGGCTCTGTGTGGCTGTGTGTGTGGGGGGCTGTGTGTGCGGGGCTCTGTGTGGGGGTGTGTGTGTGTCGGCTCTGTGTGTGTTTGTGTGTGTCATTTGCGATAGATAAAGCTAGTGGCATTGTAAATGACAATGCCATTTATTTATGTTAAAAAAACATAAATAAAAATAATGTCAAGAGCAATGCCAATAGCTCTAACTTTAACAAAGGCAAAACCATTGCATTGTAAATGCTTGTTTAGTTATGGAAAAATGCGGGGGAAGCATCACAGGCAGGGTGGGGTGGGGTGGAATGGTTAGGGGCATGGCTGGCTTTAGTGCTGGTGGCGCCCGGTGCGACAATCTTTTTTGGTGCACCCCATGACCTTCTTCTCTACAGAGTTCTACACTGCCACCCTACAACAGTACCCGTCACCTCTCCATAGCCACTCTCTCACATGCATTTCATTTGTTTTATAGTGCTACTCATACCAGTAAAGTTTGTCAGGGCACTTTACATCACACACACATTATATTGAGATAATTAATCATACGTGAGTAAATCAGTCTATAGGAAATCTTACTTAACACAATGTGGATTCAAGTGGTAGGAATCACATATCATCCATACTAGTAGGCAGTATATTTTAAGAGCGTTTGGTCTGGAGAAGCACAAACTCTGGATTTAAAATGTAACACAGTGTCAGGGGTTGGCTTTCTAATAAGAATATATTTCCACCCCAGCGAACACCCTTTAGCAACATTTGGATAACATATACCATGCTGTATGCATAAAGCCCTTTGATGAGGTTAATGTGATATATTAGTATTTTAGCTTATGAACTGCAAGTTACAAAATCATCCCTGTCGTAAAAGCAGTAACCCACTGAGCTATCCACGTAGGATACAGATCTGTGATCTGCATGTTACATGTTCTTTGCAGCAGATTTATTAACCGTCTGCGCTACTTTATGATGAGTCAAAATTGCCAGTGGACCAAACTCCAACATCTCTGGAGCAGCATCACTAACCATCAGCTTTATCTTGACATTTTTATAATTGACTGGAAGCTGCTGAAAACACAAGAAACTCTACAGCAAGTGCTTCCAAAGTCTAAACCTATAAGTTATTTCTAGGCCCAGCATTGCCACCACTCCCCCAGCCACCTAGGTTTGCGGCAGTTGCAACTGCAACAGTTGCCCTATACTAAAGCCGGTACTGGTTAAGGGCCTGGTATGCACAATCGTTGCACTCAGGAAAATTTGGCTTCTGTGTGTGAAAGGATTGATGTCAGCAACGCCTGCCTTCCTGTGTGACACTGCCTCTCGTGTCTCTTCAAAAGAGCGCACACCGATACATGCCGCCTCCCCCTATTACTGCATTTTACAAGGGATGTGATGTGGATAGGCTGGTGCATGTCATAGAAGCAAGGGCCCTGGTGTCGCTACTCGCTTGTTTAAGTTATTGCAAGTGAGCAGCGAAATGATTTTCATATTATAAGAACATTCTGACACAGAAACATGCCTGCAATAAAAACAAATGAAGTACTGGCATTTATAAAAAAAATACGTCTCTTCCACTTATAAAGTTCATTTTATTTCAACGTTCTTCTTTTCCCCTCTCTCTCTCTCTCTCTCTTCTCTTTCTTGTTAGTTTCTCACCCTCTTGTTTCACTATTATTGCCTCTTTCGGCCTCCTCCATGTTATATTCTTTCAAGTTACTTTTCTTTTTAAATTATTTTAGGCATTTTTATCTGCATCTTATTTTGTAATTTCTTGGTTGGCGTTAGTGTTACTTTGCCTTTTCCCCTTCTTCTGCATATTTCTAATTCCCTTAATATCCAGACCCAGTTGTGAGCTTTGCACCCATTTCCATGCACTTTCTGGCAGTGGAACACTGTGTGCATAAGAAGGGTGCTATGGTTCCGATATATGTACATCAGACGTGTTACATACTGCTTGTCTGTGAACTGCATAGGGCCGCCCCAAAACAAGCGAAATAAAAGCATCAAGCAAAGCAAGCGGCACGTCACCATCTCAAACACACCAGGCAGGGAGCCGTGGTAAGGTACCGCTGGCTGCAACGAGATAGTATAATTGAAACGCTCAAGAAATACATGCCCTGTTGATGTACCTTAACCTGTTGACTGCGGTGCGAATTCCACCGCGGTGCGGGCATTTGAATCAGTGGGCGGGGTTTGGCCGACCCCCGGCCGTCCTCCACACACGCTCACCGTTGTGATATCCGTGGGCTCTAGGCCCACATGCTGAGGAAATGAACAGACACCAACACAGTGATCGTAGTTACTGGTAATGGCCGCGAGTACGTGCACTCGGGCTCCTTTATCAGCAGGGCTCCTAATTGGTCGCACCTGTGCTGGATGGGTGTAGGTGAGTGTATGGGCCAGGCCTCGAGGGAGTGGTAGCAAAGCATTCAATTGTGTCCAACAGGACACAGTTGAATGCTTTCCTCAGCATGGAACGGGTTAAGGTGCTATCAAAGAGGCATTCTTGAATGGGAACGGCCATGTCATGTTCAGTGATACTAGGCAACACAAAGACACCTTAATTGCTTCCCCACCTAATGGGTATATTTGTCGGTTGTTTGTCTCCATTTCAGCCTTTTGTGGGTGGGCAGGACACCCACCTAGATTGCTGCACATTGCTCCTCCCGACTGTTTGCAGTCTATGCTTTCGCCTCCACGACATTCCTGTAGTAATAGAAACAGGACTAAGCTCACCAAACAGACTGGAAGGATCGGACGGTTTCTGCACAGTCACTGACAGGAAGTGTGACTAGACACAATGAGCTGCTTCGTGTCTAGTGACAGGCGGGCGTTTCTGAAAAGGGCTGCCCCCAAACAACCGTTCATCTCCCTCCTTGACAAGCCTTCTCGGCCAGGCCCCCATGATGAATGGGCAACTACTCGCTTTAACTGGAATGTAAACGTGGGCGACCACATGGCTTGTAAAGAGCTCCTTCGCTTTATAGCTGTGTCCAGAGTGTTGAACATTTGTCAAAGAAAGAAGACATTCTCAAATATTTCGGTCGGCTTTGGCAGCTTAATTGCACGTTCTAAATCGTCCTTGGCATTTAAAGTGTAAACATGACGAGAAGAAAAATATGTGGCTGACAAGGGGCGCTAGACGTGTAATCCAGGATTGGCGGCCTTTTTTTGCAATGATTGCATTTTATAGTCACTAAAATGTTTGACTACTGCTGCAGCCAGGGGAATGAAATCACATAACACCTGCCAATGTGATAGGAAAAGCCGGAGTGTGCACAGCGGGCCGGTTGACAATGCATGCGGCTTTTAAGCGCTAGAACGGCCCCACAAGCAAGAGTCCTGTCAAAGGTCGTGTAGCGAAGAGAGATCCGTCATTCTGTCCGTGTTCAGAGACAATTAGATAGCAGAGCTAAAGGTTTAGGTACATAAACTGCCCTGGCCACCCTGAAAGCTCTGCATTTCGTTCCCAGGATGAATAAATACGGGAACATAAAGCGCTTACTCTTTAAAGCAAAATGTGCTCACGGAGTACACATTCCACGTGGCCGTTTTCAAATCTCTCAGCGTCAGCAGCCCCTAAAGAAAGTCTGCAAAGTTTCCCTTCAGCATCAAACCAAGATATACACAGTTTACGTTGTCGCGTTTTTATTCAAATTTAAAAATAGGGCGGGAATAATCCAAATTGTATTAAAACTAATAACCAGTTTGGTTGGTAATTAATTTTTTAGATAAACGATGTCATTATCGCTGCACATGTCAGATAATGTAAATTGAAGGAGCGAGGTGCTTTCATTTTACAATTTGTAAACAATTTCACAGCTGTGCAGAGTAAATTTGCGCGGAACAAAGGGTCAGTGCAAGAATTAGTGGATTGCTCCAAAAAGTAGACATTTTGAATGCTGTCACTAATGTAATCTGGGCCGTAGTGTTGTAAGTATCAATTTACTGGTATTCTGAGCAAGTCACCCTCTGGTCCTCGTTTCTTTACAAATCCTCAAATGACATAAGAAAAAAAAACATGGTTGAGGTTTGAATCAAGTGAGAACTTTATACTTAAACAATCACTCATCCGTCTGAAAAATTGACATTGGTAAAAAACAGGTTTAGGTCAAACTAGCAAAAAAACATTGAAAGCAAAAAGATGAAAGAAAACATCTTTTGAGTTATATATTTCGGTGGAAATCCTGGAGCAGATCAGTAGGAAAATTTGAGAATAAGGATTTTCCTGCCTAAATATAGGGAGGGAGGGAGCATGGGGTGAAGAATGCATAAATTGAGGGAGTAATTGCCATAGAAGCAGAATGGATCTGTCAGTTAACCCTGCTGGTCGCATCTAGTATTGCACATTGTCTGTGTCTATAATAAAGCATGGAGCTAGGAAGACCACCTCACTGTATGTTATGACGGACTCTATTTCCAGTCCTGGCTCTTTATGTCATGTACTATTGCGTTCTGGGTATTGTAGCCTCCGTTTGCTTTCTTCCATTGGTCTAATCAATCAAACACACCTAATAGCAATGATTTGTAGGTTAAATATCTAGGGCTGGAAGATGTGTCCATGAGGACATAGACTGAGGTGGTCACCTGTGCATGGATGTTAATTGATCGTATTGCAAGAGGAAGTGAAAGTAGGATCAAACCAAATTTGACCCTAGTTGCATTAATTTCTGAACCATTAGACCCTCACCGGCCATATATTTGTGTCTGAAGAGATCAGGAGAAATTGGCTGGATTAGACAACAGCGATGCAAGTTCGTTGTTATACGTACATATATCATGGTGTACATCGACATCGTATTTTTCAGTAGATAAAATTAAATTCATGGTTTTAAATCCAGGCCAACCTACAAGATCAATTCCTAAACTCATCGGTGTCCCCTTAGCTCATGTGCTTGCCTTTGACTACCTTGGGCTGACCCTCATGGGCTGACCCTCATGGAA
This sequence comes from Lissotriton vulgaris, assembly GCF_964263255.1. Classification (NCBI taxonomy): domain Eukaryota; kingdom Metazoa; phylum Chordata; class Amphibia; order Caudata; family Salamandridae; genus Lissotriton; species Lissotriton vulgaris. The sequence goes on along the minus strand of NC_141700.1, from coordinate 212,873,540 downwards.
GACCCTCATGGAAGATTGGCGATGCCGTATTGAAAAACGTTGGCTAAATTTAATGCAATGCACTGGGGTGGTATTAAGAGCGCAACAAAGTTCCCACTTTCGTCCAATTACTCCTGCGATCGAAATTCACAAAATGCAGGATCTGGGAGCTGCCCTCAATAGGGCTGAGCTCTTGGGGTATAAAGATATGTCAAAAATGTTAGTCATGAGAACTGTTTTCTGCGCCAGTTACTGGGGGCCCTTGATAGTATGCCATTACTTCCACTTAGGTTTGACCTGGGTCTCCAGCCAATCACAGAGGGGACAGGGATTAGGCCCATTTTTTACTGGAGACTAATTTGGCCCTTACCTGAGTTACACTCCTATCGAGAGGGCCTCAAAGAATTGTTAAAAATCCTTGGATCAGGAAGTATCCCTTGGATTAGATATGTTAAAGACACTCTATTAAATGTGGGCTATGGTGACCTGTGGACTGAGCTGGAGGCTTCTCCGGTAATTTGCAAAACTTTGCCAAAAAGAAAGTAGTGGCAGTATAAATTGGGCCAAATGCTGACATTCCCCTCATATGGCACTTTGACTAATTCCTTTCTCCAGATTAAGGATGTTCCCTGTTTTTCGGCTATTACGTGTCAGGGAACATCAAATCGCCCTTCGTATCTTAAAGACTGATGCCAGACAATATTTGGCTTTTGCTGTATCCCACTTTTTGATAGCTATGTGGAACCTTAGACAAAAGGTGTGTCTATAAATGAATGTTTTGAAATTTTAGCAGTCTAGGTTTTAGCAATGTGTAACCTAACAATAGTTTGTGAGGGATGGGTTTAGGTGCATCTATCTGCCATTGGAATTCTATTTTTAAGAAATGGAATTTTAACTGTATTTTACTGATATTTTAACTATGTTATTTAATATTTAATATTTTATGTCAAATGCATCGATATTTTATTTCTTTTCTTGCACTTTTATGGCATATCGGTGAAATAAAGTATTGAAACAAAGTAAAGGACATTAGTGGGCAGAGGTAGGTTACCACGGTGGTGTGAGTTGAAACTCTAAGGCCCTCAATACTAGTCAGGCGGAGTGGAATTTTCTCATTGAATTCCACTTTGCCTTATTCCTAGTGGAACAGGTTTTCACTCCTGTTTTTTTCTAGGTGTGGAAAACCAAGGTGGAATTTTACAGTGAGGTCATTTGGCATGGTAAAATCGCATGAGACTTTGGATGCAGCAGAAGCCAAACCTCCTGTCCCATTTTTTTCCTGATGAGGAGAGAATGTAATGCTCCTCTTTGCAAAAAAATAACTTTCCCCTTCCCTCCCGTACCCCCCACACACCCTTCCAGGACTATAAGACCACATCCAGGGGCCCCTGCATACATTTACTACCTGCTCTGAGCTGTCGATAAATGTATGTGTTAATAGAATTCGGAATTCAGAGGTGTATTATTGGCTGTAATAATTGGTCCTACATGGTAATTCCCCATTCCATGTGGTTAAACCTGTAATTGCACGTATTGGGTCTGATTTATCGCATGGTACGCGTATTTAATGCTTATGTAGGCAAGTAAAGTGAATAACTACACTCAGATGGGAATGTTCATATTGTGTTCAATAACATAGCAAACTAAAAAATTTGAAATAAAATTGGTCATATTAGCATCATGTCATAGAAATGATACTTATGAAAGGACAGTGATTGCCTCAAAATGCACACATTCAGAAAATGCAGATTTTAATGAATTGCATAATATTCAATATTTTAGTTAAGGTCGTAATCATAAGGAAAAGACCTGTATGTAGAAGCCGACAGATGTATTCCGGCATTTATAGATAGTTCCCAAAAATGAAGTAGATTCCTGATTGACAGCGCGTGACTTCTCCTCTAAAGCTATCAGAATGGCGAATAATGAAAGACAGCAATTTCCTTTAAAAAGATACTTGTGTCCAGCCAGGGTCAGGCATTTCTAGCTCATCTGTTATGAAAAATGCAATATATTGTTGACATAGTAATATATTGCCTATGGCACGTTTGTGTATTGAGAGGCCAGCTTTTTAAATTATGTTCTGTGTATTTTTGCTGGTTGTAGTGTTCGATTTTCTATTGATTTCATTGTAAAAACATAGCCTAAATATTCAGACAGCTTGGCTTTCCAATTTGAGTAGAGAAACCAGCATTTTGTTAATCCTGAACTCTATCAAGCTTGACTGATGTTATCAGACACAGATTTATCAGAATAATGCCAAGAATTCTTGATAAATTCTTTTCTATTCATAAACAAGCTGGACACCTAGATTTTTGGTAAGAGCTAGAGGTAGATGGAGCTTGCTGCGTCAAATCTTAATTGATTTCTGTGCTACATTAATCTAAATCAAACGGAGCATGGTGAAATAGATGAAAAAAGGTATGCATGCATATCTATGACTTTGAATCCATCGGAAGCAGCGAAAGGAGAAGGACTGATAAGCGGTGTGCGTGCATGTACCTTTTTTTTCTTAAAGGATGGCTGGGAGGAACGAAAATAAAAGACGAAGAGAGGGATATGAGGGGAGGAGTAATATATCAGGAGAGGAGGTGAGGAAAGGGGAGGGGAGGGGAGGGGAGGGGAGGGGAGGAGAGGGAAAAACAGAAGGGAGAAGGTGGTGGGGGGAGGGAAAAGGGAAGAGAAGGGGAGATGGAATTTGTAATGGGAGAAAGGAAAGGAAAGGAAAGGAAAGGAAAGGAAAGGAAAGGAAAGGAAAGGAAAGGAAAAAAGGTAAGGAAAAAAGGAAAGGTAAGGAAAAAAGGAAAGGAAAGGAATGGAAAGGAAAGGAGGAAAGGGAAGGAAAGGAGGAAAGGGAAGGAAAAAAGGAAAGATAAGGAAAGGAAAGGAAAGGAAAGGAAAGGAAAGGAAAGGAAAGGAAAGGAAAGGAAAGGAAAGGAAAGGAAAGGAAAGGAAAAAAGGTAAGGAAAAAAGGAAAGGTAAGGAAAAAGGGAAAGGAAAGGAAAGGAAAGGAAAGGAGGAAAGGGAAGGGAAGGAAAGGAGGAAAGGGAAGGAAAAAAGGAAAGATAAGGAAAGGAAAGGAAAGGAAAGGAAAGGAAAGGAAAGGAAAGGAAAGACGGAAGCGGAGAGGCACAAAGGGGAGAGGAGAGTAGGAAAGGGGAAAGCGGAGGGAGAAGGTGGTAGGGGAACGAGAAGGGGGAAAAAGGGAAGATGGAATATGAAAAGGGAAAAGGGAGAAGGGAAGCGAAGGGTAAAGAAGGGAGGAGAGTGGGTAGGAAAATGGAAGATAAAGGCATAAGCATCCTCTAATGGTACATGGAATGGAAGGTGGTGGCAGGTGTCCATATGCACGTTTTCTAAATTAATTGATTTTCTAGTTCATAACATGTAATTTATGACTACTTGCAGGCTCACTAAACGCAGGAAGACACAGGGAAAGTCAAGCAAACATAAAATATCCTTTCTACAGAAAGAAGGCCTCAGTGAATATCTTCCTACTTTGAAGAGAACTGTTACGATGTTGTTTGATAGGACCAGGAGCACCTATATTCATAAAGAATACTTTTTTACGTGAATCTCTCTGTCTTCATATAGTTTTCATTTTTTTTTAAAAATCTCATCCTTTTATTGATATGATTGTATATTTTTGGAAAGAACGGTGCTCCTTGTAGACTGACTGAGTCACGGTATTTAAACACGGTTTTTGACTTTGCCATTTTTCAAGCAGCAGTCATTTGTTGGAAAATTCAGTTTGCTCCAAGCAATTTCCTTTTCAGAAGATATTGGAATGGAGCCCAAGGTTACAGCTATATCATTTATAGTGTAAAGAGGCCAAAATGAAGGTCTCTTCAGAAGCAGCAAGTGCTTGAAGTGTATCTCATTTTACAAATGCAATGCAGCCCCAGCTAAGGATGATATACATCAATATTATGTCTAGTTTCATGGTTCATGAAGAGTTTTAGGAACAGAGGGGCACCTATTTATTTATTCACGGTGGGTTATATATCACCAGGTGCTTCTACAAGGTGGTGTTGATGCTGTGAAGTTGCTCTTGTAATACGTTCTGTGTTGGTGGTGTGTAAATTATAGGTGCTGAAAACTGAACTTTTTTCTCCAGACCTCAGCATATTTAGCTAGGAAACTACGAAAAGTTGTTAAAAGATTTTAAGGCTCTACGCGAGTGGATTTAAGCGAAAATCACAATTTTTTCGTATGCTTTTAATATTGCTTATTCACCTCATTTACCATTTATTTTTCCAGTGTAATTTAGCATACCTTTTCATCCCGAGCTTTCTGGTACTTGTAAGGAAGTGCTACACAATACACAATGCACAAACTTGCGTGCAAAGCATTTGTGAGGTACCAGGCTCAAGAGTGTGTTAGAAAACAACACTTATCCTTGCGGCTTAACAGACTTCGAAAGAAAGATACAATTTAACCTTATTATTAATGCCCAGAAATTGTTCAAAGCGGTGCTCGCACCAGAATTGTGGCAGGGGGCAGCAGTCCTCGCATGAGGACGAGAAGTAGCAGTCTTCACTCCTCCTTTTCGGGGCCTCAACGACCCACCACTGAAGCTAGGTGCCATGTTGGGTTGCATACCACTAGAGCTGCATCCCCGGATACTGCTGTATGGTCCTTATTACGAGTAGCCCAGGAAATGGACCAGTATTGTCTCACCACTAACTGAGTTCCTGATATCAGGTGGAGCACTTACTTTGGGGGTAAGAACAATCTGGCACGTTGGAAGTTAGACCCCTATGGTCTAGTTGGAAATTAGGAATTTGTAGGAAATTTAGCACTTTTGGGTCAAATTACCTTGGCACTTCCTCATCTTGCCCAAGACTTTTACCCTTTCACCTCTCAAAATCACTGGGTCAAAGGTAACAGTTCTTTAGTGTTCCTAATTACTATGGGGCAATAAGTGCTGTTACCAGCCGCATTCAAATTAAGTGGCCACTTGGAAAAAATGCCTGCGTATATGCATCGGACATCCACAGGGTATCATGTCTTTGGAAGGATGAGAAAAGTCACAACCAGTGGGTACTTTGTCTGACTCCTCATTAATCTGGAACCCAGTCGGACTTCTTTGCGTTGGTTATGTTGTAGAACACATCCAGAGTGGTCTTCACAGATTTTTTCTGGAGGGAATAATAATAATAATAAAAACATTTATTAAGCGCCTGAATACACTAAGAACAGTGCATCTCCGCGCTAGGATGCATTCCAACATGAGTTCAAACAAAGATCAATCCAAGCTGAGGGGAAGGGACTGGAGAGGACAACACTGACTTAAATGCTAGACTACGGGAAAACGGATAGTCTTACATTTCTGCCGGATCCTTGTTTCCGACGGTTCCATACGAAGCTCGACGGGGAGTTCGTGCCATTGTTTGCTAGCTAGGAACCTAAAGGAACACCCACCCATCCGTGCCTTATGGATGCGGGGTACCGAGAACAGCATACAGGGAGTAGGGTCAAAAGCCTCTGTATCTTGGATTATAATCCCAATTGCATCCTGGGCCCATAATATTTATTGGCCGTACCGTTCGTGTTTGTGCCACACCCCCATGCAAACGAGGAAAGGCGCTCTTGAGATAGCGAGGTCGCTACACATGCGCCAGCACTATCATTATTACAGAAGGGGCCACAAAAGGACCTGCAGGTCCTTCTGTAATACCAAAGTGCCTTGTGGACGCACCAAGCAGGCACACATACATGTTCCGCCCTCAGGGTGCTTTGTGTAATACAGCCCCTGGTGCTCCCATATTTGGTTCATAGTGCATCCCGTATATGGCGTGCTTGTGCTCGACGTGCCTCACCATATTCAGAATTACTGGCTTTATACCTATGCATATGGAGGATGCACAACACTAGAGTACAACCATCAGAAAAGCAAGGGGGCATAGTGTCAAGAAAGCTTGATACATTATCGCTGCTTTTATCGGCAGGAAACTGCTGATAAAGCGGCGATAATGGGCTTGATAATATGCTCTATGGAATTCTGATTGAAGCCCATGCTAGATGTCTTCACATCTAACATGGGCTTCGATTGGAATTCCATAGAGCATATAATCAAGCCCATTATTGCCGCTTTATCGGCAGTTTCCTGCCGATAAAAGAGGCGATAATGTATCGAGCTTTTTTGATAATATGCCCCAAGATTTGCACATATTTTGTGCCCAGAAGTTCTCTAGTGTGGTGGATAAATCAGTTCTTTAGATAAAAATATAAACATGCCCAACTGGTCACTCAAAACTGAAAAGGGATTAAAAGCACCTACTTCCAGAGGAAGGAACCCGATCTTATTTCAAGGCCTATATGTTGTGTCTAATAACTTTAAATATTTAATTGAAAAGCAATGTCTGAGCATATTATTCAGTGTTCTCTCGTTTCACTCGGTCCACTTGGCATCTATCATATAATCTTGCACCACTTCCATTTTGACATTTTGGAGCAACTGGGAACGTCTTTGTTTGAAATGAGCACACACTAAAAGGTTTAACGGAAGTATGCGTTTGTAAACAGCCGCTGTCGGAATGCATTGCACGGCCCCGTGTCCCAGTCCCGCGCGCGCGCGAGGAATGTTCCACTGTGAATGCTCCAAAGGGGGCCGCCGCCGATTCTTTGCAACTGGTGTCGTTTCACACTCCTTTGGAACAGGTCAAGCGAACACATTGGGTATTTTCACGCTGACTGAAAAGGAGAATCAATGTTTATGCCCAACAGATGGAAGTAGTTTTACCTAAGGTCACTGTGTATTATGAAGCTGTTTTTATGTCTTTGACCTCTACAACAATCTTAGAAAAGCATTGTTGTGAATGAGCTAGGCCTTTTAACTAGAGTAACGCACTACACATTTGAGCTGAGAAGGAAAGTGCACGCAAAACGATGAGGAATATTAGTCCTTAATAGCTAATAAAAAAAGTCTTCAATCTAAGAGAGAACACAGTTGTGGGAAAATCCAAAATGGCTCTGGCATTAAAAGGATATTCAATATATTTGCCTCATGCGAAGACATACCCTTTGCCAAAATCAAACGCTTTAAGTAAGTGTTCCAAACGTGCAAACCTTTACAGAAATCAGTGTGTTCGGCTCAGTGTTCCTTTTTTAAATTGTTTTATTATTTAAAAAAAGATTTCTATGCATCATAAAGTTCAAAACTCTCGCTTGATATAATAAATAAGAGAGCTCTGATGATTGACTGTGTGGGGACGTTGCCAAAAATGAACTATAAAAATCATCTTTCATGATTATGCGTGAATTGCCTTTAAAAACGAAAATGTGTTCACTGAAATGTGTTATGAGTGTTTTTAAATGCGTTGAACTGTGGTGAAACCTAATGAAATAATCTTTTTCTTTCACTACTCGCTGTTGAGAATCGAGAAGGTTTGTGACAAAATTTGGAGTTAGAGGCTGGTTTTATATCACAATATATAATGAGAAAAAAGACTAACAGGAGAAATATTGATAGTTTCAGTTTTCATTTCCCTTTGGTTGTGTTTTAACCCCTTCCATGCTCATGACGGAACGGTTCCGTCATGAGCGTCGGTTGGCCTGTGCTTATGACGGAACCGTTCCGTCATGGTTCCATAGCCCCAATGGAAAGTTCAGCACAGCGCAAAAATTTGCGCTGCGCTGAAGGGGTTAAAATGTAATCACTATTTACCGAGCGCATTTCCACATAAAAAAGCTCTTTGTCTTTAATAATTATTATCCCTCACAAACCCTCACACAGATCACAGTTAAGAACAGTGTTGATGATGTTATCATGGCCATACAGTTTTTTCCTCCATTCTGGCAGTTTAGCTAAATAATAAAATCCCACCTTGGTCCACACCTATGGACCTACTATGGTGTTAGAGTGGTACAAGTACTGTCTCTCCCCTCAATAAGTATCTCAGTAACTGCTTCTGTTTATGTTCTGAGTGCCAAGAGGTCACAATGGTAACATAAGCTTCCATTGTTAACCCCTTGGCTGCGTTCGTTGGCCAACGGCCGTCACGACCACTACCTCCGTAGTGCTGCGCACGTCCGTTGGCTGACGCAGCCCGCCCACTCCACCAAACTGCTGCACCACGGCGGAATTGCAGCTGCGGTAACATTACATAACATAACATAACCTAACCTAACCTAACATAACTAGCTTCCTATTATTACAGTGGTCCAGAACATTGCGGCCCACCTAATCCAGAACAGCCGCGGTCGACAGTAGGAGTTCCTGTAGGGCGGTGACGTGGGGAGGGAGAGGGGCAGGGTGGGGGGTAGTAATGTATGGATTACGGAGTTTAACAGGTAAGTAAACATATAAATAAATAAAACGAATTTCGTTGCGCGCACTGCATCACCAAATGCGATGCAGTGCGCGCAACGAAATTAGTTTTATTTATTTATATGCTTACTTACCTGTTAAACTCTGTAATCCATACATTACTACCCCCGACCTGCCCCTCCCCCTCCCCACGTCACCGCCCTACAGGAACTCCTACTGCCGACCGCGGCGCTGATCCAGAATATACCTGCCAGAACTCTCCCCCTCTTGTGCTCACTCCATTGTCTTCCTTTACACAAGAGAAACACATTCAAGATCTGTTGTATGGTACACAAATGACTGAATTGAAGAGGTCCTAGTTATCTAACAAAAAAAAACTCATTCCGTACCTGCCCAGCAGATCTTTGCGACCTGGGGGAGAAATCTCTTCCCATTATATCTCTTTTTAGGAAAATACGCTCCGGGGATAAAGCCTTCACTTACCTGGCTCTCCATTACTGGAATCATCTACCCTCTCACCTTTGGAAGTGCACGGATCACCTTCACTTTAGAAAGCTTCTGAAAACTGTGCTTTTCAGAGACTAATACTGCCTGACTGCGGTTCACAGTAGCACAGATATACCTCTTCCGGGTTGATTCATGTGCTTTACAAATTATATTAACAAAACAAATTATATTAACATAGCAAAGCATAATGAAACATAACATAGTGTAACATAACATAACATAATAGAACATAGCATAATATAGCATTGCATAATGTAATAATGTAGTGTAGACTAAACCATAGGGACCCAGTAACAAAGGTAGGTTTCCAGGTGAAGATTTACTCATGTGTACATTTGTCCATATGTACGTATGTTCTATGCTCTCCCCTCTACCCGAACAAATGGAACATGATCACTTGTCACTCACCGCGGCACTTGTCTTGATCCATCCGTGTGTATAGCTGTTGACTGCTAAAGTACCAACCCTAAATTTGATAAAGATCGCCTACCCTCACCGTGATAGTGTTCAAATTGTGGGGAGAGTTTTATGAACACACATTTCCCAGTAAGGCTGTCACTATCAGCTTTCTGCAAGCACTCACTTTTTGTGTGTCCCCCAAAAACTTTTTTCACAAAGCCTTTTGTTGAGGAGTTGAAGGCAGAAGGATTGGTCCACAGGGCTTCCAAACCCAGACTACAGAGCCATTTTTTTAATATGAGCTAGCGAGGGAACAGTCATGACCTTATATAAAACGATACGTTTGTGAAGGCTTTGCCTGTACGGTTCTAGCTCAGGGTATGACAATAGCATAACCCAGTATACGAGGGTCTCAGAGCAGCTTGATCGCCAATACTCTTTAAAACAAAGTCAAAGATTCTCAGTTGCCAATTAACGGTTACCATAAGGGTTTTTACACAAGCACATTCAATGTCAAAATCAGTATTCTGTACATTCAGAGAAATATTGTGAATGCGACCTTGTCAAAGTTATTCTCACGATAGCACTCTTTTTGTGCTGTGTTTAGTTCGCACATACAGATAGCTTTAGCTGTATGGTGTTGAAGACCTGTTGCCACTAATGTATTGAAATATATATGGAGAGAGGATGTAGCCTAACGGCTAGGGAGGTCGATCTCTAATCTTGGGAATCGGGTTCGGGTCGCGGCAATGACGCTCAACATCCTGTGATTGTGGGCAAGTCACTTAATCTCCAGTGCCTACAAAAAAAATAGTTCTTGTGTCTCTTAACTGTTGTTCATGTAAAGCCCTCTGATACCTGATACCTTCTGGTCAAGTTCACACTATATAATGCTAAGAAAAAAATAAGAAGTATGAGCTTTTGGTCAGCCCCTTGCTCTTGCTTTAAAGGTTTTCTTGTTTATCATTCATAAAATCTTTATTTCGGTAAAATAAACCATAAAAGCACAGATTTAAAAGCCATGCATCATTAATATAGTGAAAGGTTGTCATTATTAAAACATGGCGATTAATTATTACAGTCACAATAAGATCACATTAAAATAAGGGCGCATTGTAGAGTATACTAAGGGACTAAGGAACACCTCAATAACAGAGTAAATCATTTGTCTAGTAGGGCACACTTAGCCCTATGTAATTGAAGCTCTCCTTATGCGCCACATAGCTGCTAAGAAACGCGAAACTGCGAAAACAATGGGTCCTGAGGTGTCATTTTGCAAAACTCTAAGCGCTTGCATGCACTGCCGGAAACCAAGGTTTTTTACCTAATAGGACCAGCCAGTGTTTCTTTGGTTTGAGGTATGCGGGGCAAAAGAAGAAGACATGTTGCTCTGATTCACTGTCACATTCACAGAAAGGGCAATTTTTAGGGGCTGACATGCTCCAATTGCATGTGAAGGCCCGTATGGGTAGCGTATGGGTAGTACACCGTGCCTTCTTGTCTATCTCATTTCCCTTCTTCTTATCCAATGACTTTCTTCCCTATTCTTTGTCTGTCCCACCTTTGGATAATGACTTCTTTACTGTGTTCTGATTGGAAACTGAGATTTTTCTTTTTCTTTCAGTTTTCTATGGAAGTGCATGCGTTTACTTGCTCTCTCCTATGTGTGCTGCTTCCCTCCTCAAATAACTGCCCCAGTGCATGCTGTGTCTTTCAATCCTCCCCAGCTTGTCAATTGATGTGCCCCTTACTGCCTGGCCTTTTTGTTTTTAATTATGTTTCTCCCCTCACTCCCACCTCCAGCGGCTTCATTTCTCTCCTACACCTGCTCCTCTGTCGCTCCCTTAATCCCCCTGTTGCAGTATTCACACTCTTACTTAAAAAAGTTGTCTTTTTAATTTTTGGGAGAGTCAGACAGCTTCAATTCTACTTCTTTTTCCGTTTGCGTACACTTGAATTTTCTTTTATATACTGCTTCAAGATGGCATCTGCCACCTTGGAACGGTAGGTAAAAAAAACAGCAAAACGGCAGCTGCGTCATGCTGTGTACACATGCATTTTCAGTGACACATAGGCAGGCATATGTCATCATGCTTGGCCGCTGTCATGCCATGATACATATGAACGCATGCACAATGGATGTATGACATCACAACGCATGCTTTTTCATCGCATGCTTTTACATCGCAAGTTTTACAACGCATGCCTTTACAACGCATAGTGTTGAGGGGTGCTGGATAGTGAATAGTTTAATTTACTATTCCAACTCCAGTCCCCGTGGATAGTAGGGAAGGTGTTGGCTAGTAAATTAAATCTATTCCCTATCCTAGAGCGCCCCCCAGTGCAATGCGTTGTAATGGTTTGTGTTGTAAAAGTTGCGATGTAAAAGCACTGCGTGGTAAAAGTTGCGTTGTAAAGGATGTTTCCCATGCACAATGCTACACTGGTGCATGCTCCTTCATCATTAGGTTGTGTTTTTTTCCTCTCCACTCTATTTGCTGTTTTTGTATCTCAGATGCTTCCAGTCATATATATCCCCCTCAACCCCTCTCTTGCATTACATCTCACCGATCTGTTCCTGCTCAATTTAATGGTTTTTGGTCCAATTTAGTGCTACTTGACTGAAACTATTGGAACGTATATTTTATGACTACTTCGAAGCACTAGCTGGTTTATTGCTCACACAACTCCTTATATACCATCACATATCCTATATTGCAACATAGTGTGTGTATCAAATTTTACTAGTGGTCAAGCATGATTTTAGTGCTAGACAGGGTGTATTGATTTTATTTATATTAGGGCTTTCGGCTTCTGAGAGTGGTAGCAGAAGTAGCATATATACGTTCAAAAGTGGATATTGCTTGGTTCATGTATTGTTGCAAGCAACCCTAATGTCATACACATGAAAAGAGTGGCACAATGCAGGTATAGTTTTGTCCCTCTTCTTATCACCTGTCACTTTTCCATTCTGCCTACTGCGTCCTTTCCATTTGGCACTGACTCTTGCCACCCTCTCTCATCCCCAGGTTCAATCCCTCTGTTTCCCTCCTTCCCTGCTCCAAACTGAGTTTAGACTCTGCACTATAATAGCAGAGAAAGGCAAGTGAAATGGACACAGCTGTATGAGGTGAGTTGTCCCATTGTGTGTTGGATTGCTTTAAGACTGGGTGTTGGAAGGAGCTGTAGGAGGTGAGTAGTCCACATTGTGTGTTGGATTGCTGTAAGGCTGGGTGTTGGCAGGAGCTGTATGAGGTGAGTAGTTCGCATTGTGTGTTGGATTGCTGTAAGGCTGGGTGCTGGAAGGAGCTGTATGAGGTGAGTAGTCCACATTGTGTGTTGGATTGCTGTAAGGCTGGGCGCTGGAAGGAGATGTATGAGGTGAGCAGTCCACATTATGTGTTTGATTGCTGTTAGACCGGGCTCGGGATGGAACACCATCTGGACTACTCTCATAGCCACCCTCTCACAGCGCTGCATGAATATCATACTCTTGCCCATTTCCACCTGAAACCCTTGCCTCCACTTCCTGGCTTGATGTCATTAGGCTTGGGGGAAATAGAAATTTAAATTAAGCCAGCATAATTCACACAGTTTTATGGATCTCATGTTACGCCTGTTATGCAAATTTCCTGAAATTATGCCATTACACCACTTTGCATAGTTATGTGCCATTTATAGTAAACATTTACTGTTAATGCACCATACACTGTAAACATTTACCAAAGCACATGCAACAACAGAATGCGATGAGCTGTTGTTTGTGGTGCATTATGTTACACTTTTTTGCACAAAATACGTATTACTTAAAAAATTATGCTAAAATACAGCACAAAATTACGGATTTGCGTGTCACATAATTTCTTATAATTTCAGCTAAATTTGGTAAATATTCAAATCAGTATGTGAAAGGAAATTTCCCTGATTTTGCACACGTCTACCTGCCATGTCTCATGTTAGAGGGGTCTTTGCTCAGGGAGAAAAGATTTCACTCCTCTTGCTGCACAGTATATGATCTGGTGGACGTGAAACATAACCAGCTTGGTGGCCTGATCAATAACTGGCTTGTCAGGAAGAACGAGACTTATGTCCTGATGCTGGCTAGTTTCTACCCTTTCTGAGACAGAATAATGCATGCACTGCAAACATCCTATTCTACTAGTTCTGTGAAGAAGAGAGGTCTTCTCTGTTGCTTCACAATTAAAACACCTCATCAAAGGAAGTTCCTCCCCAAACCAATTGTGCTTCCAGTGAACCTACATTGCTGCTCTCTGGTCCCTGTGCTGTTCTTTGTGAGCATACACTGTGGGGGTGGGATGAGTTTTGCAGCGTGAATCTTTCTGGATTCACTATGCTGTGCATTATTCCACGGTCTAGTGGTTGGGTCCAGAATCATAGTCTTTTCTTTTTTTTCTTTTTTTTTGTAGCCCAGGTGGGCGTCGACGTCCCACCGTTTGGTGTCCTTCCTGTGACGTTGGACCCTGTGCTGCTTTCTTCTTGAACTATCCTCCTTTGGTCATTTGCTGATCCCTAGGCCCTGCACCACTGATTTGAAAAACACAACTGCTCCTTTTCCTTGTGCCCTGTGTTGCTACATGGACCCTGTGTAGCTACACGCAGACATTTCACTACTCTCTCCAGGACCCTGTATTGTTTCTATAAGACCCTGTGCTACTGTGAATCACAATAAAGGCTGCTCCCCAAACCCTTTGCTGCTCCCAAACTCTTATGTTAGCCTGTATCCCATTTAAACTGCAAAGCCCATCTTACCCATTGAATCTTGCAGTGGCCCATATTAATTTGAACCCCATGCTGCTGCAGCAGCTTTCCTCCCTGCATTACCATTGTGTTGCATCACTTGGTTCTAATTTGCTCCCTTGTAGCCTGTACCACCCTGTCTGGACCTGTGTGTCTTCCCCCTCAGACCCTGTACTGCTACCCACCACATGGACCTTACACTTATATCTGGCACCAGCACTATGTACTGTTCTCTGTACACTATACCAGGGCTGGACTGGGAACCGAAACTGGCCCTGGCGAACTACTCGGCCGGTCCCCCTAAGGGGTGCAGCTGAGCTTTTTGCAAGGGGTGGTTTATGCTGATTTTATTACCGAGGGCCAATATTGCAGGCCCCCAATAACAAAAACGGCCCCCAGGGGCTCAAAACAGACCCACACCCTGGCGGCCCACCGGGTAAATGCCCGGTGCCCTCAACGGCCAGCCCGGCCCTGCACAATACGCTGAACTTCCCTCTTATCCAGCACCTTGTACAACTCCCGGCCTTCGTCTTCCTCTGCAACTCACCACATAGCTTACCTTGTGGAACTCTTTTTGAGTGAATACTTGGGGTCCACCCTGTCAAAAAACCTTATAACTGAACTCGTAATCCCCTGAATTTTCTGATAATGTGTGGTCAGCACTCAGCTAGCCTGACACGCTTTTCTTAGTGTAGGTGTTACCGTATACACTGAGTTCTGTACAGGCGCACTGCCACCGTAGATCAATTTTGCCTACCTTTAAATTTTTAAAGGGTATCAGAAAAATGTTGTCCATACATAATAATAAATGGTTATGGCTATAGAACAAGGTCTGCTATAGAATAGAGGTGGGCAAAACTGCATTTTCTCACATATAGTACACATAATTCTTACAAGACTCGTGGGCATCACGTTTGGCTGGTGATCTGCATGAAGATTGTATGGAAGGTATTTCTTTGCATACAAAATGCGGTCTCGCAATGTACTGTGTCCATAAAATTTCTAAAGTCATGTTGAACAATGCTGAAATAGTACATGATGCCGCGGCACACGCTGAGCTTCACGGTTCCTGCCAGACATTTCTGCTCTAACCAAGTCTCCCACCAGTAAATATTATGGCAACAGTGCTTGATGCAGAAATAGTTATGGATGCCACCGCATGACACTTCAGGTGGGTCCAGGGAATGCAGCAGCACGCAGGGTTATCCATGCAATGCAAATCTCAGCATCTCCATCACCACTCCCAGACTCAGAAAGTTGCCAGCTTCTAAGCTCCTTATTGAGGGGAAGGCTTTTCTGCACAAATAAAGCATATTCGTCTATTACTGCATATCAGAGCATTAAATGTAATCAAATCATGCCGTTATCCCTAGAAAACTTATTTATATGAGACCTAAAAAGCACCAGGTGGATGAGATTCATTAAAGAACCAAGACACGAGAGAAATGGGCTAAGTAACACCTAATTAAACTTTCTATTTTCCGTGTAAGTGAACCTCACAAAGCACAATTTTGATTAGACTCGTCAAGAATTTAAAAGCTCTGCTAATTCGTTTTTGTTCTGAGAATGAGTTGCTATTACTGCATGATGATCATTTTCTTTGGACATTTATAATAACTCAAGACTTGACCTCTTTTATATTTTTCACGCTTCTTGGTATTGAGTCCTATGAGCGTTTTTGGAACAGTCAGCATTCACACACCTGCCAAGAGCCATACTTTGCTTCTGGGCTTAGAAAATACGTGAATACTCAACATTTTATATTATTAGTAAGTAGGTGCTTCCCAAATCCTTCAATGTCAGCCGGAAACTGTGTATCCGAGCATGGGTGCGCATGCTTTCAGGGGTTTTTAGCTGAATCCACCTCAGATCTAACTGCTGATTTGGCATTCCTAAGTAAAAGTGCTCGGAAAAATGTGCGAAATACTGTGAATATAATCCAAATACATTCAACTTTGTTCCTAGAAAAAATCAAATTGCTAAATCGATCCTTTGAAAGTAGGTTTTAGTCAGCCTCAATTTCTCCAAATATTAGGTAATCAAGGGTAACCTGAAACCAACTTTTAAATTTCTCTCGTACTTTTTTTAGGTAACTTTATAATTTGTACATGCAATCTTTCTCTGATCCACAATAATCATGTACTAAAAAACACCGCTAAAAGAAATCCTTAGTAAAGATTTGTAGTGGAAAACTTCTTCAAAACAGAATACCTGTTGAATTTAGGAGTATACAGTTTCTTCCGGTTTTTGAAGGTCTCCTCGTGTGCCTAAATCTTTCAGAAATATTTTAAAACTAAAGTAGCCAATGGACTTTCACTGCCAATGTTTGACAGGAAGACATGATATTTTCTCTACAAGAGAAGCATGATTGTGGAAAAGTTGTAAGGTCTTAAATGAACAGTAGCAATAGATTACGTCACGTTAAAAGCTGTCCAGAAACTGAGCTGTGAAAGTATAACATAAGAAGCACTGTATTTTCAATGTATTCATAAATGCCCGTCGCCTTGCCACCTATAGATCCCTGATTCCCCAAATCAAAAATTCTTTCCTTTAAGAGTCTCTGATGATTTACTAAATCTCACATACACTGAGTGAGGAGTAAATTATATTTATCATTTGTCTAAGAATAGTGATGCATGATGTAGATACCATGTTTCATTCACTGTGTAAAAGCCACAAACATATATCCTGAAAGGAGTGTCATACCTGCAAATCATACATGATATATTTCACACACCACATCTCACTTCTGATCTTTCTTTTACTGAGATAGCTGCTGCTTAGTTATTCAAACATGACAGGGATCACAATATTTCAATTTTTGAATTTGTGGGTGGTATTACTTTACGTAGTGTATAATGCTGGTTAGTTGAGGCACATTTGTAACACATCCCGGTCCACTGGCACTAGGCACCAGATTTCAGAAAGAATGAGCCGCCCAATCTGTCCTGTGTGTAACTGATGGTTCTATCTTTGCCCATATGGATGTTCTTATTAAAGAGGTATGATCATGGGTACACAAGGTGGCACACCTTTAATGCACCCTATTAAAGGTTCTTTTCGAGATGGCATTAAGGGTCCAAGAAACCTTCCAGTTCCCCCATGAGAGAGGGCAAACATGAAAATTGATCTCAACCTCTGCAAATGTATAATATTATGACCTGGGGTGCACAGGTTAAGAATATTTAGCTAGACTTAACCTTAGCTGCCTGTACCACATTCTTTGAGGGGGTAGAGAGAGGGCCACCACAGAAAACAATCAGTGACATACCCATGGCCAGCTCCTGGAATTAATGACGAGAGTCAAATCTGGCTCCCCACTGGATATCTGTCCCCCCCGTATCATGAAAGAATGCTTCTCCACTTATCCAACCCCTGTTCTTGCCCTTCTAAATGACTCCCTCTTGTCGAGCATAGTCCCGCCCACTTTCAAAGAAGCCACGGTTATACCCCTATTAAAAAAACTCGGGGTGGATCCTGGATGCAAGGCAAACTACAGGTCTATCTCCTTATTGCCTTACTTGGCGAAAATTCTAGAGGCACACGTGGCGAAAAATCTCTCTAATTTTTTGGAGGAGTCCTCCTGCTTTGACCCTCATCAGGCTGGATTCCGGCCTGCACACTCCACGGAGGCAGTGGTCACCGCAGTTTTGGACACACTTTGAGACTGCGCAGGTAGACGTTCTCCCCAGGTCCTGGTGCTATTGGACCTGTCGGCCGCGTTCGACACGGTTGACCACAACATCTTGATTGACCGTGTCGGACAGGCCGGCATACAGGGCGTGGCGGCCTGCTGGTTGAGGTCCTTCTTGGAGGACCGCTCCCAAGCGGTGCGCCTGGGGGACTTGACCGGTGTCAAACAGGCCATCCCATGTGGAGTGCCACAGGGCTCCTCCCTGTCACCCCATCTTTTTAACATATACATACTCCCCCTTATACAAACCTTGAGGGACAAACAGGTGAGAGTTTTTAACTACGCAGATGACCTGCAGCTACTCTTCACCATTGATAATTCCGAAAACTCTATGAGTCATTTCCAGTCAACCATGAAGTTTATTAAAACCTGGATGGATCAAAATCAGCTGAAACTAAATCCAGGTAAAACCGAACTGGTACTGACTGGGGACAGTGCTAAGTACTGGGGTCCTCACTATTAGCCTTTAGACCTGGGTCAAGCTCCGCAACCATCACCATCGGCTAAAACGCTTGGAGTCATTGTGGATAGTGATCTTTCACTAAAAGCACAAGTGGGACAAGTGGTCTCCAAATGCTTTTACCAGCTAAAAAAAATCAGGAAGGTCAGGCGACTACTAACGCCTGAAGCGATTACCCAGGTTGTGATCGCCACTGTCCTGTCCCATCTGGATTACGCGAATGCCATCTACCTGGGTCTCCCAAACTATTTACTCAAGCGTCTCCAGATGGTGCAGAACTATGCTGCTAGGCTGATCCTGAAGCAACCAAGATGGCGGCGGCGACTCCTCTTCTCATCAAGCTGCATTGGCTTCCGGTCACACAACGCTGCTACTTCAAAGCAGGTTGTATGATCTTCAAGTCATTACACGGCAAAAGCCCTAAATTCATTAATCAATTAATTATGAGATACGTTCCCTCCCATAACCTTCATTCACTCCATCAAGCCCTTCTCAAGACCCCTCCCTTTAAACTTAAATGTTCTGGTGGACACAGATTTGCAATACTGGCCCCCTGCCTATGGAACACCTTTCCCCTGGAGATCCGGTCTTGCCAAGATCTCTTACCTTTCCGGAAAGCACTGAAGACCTGGCTTTTTAGACAAGCTTTTTAATCCACCTTTTCCACCTCCGATTGTGTTACTGTCAATTTTAGCGCCAAGAAACTAATCAGTGTTAGTGCGCTCAATAAATGATTTAATAACATAACATAATAACATAACATAACTCAAAATGACGGGACCCTCCCTGAGCGAATGTAAGAAAGGGTCTCTGAGTCTCCACCACCTCACTTATAGTTATTGACCATGCCCTGAATGTGGGCCCCCTGAAGGGTTCACGTGGCGCCTGAAGGAGTGGGTTTTACACCCCTCAAATCAATGTGATCGGGAACATAACACATTGATCTGGAAGTCTATTGGTGCTCACTGAAGTCTCAGGAGAAGGAAGCCATACACAGCTGGAGCATCATGTGGCTCTTCTCTCTGTTATTTGTGCGCCAACACAAAGATTAAAATAAGCAATATAAGAGAGGAGAGGCAGCAGTGCTTAATTTGAGCCGGTGGTTTCCAGTGCTCTACAATGGCACTAAACTGTCGACAACAACAAATAATTGTTACCATCAGCACTTTGGCAAACAGTGCCACCATGTGGCATACATCCCTAATTTAGTGATCAGCACAACAACATTTGTTTTCAAATATGAAATAGATTACAAATTACTAATACCTGTGGCACAAGACGTTCTTATAGCTATGGGGGCCTATGATAGTCTGAATTGTCACACTGCTAGGTGTGTGGCGGTTAGTAGTTGTGTTAGTACTGTTATTGGCAGCACTGGTAGGAGCAATGGGTGGTGCACACTGCAGTGGCCCCCTGTCAAAAGCCCAGGTACTCAATATTTTACAAATTAGGCACTGAGAGGCAGAGAGTAGAATGTGTGATTTAGTATGGTATTTATATAGAAAAAGTTATACCAAGGCTTTTATAAACTGTTAGTTAATGCAACTATGAAATTCTTTATATTTGCAAAATGTTATGCTTAACATGGTCTGTTACTAGAATTTCTCAGCTTTAGACTTGACTGAATGGTTTTTTAGAAGGATTGGGTACCGTGGAGCAGAGTTAAAACTTAGCGATCCTCATGGGGAAGTACACAGGGCCAAAAAGGGAAATTTGTACCTAGTCTTTGTTGACTTCACTGCTGCTTTTGACTGTGTGAGGCACTCAAAGCTTTGGGAAATGTTAGCATCGCTGGGGGTGGATGGAAATATAATTCATTTTATTTGCCGCCTTTATAATGGAGCAAAATCCCATGTGCGATTTGGTTTGGGAGGTGAGTGTACTGTTTCTTTCCCTATCGAAAGGGGGGTTAGGCAAGGTTGTGTCCTAACCCCCTTCCTCTTTAACCTCTATATTAATGGGTTACGACAGGCTCTGCTCAAAGATTCCCAAGATTTCCGCAAATAGGTAAGCTTCCTATTCCAGCATTGTTAAATGCGGATGATGCTTTGATAATGTCCCGCACCGAGAATGGCCTAAAAAGGACCCTAAACAGCTTTTCTAATTTTATGAAGGAGCTGGATCTCAGAATTAATATTTCCAAAACCTTTACAATGAGATGCAGTCGAGGGATCCGGAAACGTAGGGATATTCTTGTGGAGAGAAATCCGATAGCTGATACTAACAGTTTTTTTCTAATTTAGGCATTCTGTTTAGCCATAATGATACTTGGACGCAAGCAGTTGTAGCCAAAAAGCTGGCATTAATTAGAACTACGACCGCTTTAGCCAGCTTTGCAAAAAAGTTGGGACGTAAACCACCTTTGGAACTCCTGAAAATTTATAAAGCAAAATGCGTTACAACTGTTACTTATGGTGCTGGGATCTGGGGCTTTGCGGACACTAACACAATTCAATTAGTTGAGAATTTTTTGCTTAAAATATATTTTGTCAGCATCCCCCAGTACCTCCACCTATGTTAGTCACGCCGAATTGGGCCTTCCCTACATATCCGACCTCATAAAATTATAGCCAATTCTTTTGTGGCACAGAATTTGGTCAAGGGACAAAACCCCATTTAACAGGGACTTACTGCAGGATAGTCTCAGACTGGATGGTGCGCTAAGGATACCATGGGTTAAGTTCATTCAAGACTTCACAAAAGATATGGGAAATCTAAGTACTTTACTAACCCTAGCACCATCACCCTGGTCCCCAGGAAAAATCTTAGCAAAGAGGACCTCTCCTTCCTGGAAAGCCTCAGACTATCGGGGGAATCACCAAGCCTAGTGTTTTGCAGCACCAGATGATTCTTACATCTTTTAGTATGCAGCCATATTTAGTATTTGTTTCAAGCGGCTTTGACAGGTTCCTAATATTAAGACTTAGATTGGGGACACTACATAGACTTGTTTCCTTTCCCAACCCTATTGACTGGGCAAGGGAGCTACAACTATGTTCATGTGATAACTTATCGCCCCAATCGTCTTTACACACTGTGTTATTCTGTAAATTTTATACAGAGGTTAGAAAGATCTGGATAGTCCCGATTTTACAGAAATGGGGTAGGAGGCAATGCCACCCTGCTTTTATTAGGATCCGGCTTTTAGAAAAGGAACATGTTGCCTGGAGGGTAGCCATGTTTTTAAAAAGAATTATCCACCACAGAAAGAATATTGTCATTTAGGACTGCGGTGGAGGCCCCTTTCAGATGCACTTCTTATTAATTCTCATAACTTTTTAAATAAGAGATACATTTTAGATGAAACTTATTTTTCTTATCTAAACACTGTATTTATACTTTTTTTGAGTACATTCTTTGTATTAACTACTTATTGTATCTGTGCTTTTTATGATTCTTATACCACAATTGAAATAAAGCTTTGTTCTGATTCTGATTCTGACTTGACTGAAATGTAAATGCTTACTAAAGAGCTGAACCCTGACAGATGAAAAATAAAAAATGCTGTGAGGACTGTTTCAATTAATCAAAACCACTGGTAATGAATAGGGATTGTATTACAATCCATCAATTTGGCTCAATATTCTGCTCAAAACGAAGCACAGCAATATGGAACCCTTCCAAGCCCAATCACCAAACCAGAATGTAAACAGTTGCCACTGCCTGCGAGTGCCATTTCCACCAATTTCTTAGCTTTAGACTATTTTCAAATTTACATGCTTCCCGTGGGAATAGTTGACCCCATTCCAGGGAGAAAAACAAATAAGCATTGGCCGATGCAATAGGCGGGGCTTTACAGAGCAAACACATTCAAAGAACGTTTGTTCTTGTCTTTATTTGAATGTTCTAGTTTAGTAAAGCCAGTGCTATTGGGTCTGGTGGCAATGGGAGTTGTGGAAGTGGAAGTATTGGTGAAAATAATGGTGCTGCTGAGAGTGATGGTGATAATGGTAATGATAGTAGTTATAATGGTGATGGTAAGAATGAGGGTGGTAAGGATGATGATGGTAATATTGGTCGCTGTAATGGTGACAATAATGTTTGTAATGTTATACTGGGGTACAATTGGTGGTAGTACTAGTTGTAATGATGCCACTGGTAAGTGTAGTGGAGAGCTTGAATTAATGGTAATGGTAGTTGTAATAGTCATAGTAGCAATGGCAGTGGTAATAGTAAATATGGCACTAGTGATGGTGGCAATGGTGCTGGTGGTATTGACAATGGTGTTGGTAGCATTGGTGGTGTTGGTAATGTGCTTATGGTGGTAATGGTTGCAATTGTGGTGAGAGTGGTAGTAGAAGTGGTAATTGTGGTTGTAATGGTGGGCATACTGGTGTTGCTAATGGTGGTAGTAATGGCGCTGGTGGTGGTAATGTAAGTGGTAGGAATGGGAGTCATGGTAAACAGGATGGTCATGGTTTTGGAAACAGTAGTGTGGTGGTGGTAATGCTGGTGTTGGTAAATATGGTACTGTTAGTTGTGGTAATGGTGGGGGTCATGGTGGTGGTGATAATAGGGCTGCTGGTGCTAGTAATGAGGTGGTGGTGGTAATGCTGCTGGTGCAGTGTGTATTTGTACTACCCTTCTTCTGCACCCTATTTCAGCGGTATCATCAGAAGTTTTCCAAAAGTGACCGTAACAAGACTGCACCCAGAGTGAATACTCAGATCCTCCTGAACGGTAGAGTAGGCATCACCGTACTCTTATATTGTGCTGTTAAGACTGGTCTTCTGTCAATGTGTGCTGAGTGCTTTTGTTTAATATCTGTTTATTGAATACAAACAAATAGGAAATCACACATGTCGCATAAAATGAAGGGCAAGGGTGGGGGGGGGGGTAACAAAGCTGAGTGCTTTTAAAAGCAGTTTTATACACAAATATTGTGCATCTTCGCCATTATCTTCTCAGTCAGCTTCAAACACAGATGCATATCAGTGGCGCCCAGGACAGTCTCCCTCTGGTTACATTTTATAATGTTCTCCTGCCAAAGATATGTTTTACAAACAGACAAATAAAACTTAAAATGTGTATAAAAATGAAAATGTGCATTACCGTGCCTCACTGATGAGAAACAGTTACATTTTCCCAGTCTTAGAAAATGCAGTTATTTTATTTTGTTTCATATATTCGACCGCTATGGCAATTTGTTGTTGTCAGAAGTAGCACAGGCTCGTCTATATTACAGGGCCATCGTCATTCCCCAAGCTAAAGTAGACTAGACAGATCATTATAGAGAAGAATTAATAGCACAAGGCTGCAGAAAAACAGTAATGGATTGCCACTGGCCTGTGGCCGCTCACTACATTGACACAGGAGAATTGAAATTGACACCGTTGTCTCCTGAAATAAAATGTGTTCCAAGGTTTTAGGCGAAGTCATTTCAGCACTGCCCCAAGACATTATTTGTGCATTACCTAGTCCATCTTTCAAGGCTCTTCTTTATGTTGGTGCTTACTGTTTGGTTGGCAGCAGGACAACACATTTATGTGTTACTTTGTCATAGGATATGATATTAATAACGGAAGATGTCAACAGGTAAAGGCATATATTGTTTTTTTTTATTATTGCAAAAGAATACCAAGCTAATGTTTTGCAATCTGATTCCTAAAGTGCAATATCACCTTAGCGGTAACCTGTAAAACTGAATGCTTTACCGGGAACGGTTTCCATCCTCGGAAAGTAGGTGGAAAATATCCCTGGAAAAGGTCCCTGAATCAGGGTGGTAAAGGACCTTTAATTCCAGTCCCAGTATGTTATTCCCCATTCCAGACCCAAACACTGATGATGGAGGGTGATTAAATAGTCTGTTATAGGTAAATTTGAGCCTGGTATTGACCCTTGCCAGCCCTCTAGTAATGGGATCCTCAGTAACCTGTATACAGCCACATTTCTACCTACATAATATTTAGTTGAAGACACATGTAAAAGTTGATCTGTTTGCTAATAGTGGTACAGCTGACTTACATCTCCACTGAATGCCTATGAGGATATCTTCGACCAGGGCCATTAGAAAAAAAATGAAGTATGTCAACAGAGAGAAATGTTACAGAGTGTGTTCCATTCCTTGTACCACTTTTGTAGCCTTTGATCCCACGTGACATACATTCTCTCACCCACATGGCCCCAAACATACTTGATTACAGCGTTATTGAACTGTGAACCGGAAACGACAACCTTTGCCAAAATGGCCAGCTTTGTCACCCAAAAAGATACAGAGCTTGGAATAAAATGTTAGTTCCTGAATCAAAACTAAGAAAGAAATATTTGAAAATGTGTGTTTCAAAGAATGTGCAAAAAAGACAATTGATTGAAAAAATAGCTGCAACACTGAGAGTGGAGCACCATAACTAAGAGCGCAAGGGTATCACTGGAAGCCATGTTCGACTTTATGTCCAGAATAGTCAGCTAACATTTAGAGCAGATGGCCTTGGTGGGATTTATCCAGGGACGGACTGGCCATAGTGGTCACCAGGCTTTTCCCCATAAGGCCGCTAGGGTGGGGGCCGGTTTTGGGCCCCTGGGGGGACGATTTTGTAACCGGGGGTCAGCAATATCGGACGGAAACCGGCCCTCGCAAACTGCTCAGTTGCACTCCCCCTCACCCTAGGGGGGGGGCTGAGCAGTTTGCCAGGTAGTGCAACTGAGCAGTTTGCGAGGGCCGGTTTCTGTTCCCAGTCCGGCCGTGGATTTATCGCTCAATAAATTCAAAATCTATTATAGAAAAGCGAAATACTACTGCGTATTATATTACGCTATATTATGTCATTTTACATTCTCTTACATTATACCACTTTTTGCTAGGTTATGATGCATTACTTTTCGCCGTGAATTTATTTCCTAATCAAATCTTATATTAGCAAATACATTAGCAACGAAAAAGGATTGACTTTACGAACTATGCATCCGTTTCATCTGTAATATTGTAACAATTTAAAGAATTAATAATTAGTGGTGTACCGCACATTAGTTTACTAGGAAAAAGGACACTATTCCAAGGCAGTTACAAACCACCACAACCAGGAATCAGAGGTGTAGCACAAAATGATGAGGGCCCTTGCATAAGTGTTGAGGGGCCGCGGAAACTCCCATATCCCACAGACATTCAGAGGACTTAGGGTGAATGGGAACTCCATGACAGCGGCTCCTCCACTATGCCGGAGGAGCGTCGCCCCACTGCTTTTAACCCGTTCCCAGCGTCGAACGTTCAGCGCCCAGTGCTGAACGTTCGGAGAACGAATGCTGGCCCGTCGGCCAACGGTCGTGCGCAGCACTGGGGAGGTAGCGCTCGTGACGACCGTTGGCCGACGGCAGCAATTAAAGGGTTAAGCAGTGCGCAGAAGAAACATAAAATGATAATAACTTTTAATTGTTATAATTTTGTCCTTCGTGCTGCTTTGCTGGTGGGCGGGTGGTCAGGGCTTCTCTCAGGGCCGGTCAGGGGAGGAGTGGTTTGCCCACTCCTAAGTGCGCAATGACTGTTCATGCACACTTTACCCCTATCTCCATGCTAGCTGCATTACAGCCTGCGTGGAGAACAAGTCTTGACCCTCATTCCCTGGTTGAGCGTCGAACCAGGATGCTCAAAACCATTCACAGCACTGCTCTGCAGCTTTGTGATTGGTCAGGGGAGCCTGGGTGCTTACCAGAGTTGGGATTGGTCAGTGGGGCCTGCTTCCTGTTCCTCGAGTTCAGCGAGAGAGCAGGAGCAGAGACTCAGGACCCGGTAAAAAGGTACGTTTATTTTTATATGCGCATCCCCCAGTGCAACCCCCCAACACGACCAGCCCGCCCCGCCACCCGTGAGCCATGCCAGCCGCCACTTGGGGCTCCCTGCATCACAGGGGTTGTCTGAGCCTCAGTTGCGCTCCAGTCAGTAGAGCATTGCAGGAGGCAAACAATGACATTTTAACTGACACTAAACATGAAACCACATCACCTAAAAGGTGTTCTCAGAGTGGGGAGGTGTTTTATTTTGTATTTGGTTATTTATTTTTGACATTAAAGCGCGCTCATCCACCCGAAGGTCTCTTTGTGCTTAAATCTAATGACCAAAAAACAGCTTTCAAACATCCTAAAAGAAGCAAGGTCAGGCAAAATGTACTACTTATTTTGGAAAGAGTTAGATTTATACACAGGGAATTCTGGAAAATTGCTGCATCATAATTGTAGATTCCTACCTTAAGCATGTTTTTTTCTACTCCAAATAAAAATAGAAAGTATTTAACTGAACTTTCATTTTTATGACTTAGTTGAGTAATTGGGTTCTCTCAGTATGATTTATATTTCAAGCCTCTTTGGCAGGTTACCCCAGCTCTTGTCATTAGTAAGTGGGCTGACTGGGACTAATATTAATTCTGAATTGAGTCAAATTATGCATAAATCTTACTTGATTATTCTTCAAACATAATGTCTCCTAGTATAATTATAATTAATCTTGGTAATAGTGACTGATTGGTGTGCCATGATTTAACTATTAAATTACCCCAGGAGAGAATCGTTTATATTGCAATATGTCACTTGAAAATGGTCTACAGATTATTAATCTGCACTGGTTGGTATCATGTAATTATTGTTAACAGAAGTAGCATAGGCACATTTTAATATGGAATATTATGCAAATACGTGTATATATGTGTGGCATGCTACAAAACTGCCAATATGTAATAATGTAGATGCATACATCATTTTTGTTTGGGATTGATTTTTAAAGTACATCACGGACTGATATTTTTATTTTGGTAGTCAGGTGTGAGAGCATTTTAAAAAAACACTTTATTATATACATAGAGAAACGAGGAATTAAAATGCAGGAGAATAAAATATGTTTCCTTTACTTTATAAAGGTAGGTATGACCCAGGTACAATATATGCAGATGATCCTTTTCTCTATATAAACTGCAGAAAAAATTAGCATGAGAGATAAATCTATTTTCCGGATTGCACCATTGCAATGATGTGTTTACTTTTATATCAATAAAGTTTGACCATGACAATCAAAAACTACCTAGGAAAATTATGTGGTCCTATCCCCACATTCCACCATGCCAACACAGCGAGCGAGCACAACAGATGAGAGATTTTGGAAATATGACACTCCAACTAAATATTAACATAACGTGTATTTGTAAAGCACATGTTCACCCGTAGGTATCTTGCCGCTGAATAACAGATGTTCGTTGTTACCCAACTCAATGGTACTCATTTTATTGACCTCAGATGGATGAAAGGCTGAGTGGACCCGCTGGGATTAGAACCTGTGACCATGAGGTCAAACACAGGCCCCTGCAAGGGACAATTTAGTCCATTGAGCCACCAGACCCAGCAGAATAGGATATCTGCCAATTTCCTTGCAGTGTTAACATCTGAGGATGAGAATTGATTACACATTGCCCTGTTGCTAAGCACATACTGAGAGTTGTAGCTGTCTGTTTGGCATGGCAGTGTTGGTAGTGCAGGACATGTAGTGTCTCTGTTTCTGTAAATTGTTGAAAACTTAGTTATTTCCTTAAATCCTTTTTATTTTCTTCATTTAGCACACTCACCAGCGCTGGGACGCTTACGGGCAGCCATGCGCTTTATAAATCCTATTCCATTTCCATTTCCATTCCATTCCATTTCTCATGTGGTCTTTAATTTTTAATGCATTTGTGTGTTGTTTTTCTAATGCGATGGTTCCTTTTCAAAATACGCGTGTCTATTGTAGGTACTGCTGTCTGCAGATAGCATAAGCATGAATATCTTATTGTATGTATTTTTGTGGTAGTTAGTGCAGTTTTAAGTGACATGAAGCCAGCCAACATAGAATTTTTGTTGCATGTGGCCTCTATATGTGTGATATTTAGTACTTTAGTTACATGCGGGTTTGTGACAACAGTGTTAGCCAACAATATGCAATGACAGTATAGCTCTGAATGCATTCAAGACTTTCAGTCTAATATGTTCTGTGGAATATCTTGGTGGCCTGTCCTTGTATCATGTATTATTGTGAGCAATAAGATAAACATCTACAAGTGTGTTTGTGCAGTGTTGAATGTCTGTGAAGAATTGTGGATAATGAATTATGTGAAGTGATAGTGTGTAGTGTATGTTGGTGGTATGTACTGCAAAGAGCATTGCCTTAGCATAAACAGTATATCTCTATTGTGCTCACTATATTAGCGGTAATCTGTCTACTATAGCCTGTTTAGTGTATTTGTATTTGTGTGGTGCATTTTACTGACAAGTGCTGCTCGAAGAGCAGTGAAAACTGACTATGAGTAACATTTATATTGCACTGGATGTGTGACATGGGTTGATGCTTATACACAATCATGCCTGGTAAGTAAAGCCGGATGGGGTGGCTGAATTTAAATCCAGTCAGTGCAATATTTAAGTACCAATGACCTAATTTCTTAAATAAAGGGGTCGCTTCCTCATTTCCTAAACATTGCGGTGTGAAGTGATAACCTGAAATAGTTACCACAATCAAAAGAGGTCAAAAATCAGATTTTGTATATGTTGAATAAGGAGCATAACCCTATTTATTATTGCTGTAGAGGCATGTCGGTCCATTTGTGATATGTTTAATACCACTCTGTAGTTTTAACTTAATACTACTAGCGCCGTCCATGCCAGCATCTATTATTAGTGCATACACACGTATGGAAGGGACTGCTAGGAATTCAAGACATAACATTTTCTTTCAATTCTCCTTACTTCCTAGAGAGGTGTGCAGTCATTGCAGCTGATGTGGAGTTTATTTGCTGTAGTATTACCATATGATATTGTCTCATACCTTTGTTACTTCCTGCACAGGGTTATTTTGTCGTAGCCCCAACTCCAAGCCCAGCTCAAGGGTATGCCTAAATGTGAGGGTATAAAAAGGTGGAGCTGCTCTCCTGTATATTACGATAAGTCTTTCTTTGCGGAATGTGTGTTTACCCATTAACCGGAAAAATACGTGAAAATCATTAATGCATTCACTGTGTGATTACTTGCCATGAATATTAGCACCGTATATATTAAAACTCATTTCATCATGCTTGTTAATCGAAAAACTAATTACATCCGTTTGTGTGCTGAAAGATGTATGTAGATCTCTTAGCAGATTCATGGATACATCTATGCCAGATCTGCAAGAACTGAAAGGGTTTTTAGCTAGGTTTAGGGTTTTTTGTTTTGATAATTCTGCTCTCTTCCTCTTACAGTGTAAGTATAGTTCAGTTAGATTCACTAGACATTCTGCACCTTGAAGGAGAGACTACTTTATACTTCCTTACCCTTGGGGTACCAGGGGTCAGCAACTTTCAGAGTGCACTGCTTAACACTGAGGCTGACTCAGTGGTTCCTGCCACAGCCAAGTTGTAGGCAAGTAGGTTTTGGTAGGGCTATCCTCAGAAATTAAATGCTTCTAATATTTACCAGTATCAGCATTACACAGGAAGTATAACAGGGCTCCATCAAAATGTAACACTGGGTGTTCCTACCCACAGCATTTAGAATGACATTGGTTGTAAATATTTGTTCCTATGACTGATATTTTGAGTAGCTGTCTTCACCATCCTCTCAAAATACTTGCCATTTATTGGCAGACTCACACTAAAATTACAAAAAATAACCACATTCTGCGTTCCACTATTCTGGAAAAAATAGGTCACAATTGACTATCACTAACAAATTCATATTTCTGAGATTACTACATTCAGAACGTTCCAGCTATGTAATAACACTTCTTTTTTCATGGTCAATATAGTTTGCATTGTGCGTGATAGTAATTAGCATTATTATACATTTTTATTGCAATTTGATTTTATAGAGGAGCCTGTGAGTTCATGGGTGCAGAATTTTATTGGGAAGTGGAAGAGTCTGTGACTTGCAAAGACATGTGCTGACTAGGTGTGTGCGCGTGTGTGTGTGTGTATGTGCAGTATAGACCAGCCACTGACTATTCCACTACCAACACTTGCAATACAGACATTTTTTGACATGAGTTGCCAACAGCATTTCAATGCTGAGAATTCTTGCCCTACCTAACATTAATTTACATCAATTATTTTCTTTTAGGTTGCCGGTGGCACGATAATGTCAAGCCTATCTGCACCCGTGTGTGCTTCCACTGGCCTCTGTCCTAAAACTCTGCTACTTTTCTGATCTGTTATACTAAGACCCCTGTTTTTTATTTAATTTATAAGCAAACCCTTTAACTCCCTTTGTAATCAGAGTTGATAATCATATTGGTAGCTGGATCTCCTTCTCGTGAGCGCCCCCTCAACCCAGTACCAAAGCCTTTCCTGTTATGCAGCCACCGGTAGCTTTTGCCCCTCTTCTTTGTAGTCTTACTAAGCATTCGTTGGAGACTGCCAAAACCTTTTCAGAACTGTGCCTTGATATTCCATTTATCACAGAAAGTTGGCAAAGGCATGTTTCAGCCACACTTTATAGCCTTAGCAGTCCACACCTCTTATAAAATGATTGTTTAGATAGAACCCCGCAAGATGGCCAGTGGTATCACCATTATTCATGGTGACTCTATTACATGCTCAAATCTTTCTCTGCCCCAGGTCTTGTCTGCCACAAGATTTCCCTTTCCATTGATGTTTCTGCGTCTACCTTAATTTAGGGGGTGCTAACCTACCACACTTTCAGTCCTGATATGCGCTTCAGATTATCTATTGGTTAACTATTACATCCTGATTTTGTGAAAGCTGCTAATGACTACCTCTTGGGAGACCTTAATAGTTGGAATCAAAATCTCCAGTGCCTCTGCACCCAGTCCTTACTTATCTCTTTCCGGTGCTTGGTCTCTCTAAGTTATTCCCATTTCATTCTCATCTTCTCCTCCTGGATCCTATTTCTCAAGTTTTAGAACATACTGCAATTCTACTTCTCCTACCGCTTGGGGGGACTACTATTTTGGGGTCTCATTCACCTGGAGACTGCACCAGTGACCAAGACCTTTTATTCTAGTGACCACGCGATGCTCAACAATTTTCCAATAGTCAGTACCCAATCTGCTGTTGGACTGATATACGTACACAAATGGCACTCTGCACCAATCAGTGCATTGCTGGAACAACAGTGCA
Source organism: Lissotriton vulgaris (assembly GCF_964263255.1). Classification (NCBI taxonomy): domain Eukaryota; kingdom Metazoa; phylum Chordata; class Amphibia; order Caudata; family Salamandridae; genus Lissotriton; species Lissotriton vulgaris. The sequence goes on along the minus strand of NC_141700.1, from coordinate 212,842,410 downwards.
AAAGCGTTACGCCACCAGTGCAGTCTTTGTAATTCAACATCAAGAGTGAATGAACCAATGAATAAGACAATGAGTTGCTGACTTGACATTTTATAAAAGTATGCAATATTATTGAAATTTTCAGTAAAAATGTTATAGATTGGGTAAATCAATGCACCATAAAAAAGGCACATCATTTAACCTTCTGATGTGAGATTATTTGAAATATAATTTCACATTGTAACTCTAAGGGAAACCGATCTTATTATAAAGTAAATTTACAGATTTTCTCATCAGAATTTTTTACAGATAATGTCAAATTAAGTTTGCGCTCCTTCCAATATGCCTGCAACAGACTTGTTATCCATCACTCAGATTAGATGTAGGAGCAATTCCTCAGTGGATCTTGATATTCAAGACCAGTATTGGCTCTCTAACACAGCCAACGCATGTGCGTGGCAACAATTGTGACCAGGTTGATTAACATAGTTTTAGAGATGGCAGCAGTATTATGTGGAGCACCTAATTCAAAGAAATTGTTATATTTATCTGATGTATTTATGTATATATATATATTTCTGTAGCACAAACCAAGGAGAAAGACACAGGGTGCTGTACAGAGTCAAAGGCAAAGATACAGTCAACGAGTAACTGGATTGGTTGCTGGGTTTGGAAGTGGGAGTGGAAGTGGACTGTTACTGCTTTGGGATGCCATGTTCTTAAAAGAGTGATGTCTTCAGCTGTTTCTTAATTGGAGCAGGACCTCAGATGTGCAATACCATCTGAGGCCTAGTCATCACAAAGTATCCAAACTTTTTTTTAAAACTGTATCACTCCCTTCTGTAAGGGTTTCTTTGACATTCTGCATCAGCTTCCTTCCTAGTTTTTATTTTTTTGTACTCCTGTAGTAATGTCACTACACTCGCATTTGCCTGAGTCTGGACATCTAACAGACGTGTCAGCGTGCAAATCTGCTCGGAGACATACCTCCCTCAAAAAATGCAACAGCATCTGGAGCCCTGGAAGGGTTTGCAGTAATCATCATTCAAGAAACTAAGCCACCCTCTTAAAAACATTTTGGCCCTCATTGAGAGTTTGCTCCTGTTACTGCACATTTCGCCATTCTGTCAGGGCAAACTTGTCAAAATGTATTGGGGAAAAATTCCCAGGAAATTTCAGGACATGCAGAATGTGGCACAGTGTTTTCAGGGAACCCTCTGTATTAAGAGGCATTTATTGCACCAGATAAAATCTGACTCAGTGGAATCAATGGTCAACTCGTAATGAGGGCCTAAAGAGAAAATCAAAGCAAAGAAAACATTTTGAACTGAAACTCCCTTAAAAAATTGAGTGTTTTATTTTTTTATTTTAGGTACTTCCTTAGTGTAACTCTAATTAACTGCCATACCGAGAATATTTTATTGCAGCATGAAAAATTGAAACATGAGGTGATTACACAGAACAGTGTTTCTATGGGAATCTAGAGACCAGATTACAGAACCAGAATGTGACCGAGAGATAAACTGGTACATACAATGGTGATATTACCACATGATACTGCTAGCATTTCTTTTTAATTGTCCAAGCTTACAGTTTGTTCTACATCTACAATAAACTGTTTTCCCAGAATCACACAGTTAGATCAAGTCAGTACCAGGCTCTAAAGATACCAGACCACATTTTTGTTCTTAATTTTAGTTCTGTAATTCAGGCCTGTTTCTTAACCCCTTCGATGCTGATGACGAGCTCAGCTCATCATCAGCCACGGGGGACGTGTGCGGATGACGGGCTGAGCTCGTCATCTAACGCGGCTTTTAGAAAAAAGCTGCGTAGTGCGAAAATAACCGCCGCAGCGATGCAGTTAAAGGGGAGCAGATATATTACGTCACCCAGTTGTGCTATTATGGAATATACTAAAAATCACGCTGTCATTCAGTTTCTCCAACCACGTGTTGCATAATGTCCAGTGATGACGAACATCATGGGACTTTGGTAATGGATATGTGGCAGCTATATTTTTAATGTACTCGATTTTAATGCACGGGTTGCTATGGGCTGTTAGCAGCTGAGACACATAAAGCATGCTCTGAGAGCATTTTGATGCTGACCATTAGCAGGCAGCAAGACAAGAATCACATCTCATGAAAGGCATACAGTTCAATGATCCCCGGAAGTCTTCGTTAGGAAAGAGTTGAAAGCTAATGGATTCTCGAATCTTCTGTCACTTTTATACGGATGATTAATCACCCGTGGGCAGTCCAAATAGTGAAAAAAGAGCAGAACATTAAAATAGGCGGAGATTTAGGGTAGATAGTTAACCTTTCTTGAGAGTATCAGCTATCAAAGTATTCTAGTTAAAGTTTGTCTTGGGTGATTCGAAAAAGCTACACTGAATATATGTTATTTTTCTTCTTTTTTGCAGTTTTGATTAAGTGCCAGGCCGGCCTAACGAAGTGGGGAAGAATGGTTCTTTCAATTGCTCACGGTCGGATTTATTTATCTATTTTTTTGGCACAGGGAGATGTAGTGCTTTGTTATGTTATGTTAATATAACTCAATAAAGTGCAACAAAGCATACCTAAAGGTATATCTCGGCGCTCAGCCAGCACACAACAAAGAACCAGACTCTAGAACAGCCATGTTTTCAACATTTTCTAGGATTTTGTGAAAACTGTGCAGCGACACAGGTAGAGAGCAGTGGATTCTGGGCAGTTGTGGCCGTAGAGGAGAAGGCTCTCCCACCGTCTCTCACAGTGCGAACATTGGGGACAATCTGAAGCTCCTCATCGCTAGATCTTAACTCCTTAACTGCGCCGAACGTTCCGCGCTAGTGCGGAACGTTCTATTGAGCGGGCGGGGCCGCAACGGCCAAAGAACGTGCGCAGCACTACAAAGGTAGTGCACGCGACGGCCATTGGCCGTCAGCAGCAGACATGAGGCTACAATGCGGGAAGGCCGGTAGCGATGTAATTGATCATTTAGGTAGAGGGAGCATTGCCCATCAAGGACTTAAGGGTGAGAAATTCAGATCGCACAACTGTGCTGATATAGTACCATAACCAACGAAGTATAAACCTGGCTCAGCCAAATATTTAAGACTCAAAGCTCTTCACCTGTTGATGATAATTTACATTATATATTAAATGTCTTATAGCAACACTCTAACGACTTGATCGCTCCTACGGTATACAGTGGAACAATGCTTGTCAAAATCTATTAACTGCCATAAACAGCACTTTACTGTAACCTAAGCAGCTTATAACCAAGGTCTGGACAAGCATTTTACTGCAGTAGATAGTAGCCAAGGAAAGACCTCCCTCAGTTACAAACAAGAACCTCAAGTATCAACAATGTAATTCTTCATAGAATGCTCCTGATCCAGTTTAAAACCCCGATTTTTATACGGCGTGGCATGGCAAACAAACTGCCCCCAGCTCCGCAGGCCACCAGTCTGGAGTCCTGAGCAACTGAGCTTTTACAGACAGTAAAATCTCAGTTTTTTTCACTGTTCAGCTGGAGACAGTTGGCGGTCATCCAAGCCACAATTTTCCTCAGACAGCCTTGAAAACAATGCTTTGCGTCGTCAATGTCCTGCTTCGGCAAAATGATCAATTGAGTATCATCAGCATAGGCGATTTCATCAAAGCCACAAGATTTAACAATCTGAACCAGGGGGGCCACGTACATGTTGAGCAAAGTCAGTCTCAGAGATGAGCCCTGAGCCCCCCCCTTATTAATGGAGATAATGCATGATTTGAATGAGCCCAACATGATAATTTGAGTGCAGCTTTCGGAGAAGTCTGCGAGCCATAGAAGAGCCTTGCCTCCGACAACACTCACCTGCAGACTGCTGATCAGTATTGCATGGGAAACAGTGTCAAAAGCAGCAGAAAGATTTAACTTCACAAACATGGCAGGAAAACCAGCATCTAAAGTTCTGCGTATAGAGTCTGTCACTGTCACCAGCGCAGTCTCTATGCTGCGATCAACTCTGAACCCGGATTGACAGGGATCCAGAATCTTATGGTCCTCCAAGAAGGCCATATGCTGTTTATCAACACAGCTTTCCGATATTTTCACCAGCAAATGGAAAAGTGATTTGGGGTGGTAGTTGGACAGACTGTTAGGATCGGCATTCATTTTTTCAATATGCGGGAAACCAGAGCAGCCTTCCATGGTAGTGGAAATTTGGCCGAATTTAGGGAGAGATTAAGGGGCAAAAGTATAGCCCTGGCTATTAACCCCTTGCCAGCGGCCGGAATTCCGCTCCTGTGCGGCACATCCGAACGCGGGCGTGGTCATGACGGCTGGGAGCCGTCATCAGCACATGAGCACTGTGTGCCATGACTGCTCCCAGCCGTCATCAGCAGCGAAGGGGTTAAGGTAGCATGATTTGCAGAGACACTAGGGGACAAAGCTCTGAAGTTTAACCTGATTTGGTATTAATCAGTAACTTCCAAATTTGGTCCAAGGTGCAAGGTTGGAACCTATCTAGATACTGGATAGCGTCCTAGGAGGCAGACTTAAGAAAGTTGAATTAATCTGGGTCTGACTAGAAGAAAACGTCTCGTTTATAGCTTCCATTTTGTCCTCAAAGAAGTCTGCTGAGGAGACTTGCCTCCAATCTCATAACATTGAGCTGACACTGGGAATCGAACCCGTTTACCAAGCTTTAAAATGGGCTGCTCTGACTGTTAGGCCACATCTTCATGGTTGCAGGTTATGAGCACAGACGTCATCTCAGGTCTGTTATTTCTATAGAACTGTCAAAACCTGTTTGTGTTTGGGAACACAGCAGAAAAATTCACACCTGTGATAATTTTTCAGTTTCACCTGTAAATTAATATCTTTGCAGGCTTGAACAATCAATTATTTATAAAAGGGATACTCCATAACGTGCAACATTCTATTTTGCGCATGCAGCACCTTTCTTAATTAATGTGAATGAAATGGTATGCCTCGGGCCATGAAATGAATGAACAACAGAGGGCATCTTCCTTAGCTTAATGCCTGTAAAAGCTACTGTTATACTTTGGTCTTATTTAGAGTCAAAGAGATCCTTGTACACTAATAGCATGTCTTATGCTGACTTCTCTTGTGCAAAGTGGATTTTATTGCAGAGCAAAAGGCTCCCAAAAGATATACTCGGATATAAAAAAATCGCTACCTATCCATTAGATTATGCAGCTTTATTAAAGAGAACTATTTTAAGCTACAGTGACCTGAATTATGGAATGAAAACAAAGCAATTTAACTTCATCATGCAAATGCAAGCTAGACCTTCCTAAGTCCTCATTTTCCAAGGGGAGGAATTGTTGCATCATATATCTCATTCTGAGGTAGCTGATTACGCGGCTGTCACTAATTACTAGAATGCAGAAATACCACAGATGCCAAAGGGGCTCTGAGTAGCTCATGAGAAATGAGGAATTACAACAGATGTCAGTATTAACACGCCCAGATCCATCTGTAATTTCCCCTTTACATCTAGATCCCTACTCAGGCATTTCAGCAGTTTTCAGATGGTGAAATATCTGGGCGGGAAAATATCATGGTCCTTATTGCGATTGTCCCATTCTTTTCCAATCCCTTTGTAAACTACTGTTTGCACAGCAATCCTAATTACAAGTCTTTTTTTGGTAGTTACCACATGCATCACAATCTCCCTAGTAAATTTCGACAGATGTAACCTGTCAGATTTTACCATGGGGAAGTGCATGGTGAATACCGGTACTTGTGGATTTTGGTGCACAAAGCACCAAAATACAAACCTGAAGCCCCATTTTAAAGGGCACAACTTGTAACGGGTGATAATCTTTTCACTGTGGTATCGGATTTTTAAATGTGGGATAATAATTGCTTTACGAGTCGGGGGTCTTATAAGGAGGGCTCATGACTATGATAGTCCCACACCTCGTGCAATTCCCACTTCTGCTGGTACTCCTGTTATGTTCTCCCAACTTTCAGTATTTTACATTCACCAGATTATAAGCAGTTTCTCAGTGCTGGGTGGTCACACATGGTGAGCTTGGCGTATCTTCTGAGTTGGTTTCCTCGCAGACGTTAAATATTTATCTCCATTGATTGATTACTTCATTGATAAATTCAGCATAGTATAACCACTTCACTACTCTCTGATACTCTCTAATGGATCTCATGCATCAATTTACTATATGTGTCTTTTTAGGAGCATAGCCATATTCCTTTCAAGATCTTTCCCATCACCTTTATTTTGGAAAGCTCATTTCTTTTCATTTGATGGAGTACTTGTACACTTGTTTTGTAGTTTAATTTCTTTTTGAAGGAGGTAGCATTTCACAGTCTCCTGGTTTTATGTCTAAATAAAAGTACTTGGCAGTCCTCAGTTCCATTTTGGTCTCTCTGCCTTTTTAAAGTAGTCTTGTAGATCATTTAGAATTAGGTCTTCTGTACTGTTTCAGTTGTTTATTCCAGTAAGTGGGACAGTACATTGCTGTAGGTTCCTAAGATAGAAAGTAATGTGTGGGCAGTTTGGCCATATTGGTGATTTAATGGAGAGATGCCTGTTTCGATCTTATGTGTGAAAATTAGCTCCATGTTAAGCCTTGTCGAATCACAATGGCATCTAACACACTGGTTGAAGACTATAGATTTCAAGTAATCCACCAGGTCAAATCCCTAGGTTTTAACCTCCCTTCAGTAATTCAGTTATATCGAAAACTACTGAATGGATGTACACCAAATAACAAAAAGGATTCTTTCTGGAACTAGAACTAACTTTCTGCCAAATTTGGTGTAATTCTGTCCAGTGGTTCGGGCTGTAGTAGCAACAAAAATGTCTGTGGGAATTAACATGGGAAACACACTTTTTTTATCCCCCCTTTTCTCAGCCCCCACTTGATGGATAACCCTGAAACTTTCCTTGTGCAACAAGAATCATGGAGCACCTTTTCTGGAAACGTTTGCGAAGATTCGTTGACCGGTGCCAAAGATCTTGGCAAGTTAAAAAATAATTTTAGTACGGAAAGTAGGTCCTAACAATCACTACATGCTGGTGACGGTCAGTAGGTAGTCTATATGTATATTTATATTTTGACTGTGAAAAGTTTTCACACAGTTCACAGACCCAACGAGTAGCGCGTGCCCGGCTATTGCCCCGGTAACATTTAATGCAACAATTTCCAGTTTGCTGTCCAAGGAAAAACCATGCCCACTCCAGGCAGGTAATTTGCAATTTGAACTTTATTGAGCAGCAAGCTGCTCAATAAACTTCAAATTGCAAATGACCTGCTGGAAGTGCACATACTTTTTTCATGGACAGCAAACTGGAAATTGTTGCTTTATTATATATATATATATATTATATATATTTCTACAAACAGGTTCAGACCTGGCATGCTCTGACTGTGGGTGCTGGCGACGGGCTGAACCTTAGAGCCTACAATGTTCATATATACAAAAACATCGCACTCAGTAAATTCTTTTTTGTCTGGTTTAAATGGCAAACCGCACTACTCCACCAATGCGTTTGGAGCTCACAGGGTCTTTCTCACATGAGGTCCAAACGCGTTGGTGGAGTAGTGTGGTTTGCCATTTAAACCAGGCGACAAAGGATTTACTGAGTGCGGCATTTTAGTTATATTCTACAACCAATGGAAATCCTAGGAATGACTTTCTCACAAAGCCCCGCGAAAACCTACAAATTCGAACTATCAGCTAATATCTGGCATTGAGAAAGGCATCCGCCGAAACACGTCTGCCAGGGGCTGACGTTGTGGACATTGCGTGATATTATTGTGCATCCTGGTGGCATTAAAACCTTTGTTGGGCAACCCAAGCATGTGTCAGACCCGTTTTTATGAAAGCGGGATTGGTGGTGTATGTGTAGCGGAGGTCAGCTCCGCTTTCTGGCACGCCCCTCGTTCTGGAGCTCCGTGTCATGCTGGCAAATCTGTGGTGTTCGTGCATAGACTGCACAATGCAGCGCCCCCCGTTCTGGACTTTGGAAAAGGTATCGGGGAGAGGGAGCAGATTGACTGCTAACTGGGTTGCCCGGCAATGATGTGTTCCACCAGGTTAATTACCGCAAATGAAAAGGAGGTGGCTGACCAAAAGCATTATTATATGGGAAAGCGGGTCACTGTACCTGGCTGTGAACTTTGGTTTGTCCTGTTTCCTTAAGCAGGATGTGTTGCACAGCTCACGAGGAACTTTAGTTGGAAAGAGGCAAATACTGACCAAAAGGAACTTTCCCTGTCCTCTTTCTGTTGTTATGTTCTACAACCAATGGAAATCCTCAGAATGACTTTCAAACAAAGCCCCGTAAAATCCTACAAATTTGAACTTTCAGCTAATATCCCACATTGAGAAAGGCATCCGCCGAAACGCGTCTGCCAGGGGTTGAGGGTGTGGACATTGCGTGATTTTATTGTGCATCCTGGTGGCATTAAAACCTTTGTTGGGCAACCCAAGCATGTGTCAGACCCGTTTTAATGAAAGCGGGATAGGTGGTGTGTGTATATATATATATATATATATATACGCGTAAGGGACGATGAATCAGTTGGGAAAGTGAGCCGGTTTTAATTAATATAAGGAGTTTCCTGTTCCTCTGTGGAGTGGCGTCTCTGAGCTCAGGGGCATCTTGGAGTGATGTTTGGACACGGCGGCCTCGGCCGTGGGAGATTGCACCGCCTCATGAAGCAGTAGCAGGTCTGTATGGCTGTTTGAAAAACGGCAGCCGCCTTTCCGCACGGAGAATTTTTCTTGAAAACCGGAGTATTTCCCTGGAGCCCACTGGAGGGCTATAAACATTGAGGAAAACATTTTGGGGTTTTAAAAATAAGGACCATCACACGGATCCCACCGGAGGGCAGTAATTTGGACTGCAATACCCAGCATACCACGGATTGGAGGGTGGTTGCAATTGAAGGGTGAAAATGATAGCAGTCTGCTCCGTGTTTTTGACTTTGCCCCGCCCTATGATTAAGATGCAGGTGCATTGAAATGCGTAAGGGACGATGAATCAGTTGGGAAAGTGAGCCGGTTTTAATTAATAAAAGGAGTTTCCTGTTCCTCTGTGGAGTGGCGTCTCTGAGCTCAGGGGCATCTTGGAGTGAGATATATATATATATATATATATATATATATATATATATATATATATATATATATATATATATATACATAAACACACACGCACACACACACACGCACACACACGCACACTTACATACACCTGCAAAATACTTAAATGTTTGTTGTAAAGGCATGCGTGGTAAAGGTATATGCGTAGTAAAAATTTGCCTGGTAAAGGTATATGCGTCCTACTGATGTGTGGTAAAGGCATTGCATGGTAATGACCTTGTAGTAAATGCTGTTTCCCCTAGATGACATATACATTTTAGGAACATGATAATGAAATATAGGCAAAAAAATGTAGTGTTTAAATCCTCACTTGTTTTGGCAGCACTTCTTTTTGCCCTCTTTCACCTAATGTGAATAAGGTAAGGGAAAGTTAGATAGAGCTTGAACAGCTCTGGTATAACTACAGCAAAAGGTGAGTGCTGTCTCACAGTTATTGCGCTTCCATCACTGATCATTAAAATACAGAGAACAATATATTTGAGATTATTGTAAATTGATGAGATAAAACAATGTAAACATTAAGGATTTCACAGTGACCAAGGCTATGCTTGCAACGTGGTATGCTGCTGGTTGTTGTGGAGTGTGTTTCTACGCCTAGTGTAATCTTGTAACATTCTTTCTATGTCTGCTTGCTTGGAGCCAGAGACTGCATGGCTTTCTTGAATGAATTGTACAGGGCTGATCGAATCTCTAGGGGGCTTTCCATTATTTAATAAGGTTAAGTGATAATCTTCAGTCTAGACTAGGAAATGCAATACCAGACACCAAAGCAAGAAAAAATAGATCACTGGCCATTAGAAATCACAGTAGTAATGCTTCCCTCATTGTGATTTCCACTTGCTGCCTTGAGTAACCTTATTAAATCGTTTATCAATATGTTACTTAAATATCCCTCCCACACAAGGACATTCACTTAATTAAAACCATTTTAGTTCATTTTATCGTTTTACATCTTAGAGTATTTGAAGTGGATCAACACTTTGCAGGAAATATTGAGCGGATTGCTTCAGTCACATTCCTTTCCCACGATTACACTCAATGTAAACATGACCCAAGTCTGCAACAACGTATAGGTGACAGCTGTTGTTGTCATGTGATACCATATGCACACATCACATCCTTTCTTCGCTGTCTTTTCAAGATCTCGAGATTATTGAGGGAAATTGATCATTGTTGTAGCAGCACTACATAAATGTCTTCTTTTAAATCAGCCACATTCAGTAGCCATTTACTAATGTACTGTTCACTCCACTCACAATAGAAAATGCATTCTTGACACGAACGGTGCCTGTTGTAATTGTATCATAAAACATGCACTTTTTGTAAGTAGCAAGGCTTTCCCGCTCTTAAAATTATATCTACATCCAATGCCTAAACAGTCTTTATAGTAATGACCAATAAAAACACACATTGAGGTATGGGCGCATGTACGTAGCTTGAAACGTTAACTATCACAGGTAGGTCTTACTACAAAATTGAACATACATATCAGCCCCAGATTCATAATTTTTTTTACAAAGTAAAATATTCCATAATTTCCTGAATGCGCATATTTGGCATATTTATTTCCCTATTGCATTTTTCCATGCAATATCCTCCCGGGGAGACCGGTTTGAGCACAGCACCCCTTGCAGAAACTGTGGAATTAGCTTATGCTATGGCTACAAAAAATGTTCTGCAGAAAAAAGTCCACAATTGCAATGTCTTGGGATTTGTGTATGTAAACTAAGCCTTCCCATATAATCTTTGAAGAAATGTGTTTTGCAGAAAGCACTGAATGTTTTTAAAAGTATGAGTTAAGGGAGGAAAAGCTTTGCAGTATCGTTTAGCCCAATATATATTATTTTCCGGAAAAAATAGATTTTGACAACAGAAGGCAAATACTTTTGAAGATTATGCTGTCTATTCAGAATGTCTCTGACCTCTCCTGATCTAATTTAAAGCATACAGCTACTACCATGTAAAACAGAGTGTGATGTAAACACCTTTACCACATCAAGAATGCATGCATTCAACTCAGACTTTACCACAAAGGCTGATGTCTGTAGTAGCACTTGAGATGCAGCAGATAAAGAATATATATGTTTTACCATGTTTTTTAGCAATTATTTGAGCATGGACATGGAAAATATTTACGTGTTGTTAGAGACAGCTATTACTGCAAACCCTTGAACTTCCTGATCACGTGCCTGCAATGTGAGGACAGGGTTAATGCTTCCTGTTGGAATGATAACCCACAACTTGGTCCAATGACGGTTCACCGCACAATCATATGGCAAAAAAAAGCAAGTCACACAACTAATTATATCTGAACACAGGTACATCAGCTAGTATTTTACTAAGTATTTTCTGCTTCCTGAACGTTTATGTGTGTACAATCTTATAATCATGCACCACACGTGGTAGGTTTACTAGTTACTTTATTAACTCGGAGCGCCGGGGATACACAACCGCTTGCTGTGGAACGGTCGGCGCCAATGCACAAAATGGCCGCCTTCCGTTTCCGTTGCTGTCCTTCCTGTTCCGCCTAGCGGAACACTAGAGCGCTAACGCAAGTGCGTTACCACATATCTCCCCCCTTTACTCACAATGAATCAACAATAATTGTTCTTACTTCCAGTCCATGTTAAAGTCCTTGAATCTCTCTGGCGTCTTCACTTCTCTCCCCACTCTGGTTCTCACCTTCACTATTCTCTCACTGCGTTCCTGTTCCCTTCTTCCAGTACTCTCTTCTCCTTGGTTTCCACCCTTGTCCGTTATCTCCTCGTTCCTCTCTTCAGTCCAACCGCTCCTCTGTCCTTCTTTCTCTCTTGCTCCACCTTCATCTTCATCTACCTTCTGCTCTCCCTCTTCTACGTTCACATTCCTTCCTCTGCTACTTTCTCCTTCTCCATCTTCTTCGACATTCTCTGGTCCTTCTTCCACATCACTTTCCCATTTGATGATCTTGCTGCATCTGGCCATCCGGTCCTGTGACCATACCTTTCCATCGCTCAGCAACGCCGATCGGGCGTACGGTTCTAGTACTTGTAATGGCGGCGAGAACTTGCTTTCGCCTTTCTTCTTGAGGACCGCTAGTTTGACTCTCACCCAGTCTCCTTTCTCTAGTTCTGCTCTCTTTACTTTGTGGTTTTTGTTGAAGTGTGTCGTGTAGGTCTCCTGTGCTCTCTCTAGGTTTCTTTTTACCACTGCTGGAGACCACTTGCTCTGTATCACCAACTTCCTCCACGCCAGATTGTCCTTGGTGAACGCTTCTCTCCCCCTCAAAATCTTAAAAGGGCTGTATCCGGTGCTTCCCGGTGTGATCCTGTATGCCCAGATCATCTTCTCCAGTTCTTTCTCCCAGTCTAAACCATCATTGATGGCGGCTTGGATGGTCCCCATAATCACGCGGTTAAACCGCTCCACTTGGCCATTTCCCGCGGGATGGTAGATGGGTGGGTGCTTTACTTCAATCCCATTTCTCTCTGTGAAGGTCATCCACTTTGTCGAGGTGAACTGAGGTCCATTATCACTAATGATGACTTTCGGAATTCCTTCTCTTATGAACGTGGACTGCAAGAAGTTCACCACCGCTTCAGCGTCCATGTTTTCTCTTACTTCTATTTCAGGCCATTTAGAGAATTTGTCCACCAGTGCTACCACATATTTCTGTGTCCCTGCTTTGTTTAGGACTGGTCCCAAAATGTCCACTGATAGCATTTCCCATGGTCCATCTGGTATTGGGAATTTCCCAAGAGGTGTTCTGATTAGACTTTGTGATTTGTCTGCCTTGGCACAAGACTCGCATTGCCTCACGTGCCTTTCAACCTGCGCGTCGATGGCTAGCCACCAGTAAGCTTGTCTGGCGAGGGCCTTGGTCTTGGTGATGCCCTGGTGTCCTTCATGTAGTAGAACCATCAAGTGTTCCAGTATGCCTTGGGGTGGTATCACTTTGTCCCCTCTCAACAAGAAGATGGAATCCTCGGCCAGCGATAGTTCCTCTCTCACCTCCCAGTATCTTCGGAGCTCTTCCCTTAGATGTCTCTTCTCCGGCCATCCATGGATGACATACCCCTTAATGGCTTCTAGATCGACATCCTCCTTGTATGCTTCCTTCCACTCTTGCATACTTATCACTTTCTCTGCCTCTTGGATCGTGGCGACTACATAGCCTTCCCATGCCTGTTCTTCTTGGTCACTCCCAGCTTCCATGGCTGCCGCTCTGCTAAGGAAATCCGCCACTTTGTTCTGTGGCCCGGAGATGTGTTCCACATCGTACAGAAAGTCTAACAGACGCAGAGCCATCTTGGCAATCCTGGGCGTGGCGTGCGCATGGCCACTCGATGTCAACACTCTGACTAAGGGTTTGTGGTCCGTTTTTACCAAGAATCGCGCTCCCCACAGGTACTGGCGGAATCTCTCCATGGCCCACACAACTGCCAGCATCTCCTTCTCCACCACGCTGAACTTTTCTTCGTTGGGGGCTAGGGATCTGGATGCGAAGCTGACAGTGTGCATCTCGCCATTCTTAGCGTGTTGCATTAAAACTGCCCCCAGTCCTCGGTCACTGGCGTCAGTCGTGAGGATTGACTCCGCCTGGGGATCGAACCCCTTAAGAGGGATGGTGGTACTCATCTCTTTCTTTAGTGTCTCAAACTCCGCTTGTTCCGCCTGACCCCACAGGAATCTGTTCCTCTCCTTGAGCAGCTGTCGTAGGTGGTGCGTCTTGGATGCAAACTGTGGCACAAACTTGCTGTAGTATTCGGCCATTCCCAAGAATGACCGAACATCTTCCTTCTTGCTCGGGATGGGTGCATCTTGAAATGCCTTCATGTTTGCGGTTTTGGGCTTGATCCCTTCTTCACTCACTTCGTGGCCCAGATAAGTGACTGATTTCACTCCCAATCTGCACTTTGACCATTCCGCGGTCAGCCCGTTGTCTTGTAGGATCTTGAATACTTTGTGGAGCTTTTCATTGTGGTCGTGCATGGATTTCCCCATCACCAAGATGTCATCTTGAAAGAATTGGACATCGTCAACTCCTCTCAGTAACTTGTGCATCATCTTCTGGAAGACCGCGGCTGCCGAAGCCAGGCCAAATGGCATCCTTACGAATTCATAACAGCCAAACGGTGTGATGAATGAGGTGAGATGTGTGCACAAAGGGTGTAGTTTCACTTGGTGATAGGCTGACGATAGGTCTACTGTAGAAAACCATTTGATGTTCTTGGTCTTTGACAACATCTCGTTTATGCGTGGAAGGGGGAACTTGTTGATGAGTATATTTTTGTTTAATTCCCTCAGGTCCACACATAGCCTGACCTTGCCGTTCGGTTTTTGAGCTACCACCAAGGGAGAAAGCCACTCTGCACTCTCTATGGCTCTGATTACCCCTTCCTTCTCGAGTCTGTCCAGCTCCTGTTGTACCGCCTCTCTGCTTCTGAACGGGATGTTCCTCACTTTGTGTACCACCGGCGCCGCTCCTTCTTTCAGCTTGATAAGGTGCTTGTATCTCGTCAGCTCCCCTATTTGGCCACTGAATACTCTTGGGTACGCCCTTTTCCATGACTCAACGTCGTCTCTTTTCTCCATGTCCATAAGCAGGATCTTCTCGATTCCTCCTGGATTCAGTTAAATTCCTAAGGCACCCTGGTCTCTCCAGCTTAGCACCGAGGGGCCTTTCTCCGCTATGTATAGTTTACACATGGCTTGGCGGTCCCTGAACTCGAACGATAGGGGACAATACCCCAACATTGGGATCTTCTGTCCAGTGTATGTGTCGGGTCGCAAGTCCATGGGGTGTAGGTTTTTTCCGTGTGTTGACACAAACTTGTCTTCCCATACTTTTCTTTGAATTATGGAGATGGGAGCTCCACTGTCCGCTATCATTTCCAATGGTATTCCTCCGATGTGCATGTCCAATCGGGGCTTGTCAGATCCTGACCCATCCATCTCTAACACCTGGACATCTATGTACAGGATTTCCTCTAGATCTTCCATTTCTTCCGATTCATTGGTATCGTCCTGCTGCTCTCGGTCAACGTACTTCACCGTTGGTCCTTCCGGTTTCCGACGGCAGACCTTTTCGTAGTGACCAAATATTCCACAATATGAGCATTTTGCCCGGAACGCCGGGCATACCTTGTCATTTCCTAGATGGGTGACGCTCCCGCACCTGTAGCAGCTAGGACGTCCTCCCTTATTCCCTCTCAGATCTGTGGGATTGGTGGACCTCTGCCTCCTGCCTTCCAGATTTTTCTGCGGTTCCCTTTGCCTGGGGCGCTCCCCTTTTTGTTGTGTCGTTATCTGGCACACCGACTGTGTACCTCCAGTTTCCTTCTTGGCTGCTTGGGCACAGCGTTTGGATAGTTCTACTTTCTTTACCATGGCCCAAATTTCTTTGAGCGGGGCGTCTCCGTTCACCCATAGTTTCTCCTGGACGTGGGTGCTCGAAGTATGCATAATAATCTGGTCCCGGATTAGATCGTCGTGTAGGGCGCCGAATTTGCATGTGATTGCGAGTTTTTGCAGGGCAACCACATATTCATCTACTGTTTCACTACTCTTTTGCTTCCTTTGGAAAAAATTGTAGCGGTCAATCGCAACACACACGACCGGCCGGAAGTGAGCGTCTAGGTCGGCAATGGTGTGGCTGAATACGTCAGTGTCTGCAGCATCCCTTTCCACTTTCACAATGGTGTCGTAGATTCTGATCCCCTCCGGGCCCAGGTTGTGTAACAAGATTTTTTTTCTTCTTTTGCTGGAGTATGGAGCGCCTGCCTCCTCCTCTAATGCATCAAGGTAGTTAAGGAAATACCTCTTCCAGTCCTCCCATAGCCTCTCCGGTTCCCCTGGATTGGTCAGGAAGGGCACAAGCTGCGTGAGGGACGATGATTGAACAGCCATTCTGCCAGCTCTGTTTCTGGTGGGCTGGGCGGAAATAGTCTTCCCTTGGGGGCTGCCCGGTGCGTTTTGCCTGGTCGGGTCCCCTTCTTCTGGGTCACTCTCACTGTCTTCTCCTCGTTGTACGTGTGTGGGAGTAGGTATTGACTGTGCGCCTGCCCCTCCTACTGCTTGTGTATTTGCCGCTTCTTCCAGGCTAGTGGTGGAAGACTCCCCTCTGCTCTCTCTCTGTTCCGCCAGCTTGCTAGGTTGGGCTTCTCCTCACTGAGGACGATGCTCCCCTCTGCCCTCGGCTCGCCTCCCTTTGCGCGGGCACTGTCGCTATGCTCGCCTGTCTCGGGGCTAGTGGGATTTTGGCTCCCGGCAATGGCACGTGGTGTGTGGTGCCAGAGCACCTGCAGGCCTACCTCTGCTGCCTGAACTTCCTTTGCGCTGCAAGCTGGGATGCACGCTGTGCAATGCCCGGTGTAGCCCTCTGCCACGCTCCGTTGTAGACTCTATCACGTTCGTTTTCCGGTCATCGGAAAATGCAGCCTCCCCGGACTTTTTTTTTTTCTGTTGCACGCTTCCGGTGGTTCGGCGTTACTCCTGAAGCCTCGTCGCCATTGTACAATCTTATAATCATGCGCCACACGTGGTAGGTTTACTAGTTACTTTATTAACTCGGAGCGCCGGGGATACACAACCGCTTGCTGTGGAACGGTCGGCGCCAATGCACAAAATGGCCGCCTACCGTTTCCGTTGCTGTCCTTCCTGTTCCGCCTAGCGGAACACTAGAGCGCTAACGCAAGTGCGTTACCACAATGTGTATGAGAGGGACTCCTGCGTGCATGTCTGAGAGCAGCAAACATTTGTTTTCATCATTTTACTGCAGGTATTTTTAGGAGTGGTCGTTGATTCCTATTCAGTTTGCAAATGGCATTTAAATCTGCCACATTTACTGAATTGAAGCGATATCCCACTGATTGTGGAAACTTACCAAGAAAGATAAGCCATAGGTTCACTGAGTAATTACACTGCTGCTGTTTTCGGAATTTCTGAATTACCTCTATATGTTGAATGAGAGATCTAACTTCGTTTGTTGATCAGTGTATGGAAATTCCTGAATAATAATAAAGGACATATATTCTCACTTTTTATAGTGGTAAAAAAGCGTGCAACAAAGTTTGTTTCCAATGACTAGAACGCTCACAATGAGCGGAGGGATCCCCACGACATCTGATCTTATCGGCAGCACTAACTTTTGTGAATGACGCTTCATGAACTCATCAATCACTGCCAAATAGCTAAGGGCCTCATTTGGATGTCGGTCAAGGAAAGGTCGGAGGCTTTCCGACCAATATCCAAGGTTTGACTTCCGGCCACCTAATGACAATGTAGGCGGCCGGAAGTCAAACTGTCCGGTCATTCCGGCTGGCTTCCGACGAGTTTCATATGAGTACGGAGATTGTCACATAACTTTTCTAATTCACACTCTGAATACTGCAGGTCTGAGTCACTAAGTGACACATTCTCACCTACTCTGCCGATCAGGGTCACACTTAGGATGTGGAGGGAACATGTGTGTTCCATTAGTACCTTCCTGAAAAAAATGATTTTCAACTGCAAGCCTATTTTTGTATCTAATGTTTTGAAAGTGGATTAGGATATATCGCACTTCTAGTAAGGTGGATGGGATATTCATCTAATTTTTTTAAGTAGTACCCATTCACCAAATTCTACACCCGTCACTTAGTAACAAAACAAATGGGCCAAGCTATGTACTTAAAGACTGTTCTTTAGTTTGAGCTGTTCTAGGAATCCATCATCAATTTCAAAACAAATATTATTCCTGTTGAGCATCAGGATCAGAGATCTATAGTTAGCTTTTTTTGTTTCGTTGTGTATTCAACACTTGCGAGCATATTTTTTTGAAAGCTTAGAAGTCTCCTGTTAGCATAATTAAATGGCATATTTTGCAAAGGTTAGCAATGTGATATGATCCTCTCCAGCTGACAGCAAGAAGCAGCACCGACTATAAATTAATCAGTCTTTTCAAGATGTTTTCCACATGGTTCTGAAGTGGAGCTCTTCCATCTGAATGCACCCCCACTGAGGAAGTGCTTGAATTGACCGCAGGGGACGTATTTGCTATGTCAAAGCAACCCTTATATATACAAGGCAGCACTAAACACAATGAAAGTACAGGGCTTTCATGCTTGAAAAAGTTTTGTGCATGAACAGAAGCCAGATCATGTTTTTCTCTCTTCAATAAATATGTCATCCTTTTATGTGCGATTATAACAGGTCAATATGGGCACTGCCAGATGAAAGGGCTACAGCTGAATTCAGCAGGAGGTTGCTGGGAAGCATCATTTTTATTACTAGACAGCATCAAAGGTTTCCAAATGTGTCAGAGTCAGAGGCATATATTTTATTCAAGCAGCTTCATGGGTTCCAGTGCGTTTAATAAAAACAGGCTTGCCGTAACACGTCATCATTTCTCTATCAACCTTCATTTCCCTTCATGTATATAAAACCTGTGCCTGCTCTGCTCGTTTGAAAATAAATATATTATCTTTTTTTAAAGTTTGCCCTGAAAAAACTTTAAATATCTTAATTCATACTAGCCAATTAACAGAATAAATTATATTTCTAATGTTTTTAAATTTCGTCAGAATCAATAAAAGATAATTTTCAGATTTATGTGTCAGAATAGATCATTCCATCATAAATCTTTTCTGAGGAGCCGGGATGTCCTGCAAAATGTTGTTGTTTCTCGAGGCTTCTCTTAGGCGGCAAGATCTTGTTCCACAAAATTTGAGATCAACTGCATGGTGGCCTTAGGAGTTGGGTCCAGCTCCGACTGAAACCCAAGGTCAAGATTCTTGACATGTGAGTGGGCGAAAAACTGTACTTCGACAACAAAATGACTGCAGTGGCAGGAAAATGGTGAGGAAAATTCTGCTCTTCTTGTCTGAAGCAGCAAGAAAGACAGTAGTCCAGGCCTTGATAGTGTTAAGACTGGAATACTGCAATGTCCTTTCTCGTAGACTGACATCGGGCAGGATCAACAGACTACAAAGAGTGCCGAATGCTGCAGCCTGGCTCATACTGACTTTGCCTAAGTGTGTGTCAATAGAGGTTGCTCTCAAACAGTTTCATTGGCTCCCTGTGAGACGGAGATCCTCATTTAAAGCCTTGTGTTTCTATTGCAAAGCCCTAAATAACAAAGGTCCACGACATTTGCAACAGTCTATCAGATCTTATGCACCTCCAAGGAAACTCTGATAAGCAAGGGAGATGCTGGCAATTGTACCCAGATCTAAGAAAGTGCGCATGAATGGGTCTCATTTGGCTACCTGGCACTTGAATTGTGGAATGCTCTGCCCTTAGCAGTTCATCAGGCCCAGTTGGAAGCCCTGTTTAGGAAAAAACGTAAAATTTGTTTTTTTAGCTGCTGATGTCAGGGGGTTTGATAACTGCATTGAGGCTGGTGGACACCAGCGCTGGGACGCCTCAAACGAGTTAGCTATGCACTTTAGAATTTGCGGTATTATTATTATGATTTTTGGAAAAAAATATATCACTTATGATAGAGACTACAGCACTCCACTGGACACCCAGGCACAAGGTTGTTTCCTGAATGGAGATCATGGACTGAATGCTCCTATCTGAGAATGGATTAACTCATCCACAGTCCAAATAGGGATTTGGATGATTGGTGATTGATTAATAGAGTCTTCGCTGTGTTCACACGTGCATGTGTGTGAGAGAAAGAGCAACAAAGAGAGCAACATTTAGAAATTTAAGGATGGAAAGAAAGGAACATCAATTCTCACGGTTAGAACTAGAGGAAGAAAGGAACAGGAACCGAGATGACCCAACCGCTGTTGGTGTGTCCAGGTTTGACACTCCCACTTGAGAGCCCAAATGTATTGTCCCACAGTGTTGCATCTGGCACAGCAGCACTATGATCAGCATGTTCAGTGACACTGATCAGTTTTTATAACGGGGAGGCTGCTGGACACAACATTTTAACATAACATGAATATGAATGAGTTTTATTATTTTAATAGAGGTTTTATATGAAAGCTCTTATAACGTTGTATACTATTTCAAATCCTACTTGATTATTTTGTTTAATTATACCTAGAAGGTTTAGGCCACTTTTTCAATTTGTTTTATTTTAGATTCTTAAAAAAAAGAACGGTTCTACATGATGGTGCTCATATATCACTGTTCTGAACTGTAAAATGATTTGAGCTGTTATTAAAACTTTTTTCCTTTTGGTAAAGCACTCCTCCACGAGAGTGCATGTGTTTTTAAGCAGTCTCCCTTGTGTGGTTCTATCCCCCTGCACTCTGTGCACATGCACTTGTTGCCTATATTCTTCTCTCTGCACCTCCACATTGCTCTCACTCTCGTGTTCACCCTCGTTACTTTCTCAACCATAGGCTTCTCCCCCAAACTCTATGCATCATTTTCACCCATTGCTTTTCCTCCCGACATGCGCTCTCAATGTTGCTTCTGTCCCCAGCCCTCTGTGTTGCTTCCCCCACCTATGAGCTGCTGTTATCACCCGTTGCTTCTCCTCACCGCCCCTCCATTGTTTCCCCACCCACGCTCTCTTTGTTGACCCACCCGTTCCCTCTAGGTTTCTCCCCCCACCTGTTCCCTCTATTTTGCTCCTTCAACCCGTTTACTCCATGGTGCTCCCCTACCCGCGCTTGAAAAAACACCCTTTCACAATTAGCTTTATTTTAATTGCCGATCCAACTCAGCTTGGCAAATAAAAAGAAAAAAGATGGCTGCATCATTTTGTAGGTACGCACATAAGTGGTGCAGGAACGGTGTACAGTATGGCTACAAAAGCTTTAAAAAAGTTAATGGGTCTTCAAAGTGTGAACTACTGGCTTTGGCAATGGTGGTTTCTTTTTGTTTATTTTAGCCAAACAGACCAAAGATATGCATTAGTCATCGCTTGCTGTGGAAACCTTAGTTTAAATTAGTTCAACAATCAATACTTGGCCATTTGACCCCAAAATTTTGACAAAGGTCTAATACTGTGCATAATGGAAGCTATAACTGACGGGGATTAATCTATGTCCCAGTGATGTTCACTGGGGGGAAATCCATAGGTGAATCAGGCATGCTTTATAGTCAAGACAAACAATACCCTTCCAATCACATTGCTTTGTGCTGGTTAAAGATGGACATGGCAGCTAAGATGTGATATAGAGTATTGTCTTTGATGATGGCTAGGAGTGACATATGTTTTCTTATGTTGGTTGAATTAAGGAGTCTAAGAAATGGCTTTCCATGCATTTAGTGGCTGTGTCCCAAAGGAGGCTGAATATCCCATTTTAAATGTTGTTGGGGTTTCTCACAGAGGCCCAGGTAATGGGATCACAGATTTAAATTTTGAAGGTAGATCTAGATGAAGCAGGTTTGTTGATGAGTTTGAATTTGTGTGAGTCACAATACGTCTAAGAACATGTTCTTGGAGAGGTCAAAACCATGTGAACATGTAAATATATACAAGTATAACTCCTCTCTTCTGCCAGTGATCATTAGGTTGGGAAAAGTACTCGGATGGATCTAGAACAGTGATTCTTAACCTTTTGACTTCTGATGACCTCACTTACATCACTACTGGAACCCGAAGACCCCCACTGAATCATAATTGGAATCTGGGGACCACTAGTGAGTCATTTTTGGCATCCGTGGACCTTGGCCTAAGCAATTTTGATGATTTGATCCCCAAAACAGTGCACAAAAAACAAATCCATTAAACAAATATGCATATGGGGCCACATGTATGGCCATTTACTTTTGCGCCTCGCAATTTGCAAATCTTAGTGACTCACAATTTGCAAGTTGAAAAAGGAGACACATTTTGCTATCCCAGTGGGGTCTCCAATGACCTTCCTCATCAATATTTATGAGGCAGGTAGGAATTTGCGACTCTTTGGGAATGGGCAATAACACAGGGATGTGGCCTGTGGGGACAGCAGACTCTGATGTCTGTGTTTCTTTTTTGAATAAAGCAACTACTTTTTTTTTTACTGCTGCCGTTTTCCTTAAGATGAATGGATAGGGGATTAAGGTCAAAGCAGAGTTGCTTAAGCTTCAGCTCACAGTTTCAATTCCTTGAGTGATCTCTCATTCCATCAATGTTTCACAGTTTTCTTTTAAGGACGAGTTATTCAGAGTGGTACACTGTGATTTATCGTTTATCTGAAAACAACAGTTCACAGTTCAAACTCGCTCAGTGATGCTTCAACCTGTACATATTTTGCAGTTATTTTTTCAATTGGAAGAATAGCTCGTTGGTACAACAATGTCTCTTATGTCTCTGAAACCGTCAGTTCATGGGGTATAATTTCACAAGCAGTGCCTCGGCCCTTAGGCAGCGTGCAGTTGTTTCTTTATGTTGAAAGATAGCTCAGGAATAGAATCTTTTCTCATATCAATTTCTATATTCTTGTCTCTGGTATCACTGAAACCGACAGTTCATATATGGGCCAGACGTATCAAAGGGTTTTACCCATTCTGTGTCTATGGGAAATGTCTTCATACATATGGCCCATAGGTCCCAATCCCATAGCATCCATTAGATAAAGTGTAGTTGTTTCTTCAACTCTGATTATCTCAAAGTGTAATCTTGTGTCTGGCATTGCTGGCACATGCAGTTCATTGGGTTCAATCCCACCAGTTGTGCCTCAACCTTTTCATGCTCTACAGTCTTTCCTTTAAGTTCCAGGATAGCTCAGAAGTATAATCTCATCGTGTATCACTAAAACCAGCAGTTCAAGTGTTTGAATCTCACAAGAGGTGTCTCAACCCCTAGATAATGTGAAGTGTTTTTTTTAAGTGTAAGGGAAGTTAAGGTATAGCCCTATCTCTGGTATCATTGAAATTATTTATAGGTTCCAGTCTCACCTGCAGGCCCTCAATCCTTTGTACAGTTTTCTCTTTAGAGAAAATTAGATAAATAACATAACGTAATATTGCTAAAAACTACTATCAGGATTTTATAACATTTTACCTAAGTTCATCTAATGTATCGCAATTTCTGTTTACAAATATTGTATTTTATATTACCCCTCCCCTGCTGATGACGGAACCGGTCCGTCATCAGCTGCGGTGGCGCTGTGCTGATGACGGAGCGGTTCCGTCATGGCCCGCCCAACGCTACTGTGCGGCGCGAATTCCGCGCCTACGCTGAGCGTTCTATTGAGCGGGCGGGGCCATGACAGAACCGCTCCGTCATAAGCACAGCGCAACCGACGCTGGTGACGGAGCGGTTCCGTCCCCAGCATGCGCCCGCCGCATTTCCGCCCCGCCCCCTTAGCACTGCGGCGGAATAGCCGCCGCAGTGAAGGGGTTAATAACTCACTGTTTTGATGTGATCGACTTTTACAACATGTTTCTCAAAGTCCAGGCCTTATTTCCAATACACCAAAGGGACCCTGATTGCCACTGCCAATGCTTTTTTAACCCCACATGTAAGTTATTTCTCTTCCGGGCTATCACCCACAACCACTTAAACAATAGAATGTATTTTCGTATTTTGAAAGCATTATATTGTGTTATTGCTGCCTATAAAGACTTATGCGAATTTCATACACTCTGCAATAGTGACAATGACTATTTACTGTATAATCCTCTTGTGCCTTGCTTGCAGTCTTCAAATAACAGTTTCAGTGGTCATGCATTTTAATAAGCCTGAATTTTCACATTTTGTTTGGTTTTCAGCACAATTCATATTTAGAAACAAGACATTCTGTGCCATATGCTTCTAAAGTGGATCTCCCCTGGGGCAAGACAGAAATGTAAGTCTGCATTCACAGGCATTTTTCATTTCCTAAGCCTTCTTAATGCCAGTCTCTGAAGCCTGCTGTCTATGTCTTCAAGTACCTAATGTTGTACTTAATCTCATTATGCTCCTTGTCTTAGTGTAGGATGTGGCTGGCAATGAATCTGTTCTTGAATAATACAAACACAAAATTAATGTGGCATAAAAGGTATTTTGTGTGGGGGAGCTGTGAAATAACATGCTATTGTTTTTCTAAGGTGTTAGTTCCTTCTCACATATGTTTTATTCAGGAAAAAACAACAATTTCGTAAAAGCTGCTGCCAGATTCCTCTCTGTTACAAGTTTGCTTCTTATACTCAAGGGTGCATTGTGCCTTAAAAGAATGCTTGCTGCCGGCACTTGCGCTCAGCTCCACAAGAAATGCACACGAATACAAATGGGGGCGCAGTGTAATGTTTATGTTGCATTTGCCAAAATCCAGACCTGAAAGTAGTAAAGATGTCTTTCTTAGCCAGTCTATAATATATTATTGCCGTATAGCTTGCTGCTGAGGGCTATACTGGTTGTTAAAAGCCTGCATCCTGAGTTATAGGCTCATACCGCAAGTTATGGCCAAAAACGATGGAGAGTGTCTTTAAAAACGGAGGCAGAAGGGTTATAAGGTTATTAGAACATTCCACCACTGGAAGAAGAATGTTTTAAATTAAAAACATGTGAAACAGAAAGAGAATTATTGAAACTCCTAACAGAACTATTTTCTTTTTCTATCATATTTCCCTTCTCAATATCTGCCTTTAACTCACTGTGGCTCGGTAGTTGCGTCAGGCTGGACATCTCCCTTCCCAACTCTGTCATGAACATTTTTAAAGTTGTACTTGAAACTCACCAGTGATGTCCTGGTTCCTCTGTAAGACAAGTTTACCACACTTCAAAGGAGCGAATGGTCTGGTAGCTGCATAGCTAGGCTATCATTAATACCCTTGCAAATTCTTCAACATCCTATGTAATATCAATGTTGGAGCTGTTAATGTCTGCAGACCGTTGCCTGACCCAGAAATGGAGCTTGTGAAACCACAGAAAAAGATTCACTTTTACCCATCTTTTATCTTTTGCAAATCCCTAGTCTTTGATTAATTGCACCATGATGGATGCCCCAAAAATGTTCTTTGTCCCTCCTTTGTTGTGCTGTCCTGCAAACGTCCTCATTATGACTGGTCTGGTTAATTGTCATATGTGTGATGACTGCTTTTACCTCACATGTCGCAACTATGATTTTTCTGTGATAAATATCAGCAGATCAGATTTGTCGATAGTTATCATGGGGAAAAAACATGGTATTTACTCAATCATGCAGATTTTGGAGCATTAAACATAAACAATAACATGCTGTTCCCCAAAATGGAGTGGTATTTATCGCACCCACATAAATTCCAACTCAGAAGAGCTGGATGTTTTCAAGCGCCGAATATTGCACCATTTACTGGTCAATGTAATCACAGTGGGATAAATTGATTAACGCTGGTATAACCAGTTTCCAGCACACCTCATACATGCTTCACCATCAGAAATTACAAGTTAGGAGCAATGAGCTCTGTTTCTGCTCCACAGAGTGTTGATGTTTTCAAGATCCTTAGGTTTTGCAGAGAATCCTCATCATTCCATTTGCTCCAAACAATGTCAAAATTACATAGTCACAAAAAAGTGGAATTACATGAATGTCATCTCAGATGTAGGGACGTGCTATTCACAGAAGATGCACAAACTAGGTACCCATCGGACGCTACAGGGCTCCCATCTTCATGGAAACTAGCCGTGCTTGAGCGCCTAGGGCTGCAATCCTGCTTGAATAACTAAGGCCATCCACAACACAATGGAAAACCTGTACTAGGCATGCCCCGAAACTGAAAACAGTGATGGATCTATCAACATTTAGAAGTCAAACATTCATTTTTAAATTGCATTTTTCATGAATGATGTGCCCTCTACAAGGGAGAAAGAGCTGGAAGCTTATTAGCCAATGGAGGGTTGCATTTCCCACAGCAAATGCAGATGCACTGTACATCAAGTTGATGTGCAAAAGAAACCCAGCTTTCACACATACTATGGTGCACATGTTGATGGAAGACCATTCATGGTGAACCCTTGCAGAGCTCCAAACCATGAATGTGCTGGCAAGGAGACCAACAAATCTGAATTAAAAAGTCAGGTCATCCACTAAAGACAATGTAACCAATTCCCCTTCATTCACAAAAAGAAAACTAAGAGACTGTGACTGAGCTCCCCCACAAAATGTAAAAAATAGGGTGAGGCAACTGCACTTGAACTACTATGTCAATATTGGAAAAAATACCTTCTTTGAATGGAAATACCAATATTTTTTATCTTTTTCAAAAATTCCAAGTAAGGGCATTTTTAGGTCGGGCATGTGACAGCGTGTGCGCTGCATGTGCTCTGGCTTGCGAGGCACTATTTTTTTTTTACAAAAAAGGGTTTGGAGCCTGCCTATTGCTTATCATTTGCTGGCTTCAGTGTCACTCTCTTTGTTGCCTCCAAATTGGCCTCCACAGGCAAAGCATCACTTCCTCTGCTTTCCGTGGCCCATGGATTAAATATAGATTGATTCAACTTTATCAGTGCCCGTCTGCTGCTCACTGCATTATTGAGGTACTATTTATTCTTCCCACTCCGCCTTATGCATGGTGATTATTTCCCTTGCCTCCCACCCTTCCATGTCATGGTTGCTTTTCTCTTAAGCAAAAAGATTTCAGTCTGATTTCCATGCGATGGCAGACATCTTTTTTTGTTAAGCGATCTCTTCATCGGTCACAGTTGGGAAACGAAAGTACCTCTGTGGCCTCTCTAATCAGTGACATCTCCTCACTCTCCATTAGTTATTCAAGTCTACGTCATACCACAGACCATAATGCCAGGGGAAGGGGATGATGGTCTTCATTAGAGAAG
This sequence comes from Lissotriton vulgaris, assembly GCF_964263255.1. Taxonomy (NCBI): domain Eukaryota; kingdom Metazoa; phylum Chordata; class Amphibia; order Caudata; family Salamandridae; genus Lissotriton; species Lissotriton vulgaris. Next base: position 212,815,658 of record NC_141700.1, on the reverse strand, counting down.
CTGTTGGGAATCCAGCCAATGAAACTTGTCTCTAATCCTGGCTTTGATATTTGAACTTGCGTGATCGTGGACAGATCACTGATTTGCCTGTGTCTGACTTAAGGTACTGGCAAAAGTAGGCATTGCTTAGAAACAGACAGAACACTGGTTTCAAGCAATGTATGAAAAAGGGACATTTACAGTTCTGGTACTGTGAGGTTCTTTCAAGGGCGTTTAGCATAGCACCAAAGAAGGGTGCATGTCTCGCGTGAGAGTTTCCAGGCCCAGGTACCAGCTTTATGTCATGTGCTATGTGCAGGAGTGGGTCCTGGAACTTGGAACGTTGATAGGAAGGAGTGTTCAAACCAGCAGCTGTTTACATCACGGGCCCGATGTAGGTAAACGGGATTTTCCGATTTCAAAATACCGAGGCGGGCCGAATCGGTATTCTGAAATCGGAAAACGAGATGTAGGAAAAAAATACCGACTGAAGACCGATTCGGTCGGCATCGGTAATGAGATTCGGTACGTTCCGATTCAGCTCGGTCCGAATCGGAAATTACCGAATCGGCCAACAACGAATCGGAAAATACCGAATCGGCTACCACCGATTCGGATATTTCCGATTCGGCGAATACCGAATCGGTAAAAGCCGATTCGGTAAAAACCGATTCGGCAATCATAGACCCATGGCGAAAAAGCCCATAGGAATGCATTGCATGACCCGATTCGGCTTTTACCGATTCGGATAATACCGAATCGGATTTTACCGAATCGGATTTTACCGAATCGGATTTTACCGAATCGGATTTTACCGAATCGGTAAAAGCAGACTCGGCAATAGGCGATTCAGCCAATGAGGTGGCTCCCCCTCCCCCACCCAAACAGGGAGTGGCAACCCTGGCAGGTGCAGCCAATTAAGAAGTTTCTAGAAGTTTCTGGAAAGCCTGCCTGAGCCCAACACACAGTTAGCAGCAGTGGGAGAAGGAGGTTGCAGACTGAGCAGGAGCAAGAGAATATGGCAGATCAGGCAGGAAGCCAGAAGTCCTCCCAAAAGAGGAAGCCCAAATTCACCACCACAGAACTACAGGTGCTGGTTGAGGAGGTGGTGAGGGTGCACCGCCAGCTCTTTGGCAAGCTGTCCCTCAACGTGCCAGACAGCACCAAGAGGCGATTGTGGGCAGACATCGCCCAGAAGGTAAATGCTGCTGGAGTCACCCCCAGGTCCATTGAGGAACTTAAGAAAAGGTTCTATGACCTCCGCAGCCTCACCAAGAGGAAGCTGGCCGACCTCCAAAGGCAGGCAGGACTCACCGGAGGAGGCAAGAACCCGGCGCCACCCCTCACCGAGCTGGAGGAAATTGTCTCCAGCACCATCGAGAGGGAGAGCATTGTAGGGATCGGGACCCTGGACAGCACTGCGATGGCCACAGCTACAGGTAAGAAGCATGCGCATCATGACACACCCTACCAGACACCTCCCCATTAGACACAATGCATAGGCAAACACCAGCACTGTACTGTCACCAACATACAAGAGACAAGCACCATGGTACATGTAGTCAGCAGGAGTTAGCCAAATATGTCAGTGCAGAATCACAAGACAGGAAACAGTGTGACACGGTGTAAGGAGATGCAAGGACATGTGGAATGCCATAATTGTACTGACTGTAATACATCGGCACTCAGTTTACAAATGCTTCTTTGTACCTAGGGGCACCATCAGGCGGCACCACTGTGGCAGCAGAGGGAGCTTCGACATCACATACTGCAGTGGCAGGGCCGAGCACCAGCCAGCCTGGCCAGGAGGAGGAGGAAGAGGATGAGGAAGGAGACACCCCAGGGCTTGGAATGGAGGGAGTCCTGGTGATTGATTTCCAGGCAGTGCACTCCCCAGTACTGCCCAGCTCACCCCCCTTGCAATTTTCCCCATACAACTCCCCAACAAGGCAGACCATTCCGCCGACAACATCTCCTGCCACAACCGTGGCCTTGCCACCCGTCCTACCTGTCCTGGGAGCAGGGGCTCCGGGACCGGCCAGCACCACACCACCACCAGTGGCACCCCAGCCCACTCAGCAGGCCGGAGGCAGCAGTGCCAGACGCCGTGCCACCACCACCACCACCACCACCACCACCACTGCTGCACCAGCACGGGAGGGCAGTGTGTTCCTGGGCCTGGAGGGCCAGATGGTCAAAATCCAGCGCCAACAGGCCAGATCCACCATGGCCTGCCAACGCCAGCTCCTGCAGCACAACCTGCAGATGGGGGAGTTGGTGAAGGGGTTCCAGGCTGTTGTGGACAGCAACAAGGAGGTGGCAGCAGGGTTGGGCAGGCTGACCACTGCCATCACCCACTCCTCTGCCAGGCAGGAGGAGCATGAGGTTGCGCGCAGGAGGGATGCCCGGGTGCTCAACCGGGCCATGGCCCGCCTTGCAGCGGCGACTGCACAGCTGTGCCATCGTAGCGCAAATCAGGAGTCGGTGCAGAGTCAGCATACTGCTGAGCTGATCAGGGGGATGGCCAGGATCACCACGGCCATGGAGGCCATGTTAATATCAAACGCCGCCTCCAATCCTGCCCTGGACCTGGGTGATGCTGGTGACAGCAGCAGCCGCAGCAGCCCGGCCAGCGCTGCATCAGAGCCAAGGAGGAGCACCAGGCGCTCCGCTGATGCTGCTGGCCATTCGGAGGGGGCCGAGGGACACCCCAGTGGGTCTGGAAAGCGGGCCAAAAAATAGGCTGGCAAGGGGGGATGATCATACCAGAACCCTGGACTTTATTTGTTTTGACAGACTCCATTTTTCTATGCACTTCAGTGATGTAACTGTGGTGCATCACTATTAAAAAGTTTATTTTCCAAGCAACATTTAGCTGTCTTTGCATCTGTACTCAGTCAGAAATAGTTCTCAGTGATCTCCTCACGTCTGTATCTGCCATCACATGGCGTACACACCCCAGCTGGCTGTGTCAGTGGCACAGCTTCGTCGTCGTCATAGTCCTCGTAGTCAGACAACTCCACCTCAGTGCCCTTCTTGACCGCAAGGTTGTGTAACATTGCACATACAGCTATGATCTTGCAGCAGGTGATGGGGGTATACTGCCTTGCACCTCCACTCTTGTGCAGGCATCTGAATCTACTTTTCCAGATGCCAAAGGTCCGTTCAACAACATTCCTTGTGCGTATGTGGGCCCGGTTATACCTCCTTTGGCTGGGTGTGGAGGGGTTGAGGTAGGGGGTGAGTATGAATGAGCGGAGGGCATATGCACTGTCGCCTGGAAGAGAAAGGGGTCACATTAGACACATGCATACATGTATTACACCTACCTACTATGTGTTATGGGGGTCTGATGATGTGGCTCACCTAGGAGGTATCCTTCTCCAAAATCGCCAGCCATCAGCCGTGCATATATGCCGCTCTGTTGGAATATATAGGAGTCATGGGTACTCCCTGGAAATTTTGCTACCAGGTCTGTGATGGTGCACTTGGCATTGCAGATCACCTGCACGTTGATGGTGTGTGTCGATTTCCGATTGCGGTATATGTATTCGGTGTCCGCTGGTGGGCAAATCGGAATATGCGTGCCATCTATGCAACCGATGACTTGGGGAAAGTGTGCCATCTGGTAGAAGTCCGCTTTGGTTTGTAGCAGTTCTGCGTGGGTTGCAGGGAATGAGATGTATTGGTCCATCCTGTCTATCATGGCGTCAAGGAATATGTGGAAGAACCTTGACAGGCTGCTCTGGCTCACCCCTCCTGCTGCTGCTACTCCACTTTGATAGCTGCCAGACGCTACCAGGTGTAGGCTGCATAGCACCTGGACGTGCGCAGGGATGGCGTGTGCCCTTGGGGTGTGGTGGTCCAAGTATGGCTTAAGGTCCCTGATGAGCTCAAGTATGGTGTCAGAGTCCAGCCTGTATCTCTGTAGGATCTCAGCCTCAGTGAGCATGAACAGGGTTATCCTCTGTCTGTAGACCTGTTCATTTCTTAGCCATTCCCTCAGTCCTTCCTGCTGTAGCCGTAGCCGCCTCGCAATGACATAGAAAGCTGCCATCCTGCAAGTTGCAATGCATTTTGGGACTGTTTATATGGGTTGGAGTTGGTTACCACCTGATTGCAATCCATGGTAAATACCGAGTGAATTCTACCGATTTTGAGCCGATTTCGGTGTTTCTGTGCCTCCCTACATCTCCCCAACTGTCGGAATCGGGGAATTTCCCGATCGGAGATTTATACGAATCGGCATGTTTTCCGAATCGGATCATGTCCGAATCGGTATTTTTTCCGATTCGGTACATGGACCGAATCGGTGATTTTCCGATTCGGTGTCACTAACGATTCGGTAGTGGGACCGAATCGGTGATTTTCCGATTCGGTGTCACTAACGATTCGGTAGTGGGACCGAATCGGTGATTTTCCGAATCGGTGTCGCTAACGATTCGGTAGTGGGACCGAATCGGTGATTTTCCGATTCGGTGTCACTAACGATTCGGTACATGGACCGATTCGGTCTTTGTAACCGAATCGGTGTTTTTCCGATTCGTTACATATCCGATTTTCGGTATGTACGTATCGGATTCTTTCACATTCGGTACACATTCCGAATCGGTTTTCTATCCGATTCGTTCTGTTTTTGGTCCCCTACATCTCGATGGCTGTTTACCGATCGGTAAGGGCCAAAAATCAGTATTTTCGGCCGATACCGATCGGTAAAGCCCTACCTACATCGGGCCCTTAATGTTTCTTTGCAGCTTTACTGTGCTATATATAGCAGAGGTTACTGTTACACAACTCAGTGGTACTCATATTATTCACTGCAGAAGGATTAAATATTCAGGTGGCAAGGGCCCAACTCACAGGCATATGGGCCACCCAACACACTCTTTCTCTACTCCCAACCTCTCCTCTGCTAGATTAGTTGTCATCTCTTCTATGCTCTCCTTTCAACTTTCTCCCAGAAGAACCCCCACCAGCCCCAGAACACCTCGGATACCTCTCTGTGGTAAGCCCACACCATTGACCCTCGCTAGGTAAATACGATCCTTTGCACCCCTTTTCACCACCATCTCTTCCATCTCCATTCTGTACCACCACGCTCAGCCCCTCCACCCCTCCTACAACGCTGGCATCATCTATAGCAGCAGCCCCCTTCACTTGGTACTTTCAATGGCACATGTTGGGTGAAAATTGAGTTTACTGAACACCTCTTATTCCAGTACGGTCTAATAGTTCCTTTGGGATGACATATAAAGAAATTTAAAAAACATGCAAACGTATTTTGATACAAACCTAGTGCCTCGAGACACAGCCTTCTGTACCTACTTTTTGGAGCAAAACTAAACCTGAATAGACCGGATGCAGCATCAACTTTCAAGATACCTTGTGTCAGACCAACACACCAACTTTTGATACAATAACACATTCACTATGGAGCTTTGCATGCTTATTCATGAATTGTTTGGTTTATGTAAAGCGCCTACATGAGGTGTCATTGCAGTCACTCGTTAGGGGAGCAAGGCATTCCGGCAAACCACTTCTTTCATACGAACAGACAAAAATTGATGGTTCGTGGGTTAATGCACCTGCTGGAGCGCTTCTATGTATAAACAAGGACAGTTACAGAGTGCGGCTATTGGTGGTTTAGGGTGGAAAAGAGGGAGAGGAAGCTTAACGTAGGTTTCACTGAAGTAAAAAAGTGGTTTCAGACCTATTTGCATTTCAAAACACAAAACACAGATATTTTAAAACTAGCAGAGTGTTTTAATGTCCCTTAAATCGTGCCCGGCTTTCTTGAAGAAAGAAAATCGAAATAGTTACTGTGCATTGTTTTGTTTCTGGAGGCTGCATTGACCATTCCATGTAGACCTCCCAAGGAAGGGGTATTTTTTAAAGAATACCCCATTACGTCGGACCATGAGGGGATGGCCATGACATAATGGGAAGATGATAAATGTAGCCCGAAAGCCCGTTTCTCGTGCAGAAAACGTAAGGGCATATTATCAAGACAGGCGATAAAATTATCGCAGTTTTAGCGGCAGTTCTGCCGCTAAAACGGCGATAATAGGCTTGATAATATGCTCTATGGAATTCCAATTGAAGCTCATGTTAAATGTGAAAGACATCTAACATGGGCTTCAATAGGAATTCCATAGAGCATATTATCAAGCCCATTATCGCCATTTTAGCGGCAGTTTTCTGCCGCTAAAACAGCGATAATTTTATCGCCTGTCTTGATAATATGGCCTGTAATGAGTAATGCTGGTGTGGTCTGCATTACTTACGGCTTAACCCCTTCGATGCTCATGACGAGCTCAGCGCGTCATGAGGTATACCTCTCGTGTGCTCATGACGAGCTGAGCGTGTCATGACCACACCCATTTACATTAGGGCCCAGCACAGGAGAAGGATACCATCAGCAGCGATGGTGTTAATAATAGGCCTATACACACAATAAATTGCCGAAGAAGGTGAGGGTCTCCCACTCGTGCACCCCTCTGTCTTTTCTCTGTGCTCCTCGTGTCGGATGGAGTGCGGCCACCCTGTTCTTTCCACAGACCCGCAGTGTGGCGCCTGCCCCTCCCTGCTCATATTCCTGTCGCTGAGGATGCAGCTGCTTGTGCCGCTTTGCAATGCTGCAATCATGGGGCTGTCATGCTGAACTCCCCAGGAGGTGTACCGGTCCTGTGGTTCAGCTGGCCCCACCCCCAAGCGGCAGCCACGTTAATCCTGGGAGGCACTGAGGCAGCAGGCGTGGGTTTGATCTTCACCTGTGTTTGGCTGGGTGAGTTCTTACAGTGCAGTGCTGCCCCCTACAGTGACTTTCTAACATGAGGACTTACCTTGCCACCAGTGTGAATTTGAACTGCCATGGCATGATCTGACCAACCCCCTGCTTGGCTGCCCAGGAGGGTTCATATGTGCACCCATATTCTGCCTGTCACTTACATTAATGCGTCCCACGTCATACCATACATGGTTCTCGCACAAGGGGCCCTCTGCTGGTGTATCCTGGAATAATCTGCTGAGGTGCCTGTGCGCCTGGGTCGGCTTGGAGGTGTCTATCCTGCATTGTACTTGCCTTTGTTGTCTGCACCTCTGGCTGCCATGGCCTCGATACCACCCTTCGAGTCGTTTGTAGTGGAGGGGCCCCCATTGGTGCAAGCGGCACACTGGAAAGAATGGGTGGAGTGGCTAGAGGCCTACTTTGCTGCAGTGGTGCTAGACTCAGACAGACGATGCCCTATGTTGCTGCTTCTGGGGGTGCGGCTATTCACAAGCTTGGCAAATCTGTGGTGGAAAATGGACCACACTACACATACACCACTCTGAAGGAGGCGCTCACGGCGCATTTTGAGCCACTTGCAAATCCTGACTATGAACGATTCCTGTTACGCTATGCGGGCTGTCACCAGAGGAATCAGTTGACGCTTTTTACAATTGCTTACAAGATCTTTCCAGCGCTTTTACGCTACCGGACACTGCTGACCAGATTCAAGCCCAATTCATTCAAGGTTGTGCCTCAGTGAAGCTGAGGAAGAACATTCTGCAGGTCCCTGGAATGTCCATGGCTGACATGCTCACTATAGGATGCTCAAAAGAACTGTAAAAAGACATGCTAAGCGGAGGCAGCATCAAGTTGGTGACTGGGTGCTTGTGAAGAATGGGTGACCTGGGAGTAAGCTCCTATTACCTTTTGAGGTAGATCCCTGGAGGGCGAGTGCTGTGAAAGGCACAATGATCACTGTCCGGTTAGGTCGTGAGACCATCAAAAGGAATGTGTTGCTCTCCAAGAGCTATCAACAGCCAAGTATTGATTATGGTAACAATGGTAAGATCCCTTCGGAATCTGATCTAGAAGGCGAGGATGATAGCATGAACGTGTCGCAAAGTGGAGGCTGTGCAGCGACAGTAGTTCACTCAAAAGGGGCTGATGCTCCTCTTCATATTGCAGACCCACCAGATACCGGAGACACTGTCCAAGGGACTAATGAAAAGAAGGGTCTGGGGAAAGGTTCTCCTGCGCTTCCAGATGTGATGGAGGTTGTGGGTCCTGGGTCTTTTCGGCAAGGTATAGTCAGATATCACCTGCGGGCTCGCCCTGCCGTTTCCACAAGGTAGAATGATTTCATTCTGAAATAAGAGGATGTTTTTGTCATAGTGTAGTACATGTCATCTGGTTTGCCTCATCCTTTGATGTGGTGTTCTTCACTGAGTGTAACAGAACTGCTGCATAGGTTTGGGCTGTTTAAGTATTCTTCTCTACTGCTGAGTTGGAGCATTATGTTTTCAATTACTGAGCCTTTCATTTTTTGTGTGTTTGTGTGGGTTAAGGAGGAATGTTATGTTTCCGGAGGCTGCAAATTTGTGTTTGTGTGGGTTAAGGAGGCATGTTATGTTTCTGGAGGCTGGATGGACCGTTCCATGCAGACCTCCTAAGCAAGGGGTGTTTTGAAAGAATACCCCATTATGTCGGACCATGATGGGATGGAGTGACCTTCTGCAGTCACTCAGGTCTGAACCATCGGAGAGGATTTTCCCCCAAAAAATTAAAAACAGGGCTCTTCCACATATAGTGCCTCTGGGCAGTTTGGGTACATCGTAGGATACCTGATCATTGATGGGTGGACTAGCTGCACTGCGGGGACATACTAGGTAGTATAAACAGGCGCTTTAAAAACCCATTTATTATTATTATTATTATTAATATTATTATTATTATGGCCATGACGTAACGGGAAGACAATGAATAATGCTGATGTGGTCTGCAATATTTACGGCTTAATAATAGTCCTATACACACAACATGCATCTCAAGATAACTAGCGTCGGACCAACTAAATGAGAGCTATAGCTCAGTGGGTTAACGCACTGCCACATCTAGCCGTGTGTTCATTGAATTAGTTGATTTACATAGCGCTAGGCTGCTTGCACCTTCTGGGCGCATTGAGCAGACGGGAGGCCAGTTCTGCATGAAGACTGAGGCATATTCATGCTGACCGACTGGTGCCTTCTGCTGGAATGGCACTCGCTGTTGTTTACCAAGCCCCGGCAATTGGACCAGCAGAAGGAAGGCTGATATTCAAATGCTTGATCTCTCAGGTAGGGGTTTCCTGGTGGAAATTCTAGCCGACCAGTTACAGTGGTCTCAGTTGCTGGCTTTAGGATGCTTGGGGCAGGCACTCGACTGCTATGAATTCATTCCAATTGATCTCAGTTGCATCCTGGAATTCGTTTTTGGTAAAAAGCGGTGTCTGTTGAAGATATGGTCAAATACACCTCGAACTGCAGCATACAGCTTGGGTCAGCAGAACCCATATGCACGTTGTCCTGTCGAATTTCCTCCAGGAATGCCTTTTTTTATACAAACAAAATATTAGCAGCACAGCAGTGGCCTGGGATCTTTTGAGACTGCCCTGTTGATGTACTAGACAAATGAGTTAGCGTGGTGTCTTGACGCGCCTGCTGACAACTCATTGTGGCACTTGCGGATCACAGATTCCACCCATGGCGAGGTTTCTCAACCTTATATCCTCATTAGTGCTTGGCTTAGAAATCGGGCAGTAGTAATAACAGTTGCTCATAATGCCACTAAACCATAAGAATGTTCTGGCGCGTGAAATAAAGACAAGCTTTGGCAAAGTAAATAGGTCTCGCCTGTGCCAGATCTATTGACTTTCTAAATGCTGGAAACAAAAGTAGGGTTACGTCTACATTGTTTCTGTTACATTTTATTTGATTTTCATTGCTTAGCAATGAAACAAAGGCTCATGGCGCTGGGCCGCTGTCAGCAAGTGTCCCCATTTGGTGAGGCTCAGACCGGCCCTTTGGCCATACATTTGTTTATTTATTTGTTTATTTTTTATATTTGTTAAGCGCAAACAAATGCCCGTGGGCGTCTCGGTGCTAAGAATTAGAGCGTGGTTCTCTAATGCTGGTTCTTTAGATGGATTACTGGATGAACAGCCAGGTTTTTAGCCTTTTGAGGAATAGCAAGATAAAATGACTTGAGCTGATCGACAATGGAAGGGTATTCCAAAGTCTGGCTGCCGTGACCATGAACCGTCGGTCTCCCCAGGAGACTGTCTTAGTGCGAGGGACCGCTAATTGATACTTTGTTGTGGATCTGAGTTGTCTGGGGGGACAGTAGAGTGTCAGCTGGTCTTTAAAAAACTGTGGTCCCTGCTTATGTAGAGCTTTGAATGCTATGCAAAGTGTCTTAAATTTTATCCGATTTTTAAACGTGAGCACCAGAGTGCTTACCAAGGTTTTTCCGGCACTGTCTGGTAGGAACAGGATTATTTTTCTTATGAGTCTCAGCTTGTGAAATGCTGTTGCTGCTATTTGATTGGTGTGAGCAACAAAGTTGAGATTGGCTGCTGAGCTGCGAGACAGTCCTGCCATTAAAGCATGGGCCTCCCCCACATACTTCCCCATTTCCACACACTCCCACTTTGTTTATGTTGAGGGTTTTCCTAAAATCTGAACCCACTCCAAGCGCCTGCAATAATTTTTTTTGGATACGTCAGAGTCGATTGCTGAATTTGATTGTGTAAACTGCTGTTAATTTGAGAATTAACTCGCAGTGCCACATTTTTGAAAATGTAGTGGCTTAACCTGAGACCCTGCAATATTCTTTGCAATTTTGTTTGACTTTGACATCACAGTGACAGTGCTAGAATGGTATATACAAACAGGAATACGAAGCAAAATCTTCTTGTAATGAAGCCTTAAGTACCCAGGTAAGCATTCTGGGAGGGGAGAAAGATTTTTTAGGGATAAAGGATACTGATACATGACTCTTAAGTTACTTACACAAAAGTGTCCTATAAAATTAGTCCTGACAACAGCCAGGATGAACTCAAGCCCTGAGAAAATGTAATCTAAAGGGGTTCTTTAGGGCTCTCACACATGCTACTATGGTCATGCTTCATCATTGGGTGTCATCCTGTTCCCTATAAACCAGGATGGGCTCAATCATATTCCAGTGTGAACATTGGATATTTTTTCCAAGGGGGTCCAAAAGTTTACATAGTATTACCTACAGTTCACCGGAGTTTCCTTTTATTGGTTGTGCCTTTGGTACGGTTAAAAAATCGGAAGGGGGGGGGGTGTTCAAAAACGGTTTAATGCCCCTATACCCAAATTTCTATCCACTTGTGTCAGCCCTGCTTTTTAGGCTACTACAGGTGCTCTGGACTAAGGGCCCGATTTATATTTTTCAGACAGAGTAATCTCCATTGGCCTCGCAGAAGACTTAACATCCGCCAGGCTGAGACTACTCCACCCACCAATTTTAGAAATGATCGCAGAGACAGTGTTTATTTTTAAAGCATTGGCAGGAACCACCATCACGGCAGTTCCTGTCAATGTTGTTTCGAGTTTGGTGCAGGGCTTTGTCAACATGACAGAGCCCTTCACCAAACTGTTTAATTTTTTTTATTAAAAAAATAAAATAAAAAATAAGTGGGATTTTCTGCTTATAAAGAAAAGATAACATACTCCTCTTGCCACGGGAGTCCTTTCCCATGGAGACAGGAGCAATTAGCAGTTTTCATTGCCCCTTTCCACCAGGGTTTTACTAGCTGTGATAGGCAGTGAAAATTGACCTCTAATTCTGCCCATTTAAATTAAGTGGGTGGAATTAGAGGTCTGCCTCCCATGGCCCCTACTCCGTAGTGTCATCAGAGGGGTTTAATCACAGCAGAGACAGGGTAGTCTCTGCCTTGATTCAACCTACAGTTCGACAACGTCTAAATCAGATTGGTGGGCCAATACCTTGGCGGTATGTATACTCCGTCGCCATATCGACGGAGTATGCATACAGCCCAGATATAAATTAGGCCCTAAATCTGCATTGGCCTGTGCTCAAATGTCTTTGTTTTGTTCTGGTTCTTGCTCTTCCTTTGCACTCTAAGGTCTAATTCACACCGTGAACAACACATAACATGCAATGCAATAATTCTAGAAACAGGCCTACTTGCCTGTTTTCTGGTTGTAGTGCATATATAAATGCCTCTTATCATCACATTCATTGCAGACACAAAAAAACCAAGGTAGATGACTACATTATTTCATGGTTTTTCTGTACAAGCACAGGTCACATCACTAGTACTGACACTGCATGCATAGGAACACACTTGTATGCTTATAAATACAATAGTTATTTCTTGTAATCCAGCTTTGCATTCAGTACGATATATAGACCAACATACATCACGCTCTTGTGAATATATCAAGAGTTGCACTGCACACTCCATAAAATAACTGCACTTGTGGGAGGTGAGAATACACATTAGCATGAACATATTATTACTCCATTTCCCTACCCTTAGCTGTGCCCATTCACCCCTCATACGGACAGTAAAAAACTCACATCAAAGGAAACATGCCGCTTGTTATACCTAGTGTTCCGCTGCACTGCGTTGCACTGCCTGTGCTGGTGCTTGGCTTTCATTGCTCACTTTCTTTTGAAGCATTTCTCCTGCTCTGTATCGCCCATCAAGTGTTGTTGGAGACGGGGCTGCACTCTCCAGTGTGTCTCACTTTTTTGTGCATCACATATGGGGTTAGGTGATTTGGAGGCATCATGGGAGTAGTGGTTTTGTTTCTTACCATCGTCGTGCCTCATTCTCCCACTTTGTTCATTGTTGAAGTTGTATCCTTTTGAAGGGGTGCCCAATCTGCTTTTGATGAGTTTGCGGAGATTTCCACTATTTTCTCTTGAAATATTATAATGTTATCTTCCCCTATCAATCCCCTACAAATAGATTGGTGGGGAGTTTTTATACTCTATATTACGTATGTGTTTATTGAAATATTCCCTCTCCTGGGTGGGACCTCATCTTCATCCTCATACTACCTCCTTACCTTTATCCTTCAAATGCTTTCAGCTTCATGTTCCATCATATATTTTTTCCTTCCTTAACCACTCCTCTTAATCTTGCCCTTTTTCTGTCTCTCTTGATAAATCCTACCTGCTCCAGTAATATGCCTTCCTGTCCTATTATCGCTATTCTTCCCCATCTGTCTCATATGTCTCGCTTTCCTCTTGCACATGAACATATATGCCTTCTCTATCTCTCTATCTCCTCCTCCCTTCATCTCCAACCATTTCACAGTTTTTCCTGACCCCAGACCTCATCTTCCTTCTTCTTATCTTACTCCTCCTTACTAACCTCTATCTGAAATCTTACATCTCTCTGTCCAGTTCCACACATTGGTTTCTTCTCTCCCTTCCACTCCCTCCCTGGCTTGCCCACTGATCCCTTCCTATAAATACTTCAACTTACCATAAGGCCTCCATCTACCTTCTTCCCTTTCCCTCTAGCTTGTACCTCTATCCATTGCCACACTCCAGCTTCTTTCCCTTCTTCTGCTCATCCCTGCAAATCTCTCAACGGTATGTCCACTTCAACTTTTGCCTCATTTCTCCTTTAATCTCTTCTTCCCCTGATTAATGAATCTCTTCCTTTTTACATACTTTTCTACTCCCTCCTTCTCATCTGTATTCCATTGAGCTCTTTTCCTCCATCACAATTGATTTTCACTTCCTTTCTCCATCTTTATTTTTCTATCACAATTTAATTTGTTCTCATTCTATTAACCACTGCTTATTTATATCTTTTCTACTTTCTACTAACCTCTTTCTAGCCATCTGTCTTCTTCTGTCACATTTCCCTTTTCCTCCCTTATTACTACCATTTTGTTTATGTGTTGAATCCTCCCCTTCTATGCTTCTCTCTTCCTGCCCCTCTCCCTCCTTTTTTCCCTCAAAGATAATGCACTTCCCTTTTTTTACACAACCTTCTGCTCTACTCATTTCACTATTTCCCTAATCTGTTTTAGACCTTTCTTCATCCAAGCTGTCAGGCTTACTACTCCATCCTTCATTTATATGACTTCAACTTCCTCTCCGTTCCACATTCCCTCCCTACCTTTAGTTTTTCCTCTTCAATTTCCAACATTAAGTTCTTATTCATATCCCCCCTGCTGCTCCCCTCCTTGCCATATGCTTTTCTCCTCCTCATTTCATCTCCCTCTTGATCATTTTCCCTCTACATGACTTCTCGCACATTCTAATTTATCGTACATCCCACTTACATCCTTTCAGAATCTCCTTTGCCTTACTCCCTCTTTCTTTTCCTCTTTCTCCTTCTTTCAATTTCCACCATATTATTTTCCCTCCTTCATTTTCTACTCTCTTCCTCCTTTCCTCACCCCCTCCATATCTTCCTCTCACCTCATTCCCATTGGTTAGTTTCCTCTATTTCAACTCGTAATACTTTTGCCGTCCCACTATACAACCAGTTCTCGGGCCCTCGCTAATAACTAAAAAGAAAGACAGCCAATCACTTGTAATGTGAATGTAATGTAAATTATTTCAGACTATTACTTTATGCTTAGTTTTTACTTCTACTACTTGACCTTAGTTAAGAAATAATTTTTGCTTTTTTTATTTGACTTGATGATACTCTTGATTGGATTGAATCAAGTATTTATTAATAATTGCAAACAGTGTAACCATTTTTGACTAGAACAACTTGCAAACCTCACAATATCCTCAATTCTGGGTTTCCAGGAACCGTGCCCCATAAATATCGCACATTGTGGCTTTTTGTCGTAGTTCATAGATGTTGAGAGTTCAGTCTATTTCTATAAAGAGACCAACGGACCAGTGATTTTAGCTCAAGGCTCAACGAGCAGATGAAACTGGTGTGATTGTGGCATTTCTTATCTATTCAAAATCTGATTAAAGAAAATATCCCAATTAGAGGTGATTTTCAGAATACCCCTCAAATTTAACCACCTATTTTTATGTGTATGCCCATATGGTTGTATGGCAGAACCACTCATGCTTTACCTTGCATGCCTTTGCAATGTGGGCATTCTAATGAACACGTCATTTCCACGTGTTGCCTTAGCACTCAAGTTGTTACAACGACTTGCCTTAGGGACGCCCTAGACTTTGGACTAATATAATTTACTATTCCAACTCCAGTTTGTGTAACAGTAGGGAAGGTGTTGGATTTTAAGTCCAACAATGCGTTCCTTAGAGCAAGTCATTGTAATGACCCGCATGCTTAAGGAGTAATGATACGTTCATTGTAGTATTTGAATCAATGAGAGAGAGAGGACTAGATAGGCTAGACCGTATCCCCTGAATTATGTATATATATCAATAAGGACTAGCTAGTTAAAGAGGATTTAGGAGACTCAGGTAGGTACGTCAATAAATAAGGAAAAGCACGGGTGTGCTTCAATGCCAGGTGACTGCGGAGCTGGTATGTTGCTGAGTGTGCAGTGAAAAGGGTAAGAAAGGTGAAGTTTTAAAAGCTATACAGGAGGTCCCAGCACCCGAGGGTTACTTATCTTTAATGAACTGGGCCTCTGTTAGCGGATAAAAAGGCAAGAAGACGTAGATTGGATTGTTAATTATGACCTCCAACGCCTAGTGTGGTCTACATGTTTCAGCCAGTGCCTTGTAGATTTTAAGCTGGCTTTCCTCAGGACCCTTTTCAGTGCACACTCAGCAACATACCAGCTCCGCAGTCACCTGGCGTTGAAGCATTCCCGGGGCACATTCGGTGCCACTGTGGTGGGCCCGATTATGAAGCATGCCACCGACTAGGTCGGTGGGTGAGGGCATTATAAGGAAAACAGTGCTTTTCCTTATTTATTGACGTACCTACCGGAGTCTCCTAAATCCTCTTTAACTAGCTAGTCCTTATTGATATATACGTTCATTGTAGTGCCTGCATTGTAAAGGCACTGTGTGGTTCTGACTGGATGGTAAAGGGTGTTTCCCTGCCTGCACAGGGCAAGAGTTTTGGACTAACATATAAATAAAGCATTACAGTTAACTGCAGCTCTGCATGGAAGTAAATTGTTTTGGCCAAAGTTCTACCTCAGGAAATTGCCAAATGTGTTTGCTTATACTAGAAAATGAAACCCTTTTTCAATTTTAATGCATCAGCATAGCCTTTCTATAAGTAAATAATCAACCTTGCTGATACACATTTTTCTTTTCAGCTCTGGTAAAATTTTAAATAACCTTCAACCTAGCTATGACTGCAGTATCCAAGCATGAGCAAAATGAAGTGAAGCCTCTACACCTGGCTGTCATCAGGCTTCTATAATAGCACTCAGAGGAGAGACAAAGGGTCAGAATCCTTCTAGAAGATTCCCTCTCCTTAACAACAGAAACTGCTGACTCACCTCCCCTTCCCCAGTGTCAAGCAAATGGCATTATTTAGGAAGAGATAATTATCAGACAGTTGCTAACAGGTCACAGCTGAATAACTAAGGCAGCACTGTCTCCCTCCTCTCACACTTCACTGTCTTCAGTGCTAGAGCAGGAAACTTTAGCTTAAAATAAGTGCCATCATTTACACTAGACATTAACACAAAAATGCTTAAAAGAATGAAAAGTAGGAACATGTGCCTTTTCTTAAACGTGCAGAATTAACATGTAGCATGATTTTTTGTTTTAAGCACTAATTTGTATTGTAATTACATTACTAGGTCACACTAGACCTCATTCATCGTTCTATCTTTCAGTTAATGTTCTTCTTTAATAAATAAATGCATTTAGGAAATGCTAATCTTAGCGATATTTTTGATAAATGATTCACACTTCACTCGTTTAAACATGTCATCTGTGTAGAATGTGCCGACATTAAAATGTATTTCTTCTTTTCCTAAGCTACATGTTCTCATTGTATTTAGGGCCTTACTGTGAGTTTGGTGGTGGGGGAGCTAACCCGCACTGCTCCCGCACTGCCAAACCTGTGTGGAAACTGCCCGCCAGCTCAGGGGTTTTCTCCTGGTCTGGTGGCCGGTCCTTTGACATTTCCAGGGCAGTGCCTATGAAATATGTAAATCAATGGGAACATCAAAGGCAGTACCTGCACAGCATGGACTGCTGCAGCCCATGCTGTACAAAAGGGGGTGGTGATGGACGGAGCATCTGAATCAATCAAACACTCACACCCAGTCAAAAGATCTGGGTTTAATCCATCACCGTTCTTTAGCCCACTCTGCCACCCCAGTTCAGACATGGCTATATGCAAATCAGTCTGACCCTGTGCCTCATGGGAACAGTCCAGCCTGAACTGCCAAGCCATGTCTTCCCTGGACCGGAAACAAGCTTCTGAGGACCGGTTTCTGGCATTCCAGCCATCTTCAGCCCGGCTTGCTTAAATCCAGTGGCAAAGTGAGCAAGGGACTAATCCATCACCATTCTTTAGCCCACACTTTTGACTGGGTGTGAGTGTTTGATTGATTCAGATGCTCCGTCCATCACCACCCCCTTTTGTACCGCAGCCCATGCTGTGCAGGTACTGGGGTGCCCCCCTGTGTGTATCCAAATGGCGTGAGGTACCAGGGGGCCATGTAGGGACCCCTTTGTTTCCTCTCTACCATGAAAACCGAGGAAAATCGTAATATGCTTGGCAGGACCACCGCCGCCCCACCAAGCATATTGTGGCCTCAGGGCTGCTGCGCAACTGCCAGGGAACAACGGTTCCCTGGCAGTTACGGCAGTCCCATGGGGGCCCCTACCGCCCTATTCGTAATAGGGCTGTCAGGAGCCCGCCACCAGGATTCTGGCAGTCCGTGGAACACCAGACTCATAGTAAGGGCCTTAGTTATTGTCTAGGTGCCACATGTTCACAGTGCTGAATACTGAATAGTGTATTAAAACAATAATGCTCACATGAAGACGTGAATCTCTTGACCTAATATCGTAGGTTACAACTAGAATGTTCCTGTCTTTAGAATAGTTCATTGTTACACTGTGGAATACTGAATAGCTAATAGTTTAGACTGTAGAGTTCTTCTCAGAACTCAGAGTGAAGCTAACGCACATTAATGTTTAGTAACTAAGTTGACACTTACAGATAGCACCATGCCGATTTTGTACATTTACATTGTGAATAAAGAAAGAAGCAGCAGACTATCGGACTATACTTCCTCATTGGCTTAAGTTGACCTAGACCCAGCATGGATTGTCTATGTGTTTTGTGTGTATTATATACGCGTTCATAGTTAGAATTAGAGTGTGCTGCCCAGACAGGTCCAGACTATTCTTCTGTGACCATTTCTATTTCCCTTAGCAATTGTTACTCTGTTCGCTGTGAGCTGCTGCTGATAGTGATCTCTGTCATCTATGACTTTGTGGGTGTGTATTTTATGGCTACTGCTGTGGCTCTTTACTTCGCTTAATTTTGAACAGTTATTACTGCAACTGTTTGTTGATGCTGATTTGAGAAAATAGACTGTATGTGAGTTTCTGGAACTACTTTTCATGAGGATTTCTGCTTCTATCTGATTCCATTTTTATGCTCCTTTAAATATTGCTCTTTTTCAAAAGGATTCTTTATGGGTTCCAGTATGTTAGAATATGCTTAAAACAGAATAGGGAAATTTCGGTTATAAAACACGCTAAAAGTTCTTGATTGACTCTAACCATGATTTTCTTGATATTTATGTAAACAAATTTATCTGATTTACTAATTTGAATAAAGAGACCAAAGCAATATACTAGACTCTTATCGATTAATAAAGGTTTTCAAACTGATCTAAAACTCTCATATTTGACTGAAATAAATTATTAAATTGATGATGTCTATTGAGATGTTTTCGATTGCTGCTACATTCTAAAATGGTGACAAAGATCCATTGCAGGGAAGAAGATTTTGGTGCAAAGCTGAGCGACCCCTATTGTAGGAGGTTTCTATGCCAGCATCCGCTACACCTTCTAGCTCAGAAATACAAGTACTACACTTTAACTGTATGTGGAGTTTGTACCTCAACTTCCATCTTGTGCTATATTTTACCATTGGTATCCATAATGGAATCCACTGGCCTCTGCAGTCATACACTCATAAACATTATAGAATTCTACTGCTTGTCATCAATCACACAATACATACTCAACTCACACAGAGGGATGTCAGTTCAGGACCTGGGCATTACATTCAAGTGTAACTCTAAATGCTTGGGGTCTGTAGGCATCACATTTATCCATAAACAGAAAAAATGTCTTGTCAGTTCTATTAATCATAAAATGGTACACTGCTGAAAGCACTTAATGTATATGACACGTAACAGAAGTCCCATGTCAACTAGGAGCACACTTAGGGAGCCCCTCTAGCCCACATAGCTATGCTGATGATGTGAGAACTATGATGGAAAACCATGGTGAAAATCAAGCCTGGATGCATGATTATCATTGTGTTGGCCAAAAATATCAACAAATCAGATAACTTACAACTGGGATACTCAGGCCAGGGAAGCAAACTACGTCTGGCTGACATTTTAATTACACCAGAGAAATTAGATTCATTTCAGAAAATGTAAATTACCGAAAATTAAGCGATTATGCCTGTTCACATAATTTAGAGTAATTTGGCACAAAAAGCACGCAAGAAAAGAGCTCAAGTGGCTGCTGGCTACTGCTGTTCCTGTTCTGTTGCATTTACCACAATTTTCTTGGCACAAAATGCATACTTGTGTTCATTTTGGATGTACGCGTGCATTTTTGCACTAAGAAAATATCACTAAATGAAGGGCTACATTCCTCGCCTAATTCCATGTAATCATGCATAATTATTCCTAATTATACAACAGCAAATTACAGGATTTATGCCTACCTATAGTGCAAAAATGTAATGCCATTCATGGGATATACCCATTCCAACATGAGGCCACGCAACTGAGTATTTATGTGGTGCCAGTAATTAAAAGGAGGGGGCAAAGGTAGGATGAGTACAAAGATGCTCAGTCCTAACAGATAGGTGCTATTTATTATAGACCCTAGCTAGCTCATGTCCGATGCACTTCTTTCATTGTAAAATAAAATCTGCACTCCCCTTTCAACAAAGGAAATCCGGAAATACCTCTTAACGTGTTTTATAAACGTTAAAGTCAATTATATGTGTAATAGAAAATATTGCACTATCATTTCGGATCCAATACACTTCGAAGGAACTAAGAGTGCTTTTGGGTAACTTTTTCAAACTATAACTACTAACTACAAAAAAACTAAAAAGAACTATCCTGTGATCTTTATTAAAAGAATGCCATGGAAACAGGTTTCTCTTCTCTGCAGTAATGTACACTAGCAGATTGTGCACATATGTAACAACCCACATAGTTTATGATTAGCTTGATATAATAAGAAGACATTCATTCTACCCAGCAGTCATGGAATCTAAAATCCAATGAATGTAGTCAGATGCCACATGTGGTGTGATATATTCACTGTTCTGAAAAACATGCTTGGGATTCTATTTACTTGTTCAAATTCACCAGATTCCAGTCCCAAGGATGATGTTGTATCTGTAACAAATTGACCTTTTTCTTTTTGGATTGTGTAGAAAAGTGTACGGAAACTGATTACAGTCTTTAAATCATGGCTTATTCCAATCAACCATCATTAAAAATTAGGCGATTTCTTTTTGTTCCTATTAGCTGTAAATTATCTCAAGTAAAATGTACTTTGATACTCATGTCAGTTTCACAAAACTATGCTTTTTCAGTGGATGTGATTCAAGTTTTGTGAAGCCCCAAAGCTAGAACAAGGGCTTTTTAAAAATGTTGCTTTACACATTTCAATGAGTGACTACCCCGTACTGTGAGACATTCTCATTTCTTACTTCACCCCCAAGTTACAGTAAAGGCGTGTTCTTTATTTCACACCTATATTTACAAATATTCACTGCTACTAAATGTGGTTCTGGAAAACATCTTTTTATTTCCATTCAGCTGTCTAGATCAAAAGCACATATAATTACATTCATTTGTAGTATTGTCCATGGTCATTAAAAAGTGCTTGGAAGCTGCTACCCCTGATTTGCTCTTTGCTGCCTCTGCTATTGCCCTTGTTACTCCTGGTACCAAGGGTCATAAAGGCAATGGCAGGAGAAGAAGGGTGTGCCCCCTGAGTATCAATTCAAGAATATCGTGGACAGAATATCGAAAAAAATATTGATAACTAAGTAAGTAGGTATGTAGATGTGGAGTTAGGAATAGTAAATCTATACTTCCCCATATGCACCCACCTTTCGATATCTTGTTCCACAAATTCTGTCTTTGATGTTAGTATTACACAATATTGTTGGCGTCGATATTCAGTGGCATAATCGAGCAAAAGTGAACAGGGCTCCAAGAGCCTACCAAATATTTGAAGTTTCACTGCTTGCCCATTTCCAAGCCCTCCGGCAGTGATTAGGAGCTTGATGAGGCACTAAGGGAGGACGCGAGGTCAACCCTATAATGTATTTTATGAGCAAAATGTGAATGACATCGCCTCTGCTATACACAGCACATTGAATAATAAGTGCCCTGGATATTGAAAATGTGGTACTTGTTGCTCTCAGATATCAGCTAATACAAGACCAATCCAATTACGATGCTTCACTCCAAGACAGTGCACCCATGCCCCCTAGAGTACACTTGGTTTTTCTTGACTTCAAGAGACCAGGCAGGGCAGCACCTGGTGACAACGCAGACGATACTACCAGATTCTGTGCATATGAATATTCATGTGCTCTTGACAATGGGGTGTTTTTCATTTTTCTATCGTGCTACCAGCAGATTGATGAGATATTACAACTACTAGCGACCTAAATTGCTCTACAGTTTAATTGCTAAATGGTCTGGAGGGTGGTGGTGGTGGGGGGGGGGGGTTCAGGATGGATTTAAGCAGGAAAATTAATGTTCCTGCTATCTGTCTGGTATCTCATCACTCTAGTTGTGCATAGCCAAGGGAATAATGAGCCTCTGAGTAAGAGTTTGCAACAAATGCAGTCTCCTCTTCACTTTATCACATAAGCAGGGAATCTCTGAGGGTACGTTTATAGAGATGAGCATGTAAAAGATGAGAATAAGACAACTGGCTCAATTCAGGAACATAGTGATCATGGAACAGACCTGCTTTGATGCCTTTTCCTCACTGACTCAGAAGTAGGAGTTGCATTAATGCTCTGAATATGAATGTCTGGGTCATTAATAAGCTGAGCATACAAATAAGCATCCTAAGTGCTTAAAGCCTAGCACATGTCCACAGACTTCTGCAGTTGCTTGGCATTCCTACATTATTTTTCTATCTTTGTTTTGGTTTTAACTTTAGTGATTGGTACACTCAGTTTCAATGTTCTTGTCAGTTTGCCTTTGTAGGACTCGCCTACAAACTTATTCAGCCAAGGGTAAGTCTAATTGTTTACAATATGTATAGAGTGGGCTGTGTGTCAGCCCCTTGCTTATTAGTTTGTCTTGCCCAGGAACATTTTGGTCTCACAGTGGCTCTAAGGGCAAAGATGAGTCTATTCTCTATACTCTTCTCCTATTGTGCAGAGCCAATGGTTCTACCGTTCAATTATTTCTGAAAATTGAACAGAGTCAAATCGTCTGCAAGACCCACCCAATTTTTCCTTCCACTTTCGTGGCTTAAGAGACGTACAAAAACGGGAATTGACAAAGCCTGTAGGTTTTGTGTTAGCTGTCATCCTGTTTGGTTTGGAAATGCTTGCTTTCTTTAGGCAATTTTTTAATTCAGATTTATTGTTGAAAGGGCTGTTAGGACCTTGCTCATATATATAAAGAAGTATTTGCAATGCAATAGGTCTCACATTTACGCGAGTTTGAGCTATTGACATTGGAAATAATGTTTTGTTTTTTTAAACATGAATAAAAGGCATTGTTATTCACAATGCCAATAGCTGAAACTCTCATAACTGCGAGACCTATTGCATTGCAAATTCTTGTTAATATACGTAAGGCCAACGACATAGTCATTCACAAAAGTCTACCTGAGCAACTGAAAGTGTTTTCAAGGTTTTTTCGATGATGGCATCATTACCTGTCACCAAATCATTTACCTCCCATATCACCACCTTTATTTGCACCTGCAAGGATTTTCAACGTACAATTTCTGGCAACCACTTGTTTGTCTGTGTCTTCCTTTCTGTTTATTTTGCCTTGTGTTTATTTCCTGATCCTTCCCATACTCCTAACTCTGCTTTACTATGATTATTATGACGTGGAGCACATCTTAATAGTTCTCCTAGTTAATTTGCTTTCATGGCATTTACCAATTTCCATGCACGATGTCTGCAAGTGTTCACTGGTCATTGCACAGACAGATTTCCATCTACCCTTCAATTAGTTACTGGTAATTGCATTACTCCCAGCACGTTTTCAACATATTTAATTGAACCCCTCCCTCCCATCCTGCTAGAGACAGGCAACTGTATACTATGCCTAAGGGCCAAAGGTGCCGACTGTGGAGTTGGGGAGCCAGGTTCGAGCCTGCCGTCCGCTATACTGTGATTCTGGGCAAATAACTTAATAACCCAGAGCCTATAAAAAATTAATGTGTTCTTGTGTAACGTAATTGGTGCTATTAGATTCATATCGGTGTTTCACAGATGTGATTATGTCACCTTCTGGGAATTGTAGTTTTGTACGGTGTGTAGTGCTGTAAGTGGCAATGTACTAATGCAGACTATTCATTGTCACAAGAGGGTTCTATATAGATGGCCGAGGAATTCTGCAGCTCTGCTTAGGTGTAGTTGCAGATATGGGATCCTCTGACTCCATATTCAGACCCCCCATGTTGCTAAGTTTGGTTGTTAAACTAGTACTGAGATGCAACCTTAGCCCATACAATATTAATAAGTGTGAAAATGACAAAATAATGAACACATCGTATCAGAAAACATACCAAATTATACCACATATTTTGCCTTTTCTTGCCGCATAATTTGGTCCTCCTATGTTGCACAATTCCAGCTGCCCTATGTATAACCTTGAGACAATCCTAGGTATTTAGCCAGTGGCCAACGCATTCTTTGTACTGAAACAGAAAAGCTACATTCCGTGGCATTCAAAGTACCTGCAGATCCTACCAATGACGGGATACACCAGGAGGCAAACACAGACCAGGTGAATAACTACTTCAGGCTCAGAGCATTTCCCCTACCCAGGCCATGAAACCCTTAAAGGTACCAGCCAAGCACCCTCGATGCAGAAGACCACCCACATAACTGTTCTCTCGTCCCTTATTGCAGAGACATCTCTCTGCCACTATTCGCCCTTTTACCCGCATTGTAGAAGTCTTCTACACCCACTTGGTCGGCCCCAGTTCCAGATTCCCCCGCCGCAGGATGCACACTGTACCCCCTAGCCCGCCACAGGCCTCCTGCTAACAGAGCAGGGAGGGTGGGTCCGGACCCGTGTCCGGTACCACCAGCACCACTGTGGGGGGCCATGCAGGGGCCCCCGGAGACGGGGTGCTGGTCAGCTCCGTAGAAACATCCTGACAGCAGCTGGCAACTGACAAATAAAATCATGGAGTCTGGCTGCAGGTGGCAGAGTGCTGCGAGACGTGCTCCTCACAGGAGCGTCTGCAGTGGCAGCGGCACCAGGCTGGCATGCGGCTTGCCCGCGCCCCATAATTAGAGCATCCCTGGCTTGGGAATAGGATTAACGCATCCACGCAGAACTTGAACAAACAGCTGGACAGGAGTATGATTCCTGCCGAGGAGGCGGCCTGGAGGAGAGGCTGGCATCCACAGGACGGCACTTCGAAAGGAGGAGCTGTGTCGAGGCAGGCACAGCGCTTTGAAGGGCCAGGCACGCTGATGCAGAGAACAGCGCTTCAAGTAGCTGGGAGAGGTTAGCGCTTCAAGGAGCTGGGAGTGGTTAGCTCAGAGAGCAATGCTTTGAAGAGCTGGGACAGGTGGGCGCAAAAAACAATGCAGAGAATATCGCTTTCAAAGGCTGGGACAGGAGGTGCAGAGAACAGCGCTTCGAAGAGCTGGTACAGGTTAGCGCAGACAATAGCACTTCGAAGGGTGGGGGCAGGCTGATGCAGAGAACAGCGCTTTGAAGAGCTGTCCCTGGGAGTCCCCCTCATATGGCGCTGCCTCACTGCTGCTGCAGCGGGGAGGAGGGACATTAACGTTGGCGTGAAGGCAGCGTGATTGTAATAGAGGCCCAATCAGAGAGCCGACTGTCGCGTGTAAACAGCATGACTGATAAGAAATGTAGTCACATGCAGAGACGCCGTAGACTTGGTGTCCCAAGGGCTTGTCCATAAAAACTATAGGGCAGTAATGAAAGCCCCTGCACAGCGATAAGAAGCCAGAGTTTAACATAAATATTGACGTTGCCCAATAGAAAGCATGGGCGGGAGCAAAAGTTCTTCTCCTAAAATCCCTCTGCCCCAATAAATCTCTTGCTGCGCGAGCAATGCTGCGCCCTGCAATGCAAGGCGCGAGACCTAAAAATGACTAAATTAAAAAAAGATGTATTTTGTCTTGGAAAGAATGCGCTGCCATAATAGTCCACAGCACTGAAAGGAACTACTTTTCATGTGGAAATGCACCTTGTGAAAGAGCAGAATGACATTACAATGAAGCAAGTAAATGGCTTAGGTGTGCCAACCCTTTGCCTCATATGCTGTAGTGGGCACAAGAAACTTATGAAAGACACATCAACATATCAGTGGATAAAGACGGCTAACTGAAAGCCCATGTAAGCATATTATATTTATAATTGTTATGTTATGTTAGTAAAGCATGTGAATACTTCTATGGCAACATGAAAAGCCAGGTTTTGAGTTTTGTTCCTGAAAATGTAGATTTCAGTGATGCTTTTCAATAGGAGTGGAAGTTGATTCCAGGTAGAAGGCACTAGGTAAGAGAAAGTTTGACTACCTGACCAAGTTATTTTGATGAGAGGAACTGTCAATTTTGAAATCTCACTTGATTTAGGAGGATGGCAGAACAGAATGTAAAAAGGAACAGCAATGTGCTCCGTCCAGATAATAACAAAAGGAGGGATGATGGTGATGGATGGTTTATTGCAGAAGACAAAATCAAGCAAATGGTACACTTTCTGAGTGGGTAGAGTGGAAAGCAGAGCCAGCCCAGATGGAATGGCGGAGTCACAAAATGTAGAAGTATTTGCTTATTTCTTTCATCAAAGTGAATATTTAGATCTAGCAATGTAAAATGAGACAATTTTAGGGAAAAAGAAGCTAACAAGTTTGGAGGGTGGATAGAGAAATTGATCTTCGGACCTGGAGGTCTATATATATAGGCTCCTGTCAAAGAGGTGATGTGGGAAGATTCAAGACTGAGTAACTGCACATCACAGTTGTAGAAGCAAAATGTCTTGCTAACTCCAGGCCTAAAAAGCATTGCCTGAGCTAATATGGTTCAGGGCCAATACCTATTGGCTTTCTTTGCTACTTAGATATCAGCAATTTCATTGGAAACTGAGCTTATATCCTTTCTCGTAGTCTTTTGCCGGATTTTGTACTATGCAGGCGTGTCACAGAGCTCGGGTAGAAACACCCTAGGTATACACCAGACAAATCTGCCAAGATGTTTCCTCTCCTTTGATATAATCTCATTCATAATGGTTCTCCTTCTATTCTCAACCATGCCCAGTTAACAATAATGAGATGAAGTGCACTTTCTAACCTCTCTATATTATTTTGTGAATTTTTCATAGCCCTCTCACTATTTGGCCATGAAAATGTGTAAGTTTCCGACTGGTGCAGTGCATATATTGCCCTAAACTTCGCTTGGCAACCTTGATTAATCAATTTGGTGAATGTCATTTTACCATCTTTATCCCTTCACACTTTGATTTCTCTGCAGTGCAAGGACTCGTAGATCACTATTCCTATTCTGATGGCCTTCTTTCGCCTCCATTCTACTACTACTACTTTCCAATATTTCAGATAATTTGCCTAGAATGTCACTTCTCTTTTCATGCTTGACATGACTTAAGAGTTGGGTTCTGCAGCAACTGGGGACAGGTGCCTTGGAGACCTGGTAGCTCCATATAACATGTTCTCTGTTTTGTAAAAGTCTATCAATTTACAGTCAGGGGCTCACTGTTTTGTTCTATTTGAATACTGGCAATCTTTCTTCTCCCAATTGACATTGTTTACTGTTTCTTTATGTTCGAGCGTCCTTGTTTAGGGTATTTTTGTGCCCTTGTCTAAATGTCATTTTCGCAGTTATCTCCTGATATATGATTATGTATGTTTTTTATGGACTATATCAACTTATTATTTTGTTTCCAAGCCCAGGGATTGCCTTAGGCATGTGCAAGCTGTGCACCAGCGCAGGGCCACCAAACCCCAGGGGCCACCACGCCAATATATATCCTTAATATAATAATCCTCTGAGGATGGATACATATTTGCGTGGTGTTCCCTGGCAGGGATTTGGTGGCCTCCGGCTCTGTTCCACTTCCAAAGACCCTGACCTCCACCTTCCTGAGCTCCGGGGCTCTGCCCCACCCGGACCCCCTCTTCTGCGGGCCCATACTTACGCTCCCTGCCCAGGGCCGCCATAAGCCTAGAGCGTGCCTGCCAAGCCATGCCATCATTGCCAGGAACGTTTTAAGGAATGGGTAAAGTGGGTTCTGGCCCAGGGTCCCAGCCTCGCAGGGGGTCGCCTGGCAGAGCCACCTCTTTTTTGTCTTGCCCTGATGACCTGGAATAGTTCTTAAACAGATTGCATTTTCCTGCAACTTCGTTTTATGTGGATGATGTGTGAGTCTATTATAGGCATTTTCAGAAAAATGTTGTTTGTTTCATGCAACATCCATAAATAAAGTTACTTTTAGATCATAACAGGACCTCACATCTGAGAAATGGGAGGGGGTCACAGATTATTTGCAGTAATATTAGTGAGCTGCTGCTGTGTTACAATATTGAAAACACACAATTACTATTCCTGAATGTTATATGCATAACATTTAGAATTTCGATCAGTGTGACTGTGCACTGTTAGTGACCCGGTCAAAGAGTTCATGAAAGAGCTGACACTGGATCATAAATTCAAATCTGTTGTCAACAGGGGCACCCAAAATATGTATGGTCCTGGGCCCTCAAGATCCTTAAGAGGTCCCTGATTATTGCAGAAGGCTGATTGTGGCTATTTCTGTAATACTGAATTGTTTGATTCCTCTGCAGATTCATCTGCAAGTGTGTTGAATGGGTAGAAACCTTATTTGCAGTCATTCTGATGGCAAAGGTGAGAACCTCCAGTTCCCCTGCTAATATTATACATGCACAGAGGAAGTATGTCTCTGCCACTGGAAAGGTTGTACACCTTTTCTGGATGTATTACGGTGGGGAGGAGCCAGAAGGGCCCCAGAAATGACGTGGGCCTGAGTGTCAGCAGAAGAGAGGTGCAGTTCGGGTCTACTCTCTGTGTTGTATGGGACCTTAGTACCATGGTAAAAGAGTGTGGGCTCACTGTTTTGTTCTATTTGAATACTGGCAATCTTTCTTCTTGACCTTGATTATGTGGCCATGGCGGACTGACCACGACAATTGTTGTGACAGACACAGCATGTGTGTGTGTTTGGTGGTGCAAGACACAAGACCATAGGAATTTGCTACTGCCACCTCCTAGCGGATGTATATTACTTAGGGATCCCAAAATTACAAAGGTAACCACACAATTTTACCAAGCCTGGGGACAGGTGGCATACCAGTGGCTGTCCTAAGCCACCCAGACTACCCAGTTGCTGAATCAATACCAGTCTAGCAAGAAAGGGAACTTGGATTTAATGCATACAATAATCGATGCCACATAAAAGTTACCTTTACAAAATGACCAGAAGTTTAATTGGCAGATTACTGCTTATCCTAGGTAGCCTATATGCGGTTATGCCAAGTTGAATTTGCCACAGGTTCATGGGCTCGCCAACAAATTTGGCTTCAGAATGTGCACGGCTGCCTCCAAAAGGGGAGCCTTTGAAGATGAGCATGGAGGAAAGACTACAGTCTCCAAAGAGTTTGGATCCCCATTGGTCCTGTGCTCATGGCGATGGACTTTCCACTGAGACAGTCTGACATCATTAACCCTTAGGAGCTGTTTATCCTAAATAAATCGCTCATGATAGGCATCATTGGGTGTCAAACACAGAAGACAGTTCTAAGCAAAAGTGAATCCTATTAACATCAGTCCAAGCACTGCCTGACCTTTGAAAAACTAATAAAAGGAGGTTGGGTTCGAGTAAACTGGAAGCCTCAAAAGCAGCTGTCGTGCAATGACCCTGAGAGCCACAGAACAAAGACAACGGCCTCTCTCAGGGTTCACCCCCACGGCCCCACCCTTGTAGCGCCAGTAGGTAGTCGGATGAGCAGGGGAGGCAAGAAGTCTGCAAAGGCTTGGAAGATTCAGCAGGCCTGTCCAAGTAGTTAGATTTCTGCCCAATTCCCAGGGAACTGAAAATACCTGGTTCTAGGAGAGCTCTCACACTCTGCAGCACCGCCCTTAGTGGACATTCCATTTAATTGCACTGTCCCAGACCGCGCCCCAATATTGTCCTGGACATGCCAAAGACACCAAGTCGGAGTCCGTAGCAGTGATGGAGCCATTACAGGGCATTTAACAAGGCCCCGCATTTTATTAAGTGTTCACTTAGTGCAGTAAACAGAACAATGATCTTTTTTGCTGCTTTACTGTAATTTGGTTTGTTTGTGTTCTATCCTTTTCTTATATATCCCCTTATACAATCTCCCTTTCCATGTTTGTATTCAGTCGGTCCTTGCTGTAATATAGTGTTCTCTGCTTTTCAGTTTGAATTGTGAGGTACTGTTTTGCTACTACTGTGACGCATTAAAACAAATTAGTCTCTGAACGCGTGAATAATCTTAGTCTGATATTATCACCTATAGAGTTCCTCAGTATAAATTAAACTGCGTCATGGAATATCTTCTTTTGACCTCTTTCGAAAGGAGCACATAAATCCCTGTAAACAGATACAATAAAAAGATGTTCGCCTAAACGGAAGTGACGGAAAGAAAGTTAAAAGACACAAGGAAGTAACGCAGCCTGAATGAGTCAGCAGACTAGGGAGTTAGAAAAACGCCCGTGGCTGCAACGAGGAACATTTAAGGAGGAAAACGACAGTGTGAACGTGCTTTACTGACAAAGCACTGTTTGAGAATGGAGAATCTCACAGTTGCTTTAGCACGTGAAACACGCTGTTTGATTGTGAGGCAAAATGGCATCTGAGAAAAAAGTTTTACCATTCTGATTCCTCGCGCAAACGTCCCCATTGATCGCTGCTAATGTCTTTGCAGCCTTTTTGTGTCCACGCACCCTGAACGTTTTATTGGAAGTTTCAGGTTCTATAGTATTGATTTTTCCAAACAGTGATTGGGATATAAAAAGAAACAAAGGACTGGGTCTCAACGCAGGTGGTCTCCACGAGGACCATTGGAGAAGAGCAAGTAATGTGTCGGAGTTAACAACGTGATAGGAAGTAGCAGGCGCCCGGAGAACAACAGACATCCAGAAAGGGTCGCTCTGTCTCAAGCTCGTGTGACTGAGATGTTGTCAGACGCCCTCCACGTCCTGTTCTGTTGCTACCGTCAACTATTCAGACGTGTTTTTTTCTTTTCAACACAGCTGTGGCATCAAGCCCCTTGACGGATTTTACTGTGCTTCGCTCATATTCGTTTTACGGTGGGAGAATAATACTTGATTGAACTTTGTTAGGGAGAGGATGTGGCCTAACGGCTAGGGCAGTCGACCTCAAAGCAGGGGAATGGGGTTCGAGCCTCGACAGGGATGCTCAATATTCTGTAACTCTGGTCAAATTGCTGAGGGGGAGATTTACTAAGATTTTGTGCCCTGTTTGCATCACGAAAGTGACGCAAAACAGCGCTAAATATTTTTTGCAAATGTACTTTCCAGCACTAAACTTGTTTAGTGCTGGAAATAACATAAAAGTAATGCGTTACATTGTGCCATGGGGGCGAGCCAAGGGTGATGGGTTTATGGGCGTTCCCATGCAACCACCCAAGGTTTCTCACACTAAACTTAATTTACTAAATACAGTAGATTGGGTTCAGCGTGAGAAAACAGCGCCATTTTAAACTAGGTGCAAGGAATGGGAAATGCTTTAATTTCTCCTTCCTTTTCCGACTTTGCATGCATGCTGCATTGTGCAGCACGTATACAAAGTGGAAAAAGCTTTCCCTCATGTCTAGGCATAGTATTTTGTACAGGAAGTGTCCTGTACAAAACCTATGCTAGACTCACACACACCCTAGTGCACAGATTTCCAAACTGTGTGGCGCGACACGTTACTGTGTGCAAACTGGGCGAAAGCTGATCGAGTTTAGTGAACGGGGTAGGTGAACAGGCAATCAGCATATTTGTCCTTGGAATTAGGAGTGGCCAAAAAAGGCAAGTGAAACTGATAAACAGCAGACCTATCGTGTCCTGATTCAGAAATGTGGAGCAAACAATTTGCCCCCAGGTTTTTTAATCCAATTCCAAACAGGCCCAACAATCCTGTAGCACTGGTAAAGAGTAAAGATGCACATTTTGCCATCACCAGCCCATGTTTGGATGGCTGAAGGTTTGAATGCTAAAAGTAGGGTTCTGTCTTTCCTTGAAAGCAGCTGTTAACCTTGACAATGGTCAAACTGTGCACAACAGGCCTTGTTCCTTGTGGGCAGTCCCAAAGTTTTTATGGACTGCTGTTCAGTGTCTTTCAGTTATATTGATTTTTTCCCCCTGAAAGTGTGTGTGTGTGTGTGTGGGGCGGGGGGGGGGGGGGTTGTGTGTGTGTGGGGGGTTGTATGTGTGGGGGGTTGTGTGTGTGTGTGTGGGGTTGTGTGTGTGTGTGTGTGTGTGTGTGGGGTTGTGTGTGTTTGGGGTTGTGTGTGTGTCGGGTCTTGTGTGTGTTTGTGGTTGTGTGTGTGGGGGGGTAGTGTGTGGGAGGGTTGTGTGTGTGTGTGGGGTTGTGTGTATGTGTGGGGATGTGACTGTGTGGGGGGTTGTGTGTGTGTGGGTTTGTGTGTAGGTGGTTCGGGCTCACTCGCTCGTGTTACCGTGTCCATGAAAATCTTTTCACAAAAAGGTGTCACCAACATGAAAAGTTTGGAAAGCTGTGCCCTAGCGTCATGGCACTAAGGTGGTGCTTGGCGCACAGCAGCTGTAATCAGCGTCGGTGCACGGGAAAGGGGAGGAGAGAGCCATATCTTTGAAAATATGGCACTCTTCTGCTCCCTCTCTGTCACGCAAAGCTTGGCGATTTGGTAAATCTCCCCATGCCTAACAAAAATGAATGTGTTTGTCTGTAACGCAACTGGTGCTCATGTAAAGCGCTCTGATACCTTCAGGTCTACTTTGCGCTATATAACCCCCCCCAAGAATTTTTTAAAAATTGGTGGTGATAAATATTGGAGCACTGAAAAATATTTACAAAAGACCATGGCTAGAGAAGGACGTGTGCACATTTTGTATATAGGCACTCATGCCTACCGGACTCCCATAGGAAAACCTTAGTTCAAGCTCTGGTCATAAGCAGACTTGATTATTGTAACGGTCTTCTGGCAGGTGCAAATGAGGAGGTTCTAGACCGTCTACAGGTGGTACAAAATACCGCAGCTAGGCTGGTGTTAAATGTACCTCCTAGATCCCCCTCCAAACCACTACTTCAAAAACTACATTGGCTACCAATACGCCAACGTGTGAAGTTCAAGACCTGCTGCGTTATCCATAAGGGACTTAATCAATTGGGACCAGAGTATCTAGCCAGCAAGTTTGTTCCTTATGCCCCTATTCGTTCCCTCAGATCCAGTGACCAGCTGTTACTGAATGTTCCTAGGATAACCAAATCCAGACTAGGTGGTAGGGCCCTGTCTGTAGTAGGTCCTAATCTCTGGAACTCCCTCCCACTTTCACTAAGACAGTGTCATAACCACTTCCAATTCAGAAAATGTCTGAAAACTTTTCTGTTTGGCTCAGTTTAGTTGTTTATTTTCTGGACCCTGAACCTCACAATACTCTCTTTTTAATTGAAATGCTCCTCTGTCAGTTGTATTACTGGTTGCCAACAGCGCGGAGATACTCCTTCGGGAGTCTATTCACAGCGCTATAAAAACTCGCAAATAAATATAAAAACTCGCAAACAAATGCTCCGTGGCATGGGCCACAATCTTTCTTGCTCTAGGGGTTTCTTTTACAACACTTTGTTTTTCATTTAAGAGATGTTGGGATCATTTGAACTGAAGGAAGACTATATGTCCCAGAATGCAAAGGTTACTATCACAAGCACCGGACTAGAAACAGAAGTGCCTCATAACCTGAAAGTATCTCTTTCTCTGGAACAAGTGTTCTCGAAATGAACTTCGCATCGTTCTATTAGTAAGGACATATCTTATAAAATAAACTAAAGACATCAGTGTGAATGGTAAAAAATAACAGGTTTAATTCCCCACATCCCAATTCAACATTTCATTTTCCAAAAATAATTTGATTTACTTATTTTTCACGGTTTACACAGTGGTTGATTATTTACCTGTTGATTGATTAACTGGCTAAAACGCATATTAAAATAATTAATGACTATTTTTTGTCCTCCTACGGAGATTGCTAGACCGATGGATGATTAATAGCTAAATTAATTGAGGCTGAGGTTTTCCAGCAGAGCAAAGGAACGTGTTTAATTGTGAATTCTAAGTCCACCTAAGATGTGATGGGTGATATGGCCTTGGTTGCATGTCACATGTGATCTGCTGGGCAGCCCTTCCTGTGGAGCATCACTTCATGTTTGGAGACCAGCCTTGGAGCTGACTGTCCTGGTGTTTTTTCTCTTCAATCTTCTAAAGTATGCGAAGCCTGATCCATAAAGGGATAGTTGAAAAAAGTATTGGATCCTTTAATAGTGCTTGGAAGGCATATGCCGTAAATGAAGTGGAAGGAACCACATAGGTCAGTCATCCCCATAGCATGCCTTTCTTGTGTCAATCAGGAAATTATCCACTACAGACAAGTTTGTGACTGTATATGGTTTGCATTTTCAATGAGTGATCAATAAACAATTTTTAGAAATCCTTGTCCAATCCCCAATAATCGAAATAAACAAGCCACCTTTAGCTTGTGGTATGCAAAGATTTTCCAGATGGTCTTTGTTTCTATCCCTTGCGAATCGC
Organism: Lissotriton vulgaris; assembly: GCF_964263255.1. NCBI lineage: Eukaryota > Metazoa > Chordata > Amphibia > Caudata > Salamandridae > Lissotriton > Lissotriton vulgaris. The sequence goes on along the minus strand of NC_141700.1, from coordinate 212,781,685 downwards.
AATAGACATACACCATGGCCTTCAAGCAATGATATTTGAGGAAGTGTTTTCACAAATCCAACCACGGTGTGCTGCTTTGGGATTGCAAATACAACCCATCTCTATACCTTTTGCCCTTTGTATTTCACGAGTCTACAAGCAGTAATTGACAAATATAGGACTTTTTTGTCCATGACATACAAGAAGTGACATTTTTAACTAAACTTGTAGAAAATTGCATATAAAAATAATAAGATTTTTTATGAGGCACAGTAACATGATTGTACAGTTAACTTTTATTTGGGGAAATTGGATACCTTTCCATATAGGATTTTTTCATTAATTTTGTCTTTGGCTGTGTCAGTAATTGATGGATGACTCCCAAGAAGCTTGCACCATCTTTGTGATATATATCTATGTTGCCTTAGAATATCATGCAAGTCTGAAATTTATTATAATTGTAATTAAAATAAAAGCAGAATAAGAACAAAATCAGCTGTTTCGAATTCTAGCCTTTTTAAATCATACACAAAATAGGAAAAAAGGACCAGCAGAGAAATAAATAAATCCCAAGTACACAATCAAAGAGCACGCTAAAATATAAACATAATTATTTGAAAATATATAACTCTCTGGCTGCATTCCACATTTCTTCAAACACCCTGGGGTCTTAACAAGTTCTGTCTGCATCAAGGAACCATATATAACGCCTAACCGTGAATGCTAAGTCATAAGTGTTTTAGTGCCCAATCAACTGGGATCTATCTATCTATCTATCTATCTATCTCTATCTATCTATCTATCTATCTATCTATCTATCTATCTATCTATCTATCTATCTATCTATCTATCTATCTATCTATCTATCTATCTATCTATCTATCTATATATAGATAAATAGATATATATAGATATTACCTGCTGGCAATCGCCAGTAGGTAGTTATACTTAGAACCTAGTTTCCATAGGGAAAGCGTTTATTGACTTGCTTATAACTTTAGTACCATTTGACAAATCTTCCCGACATTTTCCTAAAAAAAGTGTCTTCTGAGCATGGAAAGTTTCTGGGTGATCCATCTAACGGGGGCCAAGAAAGAGGGATGGAGGGTAGAAAATGTGCATTTCCCATGTTAAATCCCATTGGGATTGTTAACGTGTCTACAGCCCGAACTGCTGAACGGAATTACACCAAATTTAGCAGAAAGCTAGCTCTTAGTCCAGAAAGAGCCCATGTTGTGTGAAAAAGGAAAAATAAATGTGTATTTGCTGAGATCTGATTGACTGTCAGCACTTCAACCAGGAAGTGCTGGCAGCCATCTTGGGACCAATGTACATGATAGCACTCCATTTAAATGCATTGTAGTGAATGGCAGGTTTTGAGGGTTACTTTAGTTACAATATAAATCATTTGTTGATGGTGCCATACAAATGTTTGGAAATGTAGTGCGTTCTAATGTAATTTTACCTCGTGAAAAAGATTTCTACTGGGTTTTCATTAATCATGTTTGAGTGAAAATAGTTTTCTCTCGGTTTTCCCATTGAAGTTATGGGGGATGCTCCAGAAGGTAAAATGAAAGCAAAATAAATTCACGCTATCTTTCTCATCCATATGAGAATGAAGTGTGGCATTTTCAGTAAAACATGTCCTTCTAACAGGCGCAGCTAGTCAGTCTATTCCTTTGTGTTCTATTGCAGCCTCCCAGAGTGTTCTGAAGAACAACTAGAGAGCTAACTGTCTTATTTATGACAAAAGTATGGCACATCTGAAGCCATCTTGATTTAATCAAACTGGTACAACTTAAACCTTTTAATTTAGAAAGAAACAAAATGAGGGGATGGTTTTGTCATAAATATCTTCCTCTTCTATTTCATTAAAACATTCTGACATGCAGAATGAAACATGCACTTTCAACACCAGCAGCAGACTGCTACTTAACTCCCCGGTGACGAGCAGCTTTACAACAGGTTCTAATGAGCAACTGGTGTGCTAACATTCTGAATTCATGCCAAAAGTGTGGCATCTTGATGGAATCGAAGTGGAAACTGCAAGCATTTTCTACTGAGGATACTCCAGTAAATGAGGAAATTAGGGGGCTCAAAACAAATAAGTCTCCCAAGATGGCCACCATAGAAAAAGAGGTGAAATGTGGCACAAATGGTGCCCAAATATAGCCCCTGTATAGCCGAAAAACAAGTAATTTTTATTTTTTGTTTGCTGTTTTATATAGCACAGACTTGACCCGAAATAAATAAATAAATAAAAAGTATTGGAGTGTTTTATATGAGCATCAGTTATATTACACAAGGACAATTATTCACCCATACAGGAACTCACCCACCCACTTTTTCTCCCATAAGCCCTTCACACACGTACTCACAGACCTATATAGCCACTCAGACATCCACTCACACATGGATACACACAGTCACACAACTACTCACATAATATATGTTAGAAATAGTATCACTCAGTAGCACACAAAGTATTGTAATTTAACTTTTGTAGTAGCTTATTATATATGTTTAACACTCATAAACATTTAGAAAGCACTCACATTCACTGGATGATGTTATCAGTGATGTCATTTGAGATGTCATCAGTGATGTCATGTGTGATGTCACTGACCATGTCATAAGTGATGTAATATGTCAGGTCATAAGCAGTGCATTGCCCCGGGGGGGGGGGGGGGGCATAAGTTATAGTTAGCTCAGGTAAGTATAGCTAATGAATTTCACTAATTTTGTACGAGTGAAATCTGTAACCTTTGTTACAAACATACACACACACACACACATATCAATTCATTACCTATTCAGAATTATTTTATTTCTAATGCACCAAAAATCGCAATCATAATTAGTGAAGCACATAACGATATGTGGTTCCAAGATATAACAATGATACCTCTAACATATATAACCCTAATGGTGGATGCCTTGCCTGCACATAAATCATTCCTATTTAGGTGGACATGTATTACCAGGCTCTTTTCTCATTGTGTTGCCAATACACAAAATGGCATTTTTTTAGACTGAAAGAGATTAGTGGCACACTTTTCATGTTATCTTTTGATTTTGATTATTTTTTAAAACTATGATTTAATGGAATATAGGATCATGGATCCTGATGGGCCTGACAACTTTGTAGAAATAATCAATCTCTGTTGTATCAATATACACACCTTTTTAGAATTTTGATAGATTACTTTTAATGGTCTCCTAATTATTTTTCTTTTAGGTAATGGCTGTCAAATCAACCACTGCTGAAGTGATGACTTTAATATTCTACAACATTTCATATGAAGGAGTTCCTGCTTGAATACTTTCAGTATTTTAGAGATTCCTGGCCTGCTTCAAGGAGTGTTAACTAAACACTTCCGTGCCTAAAAATGTACCAAAAAATGAAGGAAAACTATTGTTTACATGTTATTCTCCTCTGCCTGGGCATCGTTTACTGTAGCAACGCAATATCGCCGGAAAAATTTGATCATTTACGAAGGTCAACGCATTCACGTCACGAACGAGGAAAAGAAGGACAAGTTCTTCATCGTTCAAAGAGAGGCTGGGTTTGGAATCAGTTCTTTGTCATAGAAGAATACACAGGCCCAGATCCTGTTCTTGTTGGAAGGGTAAGCCTTCAAGAAATATTACTTCATTTGTGTACTTGTTTTTGTAAAGACATCACAGACTTGTGGCATGCTTAATTTGTGCAGGTGGTTGTTGGTGGCTGAAACTGGAAGTCATATTTATGTACTAGGAATTATTTTTCATCATCAGATTTGACGTCAGAAAAGCAATGACAAAAAGAGAAAGTAAGGTTGAGAAAGAACCAGCAACCACGAATTAAAGGGTCTGGAAGTGTAGGGCGGTGGGAGAAAGGGGCATAAGATGGAATCAGGACTAGAGAACCTTGGAATGCTGCAACCCTGACAATTGGCAGTGCTGTGGCTGGCTCATAAGAAAACATTTGGGCCCCTGCAATGATTTCTTGTAAAAATTAAGCACAGACTTGGTGTACAACAATGACATATCCCCTGCTGCCCTGCAGAGAATGTATTAATTAGTTTCATGTTCTTGATCATCAAGAATAGATATGTTAATAAACATGGTGTTTGACTTTTAATGCTTGTTCTAATTAGTGTTCATTTTTACACTAGTGCCAATTTACGCGAGGTGCAATTTACACTGTCTTTTAACACCTAGCTCTAAAGGCGCACACAGAACGTTTAAAATGGAGGCAATGATGTGTGCAAAATGCGTACAGATACTCTTAGTGTACAATATTTCATATAATTAACTGTAATCGATAACTCCAAGGCAAAAACATCGGTGCCAATTCACCAACAATTTGCTATGTGACTTACTCTTGGAGGACTTCTAAATTGTGTAAGACATGAGTATAACAAGAGTAAATCACTTGTGCAGCAAATTCTTTGTGAATCGTGCCCAGTGTTTACACCTGGTCCACATGCGATTTTCTACAGGTTGTTTTTGCACCTATAATAATATCCATCGAGCCTATGGATCAGCAGTTTGACGCAGTGCGTGCATGCATTAGTGGTGTCAGGTCACTCTACAAAGGATACAATGTTGGAAAACCTTTTGGGCATATTTAATAATTTAATAGGAAGACACCAAAATGGCAAAATAAAAGTATTCCTCGATGTCCACAGTTCCAGCGGCATGGTATAACATATATATTCAATAAGAAAGATGACATTTTTGGGAAGTATTCTATTGGCAAAATAGGGAGAATATGCTAATCATTTCTAGACAGAGGATAAGAGGCATTTTATATCAATTTTTCCACAAACCATATGAAGGGCTCTTCCACATGCCAAGAGGATGCAGAAGAGGGTAGATGTGGTGCAGCGGCCACAGCGACTGACTCCTGAGCGCAAGTCTCACGGTTCGATCACCAGCTGCAGCTCAGCTCAGCCTCATGTGACTCTGGGCATTAGCTTTCCTAATCACCTCAATGGTCCCCAGTGCCTCGAGACCCTTAAGGGTGATTCATCATCATCATAAAATCTTTATTTCGGTAGAAGTACCATAAAAGCACAGGTTAAAACATATAAGTATTAGATAATTCTCACAGTTTATACATAACAATTAATTATCACATATTACATTAAATTAAAAAAAAATAAGGTGCAATTAAAAACAAAGCAAGAATTGTTAAATTGTTAAAAGCAAAACAGGATTGATCATTTGACTCATATGCCAGAGTTAACCCTGAATAGTTAAAACTCCACGGATGCGCCACATAGCTGCCAGAAACTGCGAGACAGCAAAAACAATTGGACAGGCGGTATTAGTTTTCAGTACTCTGAGCGCGTGCGCACACTGCTGGAAGCCAAGGTTTTTTCACAATGGGATAAGCAAGTGCTTCCTCGGTTTGTAATAAGCAGGGTAAAAAAAGAGAACGTGTGGCTCCGATTCACTGTCACATTCACACAGAGGGCAATTTTTCGGAGCGGACCTTGTCCAGTTACATGTGGAGGTACGTAAAGGTAATACTCCATACCTCCATTGCACATACAGTTTTCTGGCTACAACAGGGTAGATTATATCTAAAAAGCGTTTCATAACAATATGAATCTTTGACCAAAAGAAAGGTAGCAGTTCTAGAGCCAATTATGGGATTACACAGGGCCTTATTCATGTTCTCAGCACGATATACCTTCGTGAGCATGACGGATGAAATCTCTTTACAGCCCTGCTCCGGATCCGACCATAGGACAGGAAGTCCCAGCCTGGTGAATTCCTTCTTAATATGGGTGATTAGTTTGCGCTTTACAAATGCCGGATTTATTGATTTATTCAGAATGAAAATAGATCTCAGCAATATATATTGTCAGTGACCAATAGAAAACTGACACCCCCCACAATGGTAATACATCTTTTGTGTCAATCACAATAGAGAAGTATAGACTGTGCTGGTTTGTTCTAGTGGTTCTTGTGCCTAAGATGAAAGACTGAGAGAACAGCAGTGTTGTGCCCCTCTGAGATACTCGCCTCTCTGTGGCAGCACACCAGAGATCATTCACATTCTTGAAATGAGTGCATGGGGAAACTTCACTTTCTCTTTGATCAAGGATGGTCTAACTCACTTGTGGGAGCATCTCTTTTGCTCTCCAAAACGTGGGTTCCACCTGGCTATGGAGGCCTGCTGGTGCATGTTACCAATGACCAAAGACATCAATGACCTTGGCGAGGACACGTTTGAAGGCAAAAGCAATGTGGCACCCATCTACCAAGATCACGTCCAACCAACCAACCACCCACCCCCGATACAATGATTGGTACTTGTGCCCCTTTTTCTCTTACTCAACCCCTCTCCCTCTCTTTGACTTCCTCTACCTCTGACTGTCGCTCTACTTTTCTATCTACCTCTCCTTCTCTATGTTACAGGTCTCTTGCTGGTGTCTCTTTCTATCCTATCTTGCTTATCCTGCTCTCTATTTCTACGTCCCTCTAAAACACTTTTACACCTATCTGTCTACATTGCCTCTCTTTCCACCTCTCACTTCTCAACCTAGAGACTGACCCACCCCCCATACATTGCTTCACTTCTGGAGCTGAGGGCATCCTACTAGGTGCAGGCCCTTTGGTGCTGATTAACATATACTTTCAGTGTACTTCCTATTTTATGCTAGGGGATGAGGAAGGGGATATTCATGACACAGTCAATAACCTACCCTACACGTAAGGGCAGAGCCAACAAATAGTACTTAGGGAGAAGAGAATGAAAGATTGTGCCTAGCTAGATTAGAAACTAGAAAAACATGATTAAGCATTTTAATCTATTGTCCCTAGCTAGATTAGAAACTAGAAAAACATGATTTAGCACTTTTATCCATTCTGTTTCTGAAAGTTTAAGGCATTGTTCAATATTGTTTGGGATCACGAAGTCTTGAATTAACTGACCATTGGTAATAAATGGGATGCTGTTCCGAACAGGGGACCCCTAAATATTTCTTGCCCAGGTCCCAAAAACTCGTTACGCTTGCACTGCCTGAGCACTGTCTGCATCCAGATGCAAACACAGCCTAATTGTTTGTATATGTGTCAATGTCAATGTGTGCATTTGGCATGAAACAAAATAAACAAGCTTCCTTTTGTAATTACTTAGACTGGACAATGTTTTACTAAATGGGCACAAAAGCATTTTGAGTGCTCTACATTTATATAACAGGACACAGAATGCAGCTTTGCATTCACACCCTAGTCTTTGTGTTAAATTTGATATTCAGCTTGTTCAAAGAGCTTGTATTCTTCAATAAGGCTATTTGGCTCTAGAAGGAGAAATTATACTATCAAAATGGTTTCAACTATTCATTACAGACTCACTAATTCATGAATTGATACTGATTTTATTTCTATTTCTATGTTGCTCTCTGTAAATCGCTCTTATACCTCCAAGGGTCAAGTTTGTGCTATCTAAACAAATACAAATAAATAAAACTGCTGAATTTTTTGCAATTTACTGAAAGATACTCGATCAGTGTAACATTCCAAAGTAAATGTAGTACTTTTAAAAATGAGCCACCACCAACTAAGCTTTGTTTAACTGGGAACTCTCTGACAGAAGGCTTCTGAGGGATGCAGTGCGCATTGCGGACTGTGGTAAATCATTTTCTGCTGGTGAAAAACAGGGCGGTACCTCTTAAAGCCTTGTTGCATCATGCATAGTAGGTGGCAACAAGTCTGCTGGTGGATGTAATGTCACTGTATTGATGCAAGTTCAGGGGTGTTATTATTCCAAATCTTCAACAATTCAATGAAAGCTGCGTTTTGCAGGCTCTGAAGAGACCTCTTTCAACAACTTAAAGTCCTAGGCATACGGCATGCTCAATATTAATTTGAGGTAGCACAACATAGGTGTTTTCCCCAATACTCCTTCTTGGTGGCTGTCAATGACAATGCTTAGGATATAGTTTGTAATCACCACTGCTGCACACTTTAGCGGGCAAGTAGCCACCCCCTTGACATCTGAGTTTACAAATAGAGATCTCTTGTAGGTAGTGAGTGTGCGGCCAGTTATAAAATCCCCCGACATCTACACTCAAACCTCCTCCTACTAGAGCCACAAGTTGATCCAATCAAGACACATCCAAAGGCTAACCTTATTCTTTTACTTGGTGTTTGCTTACCCCCCCAGCCTCCGGGCACCATACGTGCTCTGGCGGTATCCCATTTGGTGCACTACATGGAAGGTCTGTTGGACCCTCTTTCAAGACATCCAGTGCTTACCAACCGGGTTTGGAAAGGGGGATTTATAAAGTGATTCTTGAGGGTGGATCTCTACGTTAGCACTTCCTCTGCAATTAATGCGGTTATTGATGCAGTCCTCTGTCACATTTGGTATTATAGAATAAGCAAGGGAGTCCCGTACCATAACTCCAATGTGCAATGGGTGCACAATAGTCATAGTTTATGAGATTTGTTTGATCTCTCTAATGCACACTTACTGTAACTTCACCCCATTTATTAGAAATTAGGGTAAAACTCTAAAGAATTCTGTCTCTATTTTTGATAGCTTCATTCAGATGTGGATTCTGGAGATGGAAAAATCAAATACATTCTCTCAGGTGAAGGTGCAGGAACCATTTTTGTTATCGATGACAAATCAGGGAACATCCATGCAACCAAGACACTGGACCGCGAGGAGAGAGCCCAGTACACGCTCATGGCTCAAGCAGTGGAGAGGGAGACCAACAAACCTCTGGAGCCACCTTCAGAGTTCATCGTGAAAGTCCAAGACATCAATGACAATCCACCTGAGTTCCTGCATGAAACCTACCATGCCAATGTGCCAGAGATGTCCAGCGTGGGTAAGTGAATCTTCCAGGAATCTGTTCAGATTGCAAGTATATTATAAAACGCCATGTTTAGGTCGAGCCTGGGCGGCGTATGCGCTGCTCTGCAAACCATGCTGTATTGGAGTACAGAGTAGAAGTCCCGCCCAGTCTCCACCCATATTTGTCACTGACTTGTGTCATTGTCCTTCGTAAATGCTGGCTTCTGATTTCTTTAGTAGGCTTGTTAGACCCTCCTTAGTACAGCCTTGCCTTCATTTGTTATCTCCCATGAGGAATGACCATTTTACTTCAGTTGTTACACAGTAAGTCTTTTTTTAGTCTGTAAGCACTATTTTCATTAATGCGTTTCTCCTACTGCGGGCATGACATGCTTTCCTGCAACATTCAGCGTGCCATTCCCGCTTTCACTTTCCACGCAGCCCGAGACAATGGTAGCCGCTTCTTTGAATAGGTCCAGCATTTACAAGAATTTTAGCTATTGGCATTGTATATGGCAATACCTTTTATTTATGTGTTAATTATCAAATTAAAGGCATTGTCATTTACAGTGCCAATAGCTTAAGCTCTAGCAAATGTGAGACCTATTGCATTGCAACTGCTTGTTTTAAAGATGCATTTATTTATGAAAATAAGTCGTATATGATTGCTTGTGCAGGTAAAGAAGGACAATTTAACTCAAATAGGAAAAAACAGACTCACACAGCAAGCTAATAAACGGAAGTTTAAAAAAAGGGCAGCATCTGGAAACCATAAAATCTGAAACTAGCTGAACACAGATTTGAGCAGATCACCCTGGCTGATCAGGTTAATTAAAATCAGCCGGCAGTAAATACATTTTAAGAGGTGACTGGCTCCTTACAAATCGGTCTGCTGCCGCCTGAGAGGCGGAAAGCTTTTGGCTGTGCATCTTGAAAGAGCCTACTTCTGGTAATCCGTTTGCACATTCGACATAAGTATGTTTGCCATTTCTCAAACCGTTCAGGTGACCTAATCCTTTTTTAGGTACTTTAACTTCGAGCTGTGTCCGTTTCTGTGCTCTTTATCCTTCTTCCTGCATGTTTTATTGCATGTTACACTCCACTGATACCAAAACTCATGCGGATCAAGTGTCTGATGCATTATTCAATAGACGTTCACATCTATAATGTGGTTCTCTTCACAGCCTATCTAAAAGTGGGCACTGACTCAAATTACAATAGGTGTTGCTTACTTTTCACCGATAGATGCGTGTAAAACATGGACATTGGGCAAGTATGTCATTCTGCGGCTGAGGCGTTTACCACATAATTATGTATTTAGTACACTCGCCCAAAAATTTGCTGCATATTTTGCAGATTTCAACGAAACAATTGTTTTTAGTAACCACATCGCTGCTGTGGTTATTTTTCCCCTGTGCTGGAAATTGCCATTTTGCTGGTGTCATGACGAGCTCAGCTCGTCCTCAGCACAGCTCAACTGTGCCTCATGACGAGCTGAGCTCGTCATGAGCATGGAAGGGGTTAAATAGATCCAAATGCGTTTTAAAAGAATGTGTATTTGACCCAAGCCTAAATGCAAAGGGTTAAATCATGAAAAATGGGGTAACATCACAATAAAGAGGCTGCCTACCTATTGGCAGCTTTGTTTCTCTGCACACGACAATGCAGCTTGTCGGGCAGCATGCAGTGTTTTTTCCCTGTCAATTTCACAGAAATGTGGTAGTAACATGGAATTGGAATATTTCACAGTACACATAAATAAATGTTCGTAAACACACACACCCACACATATGAGAGAGAGAGAGAGAGAGAGAGAGAGAGAGAGAGAGAGAGAGAGAGAGAGAGATGGAAAGAAATCAGCTCAAATGGTAAGCTGGTTCTGTTTCAGTTAATATTGTCCCTAATTAAGATATGCAATGCCCTATACACCACTTCTGAGCATTCTGCAAATGTGGAGTCGCGGTATAAATTATGGAGAAAAAAAGTTCTCACTACGTGTTACATCCACAGTTGTCAGCTGGATAATCACTAACAAGCAGAACCTGAGCAGGAGGGTTTAGAGCTGCCCACTCTTAATATCTAATTACACACACATATCTGCAGGCTACTATGAAATAGGCCCAGTGAAGTGCAGGGGCGCACAGGGCAGTAAAGGCTTAGCAGGGCATAATTAAGAAGTGTTGCTGCTGACGTGCAGTGCAAGCCGATTGGATGGTGACTCTTATTTTTCGCCACTCTTTGTAAAAACCACAGCGTTCCTGGAAGCGGATTCCATTTATCCCGAGGCTGAGCAAACATTGATAAGTAGCTCAGTCGGAATACTCAGTTTTCAGATCAAGATTTTTTGAGGGTCTAAAATGGTTAGAATATACCGGATTCTTGTTATTTTGCTGATTGTCAATCACTTGTAGGAAGAATAGTAACCCTAGTCTGCAGCTGAACAAGCACAACATATACAAAATGCTGTAAAAATTAAAATTTTAGCTGAAGTCTACTGAATTTTCTATATGAGGACCCTTCTTTAGCTTCAGTGACTGTGGCCATGTTCATAGTTTTGTATTCAGAATAATGAGCTTTCAGGTTCTTCACAAACAACAATATTAACCCCTTGCCTGCTCATGACGGAGCTACCCCGTCATGAGCTACGGGTGGCGTGTACTCATGGCGGTGTAGTTCCGTCATGCTGGGGCCGCTCCGCCAATGAGGCATTAATTCCCCGCCTGTGCGGGCGAATTAATGAGCAGGCAGGGCCTTGAAGGAACCACACCGTCAAGAGCAAACGCCGCGTGGTTCCGTCACGAGCATAGCAGCACTGCGCTCAACCCTCACCCCTCCCAGTGCCGCTGCGGAATTCGCGCCGCGGCAAAGGGGTTAAAAAGAACAAGCTTTAGTTTACTGTTTGCAGCGTTCTGTATCTGTGAAAAGAGCATCCTTCAACTCAGAGATTGCTTTCCTGGAGTATATCCTACATATTTAGAACTCACTGCTCCCTGTGCCTGATCAGAAGTGTATTTTTACACATAGTTACTTTTTGTTGTAGGTACGTCGGTCATACAAGTCACAGCTTCAGACGCTGACGATCCAACCTACGGCAACAGCGCCAAGCTAGTCTACAGTATTCTCGAGGGTCAACCTTACTTTTCAGTGGAAGCACAAACAGGTAAGCCAGAGAATTTCAAATTCCTTTTAACTATGGTCACCTTTATAAATGTTGATACATTGATGTCTATTTAGTTGATGTCTAAGGTGCATTACATTTTCTGATTGACAAAGGACAAACATTTAAGGGTTGTGGGGCAGATTTATCAATTGTTCACAAGGCGCAATGCAGAAAGCCACCTTGCTGCACTGTGCTGCGTGAAAGGACAGGAATGTGCCGTATTTAGCATTTTACAGCAGATTCCTGATTCATGTCCTTTCCTAGTGCTGGCACACTTTTGGATTTCCTAGCGGCAAAGCAGGGACCCTTGTGTCATGTTGCAAGGGGGCCTGCGTTGTAGACAGGAATGTTTTTGTGCAGGAAGGGACACCTTCCAGCACAAAACAATCCTGAGAGGGATTTTCCCCTTTCTGCAGCACACATAGAAAAAGGAAAAAACGAGGAGAAATAAAGATATGTGTCATTGTTACGCCTCGCCTGGGAAGGTATAGCCTTTTGACGCATTCCCAAGCCCCAGATTAATGTTAAATCTGGGAATGCACGAAAATCCATGGATTGATGTGTGGGAGCACCCATGCTCCACACATGGAACGCCTCCCTGGGGCAGAGTAACACAATCATTGATTGTCGGATGTATGACGTTACAACGCATACTTTTACAACGCCTACCTTTACAACGCATTTTTTACACCGCAACATCCATTGCAACGCATACCATTACAACGCATACCATTACAACGTATACTTTGAAACTACCTTTACAACGCATTCCACTACAACGCATACTACATTTACAACGCATACCATTACAACGCATAACATTACATTGCATGTAAGGTAAGTATTGGATAGTGTGGGGTAAAAATTACTATTCTAACTCCAGGGGGTGCAACAGTAGGGTAAGTGTTGGATAGTGTAGGGGTTAAAATTACTATTCTAACTCCAGGGGGTGCAACAGTAGGGTAAGTGTTGGATAGTGTAAGGGTACTAAGTGTTGTAATGCTATGCGTTGTAATGGTATGCGTTGTAATGACGGCGTTGTAACGGCATGCGTTGTAGTGGGTTGCGTTGTAGTGTCATGCGTTGTAATGGTTGTGTTGTAAATGCATGCGTTGTAATGGATGTTGCGTTGTAAAAGTTTTGTTGTAATGGTAGTGCGTTGTAAAAGTTGCGTTGTAAAGGTTGTTTCCCTCGATTGGCGCAGTCTTAGGTTACTCTAGATTTATCAAGCCATGCAGGGCCACTCAGTGTGGCCTTACATGGCTAGATAAATCTCACTTAGGTGTTGCATCTCCCTTGCGCCCCTTTGATTGGCACACGGGTGACGCAAATCCTTGATAAATGTGGGCCTGTGTGTTTTGTGTGTTGGTGAATTTCTAAAACATTTGATCATATTTCTCCTTTCTACTCAAAGGTATTATCAGAACAGCTCTTCCAAGCATGGACCGTGAAGCTAGAGAGGAGTATCACGTTGTCATACAAGCAAAGGACATGGGAGGACACATGGGAGGACTCTCAGGGACAACCAAAGTTACAATAACTCTTACTGATGTCAATGACAACCCACCAAAGTTTCCTCAAAGTAAGCAGAAGGTTTTAAGATTAAATTGTTAGGAATTTGAGAGTATCCAGTTTAAACACTCCAGGTTTTGATGCCTTTAATGGACTAACTGAAAATACAATTTCGGAATGGTGTAATGCATTTTCTTTTATAGTTTTGAGATTGCAATGAAATTTAGCGACCTAAATATTATCTGACTAACATATTGTGTCCTAAACGTAATTTACGAAAACATTACCCTTTTGGAGTTAATACGAGAAAATCTGTACCCCGTGGAGCAATATTTTTGTGAACCATATCTAACCCACAATATTTATGTTTCATGATATGTTTGTTATCGATATTCTGACATACATCCAGGGTAAGGGTTACAATACCTGGCTGCAGTTCATTTGTGCCAGTGGTTGCAGATGGTGGGCACCAACTCTTGCTTTATAGGAACCAGACTTATTTTGAATCTTCCGAATTTGACCCCGAGTAGGAGAGAGAAAAAGACAAAACGACAAAATAATTTGGAAGAAAATAAAAAGTAAATAGAGAAAGCAGGTAGGAAAAAGCGTGCAAGAGTGATCTAAGGCGACAAGGATGAATGAATGAATGAATGAACGAATGAATGAATTAATTAATTAATTAATGAAAAATGTATATAGTGCCTCTGCTGCTTCCTTAAAATCATCCTGGCACTCCAACAGTTGTGGAAGTAGGAACTCAATTACGTTTCACGAAACTGAAAGGCCTTCAGTTGGGCCTTAAACAGATTTTCACTAGGGATGTATCAATGGCACAGTGGTAGAGCATTCCAGAGACTGGGAGCTAAAAAGGAAAAAGATCTACCACCAGACCTAGCTTTCTGCACTATAGGGACACACAGTGGATTACGATTGACTGAGCGGAGTGACCGAGGAGGGAGATCATTTTTTAGCTTGTCTTGGATGTGCCTAGAGAAGCCAAAACATATCTCTGTCCTTACAGGAGCTGTAGGATGGTAAAGAAACAGCACCAGATTTATCAAAACTAGGCAGCCTTGGTTTTCAGCATTGGTATTCAGCATTATTGTTATTTAGTAACACCGGTAGTGGGTTCCTAATTACAACTTTAGGCCTCTGCATTTTATTATTTATTTTTAAATTAATCACTCCCTGGTCGTTGCACGACTGCCATCTGAAAAGGGGCTCACAGGGCCCTAACTGATAATGTTTTTATACTGCCGCTGCATTTTGTGGTAGCCCAATGAAAAACAAATAATCTAAAGTTTTTGGATTTTTAGGCAAAACCAATGTAGCTTTTAACTTTTTCCTTGCAGCGAGTGCCCTGTAAGAGTCTAATCTAATTATAATATTTTATGTGCTCAACATCTGAGCAGGGAGAGAAAGGCCTCCCAGAAACCTGAGAGAAAATGTTTAGCTGAACTTCTCTGCTTCCCTCACCCCTCTGCCAATGGGGATGGCTTTAATCAGAACAGAATAAGCCTTTTCCAGCCTGTGCTATATTCAAACAAACCTTTATGGAAAAGAGGAACGCCCTGCCTCTAAGGCTGCATAATGAGAAGCAGACCCCATACTTGTGGCCGGGGCTCGTGCAGTGATTTGCCCACAAGAATGTGCGCGTTCTGGCTCGTAATTGGACGCAGCTGTGTTGGTCTGTCTGAGGGGCCGAGCAACGGTCCGCAATAGATGTCATTTTCTGTCATCATGCTTTTCAGTGCGCATCACACAATGTAAATTGAATTCACATGTATAAACAGTTGGGAAGAACGTTTCATGTCTTTCCTTTGCCTCTTCTGACCCAACTATCCCATATGACCTGCTCTTGAAAGGGGACCTTGGAACACTGGGTGCGCTGTTTTTTTTATTCCTTGTACTTCCGCCACGTAGCTCGCATAAAATAATAATGCAATGTTAATAGTTCATGATAATTTCGTTTGCCAGAATTGTTCACATCCATGGAAGTACCTTGAATTCATGAGGATGAAATACTTTGCCACTAGCCCACTACATCTGAATCTTTTTATTTATTTAGATAGCTTTTTGTTTGTTGATTTATGTAGCAGTATTCTATTATGACTTCTAGAAGTAAATTTACATTTCAATCTAAAGATTATGCTTTTACCTATCGTGTTATAGGGCATGCTCATTTTAATGCCACATGAAGTTATGGATTATTTTTAGCTGGCTGTTGGAAATGTACCCTTTTTCTTGTAGGGTCATCCAGAGCTTTTTGCCTTTTGTATTGAATCATATTTTTATTTATTAGAACTCTGTGCACTTTACTCTTGCTAATCCGTGGTAACGTTCTTGTGCCCTCCATTTCAAACCTGTTAAAATAGTCCTTAGTGTAAGGTACGATCTATGGGCCAAATGCATCAAAGGGTTTTGCCCATTCTGTGTCTATGGGAAAATGTGTTCATGCATATGGCCTTATGCCCAGAGCCTGCAATATAAATGCTACTGGTGGACTGCAGCACCCATTGTGCCACCCACTGAAGTAGCCCTGTAAATCATGTCTCCAGGCCTACCCTTGCAGCCTGGGTCTGCAGTTTTAAACTGCCATTTTGAACTAGAAACATAAGGTTTTTGCTTGGCCTAAACATGCCTTTTTTGATACATATAAGTCACCTGTAAGGTAGGCCCTAAATGCCCACAGGCAGGGTACATGGTACTTAAAAGGTAGGACATGTATAGTTAATATTTTACATGTCCGAACAGGGATAAAACTTCCAAAGTCGTTTTTTGCTGTGGCAAGGCTGGCTCACCAATGAGTTAACACTGGTTTACCCTAATAACCTTAATAAATGCTGAATTCCGTTTGAGAATAGCTTCAAAAATAGTTCAAAGAAAAACTCATTTCAATAGTAATTGAAATCTAAACACAGTGGTAGTCATATCGGATTCTATATCACTATTTTAAAAATTACACTTTTTGAAAGTTGTCATTTTCCTGCTTAGGCACGTGGGTCTTTGCTGCTAGTTTTTAGCTGTCACCTGACCCTTGATGAGTCCCCCGTGGTGAGATGTGTATTTTTCCCAGACAGTGGGTAAAGGGCCTGGGAAGTAGGGAGGGGACTCTTCCTTTGACAGAACTTCAAAGTATGTCTACCTAGTCTCCAGCAGAGGAAGCTCACACCTAGGCCTGCCTCCCCTTTGTCTCTCTCTGGTCATGTTGGCATCAAACCCAGTGGGGATTGATAAACTGACCAGAAATGGTATAGGGGTGAGCAAAGGCTTGCCCTCCACCCACACTAGGGCACTGGGCATACAAGTGAACAGCACAGACCTCTCCTCAGAATACTCTTGGACCTGTGGAGAATCAGAAGAATGACTGCCCTGCTGTCTGAAGAACCTGAAGGAAGACTCAACCTGCTTGCCTTGAACCCAAGACCATAGAAGTGACTTCAATCGTCAGTTGGCTGACCTCCTGTTTGAGCTACTGGGATATAACAAGCTTCCAGAGTTGTCTCACCCTGCAACTGCCCAGTTAATCAATTCCAACTAGATCCACCCTAGACCCAGGTGCTGGCTTGTTCTAGAGTGAGTTCTAACCTCCAACATGTGCCCCCCGTCTCCTGGACCCTTGGCTGCTCTTAGAGTGCTCTTCTGCTGTCCCTAAACTGCAAGAAATGGGACATAGAAACGTTTTGCCAACTTTCTGCCTGGAGAACCAACGGAGACTGGGATCACTTTGAAAGCTGCAGCCATTGAAACCCTGGGTGGCCTGAACCTGCTGGTTTACACCACTGAAGGAGATATGACTTTCAGAAAGGTGTCTAAGTCAAATGTAAAGGGCTTCAACAGGACTGACACTAAACAGCATAAGATTGACATTGAGGCCTTCCTGGGCAGGGACTTCAGACTTCTTCTGCTTGGAGCATTCATACCTTCGTTGAGCCCTACTTGAAATCCAAGTTTACAGCTTGCCCCTCCAAAGACTCCATGACCACTTTTCCACCATAACCATAAACATCTAGGTTAAACCATGGCTGCTTTCATTCTAAACTACCAGAGGTTTAACCTCAGGTTTATTTAATGATTTTAGTGGTTTAATCTGGTGGATTCTCACCCCCTCAACTAATGATCCACTGTCTTACACTGGTCCTTCAGACTAATCACACATTAAGGACTTGAACAAGTTATGTGTCTCTCGAATGAGTGTTGTCTCATGTATGTCCAGTTTCTGGACTGAAAAGCACTGCTGCCATACAGGAGCATCAGGAAGGTGCTGTTCGATGGGGCATGGCAGGACAATGCTGTACTTTAGATTAGATTAGATTGATATTATTAATCAGTGCATGCAGCCTGCACTTCCTCATTGTGTGTTCGCCCCTTCGATGGGGCATAGACCAATTAAAGATTAATGTATTCATTGGTACTATTCTGCTGCTCGTGCTCGAACTGAGGTACATCTTTTCAATTATTCCTCATCGGCGATGCTTCCCCTGTTGGCTTACTCTGTTATTGCTTCCTTTCCCCCTCCCCACTCGTTGCTTGATTTTCCCGGCTGCCTTTAGATCTCCAAGTTGTAATATAGCTACAGGCAATGCATCTGGAATACAGGTTTACAGGATTTCTGCATGTCAGAGGCAGGCGGGGAAATTATATATGAAATGTGTTTGCCAACCGACCTTCCATTCACAGATTGGGAAATAGATGATGACATTTAAGGCTTCAATGCACTTCATTCCAATTTTAAAAAAATGAGACGACATAACATCACGTGTGGATGGTAACAATTCCTTCTAATAAGAACCTCTATGGTGTTATAATAACATCACATGCCCCACTGAAGTTGTTCACCGATCTGAACCTCTCTACAGCAACTGGTGTTTTGCCCACCTTTAGCACCACAAGGTCATCTAACAGTATATACATGCACTTCATTGAAAACTGTAGAGTGGGCACATCTTTACCCGCTCACAATTGGTTCAGTACCACTCTCCACTCGCTCGTATTCTGAACTCTACAGCCAGAAGGTTTTGGAGGGCTTTACATGAGCACCAGTTACATTACATAAGGACAAATCCATGCTTGTTTAGATACATTGTGATTAAGAAATGTGCCTAGAATCACAGGATCTTGAGCTGACTCTGAGACTCTAACTTATTCCCCAAATTCCAAACAGGGCCCGACTGGGAACCAGAACCGGCCCTGGCAAAGTGCTCGGCCGGCCCCCCTCCTCCCTCCGGGAGGAGAGGGGAGGGGGGAGAGGTGCGACCGCGCTCTCTGCCAGGGCCGTTTTTCGGCCGTTTTTGCAGCATAACGGCCCTGTAACAAAAACGGCCCCAGGGGCCCAAAACCGGCCCCCAACCATGCGGCCCACCGGGGAATTGCCCGGTACCCTCAACGGCCAGTCTGGGCCTGATTCCAAAGTCAGAAGCAATCGCCATAGCACCACATCCTCTACCCTTAATATTATCAATCTGTCTCCCAACACCCGAGCATTCTAGGACTGATAGTTTTGTTACCACTATTAAACTGTGCCTGCATACATTTGGTTTTGATTAAAAAGCCATGACTCATTAAAGTTTTTACAAAACCATTCAGTGATACAATGGCTCTGCAGGTCACTTTAATGCTGCATACCAAATGCTAGTGGAAGCTGCATGGTCAATGAATGACCCCTATTGCAGTATGGCAACCAACAGTGAATGGGATCAAAATAGTGCTTGATTTGAGCCCATGTTTCTGTTGCCTGGCACCAGGACTTGATTAGTTTCTGGTGCTGGGCAGTGGCACTTAATTGTCAACACAGCACTTAAGACAGTCTACCACATGGTGGCGCTGCTCATCTAATTTAGAGATGAGCAGAACACCAGTTCTTTATGAATACAATATACATTAAAACTTACTAATACTTGCCTCCCCAGCCATTCCTTTAGCTTTTGGGACCTGGAATAATCTGAACTGTTGCACTTGCAGGCGGGAGAGATGGATAGTAATTGTTTTGGCAGCAATGCCAGGGGCAATGTGTGGTGCACGCTGCAGTGTTTGCCTGTCAGGGCCCTGGCACCTATTATTTTACAAATCAAGCACTGGGCCGAAGAGAGACCAATTGCAAAATGGCTGCCTTTTTTCCTTCCTGACTGTCATCTTCATGTCAGACACACTGCTGAACAACATGGCTGTTTGCCAATGTTGTTTTAATGGTTTTGAAGCCTTCTATCCCTTTAGCACTAATCGATTGATCGATAGTCCAATGTGCATGCTACTTTATGTACACCTGCATCCTGCAGCGCATCTGATCAAGAAGTTGAGACTCAAAACACACAATGTGGGTTCTACGTGCAAACACCTGTGGGAATGGAGCCCACACTGAGCCGTTTTCACTCATACTAAGTGCATAGCTCCTTTGTATGAAGAGGGATAAGAATGGGTGTAATTAAATGGGTTTCCTAGGTAGCCTAGGTAATTGGTTAGTGATAGTGTTACTGTTATTACATGAAATTTAAAGTAGATGGATAAAAAAGATTTATTTGCATTGGTGCATTTTTCTATTCATATAAGCTACAGTAGAGTACATGGTTACATCTTTTTAATGAAATTCGCAACACAGTGGCAGCTTGTTAAATATGTTATGTATGAAAACACTGCTAAAAAAAAGAACTGAACTATATAGGCTATTTAGTCAGAGACAACCTTAGTATCGAATCTGGTGAATTGCAACCCGCGACAGAGAATTCTCAAGTTTTGAATTCTCAAACGGGTCAATGGCTGGAGATGAGTGTGCACTGGTAGTGCAAGTGCAGTGCGAAATGTTTGCCCTTGTAAAAGTACAAGGCATGCCCCTTACCCTGCACATAGATTGATTCCTATCATCTATGTGGGTATAGAGGCCGGTGTTTTAGGTCCAGAGGAATGATCTCTGCCTGCCGTACACAGTTTCTTTACCCTGGTTGGTGTCTTTCTAAACAGGCATCAGTGTGCAAATCCATTTTGAAAAATGGATTTCACAAAAATGTGTTTTACATATCTATCACCCCCCTACTAACTATGAAAATGTGTGAGACCAATACCCGAGGCATTAAAATATTTACAGTGTAAGTTGCACACAGATAATGTCTTTCTTGAGTCTGGGCACAAAGTCTGTGTACAATTTTCCAATTGCATGTGCAAAGTGTGCACAAAGGTTGGTAAAGTGCTTTACGACTCTGGCCTAGTATTTGTGGCATTTTGGTTTAGATGAAAGAGTGAGAAATTGAGACCTTGGGTAGATGCTTTGAACTTGAAAATGTGTTTTGAGCTCCACACCAATCCTTAATTTGAAGAGGTGGTTGAGTAGGGTGTGTTCCATGGTCATTTCTGATGACAGGCACTTATTTATCATTTTAAGTCTTTCACCGAGAGAAAGCGAGAGAAAGGCTGTGAAAGAAAAAATGAGGATGAAGACGAAAAACAAAAACAAAGCAAGAAAGCAGGGATGAAAAAGAACTTGCAAGAGTTAGACAAAGAGATAGAGACAGTTTTGGATTATGACAATCCTACTATTGGTAACAACGCCAAACTGCAACGCTGTCAGTAGGTTCCTAAGAAAATAGTTGTGCATCTATTAATAAGCACTTCTCCACATGCATTCTTATCTTATCAATACAGAATGCTGTTGAATTTGTAAACTCCATGTTACTTGTCATTGAAATCATTCTTGTTTCCATAAAATGCAGGCAAAAGGTTGAGATATATATTTTGCAGATTAGCATTAATCTTCTTGTCTTGTTTGCCAGGTGCATATCCCATGTCTATTTCAGAATCGGCAGTGCCAGGAGAAGAAGTGGGAAGGTTGAAGGCAAGGGATCTTGACATTGGAGAAAATGGTCTGATAAGTTATCGTTTTATTGACGGGGACGGAGCAGAAATGTTTGAAATCACAACTGATTACGAGACCCAGGAAGGCGTGGTGAAGCTCAAAAAGGTATAGCAACATGACTATGTATATAAATATAACTTACCGCTTTCTGAAGTCATTGTTCATTTTAATATGTGTGATAACACTGGAAAATTTTGCAAAACAATATCAGCCAGTTTCCACATGCAAATGTAAAGCAATATAATTCAAAATGAATTTGAGCAGATATTCCAAATAGTGGCTTTTTTAAAGTATTATTATTAATGAAAAATGTTACTCTAAACATTGTTGATATAAAAAAAATTATACTGAAGTTCATCTTTAAAAAATTCTGACAAGTTAGTCACTATCTCTCCTACTATTATAGGTCCAAATTCTGCAGGGGACTTCTGCAATCTTGTCTACAGAAAATGTCTGTGAATAAATCTTGAATGAGCAAAGCATGCATTGCACATGAACATCCGAATTTAGGCTGTTCTTTACATTCTTTCTTGTGTGAAGGACAAAGATTACACAGTGCTAAAAATAATCAAGGAATAAATCATTGATTTGATTACAAACACATTTTTATTGCCCTGATTCCTTGCTCGCCAAAACGCAAGAGTGGTATATAACAGACATTTAAAGATTCCCTGTGGTGGGATATTTACCAGTTACTGGAACTGCCTATGATTCGGAGTTTGCAATTCAATGTAAGGGTTATATGTGACTCTTACCAAATCTGTTTCTGCAGTTGTTGGCTCATTTTCACCCATACATTTCAGAATGGTCGCCCTGTCAAAATTTGTCGTTGGGAAATTGTGGGTTTGCAAAGTTTACTGACAAAACTCAGAATTACATTACCTGCACCAATTCAGGGATTAACATTCACCACCCCATTTTTATCAGGGCCATTGCTGTTTAATGTGATAGACATAGTGCTGGAAATAGTAGATGCTATTGTTTGAAATTACTTTGCTCTCCATAAATCAGAACTCTTCACAGGACATCAGACTAAGATGAGAATGATATGCCACAATTATATAATAACTTGTTTTTTATACAGTGCTTGTCATTACTTGAAGTCTATGGTGATCAGTGTATTAATCTCGGAAGAATTAATGGCTGAATCTGCCCGGCAAGAGTTAGAACATGTTACCTGCATCTTGTACAGAAATCTTAGCATGAGTCCTTCTCTCACTGAGCTATTACATCATTAATATCAAGAATAACATAACAAATTATTTTGGAAAGTACTGGAGATTGCTTGTATGCTTTGATTACAGCTCAAAACCACAGTGTCTTTCCTATTGCTTCAGAAGACTCAATTTCCACAAATAAATAACATAGATGCCTATATTTGGTACATCCAAAATTCCACAAGTAGGATTTGAGAGAAAAAACATACTTTTTATTTTTGAAATGCAAAGCTTGCAAAGTGTCTTTGATTTTTGTCCATACAATACTACATTCCATACTTGTTTAAAAATTCTGCTGTTAAAAATGTTCTTCTTTCTTACTCCTTCTTTGTTCTTTGTTCAATCAGATCCTTGATTTTGAAACCAAAAAGGCATACAGTATGAAGGTGGAAGCATCCAATGTTCACCTTGATCCTCGGTTCATCAGCAGAGGACCCTTCAAAGACACTGCCACTGTCAAGGTGGCAGTAGAAGACTTTGATGAAGCTCCCATGTTCTTACAACCTAGTTACACTCTGGAGGTTGATGAAAATGCAGCAGCAGGCACCTACGTTGGCCGTGTCCATGCTAAAGACCCAGATGCTGCCAATAGTCCTATAAGGTAAGATGTAATATCGAATGGCACTTTGTTTCTTGGTTAAATGGGACACTGTATGTCAATATTGAGAAAAGAAATAATAGCAATTTCCAGTCTAAATGTAAAAACAAAGTCAGTTAATTAAACATATTCAACCATGAGTTGGTTTTTAAAACACTGTAGTCTGTCTGAGATTTAGCATAGCACTTTCAGAATGCTGCTCTCCTTGAACATACACAATCATTCAAAATTATCAAAGAACATATGTATCATTCATTTCTGTGCGAAATGTAAATATTACTGAGCAAGTCCAAAAATAATTCTAGAAATATGAAATAATGAAATTCTCGTTAAAATGTTGTCCTGACTTGTCATTAAACTATAAAGGTCATAAGTCAGGGGCAGGAAGGTGGGTAAACAATTTATTATGTAAGTTAAGTAAAGCCCATTACAATTATCACTCATATGACATCACAAACAGAGTACCATTATTAAGAGCATGATAGATACATAAACACATTTTTCAATTCCTTAAAAGGCAATAGCCTTCTTGGTCATTTTTACACTACCTACGTTCAGCTGGTCTCATCTATTCTTATATGTATACAAGAATCTGCTGTAGTTTGACATTTTACTGTGGAGCCAATAATTTTGTTTGATGAACCCCGAAACACAGAAGCATGGCATCTTTACCTGTCCTTGTTTTAAATACTTTCTCCATATATCCATCAAACATGAACAAAGGAATAAAATGTGTTCATCTGTTTCCATAAAGGCATGGCACAGAAGAACTTCTTACCAATATTTGAAGAGTGTGTCAAAGATTCTTCGAAGTGTAGTAACAGTATACACAACAATCTAAATCTAATAACTGCTTGTTTAATCTGTGAGTCAGGGTTCAAATCCAAATAGACTTGCCTACATTTTTTATATGAGTTTTCAATGTAACTCAAATTTTTATATTTGATTATATACTCCAAGTTAGCATGAAAGGAAGGTGATATTACATTTTTCTTGTTTAAGGATTTCCTTGCCTACTTCTTCAGTATTGCAAGAGCCAATAATGATGAAAAGTTGCAATTTCTTACTACTTTTTTAACTTATTGTCTGTTACCAAGATTTATGTTTTTTGTTAGGTTTAGATCTTTGTTTATAATTACTTTCAGGCTATTTGCAACAGTATTATGGCAGTTGCAGGGATAATTAATTAGAGTGCTAAAGTTTGCGGCTTGTAGATGAGTAATGCCCTTTTCTATCAGGATATAGTTTATAATGCCCTTTTCTAATCATATTCAACACTGTGGAGTTGACAGTCGTAAGTTTAAAGCTCGCTGTAAAGTTTTGAGATAGCAAGTTGAGGGTATCTAATATTTGTTTTTGAAGATAATTGCTCCATATAGAACTAAAGGAATTACTTTGGTTGTTAAAACAGTAAGTTTAGGACCACCAACCCCTTCTGTATTTTTTCTTGGAACATATGATGGCTTGGGATATTGCAATTGATCAAACTTTTTTTATCTGCTCTTTATGGAATGACCAGTTTAGTTTTTAATCAAATCTTAGCCCAAAGTAGGTGTTTGTGTCAGTATGTTTTTGCTTTCCAAAATCCATGCATAACTCCGTTTGGAATGCCCAAGTGACAATTTTTAGTTTTATTAAAGTTTGTTAATAGACCATTTATTTATCTTGTTGTATTATTGAAAGTGACTTAATTTTCTTTGTAGTCAAATCTGGGTAGTAGATAGTAGAACAGGGTCTTATGTAAGATATATATTTCGGGACTCAAACTTCCCCATGATGAAAAAGGGGTATTATCCTTGGGTCTATCATTTTGTGTGCCCATGAGATTTCGTTAGGGTCAAACAAGGATAGATCTGTTTAAATTTATCAGAAAAATGAAGTTGCGCAAATATTTTTTGAATAATCAGCCGATGTTGGGAATATCTGTGGAAAGAAGCATTGTGTGGACCTCTAATATTCTATTGTGAGACACATCAATCATGATTTAGCATGACCAATTAGAGCAAGAAACTCTTGGACATAATCAAGTATCAGCGAAGCAAGAGATATTCGATACACAAGCTTTGGATAATATGACAGCAGCCCAACACTTTTCAAATCCAAGTCTGTATTTGTACCTATGCTGCAGAGAGACTCCATTGATATCTTTTCTGAATTGGTGATTCAAGATCTAAAAAACCTACATCAGGAAGTAGTTATCCATGGAGAAAGATCACAGGATAATCATATTGTTAAATATAATAAGCTTATGGATAAATTGCATAGCAGATGAGAGGTGGTGGTCAAACAGTCTGATAAGGGAGGGGACATTGTACTCTGGCCACTCCCCATGTATAAAGCTTAAACTCTGTGGCAGCTAAGTAACATCGAGTGTTATTGTACAGCAACTAAGGCTGAGATAATGGGTGTGAGGGTATCTTTTAATGCAGTGTTGTCATGTTGGTGTGGGTTTTGTCTAATTTCCCAAGAAGAGTATAATTTTTTAAAGTGGAATGTCCGACCACACCCATGTTATATCTCATACGAAAATTCACGAAAACATCAGCAACACCCCAGGGAGGTCAATTATATTGGCTATTGGGGAAGTGTTTAAGAACATCTCAAAATGTATTCATTTCTTTCTGCCGCAATCTGTACAAAATCTATCCTCTTATATACAGGACACTGGGAGTTTATTGAGAAGAATCTTTGATGTTAGCTCGGAGGATTCTTATGTTCTAATCACGATGGACATTACATTACTTTACACAAGTATTTCCCACAATGATGGCCTGAGAGTCATTGATTATTTTTTGGGCAGTAGACCAATAGGCCTTTTACAACATTCCAAAATTATATTGTCTATGTTTCATTGGTGTTTAACTATTTGACACGTTAATTTACAGACAAAAGAGGGGAACAGCTATGGCCTCCTGCTTCGTGCCCAGTAATGCTAATTTGCGTATGGGTTGGTGGGCGGAGAAGGTGCACGCAAATAATTTTGCTGTGGAATGGTCAGAAAACGTGGTCCTTTAGACATGTTTTATTGACAATCTCTTTGTCATTTGGAGGGGTACAGAAGTGACAGTGAACCATTTTACTGAAAGACTCAATAACAATCATTTGAATTTGCACTTTACCACTACTATCAGTAAGAGTGAGGTTCATTTTTTGGATTTATCAGTGTTTGTTAGAAATGGCATAATCCACACTAAAACATATAGGAATCCAACTCTGAGTAATTCCTTACATGCACATAGCTTTCACCCTAACAAACTTAAGTTCAGTATCCCCTATATAGAGAACCAAAGAACAATGCAGAATTATAGTGATAAAAAGTTGGGAGGTACAAGAAGAACGTAAGGACAGGTTTTTATTGTGGGACTATATCAGTGCAGTAGTTGGTAATGCCATAAGCAGGGGGAATCAAAAGGACCCTGAAAAGGTCCTTTTTCAGAGATGTGAAACTTCAAAGAGAAACTTGGGTGAAAATCAACAAGAGCTGAGAATGATCATGGGGTACAGTAAATAAAGCATCAAAAGAGTAGGAGAATTTGCTCCAGACATTGGCATCTTATTAAATGTGAATGAAATCCGATTTGTAGCACGCTACTAAGCCCAATGGGCGTCAAGGCGCCTAACCAAAAAAAGAATGCTAGGTGGAACAAATATGAATCCTTACTGGTAGGCTTTGATAAAGCACCAAGTTTTGAGCGCTTTTTTAAAGAGGGCCAGAGGCGGTTGGGCCTTAATCTCCAAGGGAGGGCATTCCATAACCAAGGGGCAACAATGGAAAATGCTCTACTACCCCATCTGACCTTCCTCGCGCAGGGAACTACAAGCAGATTCATCTCAGAGGATCCCACTATGAGACACACATTATGATCTAGTCCACTAATGACTTTTTGTTGCACTAAATCGAAGCAACAGGAGTTGGTAGTCACTAGTCACGAAATGCAGGCCCCAGAAAACTGGCTGATGGTGTCCCAAGTTCAAAAGCTGTTTTAGATGTATGGCCTGCAGATATGGGGTAAACACAGAAGAAGTAATGTCTCAACTGACTAACAAACAATACAAAATCAGAGCAGCATTGAATTGTAAAGGTGAGTTAGCAGTGTATGTCCTCAAGTGTACATGCCCAAAGATGTATGTAGGCAGCACAATTTTGAAAGTGCATCAAATAATTCTCCAACACATTAGGGCATTTCAGAATAGAGACCAAAGGTACCCTGAAGCCTGACACTTCAAGGAAGTGCACTATGGAGATGTGTCCAAGTGTGCTTATTTGTGATTGATTTGGTACCTCCCAATATTGAGGTGGTAATAGGGAACAGCAGTTTAGAAGACTAAAGTTGATATGCATATTCAATAAGAATATTAAGATAGCCACAGGAATAAATAATGAAGAAGAACTTTATGTAAACCTGTGACTGTTTGGTATTTTAAGGCATCCTCCTATTTGTTTTTAGCCATCTAGTGAAGTTTTGGAGTAATGAATTATGCCTATGTAGAATGATGTTCAGCATGTTTCAGCAAAGAACGTTTTATCTATGTGTAATGGAGACTCTCCAGTTGGGTACAGATTGAGGACTGGTGAGCAAATTAGTTTGAATATTGTAGGGAAAAGATCACAGTTTTGACATTTTAGAGCCATTGGTATACTTTACTTTAAAACCTATAGAACAAAAGCATATCATACGTAGTCTCCCTGCGATGCCAATATGTAGGGTCAGCCCATTTGAGCATAATCTCACATTGGAGACTGTGGATGGTATGAAAAACATTATTGAACAGTTCTCAGTGCAATTATAAATTAGCCTTAGCTAACATGCAGCTCCCTGGATTCCGAAGCAATGTCTGTTTCACTGCCTACTTCACAGCGGGCAGAAAAACAGACATGCTCTGCTTTCAGCAACCAAGATCATTTTCTGCTTTCGCTTGCTGAAAGCAGAGCAGGTTTGCTATGGCTTGGCACAAGCACCATAGTAACCTGTGAAGTCCTAGGGGTGGGTGCCCAGAAGATTGCTGGAGCCGGCCCTGCGGGGTGACAGTCCCCGGGGCCATGTAGGGCTCCTAGAGGGGGGCCCTTTCTTTAAATTTGCCCAGGGGAGATGGTGGTTCCCGGGGCCACAACAGACCCCATTAATTATTCTGTTTGTGCCAGAGGAGGTGGCAGTCCTCGGGCTGCGAGGGAGACCATAGGTCCTTCCCGTTTAAAAAAAATAAAGTATGTTCCCTAGGAGGTGACAGTCTCCAGACAGTAGGGGATGTCCTACAGCCTCCCCCGCATTACCCTAAAAAATAAACAGTGTACCTCAGGGAGGCAAGGGGGGCAGGGGGGCACAAGAGTCCCCTTGCTTTAATATGAAATCTAGCCCTGGGGAGGTGGTGGTTCCCGAGAATGTGGGAGAGGCCATAGGCTTTGTTTATTCTAGGCCCCCTTTGGGTATGGGAATATTTTAATAATGATGCGGGGGACCCGTGCGAGCCCCACAGCCCGCCACCTCTTTGGGACAAGATTTAATATTAAAGTAAGGGGGCTCCTGTGCCCCCCCCCCCCTCTGCTGCCCCAGGGACCTCTACCTCCCCTGGTCACACTGGTAATTTTTTAAGGTAATGCCAGGGAAGCCATAGGGCATCTACAATTATGATTTTGGTCTTTTTGTCTGGGATAACTTTAGAAGTGCAGGTTGTGAATAGCAGAGGGTTCACTCTTTTCCTGGGTGGGTGCTCCTCCCTCCTTAAACCTCTCTCTATGAGATATGTAAATCTTCTTTTTCCTCCCTCGACGTCTTCCTTTTATTCATATATATTCCCCATTTTCCAGCTATTTCTCCACTGCTCCCGCATTTACTAATAATACATATGCCTATGTCTGTGGAGATCTTTTCAGTCACGCCAGAACTTTCCAAACATGAAAGATAGGAGAGGGGGAGACGTAGAGCTCTGCACATTGGCTTATGAATAGCATTTTATTGCACACTTGAAGTACTACTAAATTAACTAAAAAATGCTGTTGGCAACTAGGCCCCCATAATTTGTGGCTAAAATACTATCTATTTTCAAAGTAATGAATCCTTTATCTGGGAAAAAAAATTGAAAATATTATTTAAATTTAATGAATTATTACTATAAGCATTTTCTAATAGATACATAATTTTACCTGTGGGGAAGCACACACTGCCACATAAAACATATTTATTTGTGGTTGTTTTATGTATGCCAAATGCAAGTGTTTCAAAGTATAGAAAAAAGTGATAGATGCAATACTTGATTTAATTTCAGCCAATCATATTTTCTTGGGCTGCAACCCAATCCATTGCAACTTTGCACACCAAACCACCTCAGTTTGGATCCAGTTATAAGTCAGTCTTGACCCTGATCCAATGGGAAAAGTTCAGCCTGATCTGCCAAGCCAGTTCTGACCTGAACTGGATTACAAGCAACCCAGGACCAGCTTTGCCCTAGCTATGGGCTTATCAGCCGGGTACATCCTCGTGACAGTGCTACAGTGTGCACAGGACTCACCTCTGGGCATGCCCATCCCACGTATGGCTACAGTTCAAAGTATACAAAAAGTGATGGATGGAATGCTTGAATTAATCTCAGCCACTGGTAATTACTCAGGCCTCCTCCTGATCCATCATTATTTCTCAGGGTGGACCTGGCTTGGTGATTCCGGCTGGACTGTTGCCATTGGAGCAGGGTCAACACTTATTTGCATATAGCTGAGTCCAAGCTGAGGTGACATGGTATGAAAAATAATGATGTATTGGGATGCTGCCCTGAATAATTGCCAGTGGCTGATATTAACTAAGCATTCCAACCATCACTTTTTGGAATACTTTGAAATGGCAAATTTGTGGCCTTCTGTAAACTATGATATCTGCATATAATATTTTATTTTGTAAGACGTATCTTCTATATTAATATTGTTTTGTTTATTAATCTCAATGTGATATTATACTGTGATGATCTTTTCTAGGTATTCCATTGATCGCCACACTGACCTTGACAGGTTTTTCAGTATCAGTGCAGAAGAAGGTATCATTAAGACCACCAAACCCTTGGATAGAGAGGAAATTGTTTATCACAACATTTCAGTCATTGCTTTTGAACTCAGTAAGTATTCCTGTTAGATGTTTATTTATAAGTCATCAACAATTTTTTTTCAGAAAAACAATGCTGATGATTTATCTTTGGGATTAAAAAAAAAACACATATTTAAAAGGTACGATCCTTTCTTTAGGCACTAAATGACTTTTGCAATTGCTGATTATACTTTAGCATCCTGGGGAGGTGGTAAGATGTGAGTGCTCTTGGCAACATGCAGTTCTATCTTCAGGATTCTGGAGCCCTAGTTTCTAGGCATGATGGGCACTTGCAGAGGCAACTGTAAGTTTCAAATGGGGGGATAAAGAGGAGAGGTTGAGGGGGAGTTGGTGCAGCAGGCTGACCAGGCAGTTTCTGCTACATTGCAGTGGGGAAATGTTTACTCTTCTGCACAATTCAGAAAAGATTTCAAATGGTTGAATTCTGGGCACTGAAAAATGTGGGGGTATTTTAGGGAGTTTACGCAAGTTAGTGACTTTAAACATATTCACACCATTCTTTAGGGAGTTTTCAATCATAGTAAAGCAAAATCAAACAAGCAAGCAGCGAGTAACTTAAAAATGTCCAAAGACAGGAAACAGGTGAAAAAAATTAAATAAGAATAATATGAATTGTTTTTTCCCCTAAATTCAGTATTGTAAGAAAATAACTTGAAGTCAATATTAAAATTGTTAATTTGAAAAAGTTGTTTTTGGATCACTTCAAATGTACCTTTATTTGTTTTACGTGTTTAGAAAGACCCCTGTATTGCAGATTTGTTTTAATATTACAGCACAAACACACCATTAAACATCTGTAGTAGACATGAAAAGGTCAGCTCTTCCATCCGACTTGCTAAATTCCCTGGTGCTTGGTTAAGTGAAGATAACATTTGACACAGTTAGTCCATGTTGATGCAGAGCTATATATTCAAGTGCTAGGAATTTCATGTACTCCCCTTTACTCATTCACCCTTCTTAACAATGTCAATATTGGTGAATTGTTTCCTCAGAATTGCAAGCTGGTGTTCATCTATATTGTGCCAACTTTGTAATTTTTCTAAAATACAGTAAGTAACCTCTAGGGAAAGCTAAGAAAGTAGTGTTTATGATAAAGCAAGATAAAGCAAGCATTAAATGAAGAGACATTCCTTATGAGAAATTACATTAAGTGAGGCCAAACCTAATTTATTGGTCATTTTAAGACATAAAAACTTTTTTTTACTCAGAATATTTATTTTCTGTATATCCCCTGAAAATGTGTTCCCCTAGGAAAACACATCTGAGCAGATATATAATGTGTTAGAATAATTATATTAGAAAAATGGACCTCAGAAAATAACACCCACTGAGAAAGGTTGTCTATCTATAGGTATGACTCTTAAACTGGGGAATTTTGCAATATGTGTTGAGCAGTTAGCCAGACTGCATTGTGTTTCTTGTTGTTGATTTTTGTGCAGTGCAAGAACAACTTTTGTCCTTTAGAGATGGTGGTGCAGGATACAAGCCATGTAGACAAGCAAGCAAAAATGTATCATGATTTATTTTTTCATGTTCATATTTTCTTATAGATAACCGCATACATGAAGTCAAAGTTCCTGTAACTATTAAAGTCACTGATGTTAATGACAATGCACCAGAGTTTGCAAAACTGTATGAGCCAGTTATCTGTGAAAAGGCCCAAAAGAACCAGGTAGTTTTCTTTTTTATGAAACTGTTTACAATTAAAACGCTTAATGTATTATTTTTCAAAATGATTCACCATTATTGTAGATCTTTTAGCTCATTACTAATTGAACTCAGTGATTTGCACATTAGCACACCCAGTTTGTAATCTCTACATCATGTTTCATCCAGACAGGGTTAAAACCAATTAAGACAAAAAAAACTTTGATTAAAAAGAACACTAATGAGCCAGCTTCTACTCATTGGGTACATGCAGTTCATTGAAAAGAAAATTGTGTGCCAGTGTTAAGCGGCATGCTCAAGCTTTACCGCCAGTTCATAGATATTTATGTGCTTCTGCTTGCATTTCATAGATCATTAAACTATGGTATTCTTATTAGTAAAAGACCACTTCAAATACATCCATATTAAACACTGGACTCTTAACTCAGTCTCTGCAGTGGTCTTGGTCACTATTTCTGCACGGTAACTGTCATTTGAGGCAGCTTGACTTAAGTCCTAAAATATCTCCATCATTCACAAGGTCCACAGAGAAATCTTAAAAGGAGGAAGATGGGTATGTTCTTTTGGGTAACAATTCATGCAGGTAAAGTATGTAAGAAGTAGGTTGAGGATATGTTTTATTTGGTCCACTTCACTATTCTACATACCTATATAATTTTATTGTACTGATCTTTTGTTTGTGACCCTTCAATGAGCATAACATGAGTGGAATCATTGCTAAAACTACAGACGTAGAATTGTAAAATAGTGTAGGTCTAATCATTCAACCAAATTCTAAGCAGATGGCCATAGCATTCTTGGCATCTCCAATTTTTGTTATTAGACATATTACTGAATGTCAGCTAGCAGAGGGATGAATAATAACACAGCATATTTTAGATGGATTTATGTTTCCAAAAATGATAAGAAGCAAACATGACAGCATTATGAAATAATGGAATGTGAACCTATTTTCTTACTGACTTTAGATCAAGACATCATCTGGCCATCTGGTATAAGATTACATTATGTTAAGACTAGGTATTACATGTAACTATTTGGGAAGTTTCTGAGGGTGGCTGATCTTAATTGAAGACTTGTGCAGCAAAGTGATCAGTTTGTGGATTCATTGTTTGTGTCTGTGTAAGCTGATGGATTCCACTAGCTGTATTGCAATAATACAAGAAAACAACATTGATTAACAAAAGAAAGCAATATATAACACCACCATAACATAATTATAAAACAAAACAACTCCAGTGCACAAACACACCACATTGCCACCACAACCACACACAAACTTGACATAAAAATATAACATGGGAGCACAACTATCCAAAATACAAGAAAAAACACAACTTGGGAACAAATCAACACAAAATACCAAAGTAAAAGGGTGCAACAAACAATAGCATAGGAGTAGGTATACACGCTAAAACAATACAACACACCAACGCATCAGCAAAACACAATAGTAAATAACTTCACATGCTATGTTAGATTATGTAGTGTTGAGCTGTATTATTTGTTGTTTTCCTAATGTTGTGGTTGGTATTATCTTATATTTTGAGGTTTGTGGTTGTGTTATTTTATTATGTAGCATTAAATTTGTGATGCATTATTATTTTCTTCTGCTTTGTGGCTGATGGTTATTGGGTGTAATTTGTTGTTTATGAGTTTCCTTGTGCTGAGTTTTTCTTGTGTATTATATTTTTTACTGTCATCTTGTATTGTTGTGTAGTTGATTCCCTGTACTGCTGTTATGTCCTTTTGTCGCTGTTTTGGTTTCTATTATTCAAAACTTCAAAATCTGCTGCAACTTGTCAAAAACAGAGCTATACACTCCATTAGAACTCTTGTGCAATCAATTATCACTGCCAAAGCTGGTACCCTAGTTATACAAATGTATACAATGTTAATGAGCGTTAAACAGGGATGTCTAAAATAGATCAAGTGGGCCGGATATATTTGCGGTATTCAGATAAGTACGAAGGATACAATTAATATAAATGTAAGTCATCTTAACAGTCAGAGGTTACCTTGATCATCTAATAACCTATGTTTAAAGCCCCTGGCCTAAGAGAAGATTTTGAACACACAAGGTGATGGACGGAATGTTGCACATTGGCAAACCATTCACCCCCAGTCACAGATCTGGGTTTAATCCATCGTTATTTTGCTCACCACGCCACCCCAGTTCAGACAGGAGCTCTGAAGGAGCAGACACATTAACTATGAGAAGAGATTATGAGTTGGATGTAAACCATTAATGACCTCACTGATTAATACTTATTCTGGTCTGAGAGTTGCAAAGGAATGTGAGCTGATTAAATGCATATTTTGGTCCTAGAGTAGCAAGTGGTTGCAAGCTGATTAATGCTTATTCTGGTCCCAGAGTATCAAATGGGTGTGAGCTGATTAATGCTTATTCTGGTCCCAGAGTTGTTAGATGATTAAGGCATATTCTGGTCCCAGAGTGGAAAGGGGTTGCAAGTTGAATAATGCATATTCAGGTCCCAGATTAGCCAGTGGTTGCAAGCTGATTAATGCTTATTCTGGTC
The DNA here is from genome assembly GCF_964263255.1 of Lissotriton vulgaris. Taxonomy (NCBI): domain Eukaryota; kingdom Metazoa; phylum Chordata; class Amphibia; order Caudata; family Salamandridae; genus Lissotriton; species Lissotriton vulgaris. The sequence goes on along the minus strand of NC_141700.1, from coordinate 212,747,274 downwards.
CCAGATTTGCAAACTGATTGATGATTATTCTGATCTTCTCATAGCAAAGGGCTTTGCACTGCTTAATGCCTATTCTGGCCCCAGAGTATCACGAGGCTGTGTGCTGATTATTGCTGTTCTGGTTCCAGAGTATCAAAGGGTTGTGAGCTGATTAATGTTTATTCGGGCCGCAGAGGAACAAGATAGTTAATGCTTATTCAGGTCCCAGAGTAGCAAGGGGCTGTGAGCTGGTTAATGCTTATTCTGGTTCCAGAGTATCAAATGGGTGTGAGCTGATTAATGCTTATTTTGGTCCCAGAGTGATGATTAAGGCTTATTCTGGTCCCAGAGTGGAACGGGGTTGCAGGTTGAATAATGCATATTCAGGTCCCAGATTAGCCAGGGGTTGCAAGCTGATTAATGCTTATTCTGGTCCCAGATTTGCAAACTGATTGATGATTATTCTGATCTTCCCATAGCAAAGTGCTTTGCACTGCTTAATGCCTATTCTGGCCCCAGAGTATCAAGAGGCTGTGTGCTGTATATTGCTGTTCTGGTTCCAGAGTATCAAAGGGTTGTGAGCTGATTAATGTTTATTTGGGCTGCAGAGGTGAAAGATAGTTAATGCTTATTCAGGTCCCAGACTAGCAAGGGGCTGTGAGCTGGTTAATGCTTATTCTTGTCCCACATTAGCAAGGGGTGGTGAGATGATTAATGTTTAATCTGGTACAAAAGTAGCAAAGAGTTGTGAGCTGATTAAAATGTATTCCAGTCCCACACTATCAAGGTATTGTGAGATAATTAATATTTATTCTGGTCCCAGATAAGCAAAGGGTTGTGAGTGGATTAATGCTTATTCTTGTCCTGGAGTAGCAAAGAGTTGTGAGCTGATTAATGATTAGTCTGGTCTCAGAGTATCTAAGGGTTGTGAGCTGATTAATGCGTATTCCAGTCACAGAGTAGCAACGGATTGTGAGCTAATTAATGCTTATTCTGGTCCCGGAGTAGCAAAGAGTTGTGAACCGATTAATACGTATTCGGGTCCCATAGTAGCAAAGGGGTGTGAGCTGATTAATGTTTACTCTAGTCCCATAGTAGCATTGGGGTGTGAGCTGATTAATGTTTATTCTGGACCCATAGTATCAAGAGGTTATTAGCTGATTAATGCTTATTCTGGTCCCAGATTATTACGGGATTGTGAGCTGATTAATGCTTATTCTGGTCCCAGAGTATAAAGAGGTTGTGAGTGGATTAATGCTTATTCTGGTCCCAGAGTATCAAAAAGGGGTTGTGAGCTGATTAATGCTTATTCTGGTCCCAGAGTAGCAAAGGGTTATGAGCTGATAAGTGTTTATTCAGGTCCTGGAGTAGCAAACGGTTGTGAACTGATTGATGCATATTCTGGTCCCAGAGTATGAAGAAGTTGGGACCTGATTAATGCGTATTCTGGTCTCAGAGTATCAAAAGGGCTCTGAGCTGGTTACTGCTTATTCTGGTCTCAAAGTATCAAGGGATTGTGAGCTGATTAATGCTTTCTCTGGTCCCAGAGTTCAGAGCTGAATAATGCTCATCCTGGTCCCAGAGTAGCAAAGGGCTGTGAGCTGATTAATGCTTACTGTGGTCCCAGACTTCAGAGCTGATTAATGCTTACACTGGTCCCAGAGTTCAGATGTGATTAATGCTTTTCCTGGTCCCAGAATAGCAACGGGTTGTGAACTAGTTATACTTGTTCTGGTCCAGGAGTATCAAGAGGTTGTGAGCTGATTAAAGCTTATTCTAGTCCCAGAATATCAAGGGGCGCTGTGAGCTAATTAATGCTTATTCTGGTCCCAGAGTAGCTAATGGTTGTGAGCTGATTAATGCTTATTCTGGTCCCACAGTATCAAGGGGCTGTGAGCTGATTAATGCTTACACTAGTCCCAGAGTTACAAGCTAATGAATGCTTCTTCTGATCCCGGAGTAGCAAGGGATTGTGATGTGTGGTGCTTTAGCTCATTTAGGCCCTGATTACAAATGAGCTATCAAATTAAGATTCCTTCACATGGACCCTAATTCTGAGACTTTTGGTATTACCTTTTTAATTCATAGACCACACTACTTTCCTCAATAATCTATCTCAGTACGTTCAAATGCTGCAACATGATACAACGTCTCATGATCCAAATGAACAATTATAAAAATAATAAGGTATATACTAATGCACCTAATATCACACTCCACAACACCTGACAATTAAGTGCAGTGAAATACATTACACCATATTTGAAGCATGTTTTGAACCTCATTTACGTCCCCCAGTATCTCCCATGAAGTACAAAGTACATGCAGCATCCTTTCCACTCCATACTCTTAAAGGGAGCCCAAGAACCATTTGCAAATTAGAGCTTCTTCTGCCCTTGCAAGAAGTATGAATCATTGTATAAGTTCTACAATACTATACAATAAAATGCACACTGTTCACTTACATTAAGGGATGTGAGAAGGACACAACTGCAGGTTGTTACTTATTATTGTATCCACGTTTTTTATGCATGGATATTTCGGTTTGCATGTATATAAGACACATTTTACATATATGCATTGGAGTGGAGAATTAGGTGTATGCTATTTGCAATGTTTTTGTGGTTAAGTCTATCCCCACATGCCTGTGTACATTTGGAAAGTATTAGATTGAACGCATTTGAAAATTCAAGTGTGCTTTACCTCTACCACACTTCCTCAATGTCCTCACCTCACAGCTGCCTTTTCTAGTTCAGCGACCTTTCTCTGAATAAAATTACCCATCACAGTTTATATTGCTTCCCTTTAGCACACTGAAAGACTTCAAGCTGAAAAGCAATCAGTAATTACTGGCAGGACTACAAGTAGGTACTGTCATTACTAGGGTCACATTTACTAGTGCATTCAATGTGAAAATGTATTTGAGCACTTCAGTGTGGCAGCAGGAGTGAGAAACTATCAATAAATAGCACAGTTAACTGAGGCCCTGATTCCCAAACTTATTGCATCTTTTAACGTTGACCTCCATGCCAAAATATGCATTGTTAGGGGTGCAAAACCAGTTTTTGCTATTCTCAAAAGTTGGATTTACACAAGTAAAAAGATGTCACAGAAAATCTTTTGTGTGAGTAAATCTTTGAGCACCAGTGAAGGGTGGACATGACACGGGTAAACAGTACTGGAGATTGCTCCCAGCTTGTAAATAGCCATAAACATTCATAATTTATAGATACTCACAACCTCTTCTCTCGCCCCTCTCAGCAACGGAAAAAGTCTGAAAATGTACTTGTGTCAAAAGCATGCATAAATCCCTTTCCTGGTTAGTAAGTGGACTTTCCCCAAATATGATGGAGTGCAAGAAGATGGGTATAAATATATTTTCTTGAATCAAATATTATATGTGTACAGATTATTTTTACGATGAAAGTTCATAAAGAAACAAAGAAATTTAGAATGTGAGTTCCACAAATTGATTTAGGTGTAGTGCCCTCAGTGGCCAATAATTGTATCCAATGAATCTACCTCCAAATACTTCAACATCTGCATATACAGTCACTATACCCCTTGCTGAACAAACAGGGATATACATTTGTATTGTAGTATTTCACTGCTTATCACCTCTACATATATACTACAGAACAATAAGTTGCTGTACAGTTGCAATAAACATAAGTCTTTATGGGAAGGATAGGTACCATTTAAATAGTGTGCCTCCACTTCCCCTACTGCATGACATTTAGTCATTAAGTGGGTTAGAATTACAGCTGCAGTAGAGTATGAATTAATCACATTTTAGAGCATTGGCTACCTAACATCAATTTGTCTACATAAGCATTTCAGTGATAACTGGTTTATCATGCGCTGCAGCTTCTTTCTAAAACAAATCGCTTTCTGAAATGTTTCTCAAAACCTTAATTATAGACATTGTTATGCTGGTCTAAAACATACCTTATATGTAGCTTCATGGCAATGTTCTGATATCATCAGACAATAATTTGAAATATTGCAGAATGTGGCATGATGACCATATATTTTGGACAGTGGCTATTCAAACACATTTTGGTTCTGAGGTTGATAGTTCTGCTTTCTGAAGTGTGTAACAATTATCCTTTAGCACATATCACTTATTGGATGGTAAATGTCGAACTTGACCAATCTAGCAAAATAGAAAACAAGAATGTTTAGTCATATTTGAGGTGCATGTGGTCCATTTGGTACATCAGGATTGGTAATTACACTGACCCTAAAAGGACTACATGCATTATCACATTTCCGATTTAAGAATCCAATCCATGCACTATTTCACATTGTTGTTATGCATTGCAACGGTTATGCAAAGTATGTACCTTATTGTTCTTGAAGAGCCATTAGTGGGGTAGACGAGTTGTCTGTGATTAGCAGGGAGAGAGTGGGTGAGGCATTCAAAGTGTGTCCACTTCCCTTTTGTGAAGCACATATTCATTTAGGGGAAAGAGGCTTATCCGCTGTTCATACACTCTTAAATCAATTGAAATGGCTGCTACTCATAAGAATATGGAATTGGACAGGCATGATTGTTTTTGGTAACAATTCTTATGGACGCTAAGAGGTCCAATGTAGCTTGGGGTGCAGTTGCAGATTACAATGATGTATAGTTAATTTATTTGGTATTGAGTGGAAGGCAGGATGTCTAGAAAGCATACATGGCATATTCAGAGGGTTAGACAACCCAGATAAAAAGTTTAGCCACCAGTGCATCAAATGTAGTGCTAAATATCTAATGTATGGTTACAGGCTGTCCTAAAATAGGGGTCTGACTGCATCCAGTCTTCCAATACACTTGGTAAAATGTGTGTATTGTTGATTGCATAAATACAAGTCTCATGTAGCTTCTTTATAGAAACAAGTGCAAGTTTAAAGAGGATACAATACTTGGAAGCCAATTATGACAGTGGTCTTTACATTTTTCTAACTAGTAGAAACAGTTGCTTCTGTGCTGGCAGAGAGTAGGAAAAACCTTTCTTATCACCAAAAGAGGCAAACAATATGAATGTAAAAAAAAGTTATGCCATTATACAACCATTTGCAAATGAATAATAAAGTGTAGTTGAACGTGTTGGGAAGCATTACTTAGAAAGCACTGCCGACTTTCTAATCTAAAGGAATTGTTCTTCTTTCTTTTGTAGCCTGGTGCACAACCATTTGTGTCTGAGCCACTTCTTTATTATTTGAATGATTATAACACCACCCTTGAGATTTCTCTCATGTGAATTAATTCTTGGTACAGGTAAAATGGTGTTAACACAGATTTTAAAATAGATGTTAATATGCGCTAAATAAATTAAGTAATTTAACTGATGTGCAACATTTCAAAGTCTTACAAGAAATCTTTCTTTTTCAGCAAATCATTACAATTAGTGCAATAGACAAGGATGATTCAGCAAATGGACCAAGATTTCTCTTCAGTCTACCCCACGAAATTGTTCATAATCCAAATTTTACACTCAGAGACAACAGAGGTTTGTAATACTTATTCACGAGTTTACATGTGGCAAATCAATATATGTAGGCCCATTTCAAAAACTCAAATAAAATGTTGTCAATGCATAAAAATGTCTTACTTTCATACAAGCTAATAAGCGGTTATTGTTAATTTCTGGAGGTAAATAAACTGCATGGACTGAAGACGTGTAAAACTCAAATGAGCCTAGTGTATGGAAATCCTGATAGGCAGTGATCACTGTTTAGCCAATGAAGTGACACTGGGGCTCCTGGCTGAGCGGACAGAGGAATAATTTCATTTGCTTGAAATAGGAATATGGCATCATTATACTAAATACAGATACCTTTTGGTCATTCCAGTGTTGTACATCAATTCTCTGCAGATCAGCTATACTGAATTCACTGTCCCATCTCAACAGAAAATATAATGTCAGAAAAATCCTTCACTATATATTTTTTTCGTTTTTTGTTGGCCATGTGGGAGTGAGGTGACAGAATTGTTACAAGGGTTTTTACAAATATGCATGATTTTGACACCGTCTGTGAAGTATGCATTTTGCTTCAATATAAACATAAGAATTATAATACTAATAATTCTGCCTATAGCTTTATGGTACACTCTTCATTTGGATCATACACATTTGATGCTTTTGGAGTTATATTGATGGATTCATACTGCCTGGCTTTTGATTTCTTCTTAATTTGACATCACATTTACATTGAAATGCTTCTTCCATGTATAGAATTTGTAAATGTAAAGAATGTGTACACCTATTAAAATTTCTTAGTTTTATAGTTTTTGCTTTCACCTTATCTTTTAAAGCACTCTGCATTAATATTATATCATTTGCAGGATCTCCTCCTGCTGCAATGAATTATCAAGCCACCTTACTTTTTACTCAGCTCTGTACATTTGATATTAAACATCGCTGGATTCACCAGTCATGGCACAACTAGTACGTCATCAGTTGTGAGTCAGCAAATAAAGAAATGCCAATGCTATGAATGCTCTTGATGGGATTTATTTGCATGGTCACAGTGCCATATCTACAACCCATAATTTATATTTTGTATGACTATGGTTTGTAACTTTCAAGTATTTTGTTCAAAGGAGCACAACTCCTCTACCCATGTCCACATTCCTTTTATATTGACTCTTAAGCCAAGATGTATGGCATTCATCAATCAACAATAGTTAATTTGATTGTTCATCAAGTATGCACTAAGAAAATATCAATCTCTTCTGATGATATTCTTGTGTGGCATCAGCATTTTCCCTTAGACCGCATAATTGAGATATATGCATGGAATGCTTAAATTAATCTATCCCATAAAATGCTTGAATTATTCTCACTCATTGGTTGCTACTAAAAGCCGTATTCCAGTCCATCGATTTTGACCTCATCTGTGTGATTACAGACAGAGACCAACCACAAACAAATTAGTCTTGCCAGACACAAAAAGGATGATCATCCAGAAATGCTAAGTCACTACTCCTCTGAAAGTACTTCACAAAAAATAATGTGGTTTGGTACTACTTTATTCCTTTGCATTTGAAATTGTGAACTATATGTGATGTGAAATTGAGTGTACTGAGGCGCTGTCCAAGTTCCATGTTTCCACCCCTTCTCTCCATCACATCTGAGAATAGTAAAATCTACCTTCAACCAGGCAATACATTGCATTGCTATTCTTCACAGTCAATTGATTCAGGTTGATAGTTGTGAGTATGAGACTGAGCTTCTTCTTTCATTGTAGTGTATGGTAAACTTTAAGGAGGACCCCATTTGAATTAAGATAAGCATAGTTGTTTCAAACCTTGTTGGATTTTGAGGATGCCTCTCTACAGGCTTCGTCGGAGAATCAACCCTAATATTGGGATGGCTTGACAATTAAACCCCAATAGCTCTGTGTTTAGTCAATTCAGTAATCTTACTGCTTTCTTGTTCTCATATGTTTAGTGCATGCTTTAAAGGATTTCACATGGAAATAGATCAAATTAATCACACATACCTTGTGGGGAATTGACTTCATGTTACTCAAGAATTCCTTAAGACAAACATTAGTTAATTTTTCAACACAGCACTCCACAATGCAAGTTTGTTTTTCGCTAGAGGCATTGCAATGGCTTAGTGTCCCCCCTTTGGTGCTGGCAATATATAGGTTCTTCTTGATGTCTGGAGGTGGACTCAAATGTTTAATCAAACTGCTCCAATTGTATTGTTTGCCTTCAAACTTTGTGTATTTCTAACGAGTATGACTTATTTCTTGGTTATCTTTCCCTTTTTTATGTTTAACCTCTTATGAGCTTTAAAATTTGTATTAGCATGAGGAGGGGCTTGAAGAATCATGCATGTGTGTGTTTGTCCATTGTTGCATTACTGGATTGTGATCAATGGCACTATGAATGATGACTTCTAGCTGTTGTTTTTTAAATCACTTTAATTTGTTTTTAATACATTTGTGCCCCTTCATGTTCTGTTTCTGATGTGACAGCACATGAACATATACAACTATTGCTTCTTCCATTCTTACATATTCTAATAGTCTGTAGAGTGAAAATCAAATCTCTTGATGGAAAGGAGAAAGGAAATGTATGTATGCAAAATTTCTGTATGAACTGCACGAATAGCTATTAAGATATGCTGACAATGGTTGTTATTACAAAATTTAACAGAACACTAAAAACAATTTAAAAATAGTGAAAAGTCACATCTGTTATAAAAGAACTTGAGGAACAGTAGGACCAATTGTATGAAAGGATTGAACTTACGCAAAGCAGGTGATGCCCATGTTCCTGTTTGGGTCTGTAAACCTCTTGTGGACCATTGCACTTCTGAATATGATTGCCTCACTTGCTATTAGATGTAATGACGTTCTGCAAAAATGTACAGCTGTTTCAATTAGGATGGTTAGTGTCCACCCTAACCATTCTAAAATTGGGTGATGTCCATGGTGTAACCTTTAGCATACTGTAAGGATATTACTGGTAATGGCAGTAGTCCTCTAAATGCTGCTTCTCTGCTGAGGTTCATTTCTTAATGTATACTTTTTTCCCAAATTTGTGGAGTAAGATGTTTCTCTGTGATCTTGTTTAGGAATATTTTTGCTGGGATTTGATGAACTATCTATAACATAAATAGCTTTCGATTTTTTAAGATATTTTCCCCATGGACACTATGGCAAGAAACTATTTTCAGATGGATTGCATGCGTAGGGCTAAGAATGCCCTCTAACCTAGCTGTGGTCTCTGAATTTAATTTTGCTTATCTCTTTTCCTTTTTCAGTTACTGCATGTTTCATTTTCCTGAGTTTTCAGCCGTCAATATAATTTTTTTATTATAGTTAAAATAAAATGAAACTAGAAACCATATTTAAAATTATGTATTAATTCTTCATAAAATGTTTTTCTTATGAATTACTCATTCAAACTTAAATAACTATAAAAGATTTTGAAAGACGTTTCATTGTTGGTCAAGCAGTGATTATTTAATCAGAAAGAAAAATGCATTCCGATATAGTTGCACTACCCGCTACTAAGCATTACAGTGGAAAGTTAAAACCCTTCTCCTGTGCATATCAAAAATAAAATCTATTAGTATGTATGCAAAAAGAACAAGAATCCTCCTTGGTTTTGCTATTTCTGTTGTGTCATGTAGCTGTTTAGATGCTCTTTGTACCATTTTTAGTTAAGCTCATGCTGTGTTACTATGTTGCACTTCACAGTACAGTACTTTCTTCATACACAATGACCACCACATAGTCAATTAATGTGCTTTCTCTATTTGTTAAATTCTGAAGCGGTACTGGTTTTAAAACATTCCAAGTACATAGTTATACATTTAGATACTGTGTTTTTTCTATTGCAAAGTACAGTAAGACCATCAAAAGTTCAATTATAAAAAGAACAAATAATCAATTTCGTAAGACAACAGCCTCTTGCTAGATGCACATATTTTAACATTGAGGCTCCTATTTTAAAACACTGCATATACTATCATGAATTGCATAGTTTAGGCCCAGTAGCAGAGGCACAATTTAAATACATAAGAAAACCCATGAAACAATACAGACTGTTTCCTGGAACGTCTTTGTTCAAACAAATTAAAACAGCAGAAATGTGAGACATATTCAGGTCCATCTCCAGACTTCATGACAATAAAGTGAAGGATTCCATTGCTGCCTTACGCATGAGCTGACACATTCTATGAGCTAGGTTAGCACTCTAGTTCTTTTTGTAGCTCTGTGATCATCACAAGCAGCCATTAAGAAAAAAAGTATTATGTAGTTTAATATTTAATGAGGCTTGCACAAATTTTACATTTTAATCTTGTGGGTAGATATAAACTAGAAAGTAGGCAATCAAAATGCAGCATTTGGTAGCATTTGGTAATTTACAGTTGTTTTATTTAAAATTGCGCATCAGCACCAGTTCACAATATGGTGCACCTTCTCTACCAAAAACAGTTTTTCAGTCAGTCTCTTTATCACCGTCAAAACTGTACATTATGGAATGCATCATATTTGCACATACAATGGAACTTCTTTTAATTCAGGGTTCATTTTTTCAATTTTTTCCCTTAGATTATAGCCTTTAATTTACTGTCAATTTTCTGAAAATATTTTGCACGTCTTTCTGGGGTCTCTGTCATTTGATTGAATGTTATGTGGCCACTTGCACAAATAATAAATAATGTTCAATTATAAGCAAAAACTAAAAGAAAATTTCGACTTTTTGTTTTTGTATAGATAATTCAGCAAGTATTTATGTTGGACGTGGAGGCTTTAGCCGACAGAAGCAAGATGTGTACCTTCTTCCAATTGTGATAAATGATGGAGGAATTCCAGCAATGAGCAGCACCAATACCCTTACGATTCGTGTGTGTAGTTGCAACAATGATGGCATGCCACTGTATTGTGATGTAGAACCACAGCCACTAAATGCTGGACTAAGCACTGGAGCCTTGATTGCCATACTTGCGTGCATTGTAATTTTATTAGGTAAGTTTGATGAAGATGAATAAGCATGGCATTTTTACAGTCTTTGTCTTTCACCCTATCATATATATACTTTAATGTTGAAACAAACCTTTTGTTGCCACGCACCTTCAATTTGGAGAATCATCAATGTATATTTAGAAAGTAGGTGAATAGTGTTTTCTTTCTTTCCTTTTAAACATTTTCATTGTGAAGTAGGACTGTCTGCCAGAGTAAACATGCAAGAGTAAACCTTTCTGGATTAATTTCTTTTATGGTTAATATTTTATGCAAGTGGCAGATTGTTAATTTGTGTAATCTGTGAAGGTATTAAGTTGAGTAACCTAACAGTGGTCTGGACTGCAATAAGAACTGTTGGCTTTCACTCATAAAAATGCTCAAACACTTCCCTAATACCTTGTTATTCCAAGCCTCTGGACATTGACTTGTTAATTAGGATGAGTTTTGAACAAATGCATATATAGGAAACCCCATAGAATGTATTTCTCATTTTAATCAATAAGTAAAAATCATTGAATAGTTTGAAAGACATTATTCATCCCTTGTAAGGGGAATTAACTCAGGAATGTAATTTGTGATGACTCTACAACATATTTGCTAACTCTTTATGCTTCCACCTTCTTCCTGTAGTCATCGTTGTGGTGTTTGTGACACTGAGAAGAGAGAAGAAAGAACCATTAATTGTTTTTGAGGAAGAAGATATCCGAGAAAATATCATAACTTATGATGACGAAGGTGGAGGAGAGGAAGACACAGAAGCTTTTGACATTGCCACATTACAAAACCCAGATGGTGTAAATGGATTTTTACCTCGCAAAGACATAAAACCAGAATTCCATTACCCACCAAGAGAACATGGAGTAAGACCAGCCCCACATAGTGTTGACGTTGATGATTTCATCAACACAAGAATACATGATGCAGATAATGACCCAACTGCTCCTCCATATGACTCAATTCAGATCTATGGCTATGAAGGGAGAGGGTCTGTGGCTGGGTCACTTAGTTCCCTAGAATCAGCAACAACAGATTCTGATTTAGACTATGACTATCTACAAAATTGGGGACCTCGGTTTAAGAAACTAGCAGACTTGTATGGCTCCAAAGACACGTGTGATGATGATTCTTAACAATGAAGTGATACATCTGGCCTTAAGAACTGTGTCTAATATTCTGAGGAATCTGGAAGAATAGTAAGCAGGTATTTTTTTAAATCAATGAAATGGCTCATGTAAACGGTAACGAATTTCAGAAGGGATTCTTTAAATAAAAAGAATACTGAAGTGGTAAATTACTGTGAATGACCTATTTGTCATAAGTTGATCATCACCTTCAACAATCGAAAACCACTCACAAGATCAACGTATGAAAGCAAAGGAAAACATTGAAAGTTATCATACGATGATGGAAATATCTTTACAGTATGTGACACGAACACCAGAATCTTTTTATGTCAAAGAAGCTTCCACAGACTTGAAAGGATAACAGTTTTGAGCTGTAATTTCGCCTTAAACTTTGGACACTCTATATGTAGTGAATTTTTAAACTTGAACTATATGCTATTCAGCCAGCTTAAACCCATATAATGTATGTACAGTACAATGTACAATTATAATGTCTCTTGAGCATCAAAATTGTTACTGCTGACTCTTGTAAATCCTTTTGCTTATATTCTTGTCTTAAACTAATACGTGCCAGATATAACTCTGTCCTGTGGCAGTGAGAGACAACCTATTTCTATGTCATTTTTAATGTATCTATTTGTACAATTTAAAAGTTCTTATTTTTAGTATACATGCAAAAATATCAGTATTCTGACATGTTACAGCATCACACTTATATTTTATGAACATTGTACTGTTGCTTTAATATGTGCTTCTATGTAAGAAGCAGACTTTGAAATAAAAAGATTTTTTTTAATTATTTGATTTTATTACTAAGCACTGAAGGATATCACACAGTTTCTGCTGATTCGGTTTGCACCAATTTAGCAATACGTGAATTTTAAAAGTAATTTTTAGTCTTCATTTGTAACTTGATGTATATTGATCGTCTGAGATCATTGCAAGGAGATGTATATTGTCTGGTGTGATTTTGTCTTAAAAACGCTGTTTTACACAATACATTGAACAAGTGCCTTTAGATTAAATACTGACACCTCATTGTATTTTCCCTTTTTATTTATATACAGCGTGATCCTACAAATACCTTGTTATCTGAGTGTGGCATCCTGGGATTCTTTTATTCTAATTACTCCAGAATTTTTGATGAAGCTGTTGATTCCTTCACAACAGCTAGCTCTAAATTAGATATTTTTCAGTCCCTGAGTGAGAGATTCATATGACAACTGTTTCATTGCTTTGAGTTACTTTAAATTGACAATTTCAGAAAATAAGAAAATATATGGAGTTGCTTTTTGCCCAGGTCTGACAGATGAAAGACTTATAATTGCTTTACAATGATAATTGCTTAATGATTGTACTTGAAATGCAGAATCAAGTATGCTTTCAATAAAGCTACAACTGACTAGTTGATTAAAACCTAGATATGTCACAAGTTAAAACAAACAGCAATTCAAGAAGATGATTGTGAAGATGGTGTTGATGAAAGCGTAGATGATGGGTATTGTTATTGCTAGTAGTAGTATTATTATCATATTTTTATCATCTAGGTCATTATTATCCTTATTATTCTAATTATTTTCTATTGTGATTATTATTATTAATATTATTATTATATAATTGAGTGAGAATTATTGATCACTCAAACTACTGATTACATTTCAATACAGTTTATTATGTGTGTGTTTCACGCAGAGGGGTCAAATTGCCAAAATCTAGTCCTAAAGCATTCAAAATGTACTTAATTGTAGAATGTATTGTAATACATTGAAACCTAAAACAACTGATTGCTTTAGATTCCCTTCAGCATCGATCTGTATGCCTGTAGAACGTGACAGGTTCTAACCTAAATAGACATAATCAGCCTTTCCTTCTTCCATGGGTGAACAAAGTAATACCTTTGAGAGAGTGCAGTAGTATGGGCTTCCATCAGTGCTATTTGTTTCTTGTGCGTGCTGTATAAGTGATGGAAATTACTAAATGATATAATTATTTATGATTTTTCCCATTTAGAGTGGACATTTGAACATGTCAGTCTTTCATAATGGCAAACAACAGCAGTGTGCTTTTTATTTTTTGTTATGCAAGTTGGTTATACATTCTTCTACAGTTCATTTGTTCATATTTTTCAAATATACTACACATTTAGAGAATGCAAAAAATGAGCAAAATGTTGTGCATTTCTATTGAATTCTGTGTACCTTTTACATGAGACCGAATGCACCAGCTGACCAAATTAAAGCAGAGTCTTTTCCTTGCTTTAGGAATATTGTAGACCATGCAACACACTGCTTTTCCATTTCTGTACCACACACTGACATTTAACAATATGAACATCTGTATGCCATGTGTAACTCAATAATTGTATCCTCGGGGTTGTCCACATGCTATCAATCACACTTCTTTACAATAGTCCTAGGTATTGAAAGATTGAAACATTAGCGGGGATCTCACTTTGTCAATGTAGTTAGGATCAGCTACCTTATCTCTTTTCAAAGAATGCAAAGTTCATGTGTCAGCATGACTAAGTACTAGGAGCACTACTATTGATGGTGCATATTACATGTTATCAAACTGTTGACCCATTCAAACATGTTTAACCCCTGGATGTGACCTCCGTTTCCATAGTTTTCATAACCTAGCACTATGGATGTGGATGTCACATCCATGCGTATAGCACTGGAGTAGCTGCTCCAGGGCCTTCCCTCATATTTCCCTGGAAAACTGTGGGGAACTCCTCTACTCTGGCCCAGAGGCTTATGATGGGCCCGCAGATGATGCAATTGCATCTGTAACTGGTTTACCTAATGTGCAGAACCTTCTCTCCCAAAATGGTGCCTGGTTTTCCTGGGAACGCAGAGGGGACAGAAACCAGCTTCATTCACTATGTTCACAGGTAACTGCGCAAAAAGGCAGATGCCAATTTTTAACCTGCAAAACCCCAGGCGATCACAGTGGGATGCAATCAGTTACTTTCATTTCCACTAGTTAACAGGAATTATTTCATAGGGGGAGAAGCCCATTAGGCATGGGTTTGTGCTCCCTCCCATCCACGTTCAGTCTTCTGTCTCCCTGGGGAGTGGATAAGAGCATTTACCTCCAAACTACCCCCGTAGCGGCAAAAAGCACTGTAGACACCAGAGAAATTCCTTAAAAAAACAAAGGTGTCATGCCTCTACCCCCAGGGCTTATGGTCTTTCTGCCCAGGAGTGGCAGATTGGGGTTGTGCTCGAGTCTGGCCCCGGGGGGTAGAAACCCCACCAGAAGACAAGGTCAGGGATTGTTATTACTAAAAAATAAACAAAGGGGTGCAGAGGCGCACACAGGTAGGACCTTGCCTTCAACCTAAAATGGGGAAATGCAGTCTTTCTGCTCCTAGGAGTCAGACTGAATGTGCTCGCAACCTGCCTTACATGGGAGGGTAGAGTCCACTAGACAACAGGAAAAATCCGAAATCGAGAGACCTGTGGAAATGCTGGATGATAGGAAATTTGAGGATACCTCCCAGTTGCTGGAACTTTCCCTCACAGGAATATGAGACAAAAACATGTTTTCAGCCAAAGTTTGAGGTTTGCAAGGACTTCTCAGTAAGAAAGCTGTGTGAGGTTGATGAAAGTCACACCACCCTGGAGTCTTCTGGTTGTCTAGTTTTCAGAAATACTAGGTGGCAGCCAATTCCAGTTCTAAAATCCATAGCTACCCACATAAAAAATGGGTTGCTTTTTAGTGGAAAAATTTGATTTGTCCATGTTACGTTTTGAGGCCTTAGTGGCCACAGATGCTGGGCTCACCCGCACATGGGGTCAAAATGTTTTATCAGGAAAAGTGTGGAGTCACTGGTTTATTGGAAATTTGTAAATACCTGCAGATTCTGGAACATTCACATGCAGAAATGTGAGGAAAAGGTGTGTTTGTTGGCATGTGTGACTGTAGATACACATATTTAGCAGAAGTCTGCCATCTAGTGTTGGGCTCAGAAGTGTGCACGTTTTTTTTGGGGGGTGGAAGAAGCCTTTCGAGTCATGAGGTATAGGGACACCTCTTCCTTGCAATGTGCATGGTCCTCGATTCCATTGTTAGATTGTTTTTTCCGCCTTCGGATTTGGACGTGTACTCCTCTTCTCCATTTCACCATCATTGGTCCTACTAAATAAGCCTTAAACATCAATATTGTCATTAATCGTGGATACTTAGAGAGCTACATTGGTCACTAATCGATGTCGACCAATTTCCAGTCAACTGAGGCCGCGGGGGCCTTTGCCCTTCAGGGCAACTTTTCATTTTTAACCTCTTGTCCAGGCCATGTCCATATGGTGATGGAACAGACGTGCTCAAAATTTTTCCCACGTTGCCACCCAAAGTTCCCACACACCGACCAACATCTGGTATGTAGCCTTTCTCCAGGTCATTAGGAATCCATTTGCGAGGCTTGCCAGTTTTTCTGATCTTAGAAACTATTGTGCGATCAGTGTGAAAGAAGGCTTCAGATGTCCTGACTTGAAGACACTCCAGAAATATTTGGCTCAGAAGACTACCACCACATGGCCCATTCTCAAGTTTTTTCAGCAGACATGCGCATGTTTTCGCATGCCGACAGTCCAGGATCCAAAGTTGAGATCCAGGACCTTCCAATACTACCATCTGCGAGTACTGTGCCCCCTCCATCACGGCCATACCCTCAACAAATTACCCCAAAGAGTCGATCATCCACTTCTGATTGACCAAAGTCTTTGCACAGACCACCACTACCCTCTCGCCATGGTCATCACCGAACAGCTGTATTGGACATGCCCAGCCTTGGCGCGATGCCGAAAGAGCAGCACAAAATTTACTCAAATGTTTCAGTGGGCTTCAGGCATGAACTTTAGAAGAACCATCCTTCCAACTACATAGGGACAAGGTGGCACTACATACTAATCCTAAATTCCTACCAAAAGTGGTCTCACCGTTTCACTTAAATCAATCTGTTGAGTTCCCAATATTATTTCACCAACGCGACTCAGTTGTGGAAAGCCTGTACACACACTGGATGCAAAAATAGCCCTTAAGTAGTACATTGACAAAACTCAGTGACTTATGAAAATACAACAACTTTTTGTTGCATTTTCTAAATCACAGAAAGGAAGAGCCATTTCTAAACAAGTATTTCATGTTGGATTGTAAAAGGTATCCAAACTTTTTATGCTAAAGGAAATGAAACACTACCTATCCCTCCAAAAGTTCACTCTACTTGCAAATGGGAGCTTCAGTGGCATTTTGTTAGGCAATCTACCCAGGGCTGGTATATGGCATCCCATTTTTTCACTATTGCAAGGCCAATTTCTCCTATAGGGTAACATGGGGATTGCCTTGAAATATCTTTTAAGTGTAGTTTACCATTGGGACCAGATAGAGATTGGAGTCTGTGGTCCCTGAGCACACAATTTAAAAATATATCTTTTGGTGAAGTTGGTTTTTAAATTGCATGTGTGGAAAAGCCACTTCTAGAAAGTGGGCATTTAATTGCTTAAGCATTCTGTGCCTCTGCCTGTCTGTAGCATTCACGTCTGGGTTAGACTGAAAGTTGGACTCTTGTGTATACACTCTAGACGGTCACATAAAGGGCGCTGAAGGGTGCATTGCATATCTCGATAGACCATCACCAGGCTGATGAGCCTTCCTGAGCTAGAGTGGTGGGGGGAGTTGTCCCTGACACTTGCATAGGGCTGTGCCTGTCCTCACACAAAGCTGTCTTCATCCCCCTGAAGTGTAGAAAGGCAGGGTCTTGTGCACTACAAAGACTTTCCTTTGCAGTTTGCCTACTTCAAAGGTAGAAAGGGGTATAAGTATTGGACCTCTGACACTCCAAAATCAGAACACTTCTGGACTGAGGAAATTCTGCCAGGAAGAAGAGATGGATGCTGTAGGAGGGATTGCAACTCTGTCTTTTGCCCTGCTGGTCTACTGCTTGCTACTTCTATCTAGTGAGTGAAAGGACTGCTGAAATGTGCTTTCTGAATCCTGTCTCAAAGGTTCTCTAAGGGCATGTGTGTGCTTGTCTCCTGTTAAGAAGTCTCAGTGCCATCAAAGACTTCACCTGCATCTTGCCAACAGCACCTGGATGTGTCTGCTGGGATTCCGGAATGCCCAGTGTTGCCAAATCCAATTCCTGGGCTCTTGGAATCTTGTGGCTGGTACTTCAACTCACGAAAAGCAACATCAAGGCCGTCAACAACGCCCCTGCCTGCACCAGAGCTGAAGGAACTTTTTGTGAAGAGCACAATGCACAGCTCGACTCACACCACAGCCCTGGTGTTGCCAATGACAGTAACTTATCAATGTCGACTTTGTCATCGAGGCTGCTGCCTGCATCGAAGCTGAGGGCACTGCTCTTGAAGTGCACTGGGCACCGCCCTGACTTAAATCGCAGCCCTGTTCTATCTGACGATAGTGCTTGGCACCAAAGCCATGCTGCGGCCTGAACCAGAGCCGAGGGCACTGCTCAGGAAGAGTATAATGCACCTCCCTAACTTGCACCACAGCCCATTGCCTCTGAGATCAGCCTGACTGCTTGTGCCAAGCTACCAAGGTGGGGAGAAGGGGTTATCTTAGCTGTGTGACTCCCTTACCCTGACTAGAGTAAGGGTCCCTACTTGGACAGGGTGCAAACCAATGCCAACTAGAGACGTCGTTTCCAACAATGGTCTAATTGAGATTGTCAGGTGTGTGGTTCTCTGACAGAAAGTGGGCGCTCATTTTGGTGGTACTGTGTCTGCACCTAATTTTACTGCAGTGCTCAGTGATTTTTGTTTTGACTGTTCTGGTTGTCATGTTCACATATCTGAGCATACAAGGGCAGTTTAAGATATATACACAGTTTTTAGTCATGCAATTGGTATGCCCCTGTGTATCCATTTATGCGAGTGATCCAGTTCTTTTTCTTTGGCGATTTCATTGAGGTGATAGACTTTACAAGAGCCATAGAGGAAACGTTCTGTGTCAGGGGCATTCTAAAGTATGCATTGTTCTAACCTAGGAACAGCTTGCAGACTTGTATATACTAGCATGTCCCGTAGGTTCTGTGTGTGTTTATATGCAAAGCATTGGAGAGTGATACCCAGGAAACCTGAATGTAGAATTGGCCAATGTTTCTATATCATTTTCTGTATATGTTTAGAGTTGAGGGTGAACGATGTGGCATATTTAATCATGTCATCATTTGACCTAATACTTTATTTCAGTTGTTCTGCTCCTCTTACAGGACTGGTTTACAGTCCTCACTCAGTAGTTGCGGGCTCTGAGGTTGGTGCCAAGTTCCGTAGCCTGACCGTCGTAGTCCCTGGTGTTGCTGGAATTGTGAAGGAGGTGGAGGAACTGCCCATAGGGGAGATTATAACAAATGGCCTAAGGACAATTACTATTGCAAAAGACACTATTGGAGTCAGTCACCTTCTTAAAAGCAGATATAGACAGACTGCCATTGCTAAGGGAGATCGTGAGGTCAAAGAAAGGAAGTTCGTTGTCAGAGAGGGTATTCGTGAATCTCAAATATGGATTGAGAGAATTTATCCAGGTGAAGAAATCTTCACAGGAGTTGGTATCACCATGCCAGAAGATGATGATATCATCTATGTAACTCCGCCATAGAATGATATTAGTATTAATGGGGTTCATGTCTGCAGAGAATAATTTCCTCTCAAAGTTAGCCATGTACAGGCAGGCTAAGCTGGGAGCGAAGGTGCTCCCCATAGAAGTACCTTGCCTTTGGTGGAAGAGTTGATTTTGGAAAAGATAATGTTTTTTCTTTCAGTGCAACAGTCAAGCATTTGGTGATGAAACTCACTGGTGTAGCTGATGTCCATGTTTCAGATAGTAAGCTTGTCTTGATGACCTCAATGTTGGAGTCCTGGGGGGATGTTGGTGTTAAGTGTGATCAGAAGCTTGATCTCGTCAGGTGGTTAGCCTCTGATATAAGGTTCAGGACGTCCTTGGTATCTTTTAGGAAAGAGGGGGACTTTCTCACAAGTAGATGCAGAGAGTGATCCCAGAATATGCTTAATGGTTTCAGGAGGAACCTAATGCCGGACACAGTCGCTCAACCCAGAGGGGGAAGGACCCCTTTGTGGATCTTCGGCAAGACTTTGTCTTGAGTGATTTGTTAATCAGGAGTTCAGGCTCATTTCTCGTCATCCATTCTGGTGATTCCGCAGAAGTGACCAGGGTTTGAATGCTGGTGGTGAGTCTTACTGTGTGATCGGTGTAGATCGGTCAGTAGTATCTGCCATTGGCCAATTGTTGAGGGCACTCATTGTGGTCTGAGGAGGTCAAAATGACAATAGCACCCCACTTTGTAGGTTTTATGGTTATCGTAGGGTCCATGATATGGGTCTTCACTGCATCTTGTTTTTTGGTTTGGCATATTATAGAAGAATGTAGGAGGCTTTGTTTTCCCTACTTCCATGAGCACTACTTGCTCAAAGGTCAAAACCTTGTGGAGCATCATCCCAATAGTGGGGGTGAATCTGGAGGGAGTATGTAGACCTCATTCACTGGTTTCTGGTATTCATTTTTCTTGAACTAAATCCCTGAGTCTAACCTAGTGGAAAAAATGGTGTAGTTTATTGGCCAAGCAAACCTTATCTTCACATGGTGTAAGTACAAATCCCAGACCTTTCTGGAGAACAGCGTTCTCAATTGGTGTTATCGTTCTAGTGGACACGTTGACCACTAGTTTTGTTTGTTTGTCTGGCTCCGGTTCTGCATTTGCGGCTCTGGTTGTTGCCATTGTACCCGTTTATGTCCTCCTCTTCTTTTTCCTCTGCCTCTGCCAGACTCTGTCTAAAAATGTGGGTGAGTGAAGTGTTGGGGAAAATGTTAGTGAGTTGCTTGAGATAGCATGTGAAAGTGGGGGTGCCACATTGGTTGCTGTACTGGATAGGGGGCCATCGGGTAGCCCATATGTGGGAAGAGGTGGTACTCCCGGGTCTATGTCATGGTGAAGAACGGTTTATACCCACTTACTGGGTCTCGGTGGAAGGGGAACCGCCCAAGTCTTACATACCCTCATTTAGTAAAAGGAGACACAGGAGCCTTTGTCTGCAGGAGGAACAAAGTTTTATTTGAAATGCCCGGGCTCGTTATAAACAAGACAGAGGAGGCTGCTGCTTCACTCTGCAGCTAACATGCCTTAAATACACAATTCCCACCTTAAGAAACCAGTTTGAGTGGGGGCCTGGCACCCCGAGTAAAAAATGCAGTTACACCATTCTTTGTTCAGGCAGGACGGTGGCTGCAACAGATGGTACAAAGATTACGGACAGGTCTTGCAAAACAGGATATGTACGTTAGAGAACAGTCAGATCTCGAACAACAGGATATGTGAAAGAAACAAGTTCTGGGGCGGTGGCGTGACCAAGTCTTGCAAAACAGGATGGATGTGTGCAGGAGTTCAGTCGGAGGGTGGTGAGGCCAATTCTTGGTTCCCCTTTCTCAAAATAGGCTCAACCACAAGGAGCAGGAAGGACAGGGTGGTTGTGACAGCTAGAATTTCAACAGACATCCGCAGAAATGACCAGGAGGGTCAAACAGAGGTGTTTGACATGAAATGGCAATGCAAAAACAATGGAGTCATGACACAAAATGGATGCCGACAAGAAGGACACTTTTCCTCAGACCCTCCTTTTGCCATTAAGTGGCAAATACTCTAGTTGATGTTGATATTCATAAATCATCTGTTTCTTGTTGGAGCATCATCTTCATATTAGTGTCGTGAATGTTAGAGGGTGGAGGCTTGAGGGCCTGAACACATGTTGCCAGAGCATTGGCAGGCACTTAATACACAAACAGCAGGAGACTAGGGCAGCCACTCCCAAGGCAAGGAAGATGAGGACCCTCCATCCCCATTGGGAAAGGAGGCCCCAGATCCAGCCTGTAAGGGACCAGTTGCCTTCATCCTGATGAATTTCAGAGGAAAGGTGATGCAGATGTTGGATGGCATCATATACTGTGGGTGCGTGATCAGGAATGTACACAGCAGCTGGAGCCAATCAATTTACACACACCACCACGATCAGCGAGGATGATGTCAAGGACCATATGATTTTGAAGAGTTACAAGGCAATTTGCCTGTAGCTCTGCAGTGATGTTGGAGAGGGCACCAGCTGTTTCTGTGATGGTGGCCTCAAGGACCCTGGTCAGTCCTCGTATAGCTCAACTGTTTGCCATTGGCGCCAGAATAGGAGAAAACCCTTAAAGAAGTCCCCAGCTTCCTGGCCTACTGTATCCTCAGCCGATATGACACCCCTACGTGAGCGGCGCAAAGTGCCCTTCATCAACAGGTGGTAATATCCATGGGTAGAATACGTCGGTGGAAGGAGGAAGGCCAGGAATCTGGAATTCAGGCTCATTTCTCGTCATCCATTCTGGTGATTCCGCAGAAGTGACCAGGGTTTGAATGCTGGTGGTGAGTCTTGATCGGTCAGTAGTACCTGCTGTTGACCAATTGTTGAGCGTCGCTGAAGGGAAAAAACGTTGGTACTATTTCTGTCTCTGAGTCTCCTTGTCCTTCTCTCACCCACTGATCATAGGGGAGAGGCAGAGGCACTTGTCTACAGTGCCTGGCGTGAATCCAGTTCCTCTGTCCCTCAGACCAGTTACGGGGAGCCAAGTGTAGGCTGCTGTGCCACAGATAAAGTAAGTGTTGGGGGATGCCACCAGCTTTGGAGGAGATGTAGAGTTCAAAGTTTTAGAGATGTCACAGATATTAGTACCAACTTTCTTAGTTCCTAAGCCATGGATGCAGACACGGCCCGCACATTCATAACATTCAGAGTGTTTAGTACATTAGGTAGTAGCCTTCTGGCGCGAAATTTGGTAAATGTTTGACAAGAAGTTGAGTTAAATACCACCATCTCACCAAGTTCATCCGGGGGTAATAGCAATGTGGATGAACTGGTCAGGAAAATAGGGGTATTGGTATTGCCAGACCTGTTTCGCCAGAAGTCATCTGGAAATGTTCCAAGGGCAGAATTGGCAGTACCATTGACAGTATGGGCCTCCTGCATCGACATTCACCATGCAAGACAGGACCCAGAGATGGAGAATTGATAAGGAAAGATTGGAACAGGTTGTGTCAAAGCATGCAGCATCAGTCCACATACCCAACAGTTGGTAGTATTTATGATCCGCTGATGATGATGTAACATCTGGACAAAGGTGTTATTGAAAAATTCTGCACGGTGGGGCAATTCATGGGCGGGTAACATGAAATACTGATGCTCTACAGGAATCGGGGTAGGAGTTGGTGGGTAACAGGATAGTAGATCAGTAACATCCAACTGATGATAGACAAGGTGATTGAGACAAACAGCGTCACCGCGGGGGCCACAAAGCACTTGCTGTGTCGGAGACTGACATATCATTTCTGGACTTGGGTGTATTGGACAGCTGCCATTGTACTAAGCCAGGAACCACTAGCGGCTGTCTGTGATTGGTGATTGCTTCACTGGATGCAGGTGCCAAGAGCCCTATAGCGTACCTTAGTCTGACATACCAGCATCGTTCTTAGCCAGGAGATCACAGCCCTACAGCCTGTAGGCACCTGAGCGAAGTCAAGGTCAAGCCTTCCTTCTGGAACGCAAGTTATACCGGTAGAAGTAGGAACAGTATGGTTGGGGAATAATTGTTCCTGATGCTGAGCAGAGAGGGGAGTGTTTTCTCTTTCCCTTCAGTATACAGTCACTCTCTGCTTCCATAGATATGGAATGTAATCTTGCGTCGCTGAAGGGAACAAACAACAGGACTATTTCGGTCTCTGAGTCTCCTTGTCCTTCTCTCACCCACTGATCATAGAGGAGAGGAAGAGGTACTCGTCTACAGTGCGTGGCATGGATCCAGTTCTTCCGTCCCTCAACTTTCATGGCGGTGGGGGTGGTAAGTAACACCAAACGGGGCTGTGTCCAGCGGGGCTCAAGGCTCTTTGTACGTTGAAAGTTTTGAATCAGGACCCAGTCGCCAGGTTGGATAACGTGGCCTGGGCCCTCACTTTTATCAGGTATGGCCTCCTGCACCTGGTGGTAAAGAGTACGAAAGGTATTAGTCAAACTGTACAGATAGTCAGTCAACACAGGGTATTCAACATCAGACAGTTTCTGGCACCGTGGAACACCCCACACATTGACAGGCCTACCGAACAAAATCTCATGGAGAGATAGGCCTATCCTAGTATGGGCCGTTGTCCTGACAGACAGCAGGGCCAGGGGCAGAGCATCAACCCAAGTGATACCTGTCTCAGCTACAATCTTGGCCATTTTAGTCTTTAGGATGCCATTGTACACCTCCACTAGAACTGCTAATTGGAAGTGGTTGACTGCATAAACTTTTTGTTTTATGCCCAGTTCTTAACAGACATACTCCATTATTTGAGCCGTAAAGTGTGTCCCATTGTCACTCCAGACCAAACGGGGCAAACCGAATCGTGGGAAGTATTCTTTCAATAGTTTTTTGGCGGTAGTGATAGCGGTACAGTCTTTGACAGGGTAGGCCTCCACTCATCGGCTGAAGATACAGACCACCACCAGAATTTATTTTAAACTGTTACATCTGTTCATCTGGATATAATCCATCTGAGGGGTTCGAAAGGAAAGGTAGGAGGAGAGAATCCTCCTCCTCCAGGGTTACTGTGCCTTTTCCCGAGTTGTACATAAGGCTAACCATGCATATTTTGAACATCCTCTCAGCATATGCTGGTATCTTTGAGTTATACCAGGTGGGTTCCAGCAACCTGCATATCCCTTTCGCACTAATGTAAGGGCCATGGGCCATCGATACTACTGGTAGCACATGACTGTCGGGCAACATCCATTGTCTCTCCATAGTGATACGGGCCCAACAACCATCTATTTCCTTTACCGCTAAATGCTCTGTCCACATCCTCAGCTCCTCAGGGGTAGCATGGGACTGAATATCAATCACACTCTGTACAGTATCTCCAACCATGCCCCCCTCTGCTACTCACCTAGCGGGACCTCCCACATACATTCCTTCCTTTTTTCTTAAGAGCTGTCTGTCTGGCTGTCTGGTCAGCCTGGGCATTGCCTTTTCCAACATCATCCGTCACTTTCTTATGCGCTTTACATTTTATATTAGCTACCTTTCTGGGAAATGTCAGGGAGTCTAATAATCGGTGAATTAGGGGGCCATGTTGATTTTTTGCCCCATTGGAAGTAAGGAAATTCCTTTCTTTCCAGAGTCTCCAAAAGTTGTGAGCCACCCCAAAGGCGTGCTGGCTCTCGGTGTAGATATTAACCGTAATTCCTTTGCTTAACTCACAGGCTCCAGTGAGGGCCACTAATTCTGCAGCCTAAGCAGAGCACTGCAGAATCTGAGCTGTTTCTACTACTTGCTCTAATGTCGTGAGGCCGTAGGCGGCTGATGTGTTGCCGTCTGGCCCCCTGAGACATGATCCGTCCACATACAGTTTACCTTCTGGGTCTGCTATTGGGGTATCCTGTAAGTCAACCCGTCCCTTTGTCTCCTCTTCTGTCCTCAATATACAGTCATGTGGGTCCAAACAGGCATCCTGAGTATCCAGTGGGAGTAATGTGGTGGGATTCAGTACAGTGCATCTCTTAATGTTAATGTGGCTGGAAAAGAGTGTCAATTCATATCCTGTGAGTCATGCCCTAGTGAGGTACTATGTCTTGGTGTTATTAAGGAGGGTATCCACAGAATGGGGAACCATCAGAGTCAAGGGGGAGTTCATGATGATCCCCGCACTCTGACGGGCCATGAGTGTGGCCGCGGCTGTCGCCCGTAGGCATCCTGGGAGAGCCCTCGCAACAGGATCTAAGATGGCTGAAAAACCGGCACATGGCTGATGGTAACCTCAGAATATCTGGGTCAAGACAGCGCATGCACAGCCATCTGTCTCATGTACAAAAAGAAAAAATTGTTTGTTATATTCAGGAGTACCGAAGACTGGAGCAGTACAAAGAGCTATTTTTAAATCCTGGAAGGCCTGCGTATGCTCTCTAGTCCATGGAAAGGAACTGTCTGATACGTCTTTAGTGGTGAGGGCAAGAAGAGGTTGGACCATGGCACAAAAATTTGAAAACCACTGTCTGCAGTATGAGGTTAGACCTTTGAAGGCTTGCACCTGCTTTTGTGTCCGTGGGGCCGCCATAGCATTGATAATGGCTGCACGATCAGCGGTGAGCTGCCTTCCCTCCTTCGAGAGGAGATGACCTAAATAGGTCACCTTCTCTTGACAAAAGTGAAACTTTTTTAAAGAGACGTTGTGGTTATGGAGGGAAAGGTGATGTAACAAACAGAGAGGAGCCTCTTTACATGTCGGGGCGGAATTTGCAGTAATGAGGAGGTCATCAACATACTGCAGCAGTGTGGAATTATCAGGGAGTTCCAAGGAATCTAGTTGACTTTTGAGAGCTTCACTATAGATACTGGGGCTCTCGGTGAAGCCTTGAGGGTCTTGGCAAAATCTAAAGCTCTGCCCACCAAGGGAGACAAAAAAATGTCTGCTGTCAGGATGTATAGAATTGCTGAAAAAGGCATTCTTCAGGTCTATGACAGAAAAGTGCGTGGCGTCAGAAGGGACCATCGTCAAGAGGGCTGTAATGTCGGGGACAACGGGGTATTGGGAGATCGTTATTTTGTTAAGGGCTCTCAGGTCAATCACAAATCTGTATATTTTAGGGGAGAGAGCATCTCCATTGGTCTTTTTAAGAACCGGAATAATGGAACTGTTACAGATATTACCACGTGTCTTCTCCACTAAGCCCTTGTCCATCAATTCAAATATTATTGTTAAAAGGGCCGCTTCTCCTTTCGCGGGTCATCAGTACTGTCGAAGGCGGGGGAGAAGTGTGCCTGGCTGAATGCGTACCACATGAGGGGGTATGTTGAGACACCCCACATCAGTGTCTGATGATGCTCAGAGGGGGGAAGGTAAAGACTGCAACTCTGGTGGGAGAAGACCGGACAGATACATATAGGAGGCTGCGGTGGGGGAAATTGTTTGGGATACACCTTGGGGACTACATGATAAGGTTGCATACATAGTTTTCAGTAAATCCAGGCCTAATAAGTTTTCACTGCAACCCGTAGTGAGGACCAAGGGAGCGTCAACATGTGCAGGGCCAATATCGAGAGGGAGGGGTTCAAAGATAGGGCAGGTCACAGGTGTTCCTGCGAAACCCACAGAGACATTCATGTTGCCAGAAAGGGGTGCCTCCGTGACTGATAGACGTGCAATAGAAGACCTGGTGGCCCCAGTATCCAAAAGAAAATTCTGATTGTTCCCCACAACTGACATTTGAACATACGGGCCCCTTTGATCCACTGGAATTTGCACTCTAGTAATACCCCTTTCCTAGCTTTCCTATGCTTGACGGAACCCTGTCTCATCAACTTTGTCATAATCATCATTGTAATAGGTGCGTGTTGCTTAGTATCCATCAAACCTATTGGCCGGGCGTCGCCGGGCAGGAGCGTCATCACTGGACCTACGTTCTTTGTCCTGCGGATGGGGCAGGCCATGGCCCCTAGTGGGCCTCCCCTCCATAGGAGCGCGAGGCCGAGCCTTCCCGGTTCTGATGTTTTCAGCTAATACAGGACACTCATCTATCCAATGGCCGTACCCTTTACAATGAGCACACTGATCTGTTTGGAGGGCTCCTGTGCATTGAGGGCCTAAGGGGGTAGGCTGGCGAGCCCTCGGAGGGGGTTGGGGCTGTGGTCTGAAATTCCCGTGGGCATCGGGACCTCGGGGAGGGTAAGCCTGCTGCAGAAGTACCTTAGTCTTAAGATCCCTAGCCTTCTTACTTTCCTTCTCTCTATCTTCATTCTCCCTATTCTCGTGATACTGTGCCATAGCCAAGATACAAGTCATAGTCTGGGCAGACCATGTACTCTCAACTTTCTTAAGCCTGGCGGAAATCTCAGGAAGCAAGTTGCTGACAAACTTATTTACAAATACTGGGCTAGAGCCTGGGATCCGGGGTTCGAAGCCACTATGTCCCTTGTATTCTGTTTCAAAACAGGTAAAGAAGTGAGCCACACTTTCATCTTTTCGCTGCCTACAGGCATTTATCTTATCCCAGTTAATGACTGTTTCTGGCAAAAACGTTTTCATAAGCGTTATTATTTTACTAAGCAAAGTCAGGATGGCAGCTTCTGGCTTAGTCCCCCATACCCTTGCATCTTCCATAGCTTCCAGATTAGCCCATTTACCTCCCAGCTCTATTTCTGGTCAGTATGTCAAATTGTATCCCAAATTTAAGTAGGAATGACCGTACCAAAGAGCAAGTCGATGTCTTCAAGAATAAGTGTACCAGCAGATATTATCTGGCCTAATTCTTTGTAAAAGGCAGCCGGATTTTGTCGAGGATCTGGCGCCTTGACACCTTTCGGGTTTTAGTTTGCGCGGTATAAGTTGCAAAATAATAACTGCCTTTCAACTGCATTACCTTTGACCTTTTCCAAGGGACATGAACCCATAGCCTGCACCAGTGTGCTTCGACAGCCCCTCTGCCATTATTTTGGGCATCGGTGAGTGCGTTAACAAAGACAGGGGCTGCCTCTCTCATTGGCATAGCTGTCTGTAGAGGGGTTTGGGGAAGGCGGTCATATCACGGTAAGCTATCAAAGCAGACATAGCGCCAAACATCCCCTCTCCCTGCACATCGCCTCTTTTTATTTATGACCTGAGGTCCACTAATCTGGCGGGTATCGGCATAAATGAATTATCGAATCTCTGCATAACCAAGGTGCACATGCATTCAGCCCAGGTGGTCTGTTCCATAATTGCCCACTGGGAAAAGGTGGCCCATATTTCTTTACATGGATAATTATTCCCGCTATTTATCCAACATTCACACTGTTGCTTTTGTAGGTCATCTTCTCGAAGGGATGAAAAGCTGACTGCAGAGCTCAAGGAAGCCAGTAGGGGGAATTCAATAATCTAGATAAATCCTGCCGAACCATAGACCACGTGGAAGAAGGGAAGGAAGAAGGGACGGGGAGGGCCGGGGTAAAGCTGCAGGGATTGGGCGGATGGGGACTCGTTGTCATTCTCGTGGTGAGGATAGGGGTGGTGTGGGCAGTCGGTGTCGTAGGCGTCAAAATAGGGGGGGTTGGTGAGACGGGGGAACAGTAGGAGAGACAGTGAGAGCAAGAGTGTGCAGCACGGCTGGTGCAGCTGCATGCGGGGCAGGGGGTGTCGGGGCAGGGGGTGTCAGTGCAGGGTACATGGGGGCATAAGCAGGAGGACTTTCCGCATGGTATCGAGCAGGGAATCGTCCTCTTCTCCCCTTCCATAAAGCTTTTTCCTTTCTCTTCCCGGGCCGGGTAGCACTTCTTCACCCACGCCCTATGTTACCTGTCGGCTATCTCTACAGATTTTTCCATTCAGTCCTGTAAGAGCTCCCTGGCATGGTCAGCCATTGACATCTGCACCCGCTTCCTTTCTAGTGCCTTTTCCCTCTTTGCTCTCTGCTCAATTTCCTTCCTCCACAACCTGACAGACTCAAACATCGAGGGACGAATCTTCCATTTTAATAGCTGTTCCTTTAGATTTGCCAGAACTTGTGGGTCAAAAGACCCATAAGGCAGTCATTGTAATTCTGAGTTACTTTGTTTAATGTATTTGGTCCAAAAAGAGGACAACATTATAGCAGAAGGACCATGTTCAGTATACATGGTGTGACCAGGCCGCCTCCAGCTGGGAGTCCTGCGCACACATACAACATCGTAATTTATTAAACTTACTACTGACCGGCATGCTTGTAAACAGATAACAGGCAACAGTGGGTTTAAAAACTCACCTCGCTGGTTTGCAAAATTCAATAACAGCAGAATCATACAGACTCGGCGGGTGATTAGCCCACCCTTACCTGACAGGGGTAGTTCTCTTCTGCAGATGTATGGCTGTGTCCTGCTCCAGAAATCACTTTGTTAGGGGACTCCAGCGAGGATGCGGTCATGTGGTCCAGACCGGGTGGGGAGGAACCGGAATGCAAGAATCCCTCGGGTAGGGTACCTTCCGTTGGAGTCTCTCACATCCACCGGGCCTGACCTTCGTGCACGTGGAGTCCCTATTCAGGTGCCATTTGAAGAACCGTTTATACCCACTTACTGGGTCACGGTGGCGAGGGAATTGCCCAAGTCTTCCATACCCTCCTTATTTAATAAAAGGAGACACAGGAGCCTTCGTCTGCAGGAGGAACCAATTTTTTTTGAATAGCCGAGCAATGGAACAGAGTCCCACGCTCGTTAGAAACAAGACAGAGGAGGCTGCTGCTTCACTCTGCAGCTTACAGGCCTTATATACACATTTACCACCTTATGAAACCAGTTTGGGTGGGGGCCTGGCGCCTCCCAGTCAAAAATGCAGTTACACCATTCTTTGTTCAGGCAGGACGGGTGCCGCAACAGATGGTACAAATATTACGGACAAGTCTTGCAAAACAGGATATGTACGTGAGAGAACAGACAGATCTTGAACAACAGGATATGTGAAAGAAACAAGTTCTGGGATGGTGGCATGACCAAGTCTTGTGAAACAGGATGGATGTGTGCAGGAGTTCAGTCCGAGGGTGGTGAAGCCAGTTCTTGGTTCCCCTTTGTCGAAATTGGCTCAACCACAAGGAGCAGGAAGGACATGGTGGTCATGACAGCTAGAATTTCAACAGACATCAGCAGAAATTACCAGGAGGGTCATTCAGAGGTGTTTGACTCGAAATAGCAATGCAGAAACAATGGAGTCATGAAAAAAAATGGCTACCACAACTCTCTGCACTGGATGACCTACTAAATGAGTTTTGTTTTCTCCATTGTGTGTATGACCCATCATCAGATGTGAAATCTCACATTCTCGTATGGATTTCAACTAACCGCGTTTTAAAGTCTGGGATGCTTATGCCTGCCTTGAGGTTGTGATGTTAATACTGATATTCATATGCATCCAAAAGGTGTTTGGCGGTAATAATGTTCGGGATCAACCAGTCACAAGTGCATTTCAATGAAAAATGGTTTATGAATGAACATAAGGACTGCTTAATGCAACAGAAGATCAATAAATTGCAGAAGGACATAAACAGATTTGATAAAGAAAAGGCCTTCCCCTACATCAAAAAAGACTATCAAGCACCTACATTGTTAAAAAACATTGGGGGAATTTGATATTACAGGGTTGTATTTTTAGGGTCTTTTGGGTCACATCCACGAGTCCCAGTCACACAAGTGGGGTACCATTTTTTGGGGAAAACATGTGGGAACACAGAATAGTAGACATTTGTTATTACCAATTGGATTTCCAGGCATTTTTGGCTTCCAAATTTAAGCCAGTGTGCTAGAGAGAAGATATTCTGATGCATAGTTCTAACTACAGATCTTCACTTGTGAGTTTCCCCAGATTGTATACAGAAAACTGTAAAGCAGTGCTCCTGTGTATCTGGAGGTGGCCATATCTAAGTTCATGCCAATACCATTTCACTCCTGAAGTGACAAATGGAGCAACATGTAAGTGCCACTCATGCACATTGATATCAGCTCAATTTGTTTACTGCTTTCAGATGAGGATCTGGAGCTTCACTCCTTCTGTTTCTTCACTTGTGAACAGGATTTCCTTATTTCATTAATTCAAGTATGCAAAGGATGCCACCCTCTAGAGTACAGACAAGGCTACAGATGTTATGCTTTATAGGGACTGTTCCAGACAGATGTCTGTGACAGACCCCCATGAGGTGTGTCTTTGGTGCTTAGGTTAATCGCACAACTCCAATGCCTGTGATGACTGCACCAATATGAACCGAAAAGCCACCTGATATTGTGAGGCAAAGTTCTATGCGATAAATCATTGCAAGGCTCTGTGCAGGTCTTGTTTTAAGTCAGAGGTTGAGAGTGCCTATCTGCACCCGGACCCGTTCTCACTCCCAATGCCGTTCCTGACACCAATCTTATATGCGCTCGAAGTCTTCGGGTAGTTTAGAGAAAAATCACAAGAAGTCCAACCAGGGCTTTGCCTTTTCCTGCTAATCTTCGGAGAAGGCACAAGGGTGTTACCATGCCTCTTGGTCTCAGTCTCATTCAACTGAAGTGCCAATTCTTTCTCTAGTACCAATGCACCCTAAGTTCCTGGGCCCATCAGAGTCCTTGTAAGTTGAATACTATGCAACCAACTGATACATGAATTTACAGGAGGGCAATCAACTGGATTCCTTACCTGACTGGGTGGGTTTTCCCCCTGGACCACTGACAGAGGAGAGTACTTTTATCACCACAGTAACTAGAAGGGCTGCTGAGGTGACTAGACCCTCACCTCCTGACTATGGAGGTTAAAACAAACATCCTTTCAGAGGTCCTACAGCCTATCAGGCACATACTGAGTCTCTTTTACCGTTTAATGAAGGCCCACTGAGACATCATAGGGCACATGGACTGGTTGACCCTTGCTCTGGCCCCCTGTCAACAGACAAGTTGTCCATCACCATAGGCCTTCTCCAGCCGACCAAGATTTTTTGACCCAGCATCCATCGCTGCAGAGCTTAGTATACAGATGTCCACCAGTAAAGTAAACCCTTACACTTTTCCAACCACTTCCCCAGACAGGGAGTAGAATGTGTGAACACTTTTAGTAAGCAGTGTTGCCCTGAGGTCAGTTAATGTGACCTGCCTACTAGGCCGTTATACTCTGTTACACCAACTATAACTCTGGCGTAGCTCTACAAGGTGTGATTTCCTACCCACAGATGACACAGGTGAACTTATTACAATGCACCCGCACTGAATGTTAAAGACAGGTTATTGTAGTCCCACAGGACCCCACCCAATACATAGTTGAAGTGAAGTCAATGCTTTTGGGTTAATAACAATCCCTGGAAAGGGATCAGGTACACCGTGGTAATAAGAAACCTATTTCACTCTTCACAGTACCACACACGTACGACTAAGAAGAAAATACACTTTTAACTAAACGTATTTGTTAAAACAAGGCAAACCTGTTTCGTAGTACATCAAAAATAACTTCACAGGATATCACAAAAACAGCAAGAAGGCACATTGTAAATAACAGGAATAAAATTAACATTTCTAACATGGTTAAAAAGTAATCTAAAATCCTTAACACCCTAAAACTTACTTCTGTGCTCTACCCTATGAGAGCAGGTAGTAGAGTAACTTTAAGTCTATAGTTTCTTAGTGAGAACAGAACACTGACAGCTCAGGCTGTTGCTATCGCAAGAGCAATGTAGGAACTGTTCCCTGTGAAAGGCAAAGACGAGCTGCAGTAGATGCATCACCTTCTCTGAGGACCGGCAATGACCATGATCATCTCAGATGGTATCTTGAAGGTTAGTCTTGGGTGAAGGACCTCCATCAGTCAGTCAGTCAAAATTACTTTATTCGGTTATTATTAAAAACCATAAAAGCATTTAAAAAAAATCATCAGTAATACATAACTAAAAAAAGAATTTGACATAAAATATAATCACAGATCTGTATATGCATATATCATTATAAAAGCAAACAATATAAAAACATTTAATTTACAATAGGACAAAAGTACCTAAAAGGATCCGAACACATAAACCTGCTTCTCTCGCTACTTCCTTTTTTTCCTTGCTCTAACTGCTGCTACTAGAAAGCTAGCGATGCTGAAAAATTTCCAAGGGTTACTCAACATCTGCAGGTATAAAAGAGCTAGTCTAGCCTGCTGAAAACATTTGTTCTTTAAATTGGAAGGATATAACGCCTGCGTATAGATAGATAAAAATCGTAGAACAGGACAAAATGGACAGTGTCCTGACTTGAGAAACAATCGCATGAGCAAGG
Organism: Lissotriton vulgaris; assembly: GCF_964263255.1. NCBI lineage: Eukaryota > Metazoa > Chordata > Amphibia > Caudata > Salamandridae > Lissotriton > Lissotriton vulgaris. The sequence goes on along the minus strand of NC_141700.1, from coordinate 212,713,870 downwards.
ACCCAGGTCGTCTATCTTAGCCCAGTCTAAAGGCTCAGCCAGCAAAAGATGTAAACAATTAAACCTAAATCTTGTCAAAAGAAAAGGGTGTTTGTGCTTGGTGACAATGTCCAGGTAAGGCTCCATAGAATAGGAAGTTTTTAGGAGCTGGTGGGCACAGACAGTAGGCTCCAATAATTCCGAGGCCTCTCTTTCTAATGAAGCTATACGCAGAAATCAGGTCTTGGCCCACACAAGATCTTTTTTACAAATATTTTCTGGGTTATCAAACAAGGTTGGGAGGCCTAGCAACTCGGCAGTGCTTTTCAAATGTCTCAACGAGGGTATACTACTGGCCCTATCTAGAGCCATACAATCTTGTATGATCTCTTTATTTAACACCAAATCAGGATTAGACCACATCGAAATCGATTTAACCCCTTGACCGCGGCACAAATTCCACAGCGGTGCTGGGGAATTAATGAGTGGGCATGTTTCGGATGGGCCCTGGCCGTCCTCCACACATGCCCACTGTGATGTCGGACGGCCGGGGGCTGTCTGACGCATGCAACAGGTTAAGAATGGGAGACATTCTGATTGTATCAACAACATAGCCGAGGCACACCTCTTGATGAATTATATACGAAGATGTAGATTGGGGGACTGAGAGAAGGCTTCTTATAAATGTATTTTCAACAATTTGTTGCTCAGGCAATTATTATAACCCCAATTTTCCGAGCTATACTTCACAATGGCAATGCTCTTGGTCTTATATATATTCAACATTGCGTACATTGTCTTAGCGCCCAGGCTCCGGGCAAAATCAAGAACCCCACCTGTTGATCTAGCCATAGCATTTCTCTTCGCCCTCCTTTGCGATACCCATGAACACCTATTGTTGAATAAGACACCCAGGTACGGGAATGTGGAGACCTTAGTTACTTCGGTCCTGCCACTACAAAACGTTTTGGCTATCTTTGACTTCCCGTCCAGGCTCATAATATGTGACTTGGACAGTTTTCCATTTAAATCTAATGAGCCCATAAAATTGGTGAAGGCGGTCAACAAGTGCTGCAGCCCCACAGCTGTGCGTGCCAAAAGCGCTGCATCATCTGCATAGAGAAATGCAGGAATCAATCCTTACACGGGGAATGTCCTTAGCAGCTCCGGATAAAACAAGTTCAAGATGGGTAATATAAAGGGTACATAACAAGGGCACCGAGATATAGCCTTGTGTAACTCCTCTTGGGGTTGAATGGTGGTCCTTAAATACTAAATATTATCAGGGATGAAAAACCTTTGATATCATTTCCGGAATTTAGTACAAAGTCTTATGCCAAGACGCTTAGACTCATGTACTCGATTGACTGAAGCCCTTATCTTGGGATTAGACAGGGGCACTGCATCCACCGGTTTGGTGAACTCTGGATCTTTTTGGTACCTCTAGGACCGAGCAGAATTTGTTACTGGAACATTGCTCTATCATTAGCCTCTGGGTCAGCTTCTATATGTTTGAGTATTCTCATAGGGCTTTTGAGTGATACCACATTGTGTATCTTGCTGTCCAGTGTCTGGTCCATACACTATGCACTTGCAGGTACCCACAATTCTTGATTAAAGGTGACTTTCCGGATGAAGGTGTTCCTGTGTCAAAACGCACATAGACAAAAGCCACAAGAAGACTAAACATAAGGTATCTGCAAAGAGTATCAGTTGACTTACACACACATTACAGATTTTGGATAAATGTTGTGCTCTTTAAAGAATTATCATGATGACTGCTTTGCCATAATGAATCAAAATCAAGAATTATTGTGCTAGATATTTCACCATTGTATAATTTTGAATACACGACCCAATGTGTTTGTGTGATATGAATGAATGATGATACAAATGTTGAGATTCATGCAGTATGAATACGTATTGTGTCAATGGTCTATGAAAACCAATATAGCAATGGAATCTGATGAATTTACTTGGTTTTAAAATATTTTAGCTATGTTGATCATTAACTTAAAAAAATGTTTTACTCACCCTAGATGTATATTGTTTTGAACCCTTTATCTAGATAGATACTATTCTTAAAGTTTTGAGTTGCCATTTTTTTTGTACATTTATGCTCTTATCCCTGCCCTCAGAACTCCTATTCATAGCAAGGGGCCACCTTTTTTTACACTAAAGAAGCACTTGCTCCAGACCGGGTTCATATCAGGTATTATATCTAGGTCACCAGAATGACTAGACACTCTCTCAGTTCTACCAATGATAAGGGAAGATGGCATTAATGTTATTACTGTTCATAATAGATACAACAGCGAGTTGGCAGATTTGGTAGAGGTGTTGCCCGAGAAGGAGTGACCGGAATGGAGTCTACCTTTAGGGACTTTATGTCAGCCCAGGCAATGTGGGACATGATGGGTGAGATCTTACCCCTCCTCCCAAAAGACATACAACCTTCACTGACCCAAAACATTCAAGATGGTTATAAAGGAGCTAAATTCACCATTCGTTTGTGCCGGACACCACAGATAGCCTAGAAAGGGTTATGGGAACTAACATGGTGCTTTGGTGCATGGACAGATGAGGTACACAGACTTCTTCTGGGATGTCCAGGTGTCCTTAGTTGACATGCCTTTTGACTGCTTCCATCTGTTTGTCTTCAAGGCAAACTCATCCCAGGAATATCTTAAATAGAGCTGAGCCACAGAAAGATTTTCTAGGCCTTTCAGCTCAAGCCCGGCAAGCTTCACAGCATATTTGTCCCATTAGTTGATATTCGAGGGGCCCAGGGTATGAGAAGGGACAACCCCCACCACCCCCATAGCAGATATCCCAGCCCTAAAAAGGCCGGGCCTTGTATATGGTAGACAATGACCCGGTCATCATGGATAGTGTTCCATTTAATCTCCTTCCCACCCAGAAACAACTACAAAACCTCTTTAGTGCCCCCTTATTGGCACACAGCCATTATATGGGAGGCAGGATAAGCCACTTTCCGCGAGGGTGTCAAAACATCATATCCAACAAATGGGCCCTGTATATTGCCTAATCGTGCTACTCCCTGCCATTACTTTTCAGCCCACCACACCTGCCATCCACAGCAGAACATCTGTTGGAGTGATAGAGCGCGCAGGTCGCCCGACCCTTAGATTTACCAGATTTCACGCACTTGGGCCAATGACGTGTTTATGACAATAATTTTGTGAATCGGGCGAGTTTACACACCACAACAGTACTTTGTGTGTGTTTACTCTAACTCAACTACCTATGTACCTGACTTACCGCAGGCACATATTTCCCTGATAAAGCAGAGGACAAGTAATAAGATAATTAAAAACACTTTGTTCATCCTATAATACTTTGAATGACCACAGACACCTGAAGGGTTTTAGGGATTTTATATAGTATTTAAATTCAAAGTGACAAGAGTATAAGGCAGATACAAATCAGAACCTCAATAATCAGAATTACTACAATTATATAGCTATGGATGAGGGCAAGCACCATTGAGTAAAAGTGGAAATCTACTGGGTAAGGGTAATAGGGAACATGCTATTCAGTTTCAGGCTTATACTAAGGTGGGGGAGTCAGAACAACATTAGTCAGTGAAGAGATTAAAGTCCTACAAGTGATTCAATCCCTAATCTTAGACTATCTGTTAAACTCAGGTATATATTGTATTCGACTTTGGTTTTCAACTGTTTCTGGCTCTGTCTCCTGAACACGTTTGTCTATATCTATCTGTTCCTGTTCATGCACTTAGAACCCTTGATTTTCTTCCGCATGAACTTCAGCCTTAATTACTCTCTGTCCCTTTTCAGTTTCTGGAGTCTTTGGAGGGGTGCAATGACTTGGTCTGTCCCTAATCGACCTATTTCCTGATCAGGTCTGATGTGAATCTCAATAACCTGACCTTCTTCTTCTAGTCCTGCCTCATCCTCACTATCCCACTCTCTATCTAGGTAGGAATATTTTCTGGTTCTTATTGGATCAAGAATCAGATCGTCTGCTGGGAACCATTCGTCTTGACTGGTGCTCGGTAGTATTACATCAGCTAGATCCGGACCCTCGTCTGGAGTCTCCTCAGCTGCACCACCTTCAGCCTCAGTCGCCTCTTCTTCAGTCACCTTCTTGGTATGGCTGGCATGAATCCACTTTGGCACGCCAGCGCACTTTACAGCAGTAGTAGTGACAAGGATCACTTGCCTCGGTTTTCCCCACTTTGGTCCAAGGCAACTCTTCCGGGTATGTTTCTTCAACACAACCCAATCCCCAGGTTTCCGTTTATGGGCTGAAGTTGTTGGCCATTCGACAGCAGCCTCCCCAATCTGGTGAGAGATAGAACGCACTTGGTCACCCAGCTGCCTGCAGTATTCTAGCACCAAATCATCAGAAATACTCAGCAGTTTGTGTCCAGGTACCCACGCCTGTCGCATCACTCTTCCCATTAGTACTTCATGGGGGCTTAGGCCTGTCTTTCGATTTGGAATGCTTCTCAATCCCATCAAGACAAGGGGTAAAGCTTCTATCCAGTTCAACTTTGTAGAATTACACATCTTTGCCAATCTTGATTTTATAGTGCCATTCACTTGTTCGACTATTCCAGAAGCCTCTAGACGATATGCACAGAGTAGCTTAGGCTCAATCTTGAAAGCTGTATAGAGTTCTTTTAAAACTTCGTTGGCAAAATGCCCACCTCTGTGTGTTTCAATTGTTTCTGGAAATCCATACCTAGGTATTAGCTCCCTGAGTAACAATTTGGCTACAGTAAGGGCATCATTTTTCTTTGCTGGGTAGGCTTCCACCCATCTTGAGAATAGGCAAACTATTACTAGGACATACCTATATCCTTTACACATGGGTAACTGAATAAAGTCTGCCTGCAGTCTGACAAAGGGACCTTCTGCCTTCCCAATTGTACTTTGCTCCACTACAGTCCTCTTCCCTGCATTGAACTGCTGGCACACTAAGCACCTCTGGCGAAGCATCTCCGCAATGTTTCTGAACTTTGAGTTATAGAACACATCATTGAACATACGACACATTGCATCCCTCCCAATATGTGTGTCTCCATGTATCATCCGGGCCATTGGGGCAGCCATGCTGTCTGGTAACCCAGGCACACCCGTCTTATCAACCATAATACCATCTCTTTCCCTGAGCTGACATTCCTCAGTCTCCCATCTTTGCTTTTCCTCCTCCTCTGCAGCTTGCTGCAACTCTTTCAGTTCCCTCCAAGTAGATACATTCTCAAACACCATAAGTTGGCAGCTGTTTCCGCCTCCCCATAATTTAATTTTTAGGGACATTTTGTATCGGCACAATATTGTGCAATTTGGTCAGCATATCTATTTCCGGCTGTCACATCGTCGTTACCAGATTTGTGAGCAGCGCATTTGACCACCGCCAATTCTTTGGGTAACTGGATTGCTTCCAGTAGGTTTTGTACTACTTTTCCATTTCTGATTGGGGTACCTGAGGAATACATGAATTCTCTTTGTAACCATAGCTGGCCGAAGTCACCCCGTATTGACTGTCAGTGTATACGGTTACTCTCTTATTTTTCCCTTGTTTGCAAGCTCTTGCCAGTGCAATTAATTCAGCTACTTGGGCAGATTTTATTTTACTTAAATAGGATGCTTCTAGGGTCGTTTCCAGTGTGACTACGGCATAGGCAGCACTCAACCCGCCATCCTCATGTCTCAAACAGAAGCCATCCACAAACATCACTAGGTCCTCTATGGGAAGGGCCGTTTCTTTTATATCAGGTCGTGGTTTGGTGCTAAACTCAGTTAAGTCAATACAGTTATGTTCAATTTCACCTTCCACTTCGGCATTTTGGGTGAGGGGCAATAAAGTTGCAGGGTTTAAAATATTGCATCGGGAAATGATCACATTCTCTGCACCAATAAGAATTCTCTCATATTTAGTCAGCCGACTAGGTGTGAGATACTGGGTCTTGGTTCGGGTCAACAGAATCACAACTGAATGTGGAACATAAACCGTTACAGGATGTCCCATGACAATGTTTTCGCTCTGTTCCAGACTCGTGCAAGTAGTTGCCACTGCTTTCAGACACCCAGGTAACCCAGCAGCCACTGGGTCCAGAGTGGCTGAAAAGTAGGCCACTGGGCGTCTGGTCAGACCATGTTCTTGTGTTAGGACTGAGAGTGCACAATTGTCCCGTGTATCACAGAACAATTCAAAGTTTTTGGAATAATCGGGCATTCCCAATGCAGGAGCTGAGCACAGACAATTTCGTAATTTTATCCAGGCTGTCATGCTTTCGTCATCCCAGCTAACTGGATCATCTACTCCTTTCTTGGTCATTTTTATCAATGGTTTGGCTAGAACAGCAAATCCCACAATCCACTGTCTGCAGTAGCCCACAACTCCCAGGAACATTCTAACTTCTTTCTGGGTTCTAGGTAACTCCATATCTCAAATTATTCTAATTCTTTCTGAAGTAACCCTTCTGATACCTTTTTCTATCTGGTGCCCCAGATATTTCACCGAATTTTTACAGAACTGCAATTTGTCAGGTGATACTTTAGGTCCTCCCTTGCCTAAATGATTCAGTAAGGCAATGGTATCAGTAACACAGTCACTTTGACTTTTAGACGCCAGTAGTAGGTCATCTATGTACTGAACCAAAACAAACTCTTTTGGCAGGACTAAGGATTCAAGGCATCTTTTTAGAATCTGATTAAATATCGAGGGGCTTTCTGTGTACCCCTGGGGGACATGATTCCAGACATAGACATGACTGTCAAACTCAAACGAGAAAAGAAATTTGCTGTCTGGGTGCAATGGGATAGAAAAGAACGCATGGCATAAATCAATGACAGTGAACCATTCGGCATTCCATGGGATCTGATACAGGATCACTGCAGGGTTTGGCACAATGGGACAGCAAGGCACAACAATCTGGTTTAACTTTCGCAGGTCCTGCACTACCCGGTATTTTCCGCTAGGCTTTTTAATTCCAATTATGGGTGAATTACAAGGACTGCTCATTACTTCCTGTATGATATTCGCCTCCAGTAATCTGTTTATTTCCAATGCGACTCCAGCTTTTACTTCTGCACTCATTTTATACTGTCTAGTTTTCGGGTAGGTAGCATTGGGTTTAATGGCTATTTTAACTGGGTCCACATTTGCCATCAATCCTACATCTCTCCCGGTGAAATCCCACACCTCTGGTATCACCTTTTGTTGGAGTTCTTCAGGCAATTCGCGAATGGTCAGAGCTTTAACTGCTGCATCGGGTCTTAGCAACATTAATTTGTACAGGCCATCTTCATCTGGGGTCTGAATTTCGACGCCTTTTGGTGTGCAAAAGATGGTACAGTTCATTTTGCACAACAAATCACGTCCCAGTAGATTCACTGGACTAGAATCACAGACAACAAATCTGTGCATCTCTTTGAAATTCCCTATAGAAATCTCCATTGGTTCAGTTTCAGGTGTACTAATTATCTGATTTGATACGCCCACTACTTGGATAGCTTCTCCCGAGAGGGGTAGGTTTGGAACGTCCGCTGTTCTCACAGTCGAACGGGTAGCACCAGTGTCCAACAGAAAGGTGACATCATTTCCTTCAACCTTTCCTTCAATGTATGGCCCTGTCTAGTCTACCGGTAAGGAGGCGCCAAGCACGCACTCCTCTTTCTCCCCCCTCAGGCCCCGTCAGTATGGTTCATCACAGAGGAATGTATAATTTAACAGAAATTGTGAAGTTGCTGCATTTCTCTCATTCCCTCCTTCCCATACCTCAACCCTCTCATTCTGTTCAGCCTGATTCTTGTAATTAGGTCTAGGAGCTCGAGGCAATGGATGCGGATTTACCTGTTGCTGATTCTTTCGTGGCCCCTCTTTCTGCACCTGTGTATTTAAACCATTTATGGGGGCATTACCAGCCTGCAAATGTGGACACTCGTCTCTCCAGTGCCCTATCTGACCGCACCCGTGACAGGGGAACATCTTCTTGGCCTCTTCTTTACTCATCTTTACTCGGGGCTTCCCTCCCCCCCAGAGTTAGAGTTTTGAGTATTATTATTCAGTTTACTTAACTGTTTCTCTTGTTGCTCAGCCAATTTTACTTGTGCCCACATAACCTTCTCCTTAAGGGCCTTCCTTTTGTTCTCCATCTCATCCTCACAGTACTTAGCGTACTTGAGAACCTCATCTATGGGCTGTCCCTGCCAACAGATTTTATTATCTCTAATCCACTGGGATATTTCCGGTCTCAAACCCAACACGAATCGATAAATGAAATGGGTCATATCCTTCATTTCAATGTTATCGATGCCACTATAGGTTTTGAATACCTGTAATAGTCTTTCATAATAGGAATGCACAGTTTCATTAAGGTCCTGGGTAGTCCTATCTATTCGGGTCCAATCAGTTACTTTTGCTGGCACCTTTCCTTTTAGGTATTGTATGACTTGGTCATATTTTCTCATTACATCTGGGGAGGGAGCCCCGGTTCGGGAATCTCTTGCATATTCATCACTGGGCCAATCAACTGCTACCTTGCACTCAGTCCACAAGTCTACAGGAACTATGATGCCAAAGAACCCATCCAGGTCCTTCAGGAGACACCTTTGGACTTTCACAAATCGCTCCACCTGCCTATACCACTCCACTGGCTTCTCTCTTAACTTTGGGAAGTCATTGGTAAAAGACACAATGTCTTGTCGGGACCACGGGACATGTACATATTTCCCACCTGGCACTTCTCTCATGGGATACAGTTTTTCTGCTTGGCCCACTTTTTTACACGTATTCAGAAGTCTTTGGTTTGACCTTACTATCTTCCTTTTTCTTTGCCCATCTGGCTTTCCATTTATCTAGATCTCCCCATTTTTGCAGTATGTTCAGCAATTCCTTTATCTGTATTTTCTTCCCTGACACATTCATATTCTCCAAATCCTTATCGGAGAATTCTGCTCTATAAGGTTTCTGCAAGACTTTAGATCGACTTACATCAATTCCCATATCAGCAGCAGTGTCCATTAATTTTTCGTGGAGCACTCTGGTATTCCGAGTAAGGCTTTTGCTGATAAACAGCAATTCTTCTTCACTAAGAGTATTCAATCGGTCTAATCCCACATTTCCAGAAATTAACTCTTCTATTTCTATCCTTAGTCGGTAGATATCTAAGGGCTTGGGCTGGGGAGTTTCCCTGTCTATCTCTTTAGTCCATCTGTCCAGTTCTTCTGGAGTCACCACTGTGGCACTCCTGATCCCAAAAGTTGTTTCAATTAGGACTTCCTTCGCCTTAGCCTGATTCCCTGCCCGTGGTTCACTGGTTCCTGGCTCTCTTATGGGCAAATCCATTAGTGAGATCACGGATTCACATTCACTTGCCTGATCATCTACTATGAGCGGCTCTTTCCTTGGGGGTGCTGAGATTGGAGTAATAACTGGGGTTCTGGGACTAGCCTGCCTATCCCCATAAAGGGGTATGGCAGGACCAATAGTTACTGGGATTGTCAGGGCATCAGGACTGGGATGTATCTGAGCTATAGTCTGAATTAGGTCATTTCGCTGCTTAATCAGGGCATCTCTTTCTCGTTCGTGCAGAACCCTTTCTGTTGAATTGTCATGCATTATTTGGGGCACCAAAGGAGGGTATATACTCGGGGCAGTGGGGATGGCTAACCCTGGTCTGTCCTCACCAAAAGGTCGGTAATTTGGGACTGCTGTACTAGGCCTGCAAAACTCATCACTATTACTGGGTTTGCTACCAGCACCAGTTACATCCGTCTCACTGGCCCTTCTACTTCTTGGATGTCGGAAAAAAGGATTCTTCGAACTTAGGGTCCCAGACGCTTCAGCATAAGGAGGTGGATTTTTCATTAATAAATCCTCCAGATATTAATCCTCTGAATCCCCCATGGCCATTAGATGTCGAGTTTTCTCTGTCTTTTTTCCTCCTTCTTGTTCAGTTACCCCAAACATCGGAAATAGTCCCTCAGCCATCATATTCTGTCTCCACTGCTTCATCTTTTGCTCTTTTGTTTCTCGCTGTAACTTTGGATACCATTTACTTACTCCCTTATCTATCCGGGGCCTGTCTCGCTCTAGAGCCTCAATCTCCCATTCCTCTAAAGCTTCATACTGCGTTAACCTGGGTCGGGGGTGTAATTCATTCATTCGGGTCCTCAAGTTAAACAGGATTCTACCATTAAAGGTACCATGGAGGGGAAATGCTAGGACTCCGTCATCTTCAGTGTACTTTACCCAATTTTCTAACCACACACAAGTATGATACCCTTTATCAAACATCATAAAGGATGCGGGAGTATTAGGAGGTGGAATGATCACACCCTCCCTAGTTCTAATGGGCTTGTCTTTCTTGAAATAATTCTTGATCTTTTCGGCAAGGGTCAATTTTCTCTTTCCTCCGTACATATTGTAAGGTCTACCTATTAGCATCTGCTCCTTATGAAAACCTAGGTTTTGTGGATTAGGTAAGAATTCGGGATACCACATACACCTCTACAAACTATCCTCAAGCTCAGATTGATTAATTTTGTTTACTTATGTGCTTCCAATGCCAGTGCGTTTTTCAATTCACGACAACCAATTAGCACTGAGATTGCAAACTCTGTTGACCAATGGGTGCGCGGCCCCTTCGTAAGACGCGGTCTCACTTTACGGCGCTCACCCCTCCCTTACAATTCTGACTCCGCTACACTCCCGCTGGCTCAACCAATACCAGCGCGGCACGGAGTGACGTCAGTGCAGCCTTGCATCCAACTCCCTCCTTTACAAGGTAACGGAAACTTTGAATTTTTCTTAAAGTGCAAGTGCGGATTTTTGTTAACAACGTATAACGTTCACCACTGTGTGTGAGGGTTCTAAAAAGAAAGAGGGTTTTCCTTTTACTGCAAGTAAACCACTTTAGTCTACTTTTCATTCAATATGGATAGATCTCTTCTACCTATCCTCTCACACAAGCAATAGAGAACCTGCTACTCCTCTGACTAATCCACTTCTTTCCGGGATATATACAAAGTCAGATTTTCATCAGCGATCTCCCTTTGCTGTCACTCAAACTCCAAAAAACCTATTACTCCTGCCGCCCGTGACCCTTACTAGGTGATATCACAACGGGAGTTTCATCAGGGAACTCGGAGCTAACATTTATACATCAATAAGTGCGGAAAAGATCCTAATTAGCGCTTCCAGTTCTGCCTAACCATGCACTAATCTCCCTCCTAGCCAGTGACCTCACAGCCAAGTGGATTCTACTCACCACCTGCTATTTTATTTCCCCGGGGATTCTAAACTACATAGAACACTTACTCACAATTTTACATACAATATTCTAGCAGCATTTCACGAGATACAATAGAATTTATTTATAACATTTAAATGCAACAACAACCTTAATTTTAGCAGCAAAAATATTTAGCAGCACATTTTGATTTTCCACGGTTCAACAGAAACTATCTTATCTACCTTTCTTAACTAGTCCTAACCATAACTCTGCTACCAGAAAATACTAATAGAGCGCGCAGGTGGCCCGACCCTTAGATTTACCAGATTTCACGCACTTGGGCCCATGGCATGTTTATGACAATAATTTTGTGAATCGGGCGAGTTTACACACCACTATCAGTACTTTGTGTGTGTTTACTCTAACACAACTACCTATGTACCTGACTTACCGCAGGCACATATTTCCCTGATGAATTCAGGAGCTAGCAGAGGACAAGTAATAAGATAATTAAAAACACTTTGTTCATCCTATAATACTTTGAATGACCACAGACACCTGAAGGGTTTTAAGGATTTTATATAGTATTTAAATTCAAAGTGACAAGAGTATAAGGCAGATACAAATCAGAACCTCAATAATCAGAATTACTACAATTATATAGCTATGGATGAGGGCAAGCACCATTGAGTAAAAGTGGAAATCTACTGGGTAAGGGTAATAGGGAACATGCTATTCAGTATCAGGCTTATACTAAGGTGGGGGAGTCAGAACAACATTAGTCAGTGAAGAGATTAAAGTCCTACAAGTGATTCAATCCCTAATCTTAGACTATCTGTTAAACTAAACTTAGATCCTAGACGTCGATAAAATTCATCACTCTATATAAGCAATACAGTTCAATATGTCCTACAGGGAAGGGGAAAAATGGAACATACTAATAAACAGTTTGCATATACGATATTTGAGAGAACAGAGAGAATATCATGGGCATAGAGGCTTTATTTGAAGAGTAGGAGGAAGGTGGATAGAAAGATGAACACCCACAAGGTATATTTACCAAGGACAGGAATGAGGACTAACCCTGGCCACGGGTCAGCTCGGGAAAGACGAGGACAAGGACCCTCAAGGATTTCAGATGCCAGTAGGCGAGCAGGTATAGCTCACAGAAATCAGGACAGGATACCCCTCAGGACTTGGGTCAGGACTGGGCTCACCAAAGGGCATGACCAACACCTGCAGCTTCGGATGCAACACCTGCGCTACCCCCTCTCTGCACGGAATCCGCCAGTAACCCCGATTGGGTTCTCGAATCTCCCAGCAAAGTGCTTCGCCCGCACTTAAGACTATTTCCACCCCTTGGAGTTTGTGGAAATCTCGGACAGAGAGCTCCGCAGCCCTCTGTATCAATCACCTATAGAATTCATAGGGTCGGCGACAGGTCTGCTACTCGGACAAGTCGGACAATTTCTCTAACTAAACTAGGCTAGTTATACTCTTTTCGGGTCCCCAGACCACCCACAAATGTTGCAAGTGACAGGGTCCCCAACTTATGATTGGTCAGGAGAGGTGGTTAGGTCATTGTCACCACCTAAACTTCTGGGTTCCCATAATTAATATTTATTTTTCAGTACCCACCCCTTAGATTCCAGTTCCCAGAGCATGAGAAAGGTGTAAAACAATAGGGCACACATAAGAAAATACATTTGTTGCAGTTTAGGTACAGCTGAAATCTTCTCTCGGTGCACAAAAGTCGTTTCCCAGGTGCATCTCAACTTCAGAAGCCAGCTGGCTTGGTGTTGCTTCTGCGCAGTTTGAACTTTCCCTCATCACATGACGGGGTTGTACTGGGTTTCAAAGATGGAGCAGCTCCCCACTCCCAGGCCCACAGATACGTGGTACATGAAAAGTAAGCGAAAACAAATTAAAAACACAGAAAGAATGAATACACTGTACACCATGATAATCTACACTGCACCCCTTACTTTATAATAACTATAGCGGTTAGACATTATGCAGAAATAGATAGAACTGCAAAGCGGCTTGGGCAAGCAGAGAGCGTGTTTAGAGACAAGCGGCCATTTTAGCTACAATGCGCATGAGCGACATATCCCTCCAAAACTGCGAGTGCGTCACATCACATAGGTATGACCGACGCATGCGCAGACTGGATTTCTGCGAAGCAGCCTTCTGTAGTATGCAAGCATTGTTAGGATTAATAGACACATAGGCAAGCGTCTCTGGGACACCCGCGTGTACTGTAAAAGTGAAATATTAATGACAAACAGGATTGATTAATACTATTACAAGTTAACGAGGTTCATGAATGAGATCAAGTCGCTTTACGTGCGAATCCTTGCTCCATCAGGAGGACCACCTGTCTGTCTTATGCCAGAATGTACAGGCTTCTTTGGCCAGAAGAGCCATAGAAAGGGTACCAGCCTTGCAAGCTGGGACTGAACATTATTGCAGCCACTCTACTGTGCCAAAGAAGGACAGAGACCTCTATTCTATACTTGATCCTCATCCTCTTAATGCCTTCATGCACAATAAAGAATTCAAGATGCTCACCCTGGCCCAGGATTTCACTGCCCTGGATCCCAGAGTCTGGATAGTTGTGGTGAACATTCAGGACTTGTATTTTCACATTCCCATCTTGTAGTTCCACAGGTGCTACCTGTGGTTGAACGAAGGCCACGAGTACTTTTAGTTTGTCCTGCTCCCTATTAGGCTCAACAGTGTCCCTCGGGTGTCTAGAAAGCTGACTGCAGTGTTTACTGCCCATTGGCGGAAGTCAGTGGAAACAGTCTTTCCCTATCTCAATGATTGACTGGTGAAGGTGATCTTGCCACAGTCAGTCATAGACCCCATCCTGATGACAGCGATCCTCATGACATGGTTAGGATTTTCAATTAACCTGCTTAAGTCACACCTGACTTTTCCAGGGCCTCCTTTTCACTGGATCCATCTTGGATATAGTGCTTCTTTGAGCCTTTCCTATGGATCAATGAGTCTAAGACTTTTGGGATATGATCCTGATGTTTCAGTCTCTGTCCTGGGTCTCAGTGAGGATGGCACTGAGGCTTCTTGACCTACTAGCCTCCTGCATTTTGCTTTCTGAACATACCAGATGGAGATGGCACAGGCAAGCTTTGTAGTGGGCCTTGACATCTCAGTGGGCCCAGCACCAGAGGAACTTGTCAGATTCCATCTTAATTTTGGAGGAGACTATGATAGATTAGCAGTGGGACTACTCAATCGCAGTTGTTCATAGGCTTTCCTTGCCCCATCCAGAGGCGATGGCGATCATGGATAAATCACTTCTGAGTTGGCTGGTCATCTGGGAGAGGGGGAGATCATGGGGATCCGGTCTCTGGCCATGACCAGTCTCTAAATAAACTTGCTGGAGTAGTGGGTGATTCACTTGGTGTTAAAGGCCTTCCTAACAGTCATCAAAATGAAGCTGGTGCAGGTTCTCACAGACAACACCGCCATCATGTGGCACTGCAACAAGAAGGGCAGGGTAGGGTCTAGGGTCTTGCACCTGATTGGCATATTTAATTTACTTATACATCCCTTGAAGTGGTATACCATATACCTAGGGCCTCTAAATTAAATACTGCTAGTGGGTGTGTAGCATTTATAGTGCCACCTACTTTAGTAGCACCTTAAAAAATGGCCACTGAAGTACCATAAAAAATAACATAAAGGGCTACACCTACCAATAGCCCCAATCCCATTACCAATAATCAGACAGTTGGCAGTGAAGAAAGTTCAATTATTTATTAATCAAAAATACTCTATAGAGGAGCCTCTCCAACCCTCACCTCTCAGGTGCGCGGAGAAGACTGTTGGCTCGCATTCAAACATGAGGTTATATACTTTTTAGTTCAACACATATAATCACTGTAAAAGGAAAAACACCAGTTGGCCCTCGGGCTCCAGGAAAGGACCATATATGGCACACATGATTAGTTCAAAGCGTAACTATTTATTACTAGGAAGGTCAGGAGGGGTGACTCCCTTTTGTCCTGGTGCCAGGGAGTGTAGGCACAGCGCCTCCAGGAATGCGCTTATCGTACCCAAAGCCAGATGCAACCTTGAGTTTCAGGACAGTCGAGTAGACAGCCTACGTTGAGCTGCTCCCAGTAAATCAGATGAACTGGGGCTTGACAACTGCCGGAGACTAACACCTGATCACAGCCCGTGTTCGAGAGTAGGCGTGAAAAATGGCGTCTGTATGGTTCTCGGCCTACTCTGTTAGCAATAGATACGGTAAGAGGGTACGTATAGGTGCATCATGCTAACATAATATAAGTCTGATGCTCCTTAAGCATGGGAAATCTATTTTTTTTTCCCTCACCCCAGACATGCCATTGCAACCTAAATGCAGATTTCAACTGCCAATTCAACTTGACAATACAAACCCCTTGCCAAGCACTAAACTCCCCTGTTTACATACAGGTCACCCCTAAATAGGCTGTAGGTAGCCAATAGGGCAGTATGCATTGTATTAAATGGTGGAATGAGTACTTTTAAGGTTTACATGTCCTGGTAGTGAAAAGCTCCTAAATTTGTTTTTAACTACTGTGAGGCCTACCTGTCCCATAGGATAATACTGGGTTGCCTTAATACATTTAATAAGTGCTAACTTTTGATTAGGATCAGGTAGCCAGATCATGTTTGCAATCAATGAAATTGTAATGAAAAATCCACTTTAATGGTAAAGTTGGATTTTACATATCAACTTTGAAAATGCCACTTTTAAAAAACTGGCTTTTTCCTGGCCTTATTCCATTTTTGTCAGCAGCCTGTCTTGGGTCATATGACTGGGTGTAACTGACAGTTAGACTTTGTGAATTTCTCCCAGACAGTTACACAATAGAGGGATTGGGTGAGCCTGAAGGGGTCTTCTGCTGGCAGGATGGGAGCAGAGCCACACCTGAAACTGAATAGACTGTGCTCTGCCTTCACACAAAGGACTTATCACCTCCACATTGTCAGTGTAGACAGCTTGGATCCAGGGCAGGGGAGTCTGGAAATTCCATATACTTTAATTGGACTTTATAGGAGCGTCTCCCACCTTTTATAGGAAGGTCACCAGGTATAAAATTAGGACCCTTAGACTCACTCTTCCGTTGACTCCTTGACCTGTGGAGGACTCTTAGATGACTGTCTGCTGGTGTGACTTGCTGTGCACTCTGCAAGACTGCTTTGCTGTATCTAGAATGACTGCTTTGCTGCATATAGCCTGCCTTAAAACCTCAAAGGCAAGCCCTGCTGTTTGAGCCCAGCATCTTCACCTGCACCCAGGACTACCAGAGTCACTCCAAGGGCTAGTTTGCTGGTCTCCTGTTCAAAGTCACAGGGACACAAAAGTCTCCCAGCATCTTGGACCTGCTCCTGGGCTCTGTCTGAGGGACTCCTGAACCCCCAAGTATTGCCCCACCAGTCTTGGACCTTTGGTTGTGGTGCTAAAGGCTCCCAGATAGCCAAAATCCAAATTGTGGTCTTGGGATATATTTGGTTAAATACTACTCTGGGAACTAGGAGGAAACAACCTGCTTGTCTATCCACCAAAGGTCCATCACCCATCGGACTGACTTCTCGGCTACTCTGGCTACATTCTTTTCTGCAACAGAAATTCCTGTTCATTGGTCCTTCACTAAAAGGGTATTTGAGCCCCTAGAACTGTCTTCAGCTACAGCCTTGTTCCACTGGAGAATTTCGCCATCCAAAAAAGAGACTACGTCTGAATGCAGAAGTCTTCCCTGTGGCTTCAGCCCAAGACTCACCACTGATAACGCTCCCTTCTCAGACACCGCCTGTAGCCTTGCCCAGCAGAACATTACCTTCCCAGAAATGTTTTCTTGAAAATTCTTCCTAATCCGAAGGTAAGCACTGAACAGGTTCAAAACACTTCTTGAAACCTGTAGGAAAGTGCCCTTTTTGCATGGACACCCCCCCCCCCATTTTGCTCCAGTGCTGAAGGTTATGACTCTGATAGTACACTGGAGTCTACAGCCCAGGACCCCAGTGCCAGTGCTATCTTGTTAAAACTGTTATATATAAACTAGCAGCCCGTCCCGACCGTGTCCGGGAGCAATCAGGCTTCCCCGACCCCCGCCTGCCCCGACATTGTGCAGCAGCCCGGCCCCCGCCCGCTCCGACGTTGTCAAGCAGCCCGGGCCCCCGCCCGCCCCGTCCCCCGCCTGCCCCGACCCCCGCCTGCCCGGAGCCTTACCTCAGCCGCTGCTCCTCATTTCACCGCTCCGCCGCTCCTCGCTGCTTATTGCTCCTCCAGCCTGTCCACCGGTCCTCACCGCCATTCCGCCGTTCGTCACTGCTCCTCCACCGCGCCATGTCCGCCGCTCCTCCTCGCGTTCCTGGACGCCGCTCCCCCCCGCGCTCCCGACGTCAGCACGCAGGTCGCGGCCGGTGCTACTTCAAAGGGACTACTTTTTTATGTTAATTTTTTAAATAACGTATATTTTTATACTTTATATAGCCTATGTCCATCTGCACACCCTGACGAGTACAATGATGTATCGGGTGTGTGGATTGGCGCTGTGGTTCCTGAGTTTACCTGCCTCAAAGGTGCAAAGTTCTTCCTTTATAATAGTAGTATAGATTTGCAACCCCAATTGACAAGGACTTTACCTGCTTTATAAGTCTTTAGTATATGGTACCATGGCTACCCAGGGCATGGGAGGTAAAGGGCTCCCCAGGGCCTGCAGCGCAGTTTGTGCGACCCTGAGTGACCCAAGCAAATTACTGACAGCAGGCCTGCCATTGCAGACTGCAGGAGCAGTGTAAACTGCTCTAACTCAGCTCTGCTGTCACCATATGGGGCATAGTCAATGCACTGCCTTTAATAGTCACCCCTAAGGAAGGTCTCTTAAATCGAAGGAGGAAGGGTGCAGTATATTATAGGTGTGACACATAAGTGCCATATATATCCCTACAGTGCCCTTTACTATTAGGGACACTCTATGTGATAGACGGCTCAAAGGATAACACGGGCTGGCACCCAGGTAAATCTGAGGTTGGCAGCTCCGTTATGGTACCGCCTACATATGTCATGTTTGCTATCAAAAAATGTGCTGTCTTATCCCTGACATGAATCTCGTGTCGGGGTGATGTGGTGTGCACCCAGGTGGCTACCTTAAGGTTTCAAAAGGGGGTGGGGTCGCACACCACTCACTCACCAGCGGGATCGCCCCTGAGGACTATGGTCAGTGTTGTTTAGTATTCCGCGATGTATCCTTCTTCGCCATCCCTGGACACGTGTTTCGGGGTATTTACCCCTCATCAGCAGGGAATAGGCCATCTTCTTATCTTCTGGGGTTGCCGGTGGCTGCCAATTATTGCCAGGTCTAGTACCACACAGGCGCGCAGGTACGGGGTCCCAGGCTCGTCAGCCCGACAGCTCGAGGGAGCTTTAAACATTTCAAAAGGGGGTGGGGTCGCACACCACTCACTCACCAGCGGGATCGCCCCTAAGGACTATGGTCAGTGTTGTTTAGTATTCCGCGATGTATCCTTCTTCGCCATCCCTGGACACGTGTTTCGGGGTATTTACCCCTCATCAGCAGGGAATAGGCCATCTTCTTATCTTCTGGGGTTGCCGGTGGCTGCCAATTATTGCCAGGTCTAGTACCACACAGGCGCGCAGGTGCGGGGTCCCAGGCTCGTCAGCCCGACAGCTCGAGGGAGCTTTAAACATTTCAAAAGGGGGTGGGGTCGCACACCACTCACTCACCAGCGGGATCGCCCCTAAGGACTATGGTCAGTGTTGTTTAGTATTCCGCGATGTATCCTTCTTCGCCATCCCTGGACACGTGTTTCGGGGTATTTACCCCTCATCAGCAGGGAATAGGCCATCTTCTTATCTTCTGGGGTTGCCGGTGGCTGCCAATTATTGCCAGGTCTAGTACCACACAGGCGCGCAGGTGCGGGGTCCCAGGCTCGTCAGCCCGACAGCTCGAGGGAGCTTTAAACATTTCCCTGGACACGGCAACCCCAGAAGATAAGAAGATGGCCTATTCCCTGCTGATGAGGGGTAAATACCCCGAAACACGTGTCCATGGATGGCGAAGAAAGATACATCGCGGAATACAAAACTACACTGACCATAGTCCTTAGGGGCGATCCCGCTGGTGAGTGAGTGGTGTGCGACCCCACCCCCTTTTTGAAATATTTAAGCGGGCTGACGAGCCTGGGATCCCGCACCCGCGCGCCCGTGTGGTACTAGACCTGGCAATATTTGGCAGCCACCGGCAACCCCAGAAGATAAGAAGATGGCCTATTCCCTGCTGATGAGGGGTAAATACCCCGAAACACGTGTCCAGGGATGGCGAAGAAAGATACATCGCGGAATACAAAACTACACTGACCATAGTCCTTAGGGGCGATCCCGCTGGTGAGTGAGTGGTGTGCGACCCCACCCCCTTTTTGAAATATTTAAGCGGGCTGACGAGCCTGGGATCCCGCACCCGCGCGCCCGTGTGGTACTAGACCTGGCAATATTTGGCAGCCACCGGCAACCCCAGAAGATAAGAAGATGGCCTATTCCCTGCTGATGAGGGGTAAATACCCCGAAACACGTGTCCAGGGATGGCGAAGAAAGAGACATCGCGGAATACAAAACTACACTGACCATAGTCCTTAGGGGCGATCCCGCTGGTGAGTGAGTGGTGTGCGACCCCACCCCCTTTTTGAAATATTTAAGCGGGCTGACGAGCCTGGGATCCCGCACCCGCGCGCCCGTGTGGTACTAGACCTGGCAATATTTGGCAGCCACCGGCAACCCCAGAAGATAAGAAGATGGCCTATTCCCTGCTGATGAGGGGTAAATACCCCGAAACACGTGTCCAGGGATGGCGAAGAAAGATACATCGCGGAATACAAAACTACACTGACCATAGTCCTTAGGGGCGATCCCGCTGGTGAGTGAGTGGTGTGCGACCCCACCCCCTTTTTGAAATATTTAAGTGGGCTGACGAGCCTGGGATCCCGCACCCGCGCGCCCGTGTGGTACTAGACCTGGCAATATTTGGCAGCCACCGGCAACCCCAGAAGATAAGAAGATGGCCTATTCCCTGCTGATGAGGGGTAAATACCCCGAAACACGTGTCCAGGGATGGCGAAGAAAGATACATCGCGGAATACAAAACTACACTGACCATAGTCCTTAGGGGCGATCCCGCTGGTGAGTGAGTGGTGTGCGACCCCACCCCCTTTTTGGGCTACCTTAAGGTTGGTCACCTGGTTGCCCCAGAATCTCTATGCTCTGGCTGCCAGCCCATGCTTATTACCACCAAGATGGGATTTGGACCTCCTGTCAGGCAGTGTGATCACTCCCAAGAGTCAGGCAGGAAGGAGGTCACATCTCCTCCCTCCCGGGAAGGCTAGTGAAGTGGCACATCAAGGCAGGGAGCTACAAGAACTGATGCCCAGAGGAGGAAACAGTCCTCCCCCGGCACACTTGCATCTGGGCAGGCAGGAAATTAGATAGTCAAGGTGGTGTACACCCCTAGAGGGCTAGCCACACCTCCAGGAAGGCAACCCATCTGTAAACTGAAAAAAGGGTTCTGTCATTTTTAGAAGTGGCAGAATAGAGGGTTCTGGGTAGAAAATGTGACCTATACACCTGGGTGTGGTCACCTCAGGGGCTGCTTAGCCGCTGGGTGAAGCAGCCCATTGTCCACTTACACCCACACCCCTAACACCCTTAAATCTAGGATTTTATGGCTATCCCTGACACCAGAACCTCCTTTCTGAACAACCTGCATCAGAGGACAAAAGGAGAGACCCATTTCTGCAACAACAGGACTTGCGCAAAGCAAAAGAGGGATACTCTGAAGCACCATCAGACTCCCCTGTACTAATGGCACTAGTCCCCTGCACACCTCAGGTAAAACAACACTCCTGATCCAAAGAATTGATGGCCATTGGGTCCTCTGTGGGATCACCAAATCCAGATAGTCTATTGCGTTGTGGAAACTGTAGTCCTGCTTTCCATAAAGTTACAGGCAGCTACTATCTTCCCAAAGGCTACCGGAAGTCAAAGTACCTTTTTGTAAAGATTACAGCTGCCAGGTCTGTTGGGCGATAGTCTGGCAACCGATCCCCTCACTCAACACTGCACCTAGAGTGAACACTATCGACCTTTGATCGATGTAAGCAACCACGCGTTGTGTTTTGCATCTTTTTCCCCTGCAGCACAGTTTCAGCTGTAAAAATAGCTCTCCCCTCAGCTCCCGTTCAGCACCAGGGACAGCCACGACAACTCTGCACCCAGTCCCCACATGCCAGGTAAAATTGAACTGAGTGTTGTGGCCTGGTCCTAGGGCCCACATCACCTTTATCATGTAAGGGTACCACCCAACTCAACCTGCAAGTGACGATTGTCACCAGTGGTTTTTCCCATTGAATAAAATGTTAAATTTTCACTCTAATATTTTGCACTAATTTTATATTGCTTCTAAAATGTATAACTCTGATTATATGTATGCTATGCTGTTCATTTTGGTGTTTGAATTAAGGTAAAAATACATTCTATTTTTATAAATTAGTGTCGTATTCTTCTTGAGTTGTGTCAATTATTTATTGTCCATGTTGGGACTCCGACATGGTTAACACATGTTCCTCTAGTAAAGCCTGACTGCTCTTTGCCACAATATCAGGACTGAGATAAGGATTAGTTAGTGTGAATCCAAGGTCCACCTTTGAGGCTTCTGACAGTCTTGCAGGGTGAAGCCTAACCAGCATTACTACATAATACTCCATCTTCCTACATATCTGAACCGCACTCCATCGCGGTCACCACATATATCAACTTTGACCCAGTCAAGTGACTAGATGTCTGCAGTTGGTACTTTGTACTTTGATCTTTTTGGCAATAGTTTTTACTAAAAACATATAAAATGTAACGCTGGTTCTACTGATTGGATTTTTGCCATTTAGGTATTAAATGATTTGTTAAAATGTACTCTATTTTACTAGATTGGTGTGGCATTTTTCTTGTGTTGCATTTTTACTTTATTACCATTTGTGTGTAGCATAAATACTAATACTTTACAAATTGCCTCCAAATTAAGCCTGACTGCTTTTTGTGCCAAGCTACCTGAGGTTAAGCACAGGTGAATATAGTGCCTTTTTGTGGTTTACCGTTTAAGGGATTGTGGCTTTTGCTTGACCAGGAATCTCACCCCAGTCAACCTATAACACAATTTCTCACAAAGGCTAAATATAAATAGCATTTGCTCAAATAGCTGGCTCACACTTCTTAAGTTTTACTTCAGTATTATGTTTAACACTCAAGGACTGAGAAAAAGTGGTCTTCATCAAGGAAGCTTATATTCAGATTACTGGATTATAATCTGCAATTCACATCTCAACAAACTATCATAATAGATTCCAATAGGGTCTGCTGAAAACAGTGCAGGGGCACATTAAAGGGATTTTCACAAGAATCTAAAACTACACAGCAATATAATCCAAAGCAATCAAGGATGTGTGTGCAATGACATGACAAAAGACGGATCACTGAAATAATATCGAGGGACAAAATATCGACTTGCCAAAATATCGAGGACAAAATATCGACAGTCAAAATATCGAGTTTGTATCTACAAACAGGTAAGTACAAAAATATCGAGTACAAAATATCGTTAACCATAATATAGATGTAAAAAATATCGACTTTATTAAAAACAGTGTTAAATTAAATTAATATTAAATTTTAATTACTAAAATATACTTAACAATACTTAAATTAAATTATAATAATTAAATAATAAATGAAAATAATAAAAATAATTTTTTACAATCTTATTTGTTGACCCTGAACCCTAAAATATACCCCTTTACCCAAAAACCCCAAACTGACCCTGAACCCTAAAAATACCCCTTTACCCAAAAACTAAAAACTGACCCTGAACCCTAAAAATGCCCCTTTACCCAAAAACTGAAAACTGACCCTGAACCCTAAAAATGCCCCTTTACCCAAAAAACTGAAAACTGACCTTGAACCCTAAAAATGCCCCTTTACCCAAAAACTGAAAACTGACCCTGAACCCTAAAAATGCCCCTTCACCCAAAAACTAAAAACTGACCCTGAACCCTAAAAATGCCCCTTTACCCAAAAACTGAAAACTGACCCTGAACCCTAAAAATGCCCTTTTACCCAAAAACTAAAAACTGACCCTGAACCCTAAAAATGCCCCTTTACCCAAAAACTGAAAACTGACCCTGAACCCTAAAAATGCCCCTTTACCCAAAAACTGAAAACTGACCCTGAACCCTAAAAATGCCCCTTTACCCAAAAACTGAAAACTGACCCTGAACCCTAAAAATGCCCCTTTACCCAAAAACTGAAAACTGACCCTGAACCCTAAAAATGCCCCTTTACCCAAAAACTGAAAACTGACCCTGAACCCTAAAAATGCCCCTTTACCCAAAAACTGAAAACTGACCCTGAACCCTAAAAATACTCCTTTACCCAAAATGTATCAATATTATTTAATTACCAAATAATTATTAATTAACAATAATAATAAAGTAAATATATTAGCACATTAGCTGTAATTATTTTAATAATTAATATTATGTTTCCCAATTAATTACTTAACAATAACACAAAATTATATATATTAAAATGTACTCTAATTAATGTAATTAACTAATTATAATTAATTAATATCCAATTAATTACTAATATAAAATATGTACAAAATTATATTAATTTATTAACTAATTATTATTAATTATCAATTAATTATTAATTATAAATATTTACAAACATATATTAATTAATTAATTATTATTAAATTACTTCCCACCCTATTCCCCTATAAACCCACAACCCGCTACAGAATTACATTACCCAATTATTAAAAAAACAAAATTCATTTAATAAAATATTTTATAACATTAATACACACTTTTCACACATATTATTACATAAAAATACACTATAAAATATTATATATTATTAAAAATTCGATATTTTTGCTATCTATATTTTACACAGTCGATATTACTTCACTTACCTGAAAAACGATATTTTTGTAGTCGATATTATGTCCAGTCGATATTTTGTCCAGTCTATATTTAAAACTCGATATTATGTCCAGTCGATATTTTGGAGTCGATATTTTGTCTGTGCACCGACAAAAGACAGTTAAAGATACCCAATATGCTCCTTTTATCAGCAACACTTAAATTGCAAGTCTTGACAAGGCAGTTTTTCTATAGCACTTGCTAACTTAACTGAGGCTGTATCTAAGCATTTCCAAATGTTTACAGATACACAACTAAAGGAATATGGAGATTGTGAGGCCTAACTATAAATGTTATTCCAATCCAATATCCAAGTTACTTATTTTTCACATATGACTTGCTAAAGGTAGCGATAGCAAGCACATAAGGGTTAGCACAGTATTGTAACATCTGTGACTCTTCTAGAGATTAAGGGCATAATATTGAGGGCAGTAAAGAATTAAACCCTCACAATAACTCCAGGACACGCAGTCCACAGCATGTACACCACAGTTCATAATTCTTGGCTCCTGTGAAAATGTGTGTAAGGGCCCAGGGTGCAGAGTTTCACTAAAAAGCATTTACAAAGCTAATAGGTCCCAAAGGCAAGACCTATTGACTTTGCCAACACTCGTTATAGTTTTGGATACTGCTAGTTATTTTACCATCTAACAACATGGACTCAGCAAAAGAATAACATATGTATTTACCCGATAGGAATAAAGTGTTCAAATGTCACATTTGTTATTCCATTTCCAAAAAGATGAAGTGGCAAAGGTGAGTGAGATGTCACTCTATTACAGAAGGCCATACTGGGAAGGAACAGTTAATGACAGGCTTTATCCGCTCTTTGCAGACCTCTGAAAACAAAGGGGCATATTATCAAGGGGGTTTATCTCCGCTTTTTTGGCTTTAAAAGCCAAGAAAGCGGAGATAAAATTATCTCCCTATTACCAAGCTGTCGCTAACACCAGTTAGTGACAGCTAATAGGAGATAGCGACCATCTTGGGCCCCGCTTTGCATGTCAGTGATATTTATCACTAATGACATGCAAAGTGGGCGTGCCAAGATGTTAGCGACTGGAAACAGTCCCTAACATCGCTATCTCCTATTACCAACTTTTGGAGATATTCGCGCTAAGCGCGAATATCTCCAAAAGCTAACAACTGCCCTGAGCAGTTCTTAGCCATGTTATCCAATGGGAGGTGGATAACATGGCTAAGAGCATTTGCTCGATAATGCATGAATATCGCTGACTTTTCAGCGATATTCAAGCATTGCGGCCGTTTTTTATCGCATTTGCGATAAACCTTGCTAATAGCAAGGTTTATCTGCGATACCAATCGGCGATGTGGGGCGATAATTTTTGTCTCTAAACAAGTTAGAGACAAAAATTATCGCTAGTTGTTGGTAATATGCCCCAAAGGGTTTCTTTTATGTTGCTAAAGACAGAGGGCCTGATTCACAAAGTGCCTCCGGACTCATGATGGAGGGCCCGCAGTCGTGGGGGAGTCTCCACACTTGGGGCGGAAACTCTGCAATTAAAATTCTCACTGCGGAGCTTCTGCCCAGAGAGAAAGAGCCTCCCCCTCAACAGCAGTGCCTCCTCCTGAGAGTGAGGCCCTTTGTGAGGCAGGCCCAGTGCTTCTCAGTAGATTCCAATGTGAGGTTTTCATCATTTTATTCCAAATTCTACACGAAATTACTGTCAGTAACAGTATAGTCAGGTGGTTACACTGTGTACATTTATTTATTTGAGGGTTTTATATAGTGCAAACATGACCAATTAGGGTATCGGAGCGCTTTACAGGGAAAATAAGTTATGTACAGGATGGCATAGGCAAAATACAAGGATGGGGGTTAGGGAAATGATAATAGTGGGAGCAAAGCCATGGATATATACAAGAATCAATACCGTTCCAAAATCAGCGAGCGACTTGATTACAGTAGGACAAAAGAACGAGATATATATTATAAGCAGTACAGATCCATAATAGCATAGGTGGATGGTATTTGAACAGTATTTTAATCTTTGGGCCTTACTGTACCACCACACTGAAGTTATGCCATATTTATCAGTCTCGTTCTATGAGTTCAGTCAAAGACATAAAGATACACTTGTGACTATGTTACTAAATGTCATTCCTATTAATGTTTGCTTGGAATGTCACCTAAATGCGCTCAGCCCAATTTAAACCGTACATAAGAAGTAATATTATGAAATTCATAGAAATGCTAATTAGCTTTACATTTTCAAAATATTACCAAGCCAAAGCTCATCACAGGCAGTTAAAATGAATATATTGCTCAACCTGGCATGCACAACCTTTTGGATGCGAAGAAGAGAAGGCAAAGCTAAAAGTTTATCTAAGGGATTCATCAAGTGCCGTCTCAGGAGGCACAGCATTTTTCATGGTGTGCAAAGGTTATCTGTGAAGAGATTCAGTATGTTTTGTAAATATAAAATATGCATAAATGTTTCAATTAAAATATTCCTAAAAGCTTTTTTTTTAATACAAAGAAGAAGAAGAGTTTTTCAAGACCCGACTCTGGATTGCAAGGTGCTCTAGCACCATATCAGGGTCGAAATAGAGACTTGCAAAAATAGTACTATTTCTATATTAACCTTACCCTTTAAGTACAGTAAATATACTCCTTTGTTGATGATGCAGAGGAAGGCAATTTAGTGGTTGTGATATTTTTGCAGGTAAAGATTCAACTGGGATAAAGGGACATGTTTAGATCTCGACGGATGGGTTACTCCGCCACAACGGTGACGGATATCCCATCCTCCGAAATATCAATCCCATAGGATATAATGAGATTTATATTTCTGTGGACGGGATAGCTGTGACGTAGTAACCCATTCACTGAGATCCAAATCAGGCCATCCGCTAACATCTAAATCAGGCCCTAATATCCGCCGACATCTAAATCAAGCCCTATGAGCCTTATTTAGATCTCGGCGGACACGTTATTCCGTCACAATGGTGACAGATATCCCATCCATGAAAATATTAATCTCATAGGATATAATGGAATTTATAGTTCAGTGGACGGGCCACCAGTCACCGTCATAACGGAGTTACCAGTACGCTGAGATCTCAATCAAGCCCATAGTCACATATAACCAAATGAAGAGCTTATAGGCAATCTTAATCACTCTTAATGTGTTAAATATGAACATAAACGTGTTAATAAAAAAAACATCACTTTTTACAGCATCAGCAAGTGTTTAATGTGATCTTGATCTTAAATGTACATTTATTGCTGAATTAATGGTGCTTAATTTGTAAAGCATAGTGGGGTATATACACAAGAATGTGTGATAACTACCGCAAAAGTAGCATAACACAACTTTCAACATTGCAGCCTATCGTGGGAAAATAACCCCATGTTAACGTGGAATTCACAACGCAGCGCCAGCATGCGATAGACACCAGATAACGTGGCAAATGTCCACGTAAAATCAACACCACGCCGCAAAAATGCGATAAGCGAATGCAAAAAAACATGCGATGAGGCCAGCCATGGTACAAAGAGTAGCGACAACCAGCCACAGGCCTGCAAATCCCACACGTCTGGCGGGACAATGCACCATAAAAACCACAGAAGAAATAAAACCAGGAAGAAGCCAAAGCACGTAGCACTATGGATGCACCCTGACCCAGCGCAGAGGCCAACTCGAACCCCCACAGACTACCAGCGGTCAGGGGAGGAAAAGGAGAAGAGGGAGAGGAAGACGGGGTGCAGACCGCAGGAAAACAAGACTAGCGTCACAGACGTGACAGAACACTACCAGCAACTGACCCACTAGTAGACCACCTGGATTGCAGTCGGTGTGCTGAGGAGGCCAATCCAGGAGGCCAATAGGCGCTGGCATGACGTTACTACCTAATCCAGGCACCAACCCACTGCCAACAGGAAGACAGCAACAGCGACAGAAGGTGGCAGTCCAGAGCCGCCGGAGGAAACCCAGACCACAGTCATCAGTGTGGAGACGGTTCAAGGAGTAGGGAGTATGGGCACAGCTCGAGAGGACCTGACACAACATCAACAGGGAGTGCAACAAACAGGGACTGGGAGGACGGTGGGTGGTGGGCACAATGGCATACATGCACAACGAGGTGTAGCTCACTGCACACCCACAATCACCCAGGATCATGTCCCAGATCCCCTTGGCACACTGCAGCACACACACATAGCACAAACAGCACACCCACATTGATGACAATGTGGAATAACGTGCAGAGCAGACACTGCATATTAGAGGACACAACTGGCTCCGCACATGCACAGAAACATGCCCACTACATCTGACAGAACCGGAAACTGTGAAATGGAAACGTACGCGTACGACTGCACATCCGTCATGTAGTCCAATTGTACACTGTCCCACAGAAGAATTCAGCAGCCCCCAAACAGTCACAATGTACATTGCCATACAGTCTGCATGCAAACCAGTAAAAAACGCAAACATGCATGTCATCACAAAGTCAACATGCACCACCCCTTCACATCGCAGAGGGGCACATTACACCTTCAGC
Source organism: Lissotriton vulgaris (assembly GCF_964263255.1). Lineage (NCBI taxonomy): Eukaryota > Metazoa > Chordata > Amphibia > Caudata > Salamandridae > Lissotriton > Lissotriton vulgaris. Next base: position 212,685,069 of record NC_141700.1, on the reverse strand, counting down.
AGAGCACAGAATTCAACACATCAGTGATGCCGGATAGGACGAGCAAACCGTTGACACCGACGCCCTACAACAGCCCAATGATATCTAACTTAACCCCCCACCAGGACCCGGCCAGCCAAGCTACGCAGGGGGGAACACCGAGCTTGCAACAGACCACACAGCAGGAAGCACCCGCAAGCACAGCTGGCTCACAACACTTTACCCACCCACACAAGCCACTCCAATGCCATGTGTCTGCACGCCAAAAGGAGGTGGCCCAACAGGTGTGGGTGGGGGCCGAACCCATGAAGTGCGAACCAGGACATATACCTAGGTGCGTATCACCCTTCTGGGCCCACCCACACCCCACTAAGGAGACCCACACTGCCATAGAGACACATGCAGATGCACAATCACAGCACAGAACCACACCCAGGGGCACTCAAATAGCAGTCACACACCCATGTTGGCTGTGGGTATGACAGCCCTGGCCACACCCCTTACAAATTTAGTGGGTGACAGCAAAGCTACATGTCCAAGCTTTAATCCGCTGCCTTCAATGACATTTCTGCATCCGATGTCCACAGCACAATGTATTGTTGTAGGGTCCGGGCCCTCTTGCACACATGACCACATGGACACACACAGATATCATGTTGAACTGGCTACGGGCACATGCGCCTGGCCCCTTTTTTTGGCAGGGCCACATGTACGGTGACGCCTGTGCTGGATGTGTGTGGGGTAAGTGTAAGCCATTCCACACGAAATGTCTGGTGTTGGCAACCACTTGAACATTGGGCACCAGTGCAACAGAAACAGAAAACACATGCATAACAGAGTCACTGCCAACATGCAAACAGAAGTGTCCGTGAGTTTCAGTGCACTGGGGTTAGGGACACTAGAGATGAGCGCGCTCATGTGAAGAAAAAGTCATGGATTATGTCCCTTCGATATATTCCTGATGCAGATGCAGTGGGGTGTGTTAGGCCTACATCATCTCCCCCATCAAAGTCTCAGGGCCCCCACACTGTTTGAGGTGACGTAGCTGCACAACCGCTCCACAGCACAAAACACAATCAGCAACGGACAATGGCCCTCGGTTCACTGAGTCACTGGCACCTGGAGTGCTGAGCAGGGTATCAGGCCGATGATGGCATTCGCAACAGGTCTGATCAACTCTGTAAGACTGTCAGGACCACCATTTCGACTCTGGCAGATGGCAGTTGGAGGTGGTCTTTTCGGTGGTGGCGTGTGCCTCCTGTGGTGATGCGACGTCCAGGCTGGTCTGGACTCGCTTTGGTGTGTGAACCCTGGTGGGACGCATTTAGGCCCAGAGGTTGCGTACAGCCGAAGGCCACAGAGACAATGCGTTGATGACCCTAAGGCCTTTGCTTCAGGGGCCATCCAATGTCTCTGGAGAAGGGGCCCTGGACCAGATCAGCACAGAGTTGGTGGCCCTGGATGCACTGCGGCTGGCACAGGCATCCAGCCATAGAACGGTGACTTGCGGTGCAGTCAGATGGTCCATGCAACCTGAGCGGGTCACCATCAATGTCCGAGGTGTATGTTGCGGAGGGTTGCGGGGGACAGTGGAAGGTGACCTCCAGGGCATGACGTCGAAAGGTTTGATTTTATCCGGAAACAGCAAATTGAAGAGTGGAATGTGACAGCCTTGTTGCCACCACCAATTCGGTATCAGCTACATGAGTATGAAAACTGCCCCCTAGTCCATAAACTCAGATGCCACCAAAGTTCGACCAGAGAGTGTCCCTGAATGTCGGGGAACAGACTTAGTGGCACCGGGGCTGAGAAGGGGTGCAGTCTGCGATGATGCCGGTACACTGATTTGAACTCCGCCATTGCTAAATCATAACTCTGTGACCTACTGGACTGCAGTGCAGGCCGCAGGCAGCAGTCAGCAGTGGCCCACAGCCACATGTCATTGGCTTGTGATGCAGGGCAGTTGTCAGTAGTGTATGAACACCTCCGTAATGATGATCCTTTTCTCTCACCAAGATGCAAGGCGTCTTACGCCTCTCCTTGCATGCAATGATATTTAATCTGCCTTTGTATACTCGATGTTCAGATCCAAGTCTGTGACCTACTCGATCACAACCTAGGCCGAGAGCATTGTAGGCCTGAGGTATTGGTCAGCACGGGCCATTCACTGAGTGTCGCCGGCATAGCTTGGTGGCCCCACCAGCCTTCGTAGTTCAGGTTCAGTGGCAGCACGTGTTCCGTCACCTCTGTGACTGTGACCCGGCTTTCATCCGGACTAAGCCGCATCTTCCTTTTACTCCTCTCCGTGCGACCATTGGTGTGGACTCTGCCATTCGTGATTTGTGACTAGTTGCCGGATATGAGACCTACTGGTCTGCAGGGTAGTCCTGGTCCCTCATCCACATGTCGCCGGCTGGCATTGAACAGGGTTTTTGGCAGCATGTGTTACCAGCTGGCGTTGAATAGGGTTTGTAGCAGCACATGTTGCCGGCTCGCGTTGAACAGGGTTTGTGGCAGCATGTGTCGCCAGCTGGCATTGAACAGGGTTCGTGGCAGCACGTGTCGCTGGCTGGCATTGAACAGGTTTTGTGGCAGCATGTGTCGACGGCTGGCGGTGAACAGGGTTTGTGGCAGCACATGTAGCAGGATACCCATATGGAACTATGCCTCACTGATCGGGGGTGTGGTGCTGTGGCCTCTGACCCGGATTTGGGGTCACTGCCATTCAGGAGCCAGGACACAGTTTCACAAATAGGACCTACTGGGCCGCAGAGGACACTGGTGGAATATGTAAATGAGGAAGGATTAATGTGGGCCAGTGTCAGGGGGCCAGCGATGGTCTGAGAGGCTGGCAGAGTTGCGGGCCTCAGGCTTGGAGGTTACACAGGCACGTGGTGGGCCCTCCTTGACACACAACGGTGTTGACTGGTGATCAGTATGGCCTGGCTGCGCAGGGTTGGGCCTGACGGGTTTGTGGTCCAGTGGGCCGGGGTACAGCAGGCGCACAGGATCGGGAGCAACTCCGCTCATGAGGACAGCGTCGGCCTCGTGGTGGTTTGGGAGGCGCCTACCTGGCAGACACGTTGGGAATTCTAGCAGAGGACCATGCCCAGGGCTAGTGCTAAAGTCAAGCCCCCCGGCTCTCCCCAGTTACACGTCAATACCACGTCATGTTCAGTTGCGCACGCACCCATGTTAAAGGTTTCTGCTCACCCTGCAGAATCTCTCTATGCCTCCACCCACCTATGACACTTCTGTGATGTTTCCAGCACACACCTCCGTGTACGCCCCTGTACACGCCCTCTTTTACGCCCATGTGTTCTTATCTCTTCTCTTTTTCACTTGTTACGCCTACTGTATTCATTTCAATTATACTGTTTTACTATATATAATGTGAGATGTTAATAAAATGTTGAATATCCCTTCCTGAACCTTAGTGGTGATGGAACCCGATGTCCAGTGTCTCGAGCCACTTAATTAAAGCCCGTATGACTCAGATATCACGGACTCTGCCTCTCATTTTATTGAGTTATCCTTATTGTCATTTAATGTATAGAAAAATAGTCCCGGTAATTTTATTTACCGCATAATCTGGCGCCCGAATAGGGACCCCTCCCCTTCCCTACGCGCCGGCGATGTAACGCAGGCCCCTGACCCCTTCTACAGCCGTGACGGACTCCTGTGCACACCTGCGGGTTTTCCTGCTATCTCCCTCAGGCCCACGGAGGAGACGGAGACTGCGGTCCGGCATCCAGACGAGGCGGTGAGGAATGCGGAGAGTCCCGACCAGAGCCCAAGCCGAGAAAGCAAGGTCCGAGGTATCCGGAGGCCCACCTGTTCCGAAGCGCATGCGTAGTGCGTAGTAGCAGCCAGACGCCGTAGCAGTCCAGTCCAGTCCAGTGTCGAGTTTCCGAGGCCTTCAGTTTTGCTTCCCGGTGAGTACCGTTGTTGGGAACGCATCTAGACGGGTTCATTAATTTGTGCCCGGTCAAGACGGGTCTGGGTACACAGACCCGGTCCAGACGTGTTCACTTAGGTGGATACGGTATGACGTGTCTCTTTATGGGACCGGTATGTCTGTACTGCTTTAGCAGTGCATCCAGTAATCCAGTATTCTAGTATTGTTTTCTGAGTTTTACAGAATTTATGTTTTTCTATGTGCCAGGAAGTATCAGTTTGAAATGTTTTAATGTGTTTTATGTCGTGGTATGAATGATTGTTTGCTATTCATTATGGTGTTTATTGTGTTCACGTTCAAGTAAGTTCAAATATGCCGCTGTTTTCAAAATTACGTCAGATAGGAACCAGGAAAGGGATACTCGAAGAAGCAGTTCCCGTCCTGCCTAGGGACACTCCCGGACATTTTATGTACCACAAACATGGCTTAGATGCCATACTGTACTTAGACTTATGGGTTGACTATACCAAGGATCTGGAAGAGAAATATAGATGGCCTGTCTCAGGGACATGGGATGCTGATTGCATCATGAGAGTAGAGGAAGCATTGTGGAAAAAGAAAGCCAGACAATCCCAGAAAGATGCCATAGAATTGTGGCGTAAAGAAGGCATAGAAGAACAGAGAAAGAAATTAGGAAAGCAGAGAAAAGTAGAGAATCATCAGAAAAAGCTCAAGAAAAAGTCCTACTAGAAGAAGGTGAACGAGTTAGAGCAGAACAATTAGACCGACAAAGAAATGCCCTTATGAAAGGCATGTACCCCCTTCTCGCCGAGGGCCTCCCTAAGGCCACCCCGGAAGTACCTAGTAATTTACCGCCACCACTGGTTCCAACTAAACTCCGTCATAAACAGACCGCAGCGGATATTTTCCTTTCATCTTACTTAGATGACACTGTCCCAGAATATGCAAATACAAATCCTCCTCCAATTGTTCATCCTCACAACCCTGTTAATGACACGATTCCCCCCACTGTCTCTCCTGCCATTGGTCCTGGCAATCCTTTTAATCCACCTGCAACCCAGGGCCAACCTATATTACCTACACCTACTTTGCCAGCTACACTACCACCAGTGACAGCACAGCCAGTATTAGTTGACGATCACACTTCAGGAGGAGCAGTAGGAGGTATCCCTATCACCCCGCCTCAAGTAAAACGAACAACAATAAGAGAAGCAGCATTACAACGCACACCAAAAGTAACTACATACGCAGCCCTTAAGCAGTACCTTACTGATTGCAGATATGATCCAGTACCAGGCGAAGACCAGATGATACTATATTCAATACGTGTACGACGTGTTACAAACTATTTGACTATTTTACCAGATATGAGGGAACATTTAGACAACATATATCACTTTATTAGAACGGGGGAGAGACCAGAAAGTATTCACGAGGCCATGGCACACAGGAAGGTGGAGACTCAAAATATGATCTTACAGTTTTTGATAAATTGTTTGATAACGGAACAAGACCAGCCAGGAAAAAACAAAGAAGAGATGAAAGTCCTGATAAAATGGAGTGACAACATAGCTGATGGAAAACATAGTAAACAAGGTTGTATAGAATCCATGTATAGAAAGATTCGTAAAGAAATTCTAGACATACACGAAAGGGAAAAAGCAGCTAGAGAAGCCGAGAAAGCGGATGATGAAGTCTCAGAAGACGATGATATAGAAACTGGGAGTGCAGGTAGAATAGCGTACGTAGGTAGGGCGAGACCCTTTGACAAACCCATACGCCTAGAATGCAAGAAACATTTTCTTTCTCCCATACAAGAACAATGTTCTCTTGAACATCTATTCCAAGCTACTGATAAAGTACTGAAACAACGAATAGGTTACAGTGAACTTAGTACCATGCATGAACAGGAACTAGCCCGGTCAGCAGTCCAATGGGCTGGCAATACTAGCGTATATAAAGATGACATAGTAGCACAAACATTTTTTAATCTTTCCCCAGACGAACATCGACTAGCTGGTATGTACATGATTCAACATCTCATTACGTTGTATGAAAGTCAGCATTCTGATCCAGGTCCCTTATATAATATATTGGAAGAGTTACTCCTAGGTAGGTGGAGAGGCCTAGGTACCGATTTAATTAATGTCATTCTAGAACAGAGACACAGATACAGGACTTTCCTGACTCCACATTTCGTTCCTGTTCCACCCCCAGTAAGGAAAACATTTTACATAGACAGACAGAATCCCTTACGAGAAGTTCATCCCGTCCGGACAACAGGGGGAGAGCTGGAGCGAGTATTCGTATACACACCCTTGACCAAAATGGAATTATTGGAAATGAAAAAATTAGTGCCGTGTCATGATACAGATCCAGCAGGGTTTCATCGTGAACTAAAAGACATGCTCCGCATGGGGGAGTATACGTATCCCGATATCATTAAAATGTTAAAGGTACTGTTGCCAGCCGGCATTTACGAAAAACTTAAAGAAAAAGAATGGGAAGTGGGAGAGAAAAAGATTGATTGGGCAGAAGTAGAACACGAAGAAAATACGCGAGTCCCTGGTACTGATCTTGGGGAAAAAGCTAAAGCATTACCAGAATTATTAGTACAGGTCTTGCCGAGATTATTGACAACTAAAAAGGAAGACTGGGATGCTATCTCAGCCTGCAAACAGAAACAAGACGAAGACACTAGCGATTTTTATTCCAGATTCGAGAAATGTTTCATTATTAATAGCGGCCTGAAAACAAGTAGTGAATTGTATCCACATCTGTTTGTGACCAAATTAGTAGAGAATTCCTTACCACAAGTTAAAAATAGAGTACTGAAGGTTGAGAGTACCTGGCAAGCTAATACCCCTTCCCAAATGTTACAAATGTTACAGTACCATCAAAACCGAATTAGAGAAGAACACGAACACGAACAGAGACGCATGAAAGACACGAAAATGAAAGTACTAGTTGCCCAGTCTGTCCCAGCTGATGGTCAGAAGAGGGGTACGACACCGACTAGTCATCCTGCAGCTCCTGGTAAAGGGAACTGCAATTATTGTAAACAGCCAGGTCACTATATAAACGAATGTGCCGTTCTGAGACACAATATCGCTACCGGCAAAACGAAAGAAAGACCGCGTCCACCTAGACAGGAACATGTTCCCCAAAATATTCCGCAGAACACGCAACCTCCTCAGAACACGCAACAGACAGTAGCTGTACCCCAACCCCAACCCATCGCCGCCACACAACATGTTACACAACAAATGTACCAGTATGCTCAGTCAGATTACCCCGATTATCAGCAGTATTCATGAAACTGCCTAGAGATGGTGGGTGGCTTGCCCCTTTTCGAGGTTCCTGTAGATCAAGAGGGTCCCTATGTACATAGTCAGGTATTAGGGAAAGACAGAAAATTTTTGATTGACACAGGGGCGAGCAGAACTACCATCAGTCATGACGAAGTTCCAGGGGCACCCCTCTCAGGCTCACAGAATGTTTCCCTGGGATTTTCAGGAAAACCTATTGTTAACGAAGTGTCAAAACCAGTTTCCCTAGAAGTTGGTCCATTGTCCCGTACTACAGACTTGTTACTTACGAAATCATGTCCAGAAAACTTGCTTGGTATAAAAACATTGAAAGCGCTAGGAGCAGTGATTTGTTTATCTCCGGAAGGAGTGAGATTGTTTTTACGTGATTTTAAAGGACATTATGTGTTAAGAGATTTTGATCCAAGATTGCAGAATGTACCACAGCATTTATGGGCACAAGGTCCAACTGATGTAGGTTGTATGCATATTACACCATATCGTGTTACTCTCAAAAAAGGAGTTGTACTGCCCCGAATCCGACAATACAAGTTACCACCTGAGGCTGTAGTGGCCTTACTGAAAATTATTGACGAACTCATTACTCAAGGAGTGGTTGTAGAGACTGACTCCAATGTGTGTAATTCTCCAATCATCCTGATTCTTAAACGCACTGACCCGAATGCACCACCGGTCTACAGACTGGTGATTGACCTTCGAGAATTAAACAAATGCATAATACCCCAGTACCCCGTGGTCCCAGACATTTCATCTCTATTGACTGCCATTGATTCCGAAGCTGCGTTCTTCACTGTAATCGATCTCAAGAACGCTTTCTTTAGTGTCCCCATTCATCCAGAAAGCCAGTATCTTTTCGGATTCTGTTTAAATGGCAGAAGCTTTAAATTTGCACGTGCTCCTCAAGGGTTCACAGAAAGCCCTAGTATTTACAGCCAAGCACTGAAACGACAACTAGACTGTATTCACATGCCTACTGACACTGCCCTGCTCCAGTATGTTGATGATCTATTGATCACAGCGCGAACTGAACGAGATTGCGAACGTGCATCACTGACAGTCTTGTATTTTCTGGCCGAAAAGGGGCATGAGGTGTCCCCTTCAAAGCTACAATTCTGTGCCCAGCAAGTGGTTTATCTTGGACACTTGCTGTCCAAGAGGGGTAGACAGTTGACACCTGACCGCATCCAGTTAATTGCACATCTTACAGCCCAAGACACAAAAGGAAGTACGAGCCTTCATTGGCCTCACTTCTTACTGCAGACAATGGATTCCTCAGTATGCATATCTAGCCAAACCACTCATACAGTTGACAACACAGGAGGCAGCGACTTCGACTGTCCTCCCTTGGACTCAGGAACATACACAAGCTTTTGACGAACTGAAGAAAGCTTTATGTCAAGCACCTGTTTTAGCGACACCATGTTACAGCAAACCTTTTACACTTTTTGTCACTGAACGCGATGGCACAACATTATCTGTTCTCACACAAGATCAAGCAGGAAAACACAAGCATTGTGCTTATTTTTCTAGTACATTGGATCCAGTAGCCCAGGTTCTGCCTGCGTGCCTGAAATCAGTTGCAGCAACAGCTCTAGCTATCAGACAAAGCGACTCCATAGTGTTAGGACATCCCCTGACAGTACAGGTTCCACACTCCGTGGAAGTTCTCCTAAACAGAACACAGACTCAGCACTTGACCATAGCACGACTGACAGGATATGAACTGACACTGTTTCAACCACACATAGAGATCAGACGTTGCAACAGACTAAACCCTGCTACACTTTTGCCCTCAATCACAGCAGACCCTGCGCCACATGACTGTGTGGACGTCATTAATACCGTAACAAAGCCAAGACAAGACTTGACAGACATTGCATTACCTGACCCAGACCTGACACTTTATGTGGATGGTTCATGTATGAGAACAAGTACAGGAGAGTTAGTGGCCGCATATGCAGTGACCACTGAAACTGAAGTTTTAGAAACACATCGTATTGATACACTGTCTGCTCAAGCAGCAGAGTTCATCGCTCTGACCCAAGCCTGCATACGAGCCAAGAACATGAAAGTAAACATATACACGGATTCACAGTACGCATTCGGAGTCGTTCACGACTTCGGCGTTCTCTGGCAAGAGAGAGGTTTTTTGACCTCTCACGGAGCCAAGATACAACATGGTCCCCTCATTCAAGCTCTGTTAGAAGCAATACACTTGCCTACAGCCATTGCCATCATGAAGTGCAAAGCACATACGAAAGTCACTGACACTATTTCCCAGGGTAACGACCTGGCAGATCGAACAGCCAAGCTTACAGCTCAGACTCAGACAGACATACCAACTAACACGACAAAGACTGAAGTAACTCCACTGAAGCATTGCATGACAGTCAGGGATCCCACACAAGATGTACTCGACATACAGTCACATGCCACTCCAGACGAAATCAAGAAATGGACTGAACAAGGAGGGGTCCAGACAGATCAGGGATGGATGACGAAGGGAAAAGCCACATGGTTTCTCCCCGACTCTATGGTTCAAGTTATCATTAATACAGCACATAGTCCAGCACACTTAGGAGAGAAAGCCATGTTAGACAGTATCCAGAATATTTGGTTCAATAAACATTTACGTGCAGCAGCAAAACAGAAAGTACGTACCTGCATGATCTGTTGTCAGTTCAATCCAGGCAAAGGCATTCCCGTGGAACATGGTGGATTTCATCCTCCTGACCATCCTTTTGAAGTACTCCAGATGGATTATATCCAGATGGACAGATGCTGAGGATTCAAGTATGTCCTCGTAGTTGTATGTGCTCTTTCCAGATGGACAGAAGTTTACCCAGTCCCAGATTACACTGCTGTAACCACTGCCAAACAGTTGGTTCGTGAATTTTTCCCGCGATACGGCTTGCCCCGTGTCGTGTACTCAGATAATGGACAGCCATTCTCGTCCGAACTCATGAAACAGGTATCACTCCTGTTAGGGTACCAATGGAAATTTCACTGTGTACGACACCCTGAAGCAGCTGGTCTCGTCGAGAGACATAATCAGACTCTGAAAACACGGTTAGCGAAGGTCTGTGCAGAAAAAGGTGTAGATTGGATGGTAGCCCTACCGGTTGACCTCTTTTACATGCGTATGGTAGCTCATTCCAGAACCGGACTATCTCCTTATGAGGTAGTCTTCGGCAGACCACCCAATATGTGGGGTACGCCTATGCCGCGTAAAATTACTGATGTTGATAGTAATATGCTGACAGATTGCCTGGCTTCCTTGATGTCTGCACTAATCTCTTGTCGTTCACAGGTCGTGGCTGCCTTCCCGGACAACACCCAAGTGAAACCACATGAAATCGTTCCGGGGGACCTGGTATGCATACGAAACTTCGACCGCTCAAGCCCTCTGGAGCCCAGGTGGAGGGAACCGAAACTGGTGTTGATGACCACGAGGACCGCAGTGAAGGTTGAGGGAAGAAAAGGGTGGCTCCATTCCAGCCACATCAAGCGTTTTCATGGACTGTGTCCAGAGACATTTCCCAAGGACTGCCCCGATACTGATACCGACACTAAACTCCCCTTGTTAGAGAAAACTCCGCAACAGGAGTATAAAACAAAGTTAAGGTCTAGTAAGTCAGACAGCGTTTAATTGTTTAAGTCCCCCTCGGGTGAAGCGGTTAGACAGGTTTCTGACATGTATGAGATAGACCCAAATAGTGAGAGAGATAGACAGAAAGTCAAGAAAATGAAATACTGTAAAAATCTACACAGTAGATGCATCATTACCCTGCTTTTTATGTTTTTCTGAGTATTACGATCATATGTATAAGCTGGACGTTACATGTTTTCTTTCCTCCTCTTGGTTCACATGTACATTCTTCTTTCAATGACACCATAGAGCACACTTTCAGTGACCTGCCACCTCACGAACTATCCTATCGACTAGCACTGCGCAACAACACTTTTATCTGTATGTTACACCATTCTCACCAGACCAGCAATGTCACGAATTGCTGGGTATGTGGCCGACTCCCACCTTACCAGAAATACAAGGGAGCTCTGCCCCTCTTTCCTTATCCGTTTACACATAATGGTTAGTGCGGAGCATGGTTTACTTTAATGTCCTCCTTAGACAGTAAGTCCAAAGTTTCCCAAGGCAATTGGATATGGGGGAACTTGAATACAGTTATGAATCAAGCATGTTTCCCAGACAAGGACGGTCTTCCCCAAAGGACAGGGACTGATCTAGAAAATGAAGTGTATGGATTAGGAAATTTTACCCTTAGCCTCATGATTCTGAACGTTCAGTCCGAGACTAATTCGGACTTGCCGTTTATAACAGTTTTACCAGTGAAAGGTGAATTATGCGTCAGAAAGAATGGTTCAGTACATCTAGGACACAGTGATTGTAATACTGTGGTCGAATTCAGCGATAAAGGAAAGTCTACTTTGAAAGCTTCCCGCCATTCCTATTTTATTTGTGGTCAGACAGCTCATGTACGTCTGCCATTAGATTGGGATGGAACATGTTATATTGCATTCCTATTACCACCTGTTTTTCTAGCCCCATCCAATTATCATCGAGATACCCATCTTGTGCATGTAATACATAAGAGAGACCTTCCCCCTGTTATCGATTATTCTGAGTCAGCATGGGACCAGTATAAGGATTATATTAAAGGATACTTCTGGTTCATAGGTCCCGTCCAAAACAGTAAAATAATACGCAGGTTAACCAGAACCCTTGAAGCAGTAGTGAATGAGACTACTTTTGCTTTAGGTAACCTGACCGAAGAGCAGTCTGCTATGAGACTTGTTGTTCTTCAAAACCGCCTTGTACTTGACGTCATCTTGGCCGATAGGGGCGGAGCTTGTAGAGTGATTGGATCTAGTTGTTGTGTGTTTATTCCTAATAACGCACCATCAGTGTATAAAGCAATAACAAGGCTTCATAACATAGCTCACCAGATGCACCAGAATCCTGACTCCTGGACTTGGTCTGGTTGGCTCTGGAATGTGATATCCACCTGGGGATGGAAAGTACTGTCATTCCTAGGAATAATACTGCTTATAGTATTCAGTTGTTGTCTCTGTCTGCAATGTGGGCCAGCGATTTGCGGCTTGTGCGCCACAGCCTGTATTCCCCATCCACGTTCGCGTTCCCGTTCCTGAATGAAAAAAGATGAGCAAATGATGTTATATGAACAGATAGATGGTCTCATGAAAATAGATATATCCTGAGGGGCGCAGTAAGGGCCAAGGAGGGAATAAGGAAATAGAAATTTTTAGGTAGTCAGTGTGACCCCCACTCGCACCCTATCCATGTACCCGTGCCCCATGTGTGTCATGTAATTCCCTTCCCGTGTCCGCCATGATAATGCAAATGTATTTCCGTCTAATGTTAGCATGTCAGTTAGTGAGCCCTCCATGTATAAAGTACCAATTCCGCATTAGGGCCCACGTTTCCAATGCATTTACATGGTGCACTATTAAATATCGCGAAGCACACGTTTTCCACGTTTTTCTGGCTCAGTCGAGCCAGGCCCTTAATTGAGGCTCCGAGCCTCTTCTGTCTCTGAAAGCTGCAGTTTAGGTATGCCTGGACCTCTACCTTACTTCCTGCCCAGCGGAGCGGTGCCCGGCTCGGCCTGGCCTGCCTGCCAAGACAGTATTTTGCCTACAGTTATCTGCTCAGCCTCCGCAAAAACACATTCCAGTCTAGTGAAATAGGTAAACATGTTCCCGGCTGCAGAGCAAAGGGCCCGGTCTTCCTGTCTCCTTGCAAGTGATTTACCGAACCCGTTACCATGGTAGACCCATGGCCCCCGCGCATTGCACCAAGACACGTATGCATTCACTAGCATTCAGTATTGAACGGCCTCTGCCCGAAAGACCTTTTACTTCAGACAACACATCCAAACACAAGATACCAGATATGCTATAGGTGCAGGTCGTTCTGACATCCCAGACACCAAGACTCCTCTACTAGTGCTAAAGTCAAGCCCCCCGGCTCTCCCCAGTTACACGTCAATACCACGTCATGTTCAGTTGCGCACGCACCCATGTTAAAGGTTTCTGTTGACCCTGCAGAATCTCTCTATGCCTTCACCCACCTATGACACTTCTGTGACATTTCCAGCACACACCTCCGTGTACGCCCCTGTACACGCCCTCTTTTACGCCCATGTGTTCTTATCTCTTCTCTTTTTCACTTGTTACGCCTACTGTATTCATTTCAATTATACTGTTTTACTATATATAATGTGAGATGTTAATAAAATGTTGAATATCCCTTCCTGAACCTTAGTGGTGATGGAACCCGATGTCCAGTGTCTCGAGCCACTTAATTAAAGCCCGTATGACTCAGATATCACGGACTCTGCCTCTCATTTTATTGAGCTATCCTTATTGTCATTTAATGTATAGAAAAATAGTCCCGGTAATTTTATTTAGCACACTTCACACATGCCTGGTTGCCACCTCTCCCCACAATCAGCTATTGTGTGGCTGAGGTGCCATGCCATTGATTTATCATGTTCATGGCTTGCCCAGGTTACTATTGTAAGTTGTTCTATCGTGTCTGGTGAGTGGGCATGTTGTGCATGTTGGTTGTGATTTTGTGACGTGTCATTGCCAGAGTTGTGGATTGCATGGTTGTGGAGTTGAGGTGAGTGGGATGTTAATTTGGCACTTGCGAAGGGGCTGTGCATTTCCCTTGGTGCCATACTGGGAGCGCTGGTTGCTGATGGACTGTCAGAGGGTGAAGGGATCATGCACACTGGCTGTGTATTTGGAGGCAACATTGCTGACAGTCCCACGGTGTTCTGATGTTGCCTGCTGTTAGACCTGTCTGGATTTTTTTTGCGTAGTCCCTCCTCATTATTATTTATTTTGTCCCCTTTTTGCCCCTCATACCCTTATTAATTTTTGTGTCTACTGACTTTTTGTAGGTGTTGACCAGGGGGATAGGTGTTCTTTCTCCCCCTCATAATCTTTTACCTCAGGCCCAGAGGCCTGTTCTGACAGGAAAGTTGGCACCACCTAAAATGGTGGCCACCAACTGCCCTAACTGTCACACACAGAACTTGGCCATAGCCTAACATAGGGCATTCTAGAACCTTCTGGTCCATTCTGGACCACTGAAGGGCAGCCTATATAAGGCGGAATGCGGGTCAGCCATTTTGTCTACCTGTGAGAGTCAGCTGGAGGATAGGCTATCTCGGAAGGTGGGAAAAAGGCTAGTGAGAGGGTTGGTCTCCTGTGAAGGGAAGCAGCCTAGTGAATCCACTCCTCTACTTCTCTTTTGGGGATCTTGTCTTGTCCCCGCTGTGGAAGTTTCAGGGAGACCCTGGGCGCCTGACTGATCCCTAGTTTAGAATAGAGGGGTGAGGACAGGAGAAGGAGACTGTGGAGCTGTGGAGCGCAGTCCTCTGCCCAGTGGGAGGATCTGAACTAAAAGAAGACCCCTGAGCCTGTTATCTGTCCAGTAAGGAGGGCTGGGGTCCCAGTGCTGGAAAAGTGCACAGTGACTTTCTACTAAGGAAGCCCCTTTTGATTCTCCCTCCCTTCTGAGGACAAGAAGTAACCTGTTGGCCTGGTAGGCATTGGGCACCTCTTACCTGGGCCAGGACTGGTAGTGAGCCGACCCTCTCTTGACTTGTAAGGTGGTGGAGAGCGGAGAAAGGTCCCACCTGTTCCGGGACGTCCTGCAGGCTTTCATCGTAATCGGGACCCCGGGGGTGCCTAGCGCGCTCTGTATCAGCGCACCGGTGGACTCGGAAGAAAGTGTGGGCGTTGTGTACATGCCCGGCGCCAGCGTGCTGTTTACTCACTGACCGGAGGACGGCCTCGCAGGAGGGGCCTAGGACCGAGCAGGCCCAGTGCGAAGACACTGTAACTCCGCGCATGCGCAGAAGAGCCCCGTGTGGTGAAAATGACGATCTTCGCCGCTGAGGGGAGCCGAGAGGAAGCGTCTCCGTGGAGCGTCTGACGACCGCTCTGCACGCCGTGGGACAGATCCTTCCTGGTGTGGAGCCGCCGCTCGTGTGGCGGAATCACCGTGACTGCGGCCCGAGTTGTAGCTGAGAGGGCCTCCGCTCCTCTGCGTGGGAGCGAGGAGTCCGATCACCAGAGGTAAAGCGACTGAGCGCTGAGGGGGTGAGCGGAGGAACTGCCTGCCGGCCGCCTACACAAGTAAGCCGGGAAGAGCGAGGGAGGGCGAGGGAGCTCCGGTAAGGTCTCCTACTCGTCTGGTTTCCTCCCCCACTCGGTGCAGAACTAAGTGAGAAGGAAGAGGGAGGAGGGCCTAAGAAACGAGTGGCCTAACATTTAAAAACTAACTGTCTTCAAGACCCCTGGTACTCAACAGTTTGTGACAACTTGCTTTTTCCCCCTCTGGTGGAGTAGGGTTGCTGAGAAGCCAAATAAAGAGCAGTGTACAGCTAAGCTGCCCTAAGGAAGTGGAAGGGTTACCAATCAGCCATGGTTAAAGTGCAGGTTTAAAAGTAATAACCTATGGTAATTAATTGATAACCTGTGCAACAGTTAAAAGTGTTATTGATATTTATAAAACCAAGTGTAGAGTGACCTATGGTAATTAATTGATAACCTGTGCAACAGTTAAAAGTGTTATTGATATTTATAAAAACAAGTGTAGAGTACAGGCTATATTTTAACTAACTTATGGAAGAGTAAGTGTGACATGCCAGTCAGGGTTATGGTGTGTGATTAAATATAAAGTACTGTATATACTGAATGCAAAAGTGTGATAGAAGCTCAAGAGTATAGTAACTGCTTTCAAGACAAATTGATAATTTGCTAGTAATTTAAGAGGTATAACTGTCGAATCTCAAGTAACCTGAAATGTTCTAAGCTATATATATATTTTGACAACAAAGAGAATATTATTTTTATAAAGCAGTACGTATTTTCCCACATTTTTTTGGTGTAGTGTTTTCTTTTTGAGTGCTATTAAGTGGTCTTACTTTTGGGTGGTCTGCAACCTTTACACTGTGCCTCTGAATTGTTAGTCTTGCCCTAGGCCAGGCTACCCCAGTTCCAACATATTGGTGCCTTGTGGTGGGATACTGACTTGGTTGCAGCTACTCACTAGTAATTCAACGTAATACACTAAACCTACACCAGGAGTTTTCTCCTTGCGGCCCTCCCAATTTGTCTTTTTGATTTTTCCAAATTTATTCCTGGTGGTGGGTGGAGTTGGCTTTAGGTTGCCCTTGCAACTCTGAAATTTCTGGTGTGTAACTAGGTTTGCCTGACTCACAATGGAGTTCGCTGTGGAAAACCTAGAGGTCTATTCCGTGTCACAATTGAAAATGTTCTGCCAGCAAATGGGGGTATTTTTCAAACATGGTGCCAGGAAAGGGGAGCTCCAGACCAGTCTTAGGGCTTGGGTGGAGGCACACCAAGAAAGGAAGGAGGAGGATGAAGAGGCAGACCAGGACACGGTGGGGGAGGTAGAAGGTTTATTCCGCCCTGAGGGGGAAAACTTACTCACAGGGCCAGTGTCCTACTCCAGAAGGGGCAGTAGCATCTCTGGGGGAAGCTTAACGGAAGCCGAGCTCACCGATAGGAGGGAGAAAAGACAGCTGAGGTGGGAGTTGGCTAAGTTGGAGCAGGAGAAAGAGGAGAGGAGGATGGCCCACGAGTTCAGACTGAAGGAACTGGAGCTCCAAAGTCTGCGACGGGGGTCCTCTCCTAATAGGAATGGTGGCAGCGAACCAAAGGAGACAGCCAGGGAGACCAAACCCTACTTACCAAAAGACCTGATAGCGAGCTTCAGTCAGGGGGACGATATACCTAAGTGGCTGGCCGCTTATGAGGTTTCTCTGAGGGTTCATGGGGTGCAGGAGAAGCACTGGGGGGGTAGTTTGTATAAGTACATGCCTCCTGCTGGTCGGGACACCTTGCTGGCCCTGGAACCAGAGGAACAGACAAACTATCCCACCATGAAGCTGGCGTTGTTAAGGAATTTCGGGCTTACCCCAGAAAGGTACCGACAGAAGTTTAGGGGGAGCCACAAATTAAGTACTCAGAACTGGGTGGACTTCCTTGACTACGCCAGAAAGGCATTAGAGGGTTGGGTCAAGGGCAGTGAGGTGAAAGATTATGAGGGGCTGTACGATCTATTTTTGAGAGAACACCTCCTCGAGAAATGTTTTCCCGAGCTGCACCAACACCTGGTGGACAGCAAGCTGACCAATCCCAAGAAGCTTGCAGAGGAGGCGGACATCTGGGCAAGTACCCGGGTGTCCTCCAAGGGGACTGGAGGGGAAACTCAAAAAGCCGGACAGGGCGCCCCCCAGAAGAAGGAGGGGGGGGGAGAAAAAGAAAGAGTTCTCTAAAGGTCCCCAAAATAACTTCCAAGGGAAGGGAGCAGGTTTCACCCCTAGGGCAAACCCGCCCCGAAACCCTAATCCTGGCCAAAGCCAGCAGCCCAGGGTTCTCCACTGTTTTGAATGTGGTGGTGTTGGACATTATAAGGGGGATGTCAGATGCCCAAAGAGACCACCCCCTCCCACCGGAGGAAAGTCACCGGGAGTAGCTAGTGTAGCGCTCGGGGAGGAGTTGCCCTTAGATAAGGGGGGTGAGTGGGCGGGTGTCACCTTAGTGTCCCTGGGAGAGCGGGAGATGGTGCCAAAGATCCAGGTGCCCCCAAATACTACAAAGTATGGGCAATGGGTTACCATCAATGGCCAGAGAGGGGAGGCTCTGAGAGATACAGGAGCCAGCATGACTATGGTGAGAAGTCAGCTGGTGTCTCCAGAGCAGGTTGTTCCTAATGTACTCCACCCCGCCGCGATGGCTGACGGCAGAATGGGCCACTATCCAGTGGCTGAGGTTTCCTTTGAGTGGGAGGGGGTTGCAGGTTCACTTCGAGTTGCCGTAAGCCCTGCCGTGCCAGTCGATTGTCTGTTGGGGAATGATATGGAACACAACACTTGGAGAGAGGTGGAATACCGGACGCATTCTGCGATGCTGGGTACACCTGACTGGGCCTGTGTCAGCACACGGTCTGCGACTGCCCGGAGAGGGAGTTCGCCTGGGTTGGAGCCTGGAACAATGGCCCAACCCGCTGCTAAGAAGGGACAGACCCGGAGACAGAGAAAGCCTGCTCCGGCTTCCACACCCCATGAGACAGATCGGCCACCTGCGGTGGTGGACCAGGAGTCCGTGGAGGGGGAAGTACACTCTCTGGAGGATTTACCCATCCATGCGGAGTGGCATGTGGAGGGAGGTCCCACCAGAGAGGAATTCTGTAAGGGGCAGAGGGAGTGCCCCACCCTTGAGGGACTGAGGCGACAGGCTGAAGCCCAAGCAGCAGGTGATGTTACGGGACATTACCATATTTACTGGGAGGATGGACTCCTCTACAGTGAACCCAAGGTACCCTTGCCTGGTTCATCAAGGGCCTTGGTAGTCCCGCAACAGTACCGAGCCTTTCTTTTGGAATTGGCTCATGCCATACCCCTGGCAGGACACTTAGGCCAGGACAAGACCTTTGCACGGCTTGTCCTCCACTTTTACTGGCCTCAGATGAAAGTGGCGTCCAACACATACTGTCGGACATGTGTAACCTGCCAGGCCAGTGGGAAAACAGGGGTGAAGCTAAAAGCTCCCCTGGAACCACTTCCAGTCGTTAGCACACCCTTTGAGAGGGTGGGCATCGACATTGTAGGGCCTTTGGATCCACCAACAACAGCTGGTCACAGGTTTATCCTGGTTCTGGTGGATCATGCCACACGGTACCCAGAGGCAATACCTCTGAGGACAGTCACTGCACCTGTAGTGGCAAGAGCCCTAGTGGGAATCTTTACCCGAGTGGGATTTCCCAAGGAAGTTGTGTCTGACAGGGGGACCAACTTCATGTCAGCTTACATGCGGGCAATGTGGAAGGAGTGTGGAGTGACCTACCGGTTCACCACTCCTTATCACCCCCAGTCGAATGGACTGGTTGAGAGGTTTAATAAGACCTTGAAGGGCATGATCAGAAGTCTGCCCGAGAGCCTGCGGAGGAAATGGGATGTCCTCCTACCCTGTTTACTCTTTTCCTACAGGGAAGTGCCCCAGAAGGGAGTGGGCTTCAGCCCCTTTGAGCTTCTGTATGGGCACCCTGTACGCGGTCCTCTCAGCCTGGTGAAGGATGGTTGGGAGAAGTCTCCCAGGAAACCCCCCCAGGATGTGGTGAGCTACATGCTGGCCTTCAGGAGCCAAATGGCGAAGTTGTGGAAGCAAGCTTCTGACAACTTGGAGGCCAGCCAGGCAGTCAAGAAGGAGTGGTATGACCACAATGCTCACCAGGTGGAATTGGAGCCTGGACAGAAAGTTTGGGTGATGGAGCCTGGAGAGCTTAGCGCCCTCCAGGATCGCTGGACAGGCCCCTTTGAGGTGTTGGAGAAGAAGGGTAAGGCCACATACCTGGTGGACCTTAAGACCCCTCGACAGCCCCTACGGGTGCTGCATGCCAACCGTCTCAAGCCCCACCATGAGAGGCCCGAAGTCATGTTGATGATGGTGACTGACGGGGAAGAGGAAGCGGAAAGCGAACCTCTCCCCGATCTCTTTTCGTCTCAAGAGAAGGATGGGTCAGTGGAGGGAGTGATTCTCTCTCCTACTCTAACTCCTGAGCAACGGGAGGACTGCCGCCAGATCCTGGAGCAGTACTCTTCATTGTTCTCCCTTGTCCCGGGAAGGACCCACCTGTGTTCCCATGACGTGGACACAGGAGACAGCCCACCAGTGAAGTCAAAGACCTACCGGCTGTCTGACAAGGTGAAGGCTAGCATCCATGGAGAAGTTGCCAAGATGCTAGAGCTGGGAGTTATTGAACCTTCCAACAGCCCTTGGTCCAGTCCAGTGGTGCTCGTGCCAAAAGCCGCACCACCAGGCACCACACCTGAACTGAGGTTCTGTGTGGATTACAGAGGACTGAACTCAGTGACTAAGACTGATGCTCATCCGATCCCTAGGGCGGATGAATTTATTGACCGGCTAGGAGCTGCCCAATATCTGAGTACCTTTGACCTCACTTCAGGGTACTGGCAGATCTCCTTGACAGATGGAGCAAGGGAAAGGTCAGCCTTCTCCACGCCTGAGGGACACTACCAGTTCTGTGGGATGCCCTTTGGGCTCAAGAACGCCCCTGCCACATTTCAGCGGCTGGTGAACCAGGTCCTCTCTGGAATGGAGAGTTTCTCTGCTGCTTACTTGGATGACATTGCTGTCTTCAGTAGCAGTTGGGAGGACCATCTGCAGCATTTGCAGGCCGTTCTCCAGGCCCTGAGACAAGCTGGATTGACCATCAAAGCCAGCAAATGCCAGATTGGGCAGGGGTCGGTTGTGTACCTTGGACACTTGGTGGGTAGGGGGACTGCGCAGCCCCTGCAGGCGAAGATTGAGGCAATCATGGCCTGGGAACCCCCCAAGACACAGACTGAGGTCCGAGCTTTCCTGGGCCTCACAGGCTACTACCGTCGCTTTGTGAAGGGGTATGGCACTATTGTAGCGCCCCTCACAGAGCTCACCTCCAAGAAACAACCTCGACGGGTAGTTTGGACGGGAGCTTGTCAGCAAGCTTTCAAGAAATTGAAACAGGCAATGTGTGCGGCACCGGTCCTGAAGGCCCCAGACTTCTCCAAGGAGTTCATTGTCCAAACAGATGCATCAGAACATGGCATTGGGGCAGTGTTATCGCAACTGAATGAAGAGGGCCTGGATCAACCTGTAGTCTTCTTATCCAGGAGACTGCTTCCCCGGGAACAGAAGTGGAGTGCCATTGAGAGGGAAGCTTTTGCGGTGGTGTGGGCTCTGAAGAAGCTGCGGCCATACCTCTTTGGCTCGCACTTCCTGGTTCAGACTGACCACCGACCCCTTCGTTGGCTGATGCAAATGAAGGGGGAAAATCCCAAGTTGTTGAGGTGGTCCATCTCCCTACAGGGAATGGACTTCCGGGTGGAACATCGGCCTGGAGTGGACCACGCCAATGCAGACGGTCTCTCCAGGTATTTCCGCCTTAGTGATGAGGACTCCCAAGAGGTTGGGTAGTTCTCCCCACTTTCAGCTGGGAGGGACGCGTGTTAGACCTGTCTGGATTTTTTTGCGTAGTCCCTCCTCATTATTATTTATTTTGTCCCCTTTTTGCCCCTCATACCCTTATTAATTTTTGTGTCTACTGACTTTTTGTAGGTGTTGACCAGGGGGATAGGTGTTCTTTCTCCCCCTCATAATCTTTTACCTCAGGCCCAGAGGCCTGTTCTGACAGGAAAGTTGGCACCACCTAAAATGGTGGCCACCAACTGCCCTAACTGTCACACACAGAACTTGGCCATAGCCTAACATAGGGCATTCTAGAACCTTCTGGTCCATTCTGGACCACTGAAGGGCAGCCTATATGAGGCGGAATGCGGGGCAGCCATTTTGTCTACCTGTGAGAGTCAGCTGGAGGATAGGCTATCTCGGAAGGTGGGGAAAAGGCTAGTGAGAGGGTTGGTCTCCTGTGAAGGGAAGCAGCCTAGTGAATCCACTCCTCTACTCCTCTTTTGGGGATCTTGTCTTGTCCCCGCTGTGGAAGTTTCAGGGAGACCCTGGGCGCCTGACTGATCCCTAGTTTAGAATAGAGGGGTGAGGACAGGAGAAGGAGACTGCGGAGCTGTGGAGCGCAGTCCTCTGCCCAGTGGGAGGATCTGAACTAAAAGAAGACCCCTGAGCCTGTTATCTGTCCAGTAAGGAGGGCTGGGGTCCCAGTGCTGGAAAAGTGCACAGTGACTTTCTACTAAGGAAGCCCCTTTTGATTCTCCCTCCCTTCTGAGGACAAGAAGTAACCTGTTGGCCTGGTAGGCATTGGGCACCTCTTACCTGGGCCAGGACTGGTAGTGAGCCGACCCTCTCTTGACTTGTAAGGTGGTGGAGAGCGGAGAAAGGTCCCACCTGTTCTGGGACGTCCTGCAGGCTTTCATCGTAATCGGGACCCCGGGGGTGCCTAGCGCGCTCTGTATCAGCGCACCGGTGGACTCAGAAAGTGTGGGCGTTGTGTACATGCCCGGCGCCAGCGTGCTGTTTACTCACTGACCGGAGGACGGCCTCGCAGGAGGGGCCTAGGACCGAGCAGGCCCAGTGCGGAGACACTGTAACTCCGCGCATGCGCAGAAGAGCCCCGTGTGGTGAAAACGACGATCTTCGCCGCTGAGGGGAGCCGAGAGGAAGCGTCTCCGTGGAGCGTCTGACGACCGCTCTGCACGCCGTGGGACAGATCCTTCCTGGTGTGGAGCCGCCGCTCGTGTGGCGGAATCACCGTGACTGCGGCCCGAGTTGTAGCTGAGAGGGCCTCCGCTCCTCTGCGTGGGAGCGAGGAGGCCGATCACCAGAGGTAAAGCGACTGAGTGCTGAGGGGGTGAGCGGAGGAACTGCCTGCCGGCCGCCTATACAAGTAAGCCGGGAAGAGCGAGGGAGGGCGAGGGAGCTCCGGTAAGGTCTCCTACTCGTCTGGTTTCCTCCCCCACTCGGTGCAGAACTAAGTGAGAAGGAAGAGGGAGGAGGGCCTAAGAAACGAGTGGCCTAACATTTAAAAACTAACTGTCTTCAAGACCCCTGGTACTCAACAGTTTGTGACAGCTTGCTTTTTCCCCCTCTGGTGGAGTAGGGTTGCTGAGAAGCCAAATAAAGAGAAGTGTACAGCTAAGCTGCCCTAAGGAAGTGGAAGGGTTACCAATCAGCCATGGTTAAAGTGCAGGTTTAAAAGTAATAACCTATGGTAATTAATTGATAACCTGTGCAACAGTTAAAAGTGTTATTGATATTTATAAAACCAAGTGTAGAGTGACCTATGGTAATTAATTGATAACCTGTGCAACAGTTAAAAGTGTTATTGATATTTATAAAACCAAGTGTAGAGTACAGGCTATATTTTAACTAACTTATGGAAGAGTAAGTGTGACATGCCAGTCAGGGTTATGGTGTGTGATTAAATATAAAGTACTGTATATACTGAATGCAAAAGTGTGATAGAAGCTCAAGAGTATAGTAACTGCTTTCAAGACAAATTGATAATTTGCTAGTAATTTAAGAGGTATAACTGTTGAATCTCAAGTAACCTGAAATGTTCTAAGCTATATATATATTTTGACAACAAAGAGAATATTATTTTTATAAAGCAGTACGTATTTTCCCACATTTTTTTGGTGTAGTGTTTTCTTTTTCAGTGCTATTGCGTGGTCTTACTTTTGGGTGGTCTGCAACCTTTACACTGTGCCTCTGAATTGTTAGTCTTGCCCTAGGCCAGGCTACCCCAGTTCCAACACCTGCACATTGATGTGTGACATGTGCATCCTGTTGCACTGATTGTGTGCTGTGTCACCAGTGGGCACAGGTGGGATATGTGTGCAGTGGATTGCCCCAACACGTGCATGCATCCGGCTATAGCGTATGGTCCTTGCTTGGTCTCCAGCGGTTCCTGCGCATTGTGTTGGACGTATGGAGACGGGGGAGCAAGGGTGATGTTGATGTCTAGGACATGTGTGGGGGACTTGGATGTGGCTGGCTGTGAGACTCAGCTGACTCTGGCGGGTGTTGATTGGGGTGTGCCAGGGGCCAAAGGGTACAGCACAGCCAGCAGCTAGGTGTGGGGTGGGTTGTTGGTTGCCGCTGTGTTGGTGCAGTAGGCCTGTTAGGAGACGATGGCCAGGATGTGTAGGATGGTTGTCCCTTTCAGCCTGTAGTGGACAGTGAAATTGTCAGATGTTGGGCCTGTGAGGCAGGTGCATTTTTGTGGGGGCTTCTGTCTTTGTCTGCACTGCCTCTGTGGTGGTCCAAGGGTGTGTGTGCCGGGTGGGTGTTGTGGCCCTCCTGGGTGTCCAGGCTGCATGATGTGTGGCTCCATGGCATCTGTTGCCCTTCCAATGACGATGGTGCAGGCTGCCATCTGACTTTACACAAGGTGTAAATTTCCTGCTGCTAATGCGCCTTATCGCGTGTTTTATGTTCTTATCGCAGATCTGGCTGGTCATTGTGAATGTTGAGGTGTCGTGTTTTTGCGGCTTTTTTCATGGGAACATCTACTCTGCATCTCATTAGCGATAGTTGCAGAGGTCCTCTGTGGCGATGTTTTTTGCGGCAGCTATCGCGGGTTAACTGGTGCTGTGAGCTGTTAACACCAGCTTGTGAATGGGGTGGTACATTTTGAACAACTTTGGTTGTGATAAAGTGCAGTTAATTTGTCGATGGCTCCTAGTGAATATGCCCCAATATTTTTAAGGGCTAAACATTCTACCTAGGAGCCTGATGTCAATGTTGTCGAATGCTACTCTTGCCGTATACTAAGATTTAGATTTTTTTTCCACAACCTTATGCTTCCTGTCTGTTTATCTTACTCTTACATGTCCCTTTTGAGTGTATATATACATTCTTTTTCTTCTTTCTCATTTTTAGATAAACACAGTATTTACCAGATATCAGGCTACAAGGAATACTGGTTCAGTGTATGAAACGTATCACTTTTTGTTTATTATACACGTATTAGCAGTAGCGATTTCACATCTTTTGTAGGTCCTGAAGAAAGCCACCGATACTATTGGTAGATCATATGGCTGAAACATGTTGACCCTAAGTAGTTTAAAACCATACTACTTATTTGCTTCGATTTTAATCCTGTCAGATTGAGCATGTGAATAAAATCATTTAGTGCATTAATCTAGATAGTTTTAATACACTTTTTTGACACATTTTGCTTACTCACTTTCTACTGCACTGCAACTTGTTCACCTCACTAGCTCTCATACAGGATATAGTATCCTCCCTACCATAACATACCAAGAAAACATCTCTGAGCTCCTTCCTTAATATCTGGGAAGTCGCAGCTCCCAGTAAGACTAGGTTTTCTTACTAGTAAGGAGGAACCCAAACGATGAAGCATGTCATCCAAGGGTGAGTGAGGGTTCTTGTCCTTAAGGGATGAATTCCCCATAGGATTATGACAACATGAGTACTATAAATGAGAACGTGTAGTATGTAGGATGCACTCACTTACTTTGATCCCTTTAAGGCTTACAACACACAAAAAGACCCGAAGTGATTTGTTGTTATAAGTTATATGTGATAAAGGGGAAATTATCCTTCGCCGGTCTATAAACTTCATTCCCTTGGATCCCAAAATCCCATTGTTGTGTTTACAATACTTAGATTGAGTCCACAGTAAATGGAAATTGCAGGGAATTTATTTATTTTCTACATTTTAATATAGTGCCAACTTTACCCACAGCTGTCAGAGCGCTTTACAATAGAACGAAGTCAATTACAAAATGGATTAGGGTAGCATGGAAGTAGGCGCAACTACTTATGGGTACTGGTGAACGGTACCAAAACAAAACGTTACAGATATATTCAAGATTAAAAGATATGAAAAGGTGGCGTTAATAGGGTGGTACAAGGACAGAATACATCTTCATAAAAATGAGGTACTCAAGATTGATATGGCAGTCAGGGTCAAAACCTGAGATGAGGTGAATTAAACATAGAAATATCTTTGGAAGAGAAAAGATTTAAGCTCAGATTTGAAAGTCGGAAGGAGGCCGTGGTCTGAAGAATTGGAGGTAGCGAGTTAAAAATTCTAGTTGCATTGCCAGAGAAGGATTAAGCTGTGTGTCTTTTTTAAAGTTGGAGGTTCTAGCAAAAAAGTTTCAGCATTGCGTGAAGGTCTAGAACCACCTAATGTTTTGGGTTTGTTGGATAGGTAGCGAGGGATGGAGGTGTGAAAGGGTTTATGGGTGATGCAGGCAGTCTTTTAAATTGACCTATCTTCAATGGGAAGCCAGCGAAGAAAAATCAATATGGGTGTAGTATGATAATTTCTTTTGGCCCCGTAGTCTAAATGTGCTGCTGAATGGAGGATGGATTTTAAAGGGGAAAATGCAAGTTGGGGAGGCCAGCAAGGAGAGAGAAGCAGTAGTCCAGTATGGAGGGAGCCAACGATTGGACCAGAGTTTTCAGGTCTTGCTCTGGAATGAAACACTGAACTCCCCCAGAGAAGGCGCAGTTGGGAAACAACGTTTACATCGCGGATTTTACTCAGAAATGCAAACAGAACACAGTTGTTACAATGACCGTGTTGTCACAATGCACTACGTTTACAACGCAAGCCATTACAACGACTTGCACTAGATGGCACTCTAGGATAAGGAATAGTATGATTTACTATTCCAACACTTTCCCTAGTGTTGCACAAACTGGAGTTGGAATAGTAAATCATAGTATGCCTTAGTCCAGCACGCCATCTAGCGCAAGTCGTTGTAATGACTTGCGTTGTAAATGTATTGCGTTGTATTGCGTTGGCGGTCTTCCTGAGACAGTCGCATTGTTGGTCCTGTAGGAGAATGGCTAAACTCATAATAAGGCCCTAAGTCTTCATATTCAATATTGTCATAAAATGTTATCATAGTCTTCAAGAAGATGTTGGACAATAAACAAATGTAATGCTTACAAAGTGCCTAAGGTGTGAAAATAGACATTTGTGTCATTCTCCAAAGTCTACATTTTAAAATTAACTAGGTCATCTGTACAACCTGCCTAGGAGCCCAGCAACCTGCCTTATAGCCCAGCATGCCTTCAATTCTGCTCGGTGCCTTGGAGGCCTAGATGCATAATGTGTAGCAGTGAGATATGCTAAGTAGAGAGCTTGTAACATCTCTACATAACAGAATTATAAAAATGTACTTACTCCACCAGCTAAACTAGATACATTGGTGCAACCTCCAAATAAAATTCCTTCATGGACTTGGATTTTTATAGAACTGGCATAAAGGTGTATTTTTTCAGAAAAGTTGTTAAGCTCTGCCTGATTAATGCTAAGCTCACAAACTGGTTCTTCAAGGCTCTCCACTTCTGAAGTGGTTGTAAATAGATTTGTTGGTTAACCCGTTTAGCGCGTCGAACATTCCGCCCCAGTGCGGACGTTCGATTGCGCTAACGGGATTCGGACGTCCAACGGTCGTGAGCAGCACTAGCGAGGTAGTGCACGCGATGACCGTTGGACGTTCGCAGCACTAAAGGGGTTAAGAGCTCTTCATGAATATCTGTGAATGCCCATCATTGAGGGCTTCCTGAAAAATAATGAGCCTTTTGGGACAAATGCCTTCCACGAGCATTCCAGAAAGGAAGACATGGAGGGTTACTTGAAGAAACATCAGTCTTCCGTTATCTAAGGAATACCAAGGATAGGGATGGATGTTGATACCAAATCACCACACAATGAACAGGTAGAAACAACAGCAGTTTTACTAAGGCTTTTACTGTTGAGCAGAAGGGTCACTTGATTTCAATATACAACCCAATGGGATGAGATAGTCTATTGCCATGTTGGAAAACTCCTAGAATACTGCTCTTGCTTTCTGGGAATGTTTGGCTATATGAAGAATTGCTGACATTTATAGCAAGACAGAGCATGTGAAAATTATGGGGATAGTTTAGAGCAGGGTCTTGTGGATCAGTGGCTTAATGTACCCACTCAAATCCAGAAACCTATGTTTGACCACACTGACACAGGTTCAAATTCCAGCAAGTCCATTTACCCTTTCATCCTTCTGAGGTTAATAAAAATTGGTTGGCATCAATGGACACCTGTTATGTAGATGCCTCAAGGGGTGAACATGCACTTTACAAATAATATGTTAATATAAAAACCCATTGGTAGGTTAGGATAGTTACAGCAGCTGAGATAGCCTTTTACAAATTTTGAAAAACTCATAGAATAATGTTCCC
The DNA here is from genome assembly GCF_964263255.1 of Lissotriton vulgaris. NCBI lineage: Eukaryota > Metazoa > Chordata > Amphibia > Caudata > Salamandridae > Lissotriton > Lissotriton vulgaris. Next base: position 212,657,079 of record NC_141700.1, on the reverse strand, counting down.
TGCAAAGGATGTAGCTATACACATAATCCTGAAATGCAGAGCAAGTCAAATCATGGAAGATTCTGGGGAATTATTTTACTGCTCTCTACCAACCATTGCAAAGTTGCACTTCTATCTTGGCAATCCCATTACAAGAAAATTAGGAAATTGTTGGAAACTTTGAAAAGCTAATAAAATAAATTCTACCTGAGAAGATGGCTACCTGAGGAAGAGCAGAGCCTTGAAATCTTGCATCACTTTAAAGTTGTTTTTAGTGTGCCATGGAAACTAGCCTCCTCTAGATCACAGGGAAATGAATGGCTAGATGGCACATTGGCAGAAGGAGATATTAAGGAGTGTAGCAATCCTAGTTAACTGGTACTCTAAGAAAGAAAGGGTATTGCGGTATGTCTCTAGCTTATGGATATGTGACTTGGACTAAGAGCTCATGAATGTTTGATAGGATGTGAATTACTCTAGAAGAAAATATCTAACTTTATGAAAAAGTTGGCATTTAGGACCTAATTAAACCTTGAAAGACGGTTTGATGGTCCACCAAGTGTGCAGAGGCCATGGCCTCTGCAATCCTGGCAGAAGACTGTCCACCCTACTTAAAGATACCCCAGCAAGGGTATCAGTAATGTGGAGTGGGACCCAATGGACCTTTGGCACCCTTCACTGAACTGCATATTTGCAGACCACTTTAAAACGTCGCAAGTTCATGGGCTATAGTATGTCCTTCATTCTTTATGTCTGGTCACAACGTGGTTCTCTCAAATTGTCCTACGGAGTCCTCTGCATAGGACAATTTGGGAGAACCACATTGTGAGCGGACATAAAGAATGAAGGGCATACTATAGCCCATGAACTTGTGACGTTTTTACAAGTAAATAGCAATTATTGGACTGTACGTATACATCACGGGACATTTAATTCCGCTTCAACAGAGAAATTTTATACATTTAGAATTTTAACAAGAAAAGATGACTTGAACATAAGAGATCTGGACACTCCCACGTATGTTGTGGGCGCCTTCCATGGGATTAAACAACTGAAGCATTGTAAAAGTTTCAAAGAAACAAAACACGTGTTGGCTGTCGGTTCAACGCTCAAAAAGGAGAACTTTGTGCATAAAGCTGTCTATTCCTAATTATATTGCTATTATGCTGTAAATTTGAAATCTGTGATTCAATATTTGGTGATTTTTTGTATTAAAATTGACACAGCAACAATTGAATTGACTTCTCGCCGATATTTCGAATTTGTTATACCAATTAATGAATTGACATCTGAATTGATCTAGAGAGTAAGGTTTATACATTTATTTTAAATTTTCACTAGAACTACCTGGGTTCTAGTGTTTGAGCACATTAGGTAATGGGGTGCAGTCTCTGTAACCTTGAGGGGCACCAATACTTGGCTGTACACATTGAATGCACTGAATGAGCTGATTGGCTACCAATCATACCACCACTGCCATTGTAAATATTGTTATATTTGCAGACCATGTGCCATGTTTAAACTGCTATCTCAGCAAAAGTTTTGTTCAGAGAAATCAAACTGCAAAGTGGGAGGTTATTTTCTCTGAACAAAAAGTAATGGGTCCAAAAGAAAGTGAGTTGTATTCCTGGATGTGAGGACCATTCAGCATTTCTCCTGTCTATGTCAGACATGCCGTGCAAGGGGGGAAACAGAAAATAAGTGATTGTCACCCCATAAAGTACAGTGCCCATCACTGTGATCTACGGGTCCCTTGGTAGGTGGGCCACAAGCTCAGAAATTTCAAATGCTGGACCCAGCAGAAGCTGTTCCGGTGTTAAAGTTGCACTTCCTCTAACTTGAAATAGAGAAGGGAAAACTTCAGTTAGGTGGAGGAGGAGCACTGGCAATTTATTGTGGTGGCACGGCACCATCCAGTAATAAATGACGGCACCTGTAACTCTATGAGTACATTAACAACCCACAAAGACTATCTAAAAATAATCGCAATCTTGGTGAACAACAGCCATTGCCTCTGGACCTTGACTCCTACCTGCCTTCCTTGCTTTATGAGATCTTACAAGATATCATGGGCAATCTCAACGCTTCTCTTCCTGACTTGGCAAGAGCAGAAGAAATGATTCTGTCTCCAGATAACCAACCCAACTCTTCTTTGCATTTTTCACAGATCTTGCATGTTGAAGACCAACTTGATGACACTGAAGTGACTTTTGATTAACAAGTGTGTGGGGTTCATCAACGGATGTTGGAAGTAGTCAAGTTGGGATAGAGACATTAGCATGCACACTTAAAAGAGGCCCAGAGGTGACTGAGCCCTAACAAGAGCATACAAAAGGCAATTTGAAACACTAACGATTGGCTCCATGGAAGTTATGATTTTCTTGCACATATAACTGAAGTGATGAAGGAGAAGATCAGGTTCAGCAAGGCTTCAAACAAGAGCTCATCAGCTAGGTAATATCAAATCCTCAATCCAGGATTTCCAGCATGGCGTGGAGTCCAAGAAGGACTTCTTCAATACACTCGGAGTGCTGTCCTAGTGACTCACCACATCCTCTGCAGAGATTTCCAGAACACTTTCAATGCCCTCACTAATGTTGTAAATGTATGTAAATGTAAATGTAAATGTATAGGCATTTATATAGCGCACTACTTACCCGGAAGGTCCCAAGGCGCTTCGACCGCTGCAAAACCCTTCCTGGCTTCCCTGAGAGATGGAAGGGTGAGACCAGGCATCCCGGCGGTCTGGTGGGGCCGTTAGTGAAGATGAGGCAAGCTAATGCCCAGAGTTGCCGAGTGTGATCGCTGATCAGAGTTGGCACCGAGGCGAGAGAATTATCGAGTCCGCTGACCCTGGTCCAGAAACCTGCCGCGCCCGGATGTTAAATCTCATTTGTGACCTACATCTTCTTTCTCTGATGGTTCTGCATTGACACCTATTGAAATGTTGCCTTCTAATCATTCAGCAGCCCCTCCACAAGATGAGGAGCATGCAGAATCAGTAGAGGTTTAGATTTCTCAACTTGGCACCACAAGGAGGTGAAGATTAGCAAGTTGGTCTGAACCAATTCTTTCTTTAGTTTTGAGTTTGTCATAATGCCATCCTTTGCACTTCATCTGCAGGCCACTGTTTTGACTATAGTTTACAAACAAATAGAATCCACCTGAGTGGGATACAAGGTCAAGGTATTAGTATCTTCCCTACAGTGGTGGGGAATACACTGTGTTCTTTAAATACCCCTCATACACCAAAAGGGCCCTTGGTGTCAGCTTCATCATAGGGGTCTTCACATCCCTCTACGGAATGCGTTGTACTACTAACCAACCGCTACGCCAGAGGACTGATGTAATCGCTATGTGTGGTGCGTGAGAGTTTTGAATGGTAAAGTGAGTGGTAGGGTCAGATGTGAATGGGTACGTGAATATTAAAAAATACCTGGCACGTGAGAGTTAGAACGAATTTTAATATACCTTCGTGCTGGTATTGCTAAAAAGGGTGTAGTGGAGGGCTTTTGAATTCAATGTACACAACCTCCTGTGTACGTCGACATGTTTCAAAGCGTAAAGCTTCTTCTTCAGGACAGGGTGCACAGATCCCCACCTTACTCTCATCAAAATGGTATAATGCCATTAGATTACAGGCACATTATGCGTAAAAATGAGGAAACTAGACTTAATGTGCCTATTATGGTAACTGGTTTCCAAAGCATTAGTTCCTGCAATGAGGACCTGGACACGTTCTCTCTCTACTCCCCCTTTGTTACATATAGTATTCAGACAGCGCACAGCTGTGGGAGTTAGCCAGAAATTCTGGCAAAAAACCTCTAAATAATTTTTAAAGTGTTTGCCAAGTCCCTTCTTTTCCGACACACACTAGTATACATTTTTGGACACTAAGTATACACTCTAGACCTACTTTAATCACCACACTAAACTCAGCAACAACCTTTGGAGAGGATGGAATCAATAGGATCCTGGCGGCAGTCAACCCATTCGAGGGTTTGAGTTACACCGAACCAGGACCAAGAGTGGCAGACTGGGATGAACTAACCAACCTAAGAAGAGCTCAGATAAAAGCAGCCCTACACGGTCTGTTTATGACCGAGTATTTGAGGGATAATGTGACCACAGAATGTCTGATTGTCCAAAACGAACCTTTTATTTTTCAAAACGACAAGGTTTTAAAAAAACACTGGTCACTCATCTCGTGGCACTGCACCAGGGACTGGCTAGTCCTAATAATAAAACAGCCACGAGAAAATTGACATTCAGAAATTGGAGGAACAACTGAAGTCAAATTAACTCAAATCGTACCAATCCCATGCCGCCCTTAAAAAACATACTACCCGTAGAGGGATGCGAAGACCCCTATGATGAAGCATGACACCAAGGACCCTTTTGGTGTGTGAGGGGTATTTAAAGAATACAGTGGGCTCCCCACCACTGTAGGGAATATACTAATACATTGACATTGTATCCCATTCAGGTGTATTCTATTTGTTTGTAAACTATAGTCGGGGAGATTGAAACCCCTTTGTGTGTCCATGTGGACACGTTCTCTCTCCGCTCTCCCTCTGTTACATACACTGTTTTGACTATACTGTTTATTTATTTTTAACTGTAAGTACCCTTTTTAGCCGCTTTGCTGCGGCCGTAATTCTTCCCTGGTGCTGAGAAATCCCACGGATGCGCGGTTCGGACGACCCCTGTGTGGATTTTGAGTAATTTAGGTTAAAAAAAATATATATATCTATAAGCGCTCCCCGGTACGCGCACCGGGGCGCTAACCAGCGCGCTACGCGAGTTCGCGCGCGGAAAGCTGATTGGCTCTCGGGTGTCTGTCAACATTCCAAACAGTCCGGAGCGGCCGCAATCTTGTGTCTCGGTAGGATCGAGAAACAAGAGGTGGCAAAAACAAAGAGGTAAATGACCATAAGGGGGCAGAGTAGACCCCCCCTTGACCCCCTAGGTTTGATGTGGGGGCTATAAAAGGGCCCCGCTGGTCAAAAAAAAAATATTTATTTTTTTTGATTTGCGCGGGGGGAGTGCCCGGTACGCGCACCGCGGAGCGCACCGGGAAGCGTTCCATGGGGAAAAAAGAATGATAGAGTTTTTAAAAAATGTAGCCTTTTTTATAAATTGGAGGTAGTTCTAAAAATAGCTATTTTTTTCTTCTTTTTGTTGTTTTATATTTTTTTTAATGTTTTTTTAACATTTTGTATTTTTTTTGGCTTTTATGAACTATTTTATATATTTTTTTTGTTTTTATGGGGAGAAACAAAAAACAGGGAATTGAAAACGGCTCAACTGGAGCAAAAAAAAAAATCAGGACAAAATTAAGGATTTTTGGGGCATTTGTGGTTGTCCCCAGCACGGTTGATGAGCGTTATGCTTTGCTCACCGTAGGTGATGGTCTTGCCACAAAAAATACAAGAGATCTTGTATTGCCCAAACTTTTGTTGAATGTTTGGGACCATCTCCCTTGTTTCTGGTCCCGCTGGAGTGGGTTGCTTTCGTTTGGAGGTGCTGGGTGAAGATTGGGGAGGGTTGCTGGCCAGTTCTTTTCCCTCTGCAGCAGCATAGTTGTTGGGATGCCTGTGCTGCATGTGCCGGATCATGGTGTTATTACCAAATGAATATTTTTTATTAGGGTTCCCCCTTGAAAGTTCAATGCCACAGATTTGGCAAGTCACCTTTGGCGCATTCACTTTCTTCTTTCCCTCTGGGATGGAAAACAACTCCCATACAATGTGCTGCTTTGGCCTGTATGGGGTATTGTCTTCTGGCAGCCACCTCCTCCCCTCCTCCCCTCCTCCTCTTTCTCCTCCTCCTCCTCTTCTTGACCACCAATGTGATGTTGTGGTGGTCCTCTTGGTGGTGGTGGTGGTGGTGCAGATGCTCCAGCTGCTGCTGCTACTGTAGCCATTGTAAAGTACAAAATATAACACAAAGGTAGCGTACACCCCGGTGAAGATTGCCGGTAATTTCAATATTTCCAAAAAGTCCAAGTAAAGTACGCTCTCAGGAAGGACAAGGCAATCCAAGTCTGTGAAATAAATCCATTACTAACCTGAGACTTGGATTGCCTTGTCCTTCCTGAGAGTGCACTTTACTTGGACTTTTTGGAAATATATATATGTATGTAAAGCCCATACGGATTGAATATCGAAGAGGATCTGTATACGCACCTATGAATTTTCACTAAATTGTGGTAGAGATGAATCTTGTAAATTTTAGCTTCCAGAAAGAAAGCTATTTGTTAATAACACATGACGTTACCTCATTATATACGAGTATCGAACATGAGGCAGGACTGAATGCTATGCGTCACTTTTTGGACACACAACACATTTCCTTATATCAACATTCTAGAATGCTGATTGAGATGGGCAGAATGTTCCTAGAAAATAATTGTTTTCTATTTGGAAATGAGACTCATAGACAAGTTCACGGAAAGGTGATGGGCACCTGATTCACCCCAGCTGTGCTAATTCTTATATGAGCTGGTGGGAGGAGCAGGTGCTCAAAGCTGACCATGCACAGGAATCGAACGAAAATGTGATAGTGTGGAAAAGGTTTATAGACAACCTTTTTGTGGTCTGGGTGGGCTCAGAGGAGTCGGCAAAACATTTTGTCATGAAACTGAATAACAACTCATTAAATATAAAATTCACATATACCATAGACAGGACGTCAGTAACGTTTTTAGACCTTGAAATTTATATAAATAATAACACACTACACACATGCACATTCAGGAAAGCAACAGCAGGAAATTCCATCCTGCACGCAAACAGTGTTCATCCCACTAACCTTAAAATGAGCATTCCTTATGCGGAATAACTTAGGGTGAAAAGAAACTGCAGTGAGAGGCAGGCACTAGAGGAAGCCCAGAATATTTTAACAAAAAGGTTTGGGGAAAGGGTTTATAAAGAGCAGGACCTGAATCAAGCACTACCAAAAAGTTAGTGGTATCAAAAGGGAAGTCTTGTTGAAATCCAAAGAAGAAAAAGCAGAAATCAAAAAACATGACAATGAGGAAATAAGATTAATCACTGGATACAGTGCCTACCGCACAAAAGTGAGAGATTGTGTGAGTAGGCACTGGCATCTAATAAGGCCCCAGGTAGCCTTCAAAAGGGCTAAATCCATGAGGCAAGAGTTGGTGGACAGTAGCCCAGAATTAATTAAATCCGAGAGCTGGCTAAAAGCAAATCCAGGCTTTTACAAATGCCAAAAGTGCAAAGCCTGTTCTATTGCTCAAAAAACCAAACATGTAACGTCCCTACTAATGGTTAACCCATGGAAAATCAGATGTTTCTTAAATTGTCGAAGTGAACATGTGGTCTATATTCTAAAATGGTCCTGCCCAAAGCTATACGTAGGAAGCACCATCCACATGGTTCACGTTCATATCCTGCAACATATGCGAGCGATAAAAAATAGCGATAAGACCTATCCGGTGGCGCGCCATATTAATGAGATTAACAAATACAGACCACAGGATCTGACCTATTTTGAAATAGAACAGGTTCCGAAAATGAGAAGAGGCTGGAACAGACAGAAAAGATTGCAACAACTGGAGTCTAAATGTATAATGCTTTTTTACACCGGAATCCCGTCGGGAATGAACACAGATGAGGATTTGCATTTACACCTAAGCCTCTGATTTTAAATGAAATAAGTTGCAGTGTTAAGATAATAGTGTAAACGTAATTGTTTGCAGCAGTTAGAGTTCACATATCACTATGTGGTATCATGGTTATTAATGCAATCCAATATTTGGAATTGAGCGTACTAAACCAAAATGCACCAGCGGGTTTTCTTCGAAGTAATCAGGTCCAAAATATTGGAATTGATGATTAATTGTAAGCTAATTACGGTCATAGCAATTGCACTTTTTCATACTTTGCACTGAGTTATCATTTAATGTACTGTATTGATAATATTTGCACATTGCACTTTTGTACATTACACTAGCACTTTAGAGATTGACCGTATATTTGAATAATGTTTTATTTACTTACGTAATTCTTGTCAGCTTTATTATGTATATGGACCCATCTCTCTGAAGTCATGAAAATCCAAATCATTAACGCATGGTGCACTGGCACTCTACCAAACGGAACATTTCATTGAACATGGATGAAATTGTCCTCAATAGAAAGAATATATTTTTATAGAGGTCTGTAGTGGTACAAATATCTATAAAACATGTGAATTTTAATATGAATTTTAACAAAATGATAATCGCACCTTATGCCCACTGCCAGTTTTGCACATTGTAGTATTTTAAGGAACTCCAACAAGTTGTTGGATAAAATAAGGCACTTGTCATCAAATTTTGGCTGAACAAAAATGAATATTATGGGAAAACACCCGAAAATATTAACAATAATTTTGTGTTATGACATATATTTAAACAGCAAAGCAAACTTGAAACATGAAGGTGTAATGTTTTAAACTGTTTCAAAATTCTTGTGCACGGCAACTATTTCCTTCAAGTTAAATTTAACACGATTTGTGATGTATTTTGTTTTCCATTGCATTGGAAACAGTGAGCCACGTGATTGGATACGTGTAGTTCTTTAAATGGAGTAATGGCAATTGCGTTGTTGGTGTGAGAAAGCCTGTGATATATATATATACCATACAAAGCGGCGTTCCAAGCGTGCTCTCAGTTGCAAATAATCCACGCTCACTCCGTAGGTCTGTCAGCAAAGGTAGGGTTTATTCACGCCATAAGCCCTACGTGACGCGTTTCGCACTCCATGAGTGCTTGTTCACACAACGGAGATAACAAAGTTAGCCGTATTTACTGTTTCCGTAATAACAACATAAATGACGGACTAACAAACAAGTATACTCTCATTCTATTCCTTAGTTTCTATAAACTACATTTGCTCGTATACAATGTTATGATACAACTCACACACGTCATGGGTTGAACGAGAAATATCAACAGACTAAAACATATATAGTTTTTATACAGTCTATAATGATCCTGATAGTCACATGTAGAAAGTACTGATGGCGTGAATGGACAGTCTAAATGTAAGTCTAGATGTAGACATGTAGCTGGATTAGTGCTGGCTTGGAACTGGGGAGGAGTCGACCTACGGGGTGTATATATAAAAACTATATATTTCAATGTTTTAGTCTGTTGATATTTCTCGTTCAACCCATGACGTGTGTGAGTTGTATCATAACATTGTATATGAGCAAATGTAGTTTATAGAAACTAAAAAATAGAACCAAGTTGAAATTAAGTTACATGTGGTTGATTAGACCTATGATTAACATGTGTGTTTACAACCATACAACAATGATCTATGTATTTAATTGCTAAAAGAGTAACCTCACAGAACAGCTGTACGAAATAGAGTTATAATGTAGGCCAGAATTTCATAACAAGTAGGAAATAAACACAGTGCAAAAGATTTAACAAAGCAAATACATTGGTTCTGTAACATGCAACGTATACATCTAAATTTAGGGAAAAAACATATGCTTTAAATATTTGACATCATTCAATCTATATCCTAAATTATGATGAGGCTCATATTTTTGCATTATGGCCAAAATCTTTTCAGCACTTGTGTTGTCTTTGTGTGAAGTATGTTGTTGCAAGGCAATGCAAGTCTTTAACTGCGATTTACGAAGAAACACAGAGGGCTATTTGTGCTGCCTTGGCGGCTTTGTAAAGGAAGCCAACAGAGCACATCAGCTTGCACTGCTTTATTTTTTATTTTGAACTGGTACCTGTTCCATGGGTGGGCCATTGGTGTGCTAATGCATCAACCTATAGATTTTACCAAGTCCTGGCTTTACTAAGGTTTGTAAACCTGTTATTGCATCAAATTGATACACCTTCCAAAAGGTGGAATACCAAGGAGAAAATTACTTTTCTATCTTTCTGACCTTTGCTCCTGCCTGCAGGGCCGGTCGCTCGATACACCGCGCGGCTCCCCCCTCCCGTGAGTGCCAGGACCCCTCTCCTCCGCTGCTGCCTCGCTCCGGCCGACCACCAGTTTGTTGCGCTATTTCTGTAATTTGTGACTATTGTTGTCTCTGTTGTGCCCCCGTATTTCTCGTTTTTCTTGTCACCAGTATTGTGTCTCTCTGCTTGTGCCCCATATTTCTCGCCAGTTTGGTATTTCCTCTGCCTGTGCGCTATTTGTGTAATTTGTGATTATTGTTGTCTCTGCTTGTGCCCCCGTTTTTCTTGCCACCAGTATTGTGTCTCTCTGCTTGTGCCCCATATTTCTCGCCAGTTTTGTATTCCCTCTGCCTGTGCCCCCGTGATTGTCCCGCCGCCTCTTCCCCTCCCCGCTCCCCGCCGCTGCTCCCCTGCGGCCCGCCCCCTTTTTCATTGTGTTCCCGCCATTGGCCACCCCGCTCCCAGCTGCTCCTCCCTCCCACTTGGCTATTTATGGAGGTCGCCGCGCTGTGTTGAACTGTGACCTTTGCCCCTGCCTGCAGGGCCGGTCACTTGATACACCACGCGGCTCCCCCCGTGAGTGCCAGGACCCCTCTCCTCTGCTGCTGCCTCGCTCCGGCCGACCACCAGTTTGTCACGCTATTTCTGTAATTTGTGACTATTGTTGTCTCTGCTTGTGCCCCCGTTATTCTCGTTTTTCTTGTCACCAGTATTGTGTCTTTCTGCTTGTTCCCCGTATTTCTCGCCAGTTTTGTATTTCCTCTGCCTGTGCGCTATTAGTGTAATTTGTGATTATTGTTGGCTCTGCTTGTGCCCCCGTTTTTCTTGTCACCAGTATTGTGTCTCTCTGCTTGTGCCCCGTATTTCTCGCCAGTTTTGTATTCCCTCTGCCTGTGCCCCCGTGATTGTCCAGCCGCCTCTTTCCCTCCCCGCTCCCCGCCGCTGCTCCCCTGCGGCCCCACCCCCATTTTCCTTGTGTTCCCGCCATTGGCCACCCCGCCCCACCTCCCAGCTGCTCCTCCCTCCCACCTCGCCATTTATGGAGGTCGCCGCACGGAAGCGCAGCGGACGTGCGCAGCGGGTGCGCCAAAGGCAAGCCCGTCTACGTCCGTCCGTGCCTGGACCGCGCCCAGCGCCAGGAACCCTGGCCCCCGCAGATGCCAGCCCACCCGACGGACATACGATGACACCACCCTCAACGCTCTCAACACCGGCCGGAACCCCGCCTGCTACCGAGACACCCTGAAACGCACCCACGGACCCTTCACCTGCAAAGCCTGCAAGTTCACCTGCCTCCAGACCTGCACCGCACCCGCCAAGCTGAGCTCCAGCAGTACCAGCAGCACCAGCAGCAACCACCTCAAGAGCATCCTGCTCAACACCCGTTCCGTCCACAGACACGCTGTGGAACCTGCTCGACACTACATCTCCATACGTCGCCTTCCTCACAGAAACATGGATGAACGCCTCCTCAGCTCCAGACATCGCCATCGCCATCCCGGATGGATACAAGATCACCCGGAGGGACCGCATCAACCAGACTGGTGGAGGAATCGCCATCGTGCACAAGAACACCATCCGCATCACGACCAACTCCGACAACACCCTCACAACCGCCGATCACCTGCACTTCCAGATACACACCGACCCCAAGACCACCCTCAGAGGCACCCTCATCTACAGACCCCCAAGACCTCGCACACAATTCAGCGAAGACATCGCTGACTTCATCGGCCCGCACGCCATCCCCCCGGCCGACTACATCCTCCTATGGGACCTCAACTTCCACCTGGAGAACAACAAAGACAGCAACACCACCACCCTGCTGGACAACCTCGCGAACCTCGGACTCAAGCAACTGGTGAACACCCCCACCCACTACGCTGGCCACACGCTTGACCCAGTCTTCTCCTCCAGCAAACACATCTCCTTCAGCCACTCCTCCGGACTTCACTGGACAGACCACAGCTGCGTCCACTTCAGCTTCAGAAGGAGCATGACTCATCACCAACCGCACCAGGTTCCTCACAGGAGCTGGAACAAGATCACCACCGACCAGCTTACCACGTCCCTGAGCCAGAACCTTCCCACCAGCACAACGAACCCCAACGAAGCAGCCAGCAACCTCACACAGTGGATCACCAACTGCGCAGATGACCTCACACCACTGAAGACCCCTCCCAGCAGGCCCGGCAGCAAGAAAGCCTCCTGGTTCACCGACAAACTCAAGAACTCCAAGAAAAACTGCCACACCCTCGAGAAAGCGTGGCGCAACAACCCGACTACCGACAACATGACTGCCCTCAAGCAAGCCACCAGCTGATCCGCACCACCAAGAAGACAGCATTCAAGGAACGGATAGACAACAACTCCCACAACAGCAAGGAACTCTTCAGCATCACCAAGGAGCTCTCCAACCCCAGCACCGGAAACAACGACATCACTCCCTCGCAAGACATCTGCAACTCACTCGCCTCGTTCTTTCACAGCAAGATCGTAGACATACACAACAGCTTCGGCACACAGACCACGCACCCTATCACCGAATCAACGCCCCCCACCTCCACCCTCCACGCCTGGACCCCGGTCAGCACCGAAGACACCATCCGCTTGATGAACACCATCCGCTCCGGATCACCAACCGACCCATGCCCCACCACATCTTCAACAAGGCGGACTCCATCATCGAACCCCAACTCCGGGACATCATCAACACCTCCTTCAACACCGCCACCTTCCCGGAGAGCTGGAAGCACGCCGAACTCAGCGCCCTCCTCAAGAAACCTTCAGCGGACCCCACGGACCTCAAGAACTACTGCCCCATCTCGCTCCTCCCTTTTCCTGCCAAAGTCATTGAGAAGACCGTCAACAGACAGCTTGCCGCCTTCCTCAAAAAGAACGGATCCCTCGACCACTCACAGTCCGGTTTCAGAGCCAAACACAGCACCGAGACCGCCCTAATCGCAGCCACAGACGACATCAGATCCCTGCTCGACAACGGGGAAACTGCGGCTCTCATCCTCCTGGACCTCTCCGCAGCGTTCGACACTCTCTGCCACCGCACCCTGGTACAGCGCCTCAGCAGCATCGGAATCCGAGAGAAGGCACTGGAATGGATCAACTCGTACCTCTCTGGAAGAATGCAGAGAGTCCGCCTCCCCCCGTTCAGATCCAAGGCCTCCAAAGTCATCTGCGGGGTACCACAAGGATCATCACTTAGCCCCACCCTCTTCAATGTCTACATGAGCCCCCTCGCAGCCATCGCACGCCAACACAACCTCAACATCATCTCCTACGCCGACGACACCCAGCTGATCCTCTCACTCACAAACGACCCCGCCACCGCCAGAACCAGTCTACACGAAGGGATGAAAGACGTCGCCGAGTGGATGAAGAACAGCCGCCTGAAACTGAACTCAGACAAGACGGAAGTCCTCATCCTGGGATCATCACCCTCCGCCTGGAACGACTCCTGGTGGCTCCCTGCCCTGGGCACCGCTCCCAAGCCAACAGACCACGCACGCAACCTGGGCTTCATCCTGGACTCCTCTGTCTCGATGACCAGACAAGTCAACGCCGTCTCGTCTTCGTGCTTCAACACCCTGCGTATGCTCCGAAAGATCTTCCGGTGGATCCCCATCGAAACCAGGAAGACGGTCACCCAGACACTCGTCACCAGCCGACTGGACTACGGAAACACCCTCTACGCTGGAACCACAGCCAAACTCCAGAAAAGACTCCAGAGCATCCAGAACGCCTCAGCACGACTAATCCTGGACATTCCGCACCGCAGCCACATCTCCGGCCACCTGAGAGCCCTGCACTGGCTCCCCGTCAGCAAGAGGATCACGTTCAGACTCCTCACCCACGCACAAAAGGCCCTCCACGACCTGGGCCCCAGGTACCTCAACAACTGCCTGACCTTCTACACTCCCACCCGTCAGCTACGATCGACCAGCCTCACCCTCGCCACCGTTCCACGCATCCACAGAGCCACCAGCGGAGGAAAATCCTTCTCCTACCTGGCAGCCAAGACATGGAACTCCCTCCCCATCCATCTCCGACTGACCCAAGACCACCTCTCCTTCAGGAAGCGACTCAAGACCTGGCTCTTCGAGCAGTAGCGGACCCCCCCCCCAGCGTCTTGAGACCCTCTGGGTGAGTAGCGCGCTATACAAATGCTATGATTGATTGATTAATTATCTTTATTATTTACTCTTTCTATGTCTCCTGCATATGGAAAATGCATCATTATATTGTTTTTGTGCAGGAAGGTCTCCATTCCTGCCCAAAATAATCTAAGGTGTAATGTAGGAACTCTTGCACCAACCTCGCAAGGGAGTCTGCATTGATGCTATGCAGCCACAGGTGCAACAGCAGTAGCAGAGGGATTAATAGCACCATATCTTATTAAATATGGTGCTCTCACACTCTCTCACTTTCATGCAATGCAGCTTCTTTCCTTGCTACACTGGATTGCAAGATTTCTTCGAAAATCTTGGCCTAAATGTTTAAAGTAATGTTAATGCATAAAATGTTATACAATCAGATTGATTTTGGTATTAATTATTGGTTGTGCATAGAATTTGTTGGAAAAGACCATAGGCATCATTACGCCCAGCACTGTGGCGGAAGCGGGACCACCCGACAAGGAGTGGGTGGGCCTCTGCCCTCATTATAATGCGACCGCCTTCCAGTGGTTGCAAAGGGGATATTTTCTATTGTGGCTTGTGCTGCAGGGTGCAGCGCAAGCTGCTAAAGAAAATGTACACCCTAAAAACATCCCTGCACCATGTGGCAGGCACCATGGGGTGACTGCCACATGCTGAAGGGATGTTTAGGGAGCACCATAGGTGCCCCCCATGCCCCATAGCAGAGGGCCAAGGGTGAAGGTGGCCTCACTAAGGGTCCCCTAGTCACGTCCACCTGCCTTTTTCATGGCAGGCGAACCTCCATGAAAGGGTAGGCAGAAAGGGACATTCTAATCCCTAAGGTGGAGCCGGAGCAGGCACTGTCCCTATTGTTGGGATTACTGACCCTCCAATGGTCCAATGGGCTCCTTCATCCTATCGGAAAGCATCGGACTGTCCCTCCACATGCTGCCTCCAACCGCATGCATTGTAATACGTCGGTCGGACCGCAGCAGCATATGGCGGTTGGACCACATCCGATGAGCTATCAGATGCAGACCAGCCACTATCAGAATGACCCCCCTCCCAAGTGTGGATAAGTTGTGTGTATCTTCTTCACATGATTAATTTGTTCTTTGACTCCTTTGTTTAACTGGAAGGTGGTGTATCCTTTGATTTATGGCCAAATCACTTTTCCATTCATTTTTATATAATTTTTTTATATATATTTAAAAAAAATAGTTTAATTTAGAACAACTACTCACTAATATACTTTTATTTTACTATTAAGAAATCGTTCCTCAAAAATGATTTTGTATGATGAGTTTTTTTCAACATATATTAAGACTAATAATCAGCAGTAAGAAAGCATTGATGCCTTAGCATTGTTTCCTTACTCACCTTGTTTGCTTTATGCTTTTTTAAATATAAATATTTTAAAAAATACAACAGCTCTTACTTTTTGTATATCTGAAATAATGTATTAATGCGTGAGGAAATGTTAAACCTACTCATTGAGCCTCCTACGTAATCATCCAAATCATGAACAATATCTATAGCATCTGTTTCTTCTTTATATAGTTCCATAGTATCACCATTCCATAAAACATTAGTTTGCATGACAATAATACTTGTGCATGCCATTTGTGCAATATAATGCCTTCTCTCTCCTGACTGATTCAAGCAAGCGAAATGTCCACTCAACAACATTTTTCCTTTTATCAGGGATGTATTATATTTCACATGTGGTGTCATTATCCATGGTGTGAGGTCAGAACCTGGATCTCCTAAAAATGTGTTAAACACATTATTTGATGAAGTAAATTAATATTAATTAAATAAGCAAAACAATTTTATTGAATAAAGGTGAACATGAAAAAAACAATTTAATATCTGGGTAAAAGTATTTCATATGCGGCGCTAGGCAGCTCGTTTGCGCACCAGTGCGTGGGTAGCGAGCATCATTATAGATATGGCTCTGTGCAGCTTTCTCTCAGTTTGCAATGAAAAAACGTTGGTTGCTGCTCTGTGTTTCCCAAAAAATAAAAATGATAATAAGGCTGCCCATACCAGTTTTATTGCTGGAATGGGGCGTCGCAGTGAGCTTCAGAAGAAGGATGTGTTTCGAAGGGGGCGGCATAGCACTATACCACCTAATTCCCTCACAGCCCATTGATAAACTGGCTTTACCCAACTCTCCGAGCGGTTTTATTTGCTGTTGTGCTGTTGGGCCATAATGGACGGGGTTGGGGGCAGGAACGTTATTAATGATTGAGGCCAGAGTGTTATTGGGTTGACAGGTAGATGGGACAGCACTTCCCAGTTTTCCTCAATTCGAACCTATTCCTAGTTTGACTGTCTCACTGATTGGGCATAAAGTGATGGGGCTAGACCAGACAATGAATGGGCCAGGATGTACACATACTGTATAGTATTTTACCGCATTCCTCTCTCTCTGAGGGCCATATTATACAGAACGGCGATAACATTATCACCGCTAAAATAACAGGCTTGATAATGTGCCCTAAAGAATTCCAATGGAAGCCCAGTTTTGTGGTCCTTCACACCAGAACCCGGGCTTCTATTGAAATTCTCTAGGGCAGGGGTACTCATAGTACGGCCCACGGGCTGGTGGCAGCCCGGCAAGCCTTCCTGGGCGGCCTGCGGACATTGCAGACACCTGTTTAAAATTAAATAAATTAAATAGTGTTCGCAAATACAGCCGCAGCAGCTTGGACTCAGACTGTGCTCTGTGGGGCCCGGGTGATTCCAGTGATTGTCAGAGGGGAGCTGCAGGGGACTAAGAGGTGAAATTCAACAAAGCCTAATTAACATGTAAATGGTCTTTTAAAGACCCATGAAGTACTTAGTGCGGCTGTGTGCGCCTGGCCGGGGAAGCTGTCTCAGCCCGGGCTGAGGGCTGACACACACACAGGTGAGAGGACAGACAGGGAGAGAGGGAGACACAGAGGGAAGGAGAAGGGAGACACAGAGAGAGGGCAGGAGGAAGGGGAAACAGAGAGTGGGAGACAGAGAGGGAGTGAGGGAAACAGAGTGGGAGACAGGGAGGGAGGGAGACACAGAGGGAGGGAGGGAGACAGGGAGGGAGACACAGTGGGAGGGAGGGAGACACGGAGGGAGGGAGACACGGAGGGAGGGAGACACAGAGGGAGGGAAGGAGACACAGATGGAGGGAGGGAGACACAGAGGGAGGGAGGGAAACAGAGTGGGAGACAGGGAGGGAGACACAGAGGGAGGGAGGGAGAGACAGAGGGAGGGAGGGAGACACAGAGGGAGAGTGGGAGACTGGGAGGGAGACACAGAGGGAGAATGGGATACTGGTAGGGAGACACAGAGGGAGAGGGAGACACAGAGGGAGACACAGAGGGAGAGTGGGAGACTGAGAGGGAGACAGAGGGAGAGTGGGAGACAGGGAGGGAGACACAGAGGCAGAGTGGGAGACTGGGAGGGAGACACAGAGGGGGAGTGGGAGACTGGAAGGGAGCCACAGAGGGAGAGGGAGACACAGAGGGAGGCAGGGAGACACAGAGGGAGAGTGGGAGGGAGACGAGGAGGGAGACACAGATGGAGGGAGGGAAACAGAGAGTGGGAGACAAGGAGGGAGACACAGAGGGAGAGGGAGACTGAGAGGGAGACACAGAGGGAGAGTGGGAGACTGGAAGGGAGACACAGAGGGAGAGTGGGAGACTGGGAGGGAGACACAGAGGGAGAGTGGGATACTGGAAGGGAGGGAGGGAGACACAGAGGGAAGGAGAAGGGAGACACAGAGAGAGGGCGGGAGGAAGGGGAAACAGAGAGTGGGAGACAGGGAGGGAGGGAGGGAAACAGAGTGGGAGACAGGGAGGGAGGGAGACACAGAGGGAGGGAGGGAGACACAGTGGGAGGGAGGGAGACAGGGAGGGAGACACGGAGGGAGGGAGACACAGAGGGAGGGAGACACAGAGGGAGGGAGGGAGACACAGATGGAGGGAGGGAGACACAGAGGGAGGGAGGCAAACAGAGTGGGAGACAGGGAGGGAGACACAGAGGGAGGGAGGGAGAGACAGAGGGAGGGAGGGAGACACAGAGAGAGGGAAACAGAGTGGGAGACAGGGAGGGAGACACAGAGGGAGAGTGGGAGACAGGGAGGGAGACACAGAGGGAGAGTGGGAGACAGGGAGGGAGACACAGAGGGAGAGGGAGACACCGAGGGAGACACAGAGGGTGAGTGGGAGACTGAGAGGGAGACAGAGGGAGAGTGGGAGACAGGGAGGGAAACACAGAGAGAGAGTGGTAGACAGGGAGGGAGACACACCGGGAGTGACGGAGACACAGAGGGAGGGAGAGGGAGGGAGAGAGAGAGAGGGAGGGAGACACAGAGGGAGAGGGAGGGAGGGAGAGAGAGAGAGATGGAGAGAGAGAGAAGGAGGGAGAGAAGGAGGGAGAGAGAGAAAGATGTGTGTATGCTGGGTCTGGTGGCTCAGTGGACGAAGGTGTCTGCTGCACGGACCTGTGTTTAACCTCATGATCACAATTTTTGTTTGCTTTAGCCCCGCCCCTCCCCTCTGACCCCGCCCAAACCGGTGCGGCCCTCAGCCACAAACCACACTGTAAATTTGGCACCTGAGAGAAAGTTTGTGAGTACCCATGCTCTAGGGCATATTATCAGCCCCTTATCGACGCTTTAGCGGCAGTTTTCTGCCGCTAAATCAGCGATAATGTTATCGCTGTTCATGATAATATTACCAAGGGTCTTTTCATAATTCCGTCACCGCCATTTCCCTGGTTGTGTACTGAGACAGTGTTAGTCAGAAGGGGACCGACGAGTGGCATCTCTGTGACTTTAAGCTGCTAGATTAGGCACATAAAGAAGTTATATTATATTTTTCCACAGTGCTGCATGGTTAAGACACAACGCATTATTTTATTCGTCAGTCTGAGAATGAAACAAGGTCGCTTGCTGCTGTAAAGTACAGTGCAGGCGGAGAAAGAAGAGATTACCGACCTTGAAAGACCTTTCGAGCTCTTTTCATTGTTTCGAGATCTCCTGCACTTACTGAACAGTGTTATTTTTCTCAGCACAGTAGGCGACTAACTTTAAAGACAGTTTTCAAGCAAGTGTTTATAGATTGGAAAACAGTCATAGATATTCGCAAATCTGCTGTCAAGGCTCCCTTTGAAAAGCCAGCCGCAAATGAAAAGCATGAGGAAAGAAATATAAATCCTTCGCCATCTGGGAACGACATTTTTTAAAATAAAGAAAGCGCAATTGCCTTAGTTAATGTGTTTTTTATGAGATTTGTAACTGTTTCGTGGGTTAGACAATTTAGTGTTCTGACCAGCAGTGGCTAGCTTGAATTTCAGAGTAGCTATTGGCTTATTTTTGGACTTTGATAATCCACTGATCACGTCATTTTCAACATCAAGGAGATTTGCATATTCCATATGCAATACAATATTGAGGCAATAAAATAATTTGATCACTTATCACTTTTCCACAAACAATGCGAACACATCCCTTATGTACAAACATATCTCTAGTAAGGCTTCCTGGCGGGTGAGTTTCTCTTTCAGCACTTTATACAGTGATATGAAAGGTTTGATGACATTTAGTCAATAGTAAATTATAAATGGCTCATAGCTAATCAAAGAGTTATGTTAGGGATCTCTTGCTTATAGGAGGCTTTCGTTTTGTTTTCTGGACCTGACTTTCAACAGAGTGCGCATATAATTGTGGTTGTTAATTAGAAATTATGGGGCATATTACCAACAACTAGCGATAATTTTTGTCTCTAACTTGTTTAGAGACAAACATTATCGCCGCACATCGGCGATTTTTATCGCAGATAAACCTTGCTATTAACAAGGTTTATCGCAAATGCAATAAAAAACGGCCGAAATGCATGAATATCGCTGAAAAGTCAGCGATATTCATGCATTATCGAGCAAATGCTCTTAGCCATGTTATCCACCTCCCATTGGATAACATGGCTAAGAACTGCTCAGGCCAGGTGTTAGCTTTTGGAGATATTCCCGCTTAGCGCGAATATCTCCAAAAGTTGGTAATAGGAGATAGCGATGTTAGCGACTGTTTTCAGTCTCTAACATCTTGGCACGCCCACTTTGCATCTCATTAGTGATAAATATCACTGACATGCAAAGTGGGGCCCAAGATGGTCGCTATCTCCTACTAGCTGTCGCTAACTGGTGTTAGCGACAGCTTGGTAATAGGGAGATAATTTTATCTCCGCTTTCTTGGCTTTTAAAGCCAAAAAAGCGGAGATAAACCCCCTTGATAATATGCCCCATAATTTTTGATAATCAGTTTAGTTTAAATTCACAGAGAAAGACTGCGGCAGTAACCGAACGTTGATATCGAAAGTTCAGTACTGAAAGTTGGAATGAGTTTTAGCCAAGTTGTGACGCCGTACATGACTGCCGATTTAGTGAGCTGGATATAATTTCAGAATCCTTCGGTAATCTCACGTGTAAATTACATTTCACACTGAGCCGTGAGCACTGCAGCCGCCAGAGTTTGCTAACTGAAATGGGAGCCTCAGGGACCAATTACAATTTGGGCATTAACACAAGTGCAGTTTGCACACCTACTATTTAACGGTTGTATAAGGTGCTGTGAATCGCGGAGACAAGATTTGCACTTAGCTGGGAAATGACACCTAATTCCAGGGCTTTACGTGGGCCAGGTCTCACCTGTGCTGAGTACAGGCAGTTTTTAAAGGGGGGCTCGAAACGGGTCTCTATCAGGCTCTGTTTTATGTCATGGCACAGGCGGTCCGTTTTTTTCTGGACTGCAGTGACAGCAGGCACATCAATGTACAATGCTCACTTCTCACTAGTGGTGAAGTTATGGCATGGCCTCATGCCAGGTGAGCGTTCTAGGGGAAGGGAAATCCTTTAAAGAGTCACTTTCTCTCTGAATTTCAATTCTCTTTTTGAAACGCAGGAGAAGCAACATGGTTGTGGTGTCACCAGGGCGTCAAGTGGAAGCTTTTTTCAAAATTATAAATAACAATAAATAGTTGCTGCTTATTTATCTTATGCAGCAAACAACCAATGACAAAGCCAATAGTCCTGACTTGTTGTATGTATGATGTTACTTGTTGTATCATATATCTGGATGCAATGACAGAAACAACAAAATACCAGTTGGGCGGTACACTATGCTAAGCACAGATTTTGAAATTATGTGTTTTATGCCACGCCCTTAATTACATTGCCCACGTCCCTTTATGAGAACCCCACCCCAGTTTTTTCATCCCACTTAAAACCCTGCCTAGTTCCACATTTATTCACTGATCTTGGGGTACACAAACTAGAATTTTGTGCAATAATCTCCTTGTCCTGGCTGTGCCCCAGGTTTTAAAAGCGCTTTGACCCCTCATCAGCGGTAGTAAGCGCTATAAAAATGCTATTACAATTACAATACAATACTTGCCAAAAATCGAGAGAGCAAGCATCTGTGTCAGGCACAATTTGTGGCCGACTTGCAATCCTGGTACAGGCGCAGATAGGAGTTGATTCCCAGATCAGTAAGGGCACCCGATTTTAGCAAAATCATAACTCTCACTAAAGTAAACACATTTCCGTAACCATGCCAAACAAGGAATGAAAGACTTGAATCAAGCAAGATAAATTTCACAGAAACAAAATCTGTTGCAGATAACCACACCTTCATCTACACAAAAACTAACAGGCACATGCATCAACCACATTTGCAAGCGCAAATGGTGCGATTTGCAAAAATCGTCCATTTGCACCCGGAAAATGGGCTTCTGCGATGCATCAACTTGTCCACTACTCGCAATTTAGGAAATCACTAATTATTAAGATTTCTTAAATTGCAATTGCATTTAAGGAATTGTAAATTGCGATTCCTTAAATGCAATGTATGATGGAATTGCAAATTGCGATTTTGCTACTACGGGGCGCAAATTACCATCAAGTTAAATTTGATGGTAATTTGACAAAAACTTTGAAAAATGCACTGAAGTGCATTTTTCAAAGTTGTAGGTTACACACAGGTGTGCGCAATAATTGTGCACAGATCAATTTGAGGGTTGCCTGTAGGCCCGTAGGAATGAATGGGAAGGCATTCCTTAATTGCGACTCACAATTTGCAAGTCTCAATTAAGGAATGTTTGGTAATTGCTAATTTTATAGCGATTCCTACATGCATAGACTTTTGCAATTCCATAATTGCGATTCATCAATATTCGCAATTAAGGAATCGCAAAAGCCTACATTGAGGCATGTACCTGAAAATTACATGAAATGTCTGTTTTACAAAAACCTCGTACAAATCAAGAACTCACTTTGCGTTTTTTTGGACCTGAACAGAAAAGCACGTATGATAAGCAGAGAATACACAAAACTCAACTGAAAGTATTAAAGAACATCTCACACATGTAGCATACAAATGAAATGATCATTACATCCCTAAATGCATATTAAACCCATCCTCACACACACCATCACGCTCAGACCTTGAGACCTCATTAAAGCATCAATTTCACCATCAGCAATCCTCAGCCAAGCCCCACTACAACGAAAAACAGAATCAGGATAGAAATGACACAAACCTCAAAGAAATAAACATCTCTTTCACATCCAAATTCAACGACCACACATATGCATAAAAAGATATGCATGAAAAAAACCTTAACGAGAGAGAAGTTAACCATCAGAAAATGTTTATGTCATTGGCAACAATCAGTAGCTACACTTGCATGAGTATCTACAGGCATGAAGACTAATTCAGGACATCATTAAAAACTTGCCATGCCTGAGCAAGCCTCAGATTGTGCCTGAGAAGAATGTATTGCTTTAGGTGTCAGCCAAGATGAAACTTAAAGGCATACTACAATACCAGGGCTATCGGTTCTTTTGAAGATTCAATGCAAATATCTTGGGCATAGGACAACCATCAGTCCACCATATTCTATGGAAGGTCATGGATGTGATTCAATTCTTTTCTGCACTCAAGAATAAGGTAACGTGGTTTTGGATAAGACAGGAGTAGGACTGCAGAGAGCACAGGCCATCCAAAATGAGCATAAAATAACAACCTATCAATTAACCAAGACAAAAAATGTGGTGGGTTTGTTACTGGAAGGTATGAAAAAAGGCAAATGCAACTAGACAGCCCCAAGATTGAACGGATCAATGGCTATAAATACCTGGGCTTATGGCTCAATGAATGTGGTAATTCCAGACTGCACACATAAGTAATGTAAACCAGGGGTTCTGCACCTAACATCTCCTTCTTGCAGCTAATCAATATGGTATCAGGCCTGGCTCTGGATACAATCTTATCCATAATATGGAGTAGATTCTTGCCCACTCTAATACATGGCCTGGTGACTTTTCTTTGTAAGCTTTCAAAATGGCTAGGACTCACGCGATGCTGCGCATGCAGATTACATTTTAAACTCTTAGATAACACTCTACATGAACAGGTTCATTAGAATTTAGCTTGTTCGAGCAATCTATTTTTCTAAAGGTTCTTTTTGTTTTACATTGCGCTCAGTGGAGAGTGGCCCAGGAAGGAACATAGAACCTACAGTGACAAGAAGTAAACAATTCTTTAGCATGAACCCATGGAGCAATTATTTGGAGGACACTTTAGAGAATTTGCAGTTCAACACCATTTGGAACGGAGGCCTACCTCCACTACAAACAAAAACAATAGTTAAACAACTACTACTACTGCCAGCTATGCCAGCTGGAATATAGGATAGCAACTATGAATCGTCACTTCTGTTTGTCTCAAGCAATTGTCTGTACTGTGCCCCAAAGGTGGTTCAGGGTAATCAGTTGTGGTTCCGCAGATCACCTCCATGTGTCCTTTGGTCTTCTTCCTTTTTGTTTGCCTTCTGGTGTCCAGTGGTAAGCTGTTCTTGTGATGAAGTCTTGTTTTCTTCTGTTGGTGTGCCCTATCCAGCTCGGATCCTACTTCCATCTGTAAAACAAGGCACTCTACGACAACTTCAAAAACAAGACACCCCACTCTGAAACCACTTCCTGCTCTAGCAACGTCATCCAGCCCACAATCTCTGCCTTGACCCCAGTCACCACCAGAGACTCCCCTTTGACCTTGAAAGGCATCCACTCAGGGGCCCCCATGTACCCCTGCTACCCCCACACATCTTCCACAGAGCTGCCACCGCCATCATTCACGAACGACAACACACCATCAACACCACCTTCAAGACCGGCATCTTTCCAGACGACTGGTAATGCGCAGAAGTCAGACCCCTGCTCAAGAAACCCTGAGCAGACCCCACCAACCTGAAGAACTACTGACCCATCTCTCTCCTCCCCTTCACGGCCAAAGTCACTGAGAAGACAGTCAATGCACAACTAACCAAATTCCTCAAAGAAAACTCCATCCTCGACCCCTCCCAATCTAGATTCTGCAGCAACCACAGCCCCAAAACTGCTCTACTCACCACCACAGACGACATCAGCACCCTCTTTGACCTAGGACATACTACCGCCCTGATCCTACTCGACCTCTCTGTAGCGTTCAACACCGTCTCCTACCACATACTCGCCACCAGACTCCATGACACTGGCATACAAGGAACCACCCTTGACTGGATCGCTCGTTTCTCACCGGTAGAACACAAAGAATCCGAATACCACCTTTCCTCTCCGAACCCGTGGAAACCAACTGCGGGGTGCCCCAAGTATCATCGCTCAGCCCCATGCTCTTCAACATCTACATGGCCCCCCTTGTCACCATCATCAGACAGCACGGACTCTGCATAGTAGCCTACGCCGACGACACCCGCTCATCTTCTCCCTCACCAAGACCCAATCACCACCAGACTTAACTTACAGGAAGGAATGAAGGACGTTGCACCCTGGATGAGCAGAAACTGTCTGAAGCTCAACTCGTAGATGACAGAAGTCCTCATCCTCAGACCCTCACCCTCGGCATGGGACAGCACCTGATGGCCTACGGCCCTCGGCAGTCCCCCCACACATACGAACCACACCCGATACCTCGGCATCGTACTCGACTCCCTCTCCATGACACGACAGGTCAACGCCATCACTTCCAGTTGTTTCAACACTCTTGAATCCTCCGAAAGACTTTCAAGTGGCCATCACCCACACACTCATAACCAGCAGACTGGACTATGGAAATGCCCTCTACGCCGGGATCGACAAGTCTCTACTCCACAAGCTCCAGACCATACAGAACACCGCTGCCAGACTTGTCCTCAGCATTTCTCAGCACAAACGCACCACCCAACACCTACAGAACCTCCACGGGCTCCCCGTTGAGAAGACAGTCACTTTCAAGATACTCACCCATGCCTACAAATGCCTCCACAACACCGAACCCCAATACCTCAACGAGAGGATCTCCTTCCACGTACCCAAGAGAAACTTCTAATCGGCCGACCTTGCCGAAACCCTCCGCTTCCGCAGGGAAAGAACAGGTGGAAGGACCTTCTCCTACGTCTCAGCCAAGACTTGGAATGAGCTCCTGCTCAAAATCAGACATGCCCCTTCCCTGAACACCTTCAGGAAGATGCTCAAGACCTGGCTTTTCGACTGATAGGGAGCAGCGCACCCCCCTACATCGCAGCCAAGACCTGGAATGAGCTCCTGCTTAGCATCAGACGCGCCCCCTCTCTGAACACCTTCAGGAAGATGCTCAAGACCTGGCTTTTCGACTGATAGGGAGCAGCTCAACCCCTCCCCCAGTGCCTTGAAAAACTCACGGATGAGTAGCACGCTTACAATTCCCCTGATTGATTGATTGATTGTTCCATCTACATCTCTTTCTCATAGTGATATTGTCCTTGCTGTCTTGCTTACATCGGGTGAGCAGTTAATTCTTGAAAATGCACAAGATCCTTCTCAGGGTACTGATGGAAGGCTGCATTATCGGGCTGGTGATGTTGCTTTTGTCATCCACCGGTATTCTCATCCATGGACAGGATGGAGCTCCGGTAAAGCCTTAGCTTGGTGTTGTGGTTGCAAAAGGGTTTTTAAATGCAGGGTAGTAGCTGGGCGCTCTGCTATAAGTGGATGCAATATGTAGGGAACAAAAGTAGGGGTGTGGTGCAACTGGGAGAGGGGAAAAGTCCTATAACCCCTCAGATGTGTAATGGAAAACAACCAACGCACTGTACAGCTAATAAAAAGGTACCCTATGCACACAACAAAACAAAATAAGACGGTTGTGTCAGTGTCGACACATATACATCATCGAATAAAGCTAACTGTGGTATGCGCTCTAGTCTATGCGCGTATACGCGATGACGCGTCACGCCATAGACTAGAGCGGATAGGCGCGCATGCGCAGTAGAGTGAAAGGAAAGGCGCGAACGCTAGGAAACGGCAGTTGGCGACCGGAGCTCGAGATAGTTAGACGCTCGGCGCCCTTAGCTCAGAACTTTCTTGTCTGATTGAATAAACCTGAGTTACACACTCTACCCTGTCTCAGCGTGTCCTGTGGGGGAACTACAAACATTACAGTGGCGACGAGGGTGGGATCCGGACACCACCTGGTGCAGTGGACGACGGCAAGCACCCCCACAGCCCACACTCACGAGCCAGCAAGGCAGGTCACCTGCAAGGAAGAGCAAAGGGCGTGGCAGCAGCGCAGCAGCACGGCACGGAACCAAACACCAACCTTACAAGTCAGGTTAGTGTGGCCCAAGACTCCAGGAGCCCTCAGGCAGCAACCTGGCAACCAAGGGAGACACCCCCAAGCTAGAGGAAGGGGGGAAGATTGTACAGACTGCGCACAGTACGAGGGATAATACCCCAGGT
Organism: Lissotriton vulgaris; assembly: GCF_964263255.1. Classification (NCBI taxonomy): domain Eukaryota; kingdom Metazoa; phylum Chordata; class Amphibia; order Caudata; family Salamandridae; genus Lissotriton; species Lissotriton vulgaris. The sequence continues at coordinate 212,630,217 of NC_141700.1, read as the reverse complement.
AGCCCAAGGGGCCAAGGTGACACGGCAGAGAGCGCAGGAGCGTCCGGTGAGCCTACCCAACGAAGGGCCCAGGAAGGATAACCTAGAGGCGAAGTCAGAATGGCGAATCAAGCGTCAGCCCTAATGGCACCCGTCCCGTTCCTACCCAGACCAGGTGAACCCCAACTAAAATGGGAAGACTGGAAAGAATATTTCCTCAATTACATTGAGGCTCTCGGAGATGAAAGTGAAGGTGAATACACGCCGGAAAGGAAAAAGAGACTGTTGCTCCACAACTTAGGCCCAGAAGGGGTGAGGGTGTTTAAGAACCTGGTGCCCAAGGAGAGGGGTGCAGCGGAGACGGATGTCTTTGTGAATGCACTGGACGACCTGGACAGCCATTACCGCCCAGCAGTTTGCGTCTCGATAGACCGCTATAACTTCCAACAGAGAAAACAAGAGGCGGGAGAATCCATTGATGACTATGTGGCAGCTCTCCGTCGGCTAGCAATCACGTGTCGGTATGGGAATCTGCAGGATGAATACATCAAAGACCAAATTGTAATGCACACCACCAGCAGAGCAGTTCAAGACAAGCTATGGGCGATGAATGAGACAACCCTGAAAGAAGTTGTGGCGATGGTCAAGAAGGCGGAAATGTCGAAGAGAGGCGCAGACGCGGCGAAAAGGGAAAGTGGGCCGAGACAGATGATCAACAAGATTGATGAGGCACCACAATCCAGCAAGCCCAGAAGCGCTTACGGAGACCCGAGGAAGGACGTAAGAGGGTCTGGGAAACAGATGGCTCGCTCCAGCCCGGGGACAAAATTTGCGTGCTACAGATGCGGCAGTGCAGCGCACGCGGCCCAGGACAGGCGTTGTCCCGCGTTACGCGCCAGATGCTCGTTCTGTGGGTTGACCGGTCACTTCGAAAAGGTCTGTCGAAAGAAAGGGACGAAGTCCACGGTCAAGTGCATCGACGCGGCCACGGCCAACGTAAGTGAGGAAGACGATCCGGAAGAGGATGATCTGGTTCTGTGCATAGAGGATCAAGTGCTGGACGTATCCGGGAAGCGAAGAGATAAGCCCCGCACCGACATGCTCATCGGGGGCGTCAAGGTACATGTGGCCGTGGATTCAGGGTCCCCCTGGACCATCGTGCAAAGGTCGATATGGGAAGAGGACTTCGCGCCTGTCATAGGACCCGACCTAATGCCGCCGGACATCAGACCCATCTCGTATACCGAGAATTCCATCCCCCTGGTAGGGTGCAGGGACCTGGAGTTCGAATTCAGAGGACGGTCGGCCACGTGCACCCTGTATGTAGCGGAGAAGGGCCCATCGGTACTGGGATGGAGAGACGCAGGTGATCTGGGCATCATACTCAATCCTGGAGGGAAAGAACAGATTTTGCTAACAGACGAATGGCCCCTCTCGAAGGAGGAAGACTGGAAGGCAGCATACCCCAAGGTCTTTGAGGGCACGGTGGGCAAACTGGACAAATTTGTGCATAAAATGGTCCTTAAGGAGGGAGCAGTACCAGTGGTGCATAAGGTCCGGAACATACCGATATCCACGAGTGAGGCGGTGCGCCAGGAACTACTGAAGTTGGAAGAGCAAGACATCATCGAGCCAGTGGATAGTGCGGAATGGCTATCGCCCTTGGTAGTGGTCAAGAAACCCAATGGCAAGGTCAGGCTCTGCGTGGACCTAAGGGAGCTCAACAAAAACCTCATTGTGGAGAGGTTCCCGCTCCCCAGAATAGAGGAGATGCTAGCAAGGACAAAAGGCATCACCCACTTCTCCACCATAGACCTCACGTCTGAATATTACCAGATAGAACTGCATCCGTCGAGTAGGAAGTACACAGCCTTCATAACGCCCTTTGGATGCTACCAATTCAGGAGAATGCCCTTCAGCCTAGCATCCGCTGCGGCCGTTTTCCAGAAGTTGATGCACAGGTTGTTTAAGGACATCTCGGGAGTGCAATATTTCCAAGACGACATCCTAGTGATGGGCTCCGACAAAGGTGAGCACGATAAGAAACTACATCGAGTGCTGGGAGTGCTGCAAGACAAAGGATTAACGGCGGAATGGAGCAAGTGCAGAATTGGGTCTCGCTCAGTGACCTACCTAGGGCACGAGATAGGAACGCATGGCATCTCGCCGAAGGAGCAAAATGTGAAGGCAATAAGGGACGCCAAAGCCCCAACAACCAAAGAGGAAGTGCGGTCATTCCTCGGAATGGCCGAGTATTACAGCAAGTTTGTCAGACATTTTGCCACTAGAACGTACAGGATGAGACAACTAATCAGAAACAATGCAAAATTCGAATGGGACGTAGAGGCCCAATCTGAATTTGAGTCCATTAAGGACTGTATCAGCCATGCCATCCCATTGCAAGGGTATGTCCCCACGGGCAAGACTATTGTGACAACAGACGCAAGCGACAAGGGCTTGGGGGCTGTCTTGGCGCAGGAAAGGGAGGACGGAACCAAAGAAACGATCAGTTTTGCATCCCGGGCGCTGTCCCCGACGGAACAAAGGTACAGCGTAATTGAAAAGGAGATGCTGGCGGTCACGTGGGCGTTGAACAAGTTTCGTCAGTTCATATGGGGCACGAGATTCAGGCTCCAAACGGATCACAAGCCACTCATCAAAGTGTTGACGTCATCGGGCCATGACACCGCCACCCCGAGAATAGCGAAAATGACCTTGAAGTTGCTAGATTATACATATGATGTAGAATATCTTCCAGGTACGCAGAACAAGGTAGCTGATTACCTCAGCCGGGCAGCAGCAATGGAGGAGGCGCCGGGAGAGACCCCGGACACAGAGGAGATGGTCGCCAGCATGGAGGATCACGAAATGTCGATCAGTGCACAGGAATGGCAGGCGGCTTACGAGCTCGATGAGGAAAAGATGGAAGTAAGGAAACACCTCACGTTGGGGTGGCCGGACAAGAAGAAGCTCACGGAGGGTGTGCGACGATTCTACGAAATGAGAGAAGAATTGTCCCTGAGTGACTCGGGGATATTCTTGTACAGAGGAGAGAGAGTTGTGCCCCCAGTGACACTGATACCCAGGCTGCTGAAATTGCTCCATGAGGGGCATTTGGGCATAGTGAAAACCAAGGCGTTGGTCAAGCAGATGTATTGGTGGCCAGGAATGGATGCCCACATCGAGAGGCAAGTGCGGGAGTGCGGGCAGTGCCAAGGAGCGGACAAGGTGCTCCGCCCACTCAGACCAGCACTGGGGAAGTTCGACACCCCGCATGGCCCCTGGGAAGATGTGGCCATAGACATTCTGGGGCCCGTTCTGGACAGTAGAGGTGTGACTAAGTACATCTGTGTGATAATAGACAAATATTCCAAATGGCCGGAAGTGGACATACAAGAGTCGATGGACACGGACACGATCTTGAAGTTCCTAACCTTGGTGTTCCTTAGAGAGGGAATACCCAAATCCATTCTCAGCGACAATGGACCGCAATTTGTGTCGGACAAGTGGGGGAGATACATGAAGAGGAATGGGATCGAGGTGAAACACACTGCCGTGTACCATCCAGCTTGCAACGGCCAGGTCGAAAGGTTCAACAGGGTGCTCATGGGCTCCATTCAGGCAGCCATATCGCAAGGAAAAGACTGGGAGGTGGAAGTAATGAACATGCTATGGGCCTACCGGATAACGCCCTCTGTAGTGGGGTATAGTCCGTTCCAAGTGCTAAGGGGACGGCATCCCTTCACCCGGGACAACGTAGCATGGAGGGAGAAGACCATCACCAGCAAGTGGTCCCCAGCGGTGGTGCAGCACAATCTGGAGAAGGCCCAGAAGATCTATGCAGCACACTATGACAAGCGACGCAGCACGAAGGAAACGGCGCTGGAAGAAGGGGAGTGGGTTAGGATCAAACTCCCCACCCTACAAAAGAAAGGCGAAAGTAAATTCAGCCAGCCGCTACAAGTTAAGGAGGTGCGTGGTAGGGCGGCTCTCCTCAGTGACGGAAAGGTCTGGTCACAAGATCGCATGGCCAGAGTCAACAAAATATTAGTCTGGCCCAAGGCTGAGGAGGGCGAGAGATGCATGGATCACCCGGAGGCTAGACCCCTTTCTGAGCACGGCATAGACAACCAAGGAGAAGTTGCAGGCGATGACAGTGAAGCGGTTGTCCTGGGAGCCAGGCCTACCGACGGAGGTGGTGTACAGGCGAATGCAGAGCAGAGAGCAGATGTGAGAGAAGCTGGGATGTCCCAAGGAGAGACAAAGGCGGGAGAGAACATGCCGGTAAGACACACCCGCAGCGGAAGGGCAGTTATCGTGCCCTCTCGTTACAGAGACTTTGTGATGGATGGACACTAGCTTGGTGCCGCCTCCCAAGGTGCCCCACATAGACACTGTTCACAGCTGGAGGACACTCAACCGTTGGGGGGAATGTTATAACCTTGTTTTCATTAAAGGGGGGAGATATGTGGTATGCGCTCTAGTCTATGCGCGTATACGCGATGACGCGTCACGCCATAGACTAGAGCGGATAGGCGCGCATGCGCAGTAGAGTGAAAGGAAAGGCGCGAACGCTAGGAAACGGCAGTTGGCGACCGGAGCTCGAGATAGTTAGACGCTCGGCGCCCTTAGCTCAGAACTTTCTTGTCTGATTGAATAAACCTGAGTTACACACTCTACCCTGTCTCAGCGTGTCCTGTGGGGGAACTACAAACATTACACTAACAGAAACAAAACAGGGGTTTCCTGTGTGGTGTATTAACAGTTGAGTCTTTTTTAATTTTCTCAAAAACCAGCCAGCAGACACGTATAGTGAATCGGCAACTCCTCGGGCTGTATCGGAACAGTAAACAGATGGGAAGTCACTCCGCCGGTGATAATTCCGACCCGGCAGAAAAATAAAAAAGACTCAACTGTTAATACACCACACAGGAAACCCCTGTTTTGTTTCTGTTAGCTTTATTCTATGATGTATATATTTGTCGACACTGACACAACCGTCTTACTTTGTTTTGTTGCGTGCATAGGGTACCTTTTTGTTAGCTTAGCTTGGTGTTGGTTCTGTATTGAAATGACCTTCACATATTGTTCAGCAACCTGAATGCCTTCCTGGCCTTGTTTAATCAGTTTGCCTGCATGTGTCAAAGTCACTACATTCGATTCAAGTACATTGCTGTTATTATTGCAGTTCAAATAGTGGTGTCTTACCATGTTTGGTTTCAGGTTGTGACGCAGCGCTCCAGCTATAAATGAACTGACATTTGTATTGTAGGGCCTTGGACCCTGAGCAGGTCGCACAGCATAAATGACCAGACAGGTCATTACTGCACACAGAACTGCTCATCGCAGGCATGCACCGTTTATTTATGCACAGGATGACAACACAAGGGATGTAAAATATCCCCAGGTGTAGATATACAGGATAAACATGGGCGTTTTCAAAACAGTTGAAAACATAACATGCCTCCCAAAATTCGGATACTTGCTATAACCTGGTAAGTAGGAAACTCTAAATAAATCACATAACAATGCAAATAAAATTAAGAAGGTCCAAGTTGAATGCAGTAATGAGGGAGTCTTCTGAGATTAGCCAAGATACAACAAATCATGTGTTGTATCAGAGCTACTCTTAGTGCACTCAAATAATCTTTACTCTGCTGTGAGGGGTGTAGATGTGAGATGTGGCCTCAATGAGTAGGGGTGACCATGACCCTGAGGATTAACCTTAAAGTCTCTGGATGTTGTGCTGACTCTCCATGGTGTCTCATTCATGGCACTGGATAATCCCAACTGTGCCAATGGACTAACTGGCAGACTTTCCTGCAGCCTAGCACTAAAACCTATATATGATGTGGTGAGTAAATGTCGTTTTTTTCAACCAGGAGCCCGGCACACATTACTGTGCAACTTATTCAGTGATTTATTTGCAAAACAAGATGTTCCAAGTGATGCTACCACCTTGAGTTACAGTCACATGATAACCTTCACCCCAGACACCTGCTACTGATGGAACTCAAATCTAGACTTTTACTTGCTTCTGCACCGTTGAGATCATAAAAATACTGGCTCATTCACCATGAGTGGTTTCCACTATGCATGTCTGTGGTGGCTCAATGTTTGCTGTGGTGCCTTCTGTCACTGGCCGTATCATTACTGGAGGTAGAGACTTCCAAGAGGGAGAGGATGTAGCCTTATAGCTAGAGCGGTTGACCTCGAAGCTGGGGAACCGGGTTTGAGTCTCTTCAACCACGCTCAACATCCTGTGATTCTGGGCAAATCACTTAATCTCCCAGTGCCTAACAAAAATGAATGTGTCCTCATGTAACGAAACTGGTGCTCATGTAAAGAGCTCTGATACCCAATGTCTTGGGTCTAGTTTGTGCTATATAAAACTCTACAAAAAAAAAGGTTCAGGATGACTTCCATTGGTTGAAGACTACCTATCAGGCTGATAGGGGACACTTTATTGTTGTCATGAGGTGTATTTCTGTAGTTTCAATGGAACTTAAAATATAGCTCACTCAATAAGGTTACTGTCCACTTCATCAATTGATACATTCTTATCTAAAGTTCTCATGAATCTCTAAAGCCTCTCCATTGCCTGAGGCCCCCACGGTGTAATTTACTTGTGTTTGATGTTCAGAGAGTTAAAATACACTGAGAACTGTGACCTTGGAACAGAGGTACATTATAAGCCCGTATCTCTTGTGGGAAACCACGGGTGGCAAACAATTTCTCAAACTTGATAATAACATCTTCCCTCACTGTTGACATCAGCTGATCTACCTTTGGCCTTTTTCTAAAGTCAACAAAATCCAGAAGTGTATGCTGGTTTGGGAAAGTGGCAAAGTCACCGCTTGACCTTGTCTTTGGAGCATTTGGAGCATCTTTTGGCAAAAGAGGAGTCAGACAATCTGGATTGCCTACTGCCTGACATGACAGACAGCCCTCCATGGGCCATGGTGCTGTAGGTTTTCCTAGTGCCCACATGGTTTGTTCTGCTTTTTAGTTGAAGTTCTCTGTATGACCACATGAGTTTCCTCATTTGTTACTGATGGTTCTGATTTGATGACTTTTATTATTCAAAATGATTCTATGTGCACTGTTCATGCATTAGTCAGTGCATGAGCGTGCCTTTGAACCACCATGGTGCCCAGTGGCATCTTGATGGTCTGAAGGATTTGTTTTCGTTTGTTTCCGATCTTACCATCTCATTAAACGAGGTAAACTCACATCCACCTAGGTTAGCCGGAGAACAAATGTCTAACTTGCTATATGCAGACGACGTGGTGTTGCTGAGCCACACAAAAGTGGGCCTGCAAAGACTGATCGATCGTACACTTAAATATGCAAAGAACAACCAAATGACAATAAATGAGACAAAAACAAAACTAATGGTTGTGACAGGAAGAAAAAGACAAAAGATGAAATGGTTGTTGGGCCAAACACAACTAGAGCAAGTGGAGAGTTATCGATATCTCAGTGTCCTTTTCAATGAGACCGGAAGTTTTGTACCACAAAGGGAAGATATAGTAAGGAAGGCGAATAGCTTGATTGTGGCATTTAGAACCCTACAAAAGAATCTATCTGCACTGTCATATGGGCCACTGTTAAAAATCATAGCTGCCAAATTATTACCATCCTTAACATATGGCGCTGAAGTGCTTAATGAGAAGGATGCTGTGCTTATCAACAATGCTGTGGCAAAAACCTATAAAATATTCTTCACCCTACCATGTAATGCCTCACAAGCGCAAATAAGGATGGAATTCGGTATGAACAATCAGCTATATGTCCGGCAAGGCCAAACATTAAAAGTTTGGAATAGAGTAAAAAATTATCAGGACAATCAATTGTCTATAGCTTTGTGGAGAGAGGTTAAAGATAACCAGAAACTGCAAGCGTGGAAATACCTAAACAATGCAAAAGAAGAATTTGGAATATCAGCAATCTGGTAAAACACAATAACTCAGGAAAGCTTTAAAAAAACAATAAACAAGCTGGTTACTCAGCTATCGCTGCTAAAAGACAAAGCTCTATTAGTTAAACGTAAGCACTCATGGCCAATCATAAACGGCTACAAAAAAAAACAAATCCAAGCTTACCTTCATACTGCATGGTCAGTCCAAAGTAAGCGAACATTTATAGGAGCACGCTTTGGTCTATGGTCAGGTTTGTGTCATCTTCCACCCTGGAAGTCAAACGAGGGCCATACGTTATGTAGACTTTGCAAGGGGGGAAAAGAAGACATTGTGCACTTGGTATGTCTGTGCCCTGCCATAGACTCAGAAAGGAGACTAATCCTCAGGAGGTTGTTTAATGCACAAGATATAAGGACCTGTAGACAAGCAATAATGGCGTGCTTAATCCCGAATGACTTACCAATGAATGTTGCTTTTGTAAAAATTTTAAATGTGATTGCCAAAGGTCTTAAGCAAAATTTTTCCTAGTTTTATTCTTTTTCTTAAACTATTGTCATGAAGTTTTAAATGTGTATTGATGCTGATATTTTCTCTAAGGTCACATTTTTGTAAGATTTTAATTAATCAAACAAATAAACTTAAACTTGAAACTTGAAACTTGTTTTCGTTTCTAAGATAACTAGCACCCCTGGATAATCTGGGCATGCAGTTCCTCATCAACATTCTCAAACTCACATGTGCTCGCTGACCTTTGAAGGCAAGTACAGAAAGCATCAATGGCCTCAGTTGGTCTTTGCTAGGCTGTCTCAGTCTGTACCACTGATAGGATTGCCCTGGGTGCTGGACTGCAGATTCAATGGGGGAAACCCCTGCTGTTTCGTCATTTTCCTGAAGACTATGAAAGAGAGTGAGAAACATTTGGTGTTCTTCACCTACGAAGTGTAACAGAATTGGCAGTCTTGTAGTTGGGTGGTTTCTTTTGAAGCAGATAGATGGTTTTTGAAACTTGTGATCTATGCTTTCCCTCTAGTTTCTATGGAGGAGGGCGTGGACAACATGTCAAATGGTATAATAACATTGACAGTTGATGATAGCATTGACTTGCTTGCTACTTAGTTTCTTTAGTAATGTTTGTGGTGCTGATTTACAATGTTCAATTTTTTTCTGTTTATTAAGTATATATTTTTTCTCCTTTTTTGTCACAGTTGGCTGCATGTGTTCTGTCTACTTGCGTCTGAGAGCACCCACTTCTACTTTCTCCCTTTGTGAGAAACACACTTTTGTTATGTCTTGTGGTATGGTACACCATAGTGGCTGTGGCACTAGAACAACACTTGCTTTTTTTCTATTTCTGTGCAGTGAATCAGTGTGAATCAGCTTCGTGGAACTTGCAACTGCAATGGTGTCGTACCACGCTTTCACCATTAGGGGGGTGATGGACCTCAGCAAAAAGCAGCCATTGGCCTGCACCCATACAGCGGGCAGTACATGCAGCATTGATGAATTCTAATAACCGGCTGAAAAGAACTACCAATGCTAGGTACAGGAGTCGAGCAACCAAGGTGTTAAACTCCTTGTTGCCACATTGTAGTGTCTGTCTTTGTGCCCTATGTATCATAAATAAGTAGACACATTATAATCATGCAGGTGTACACCATTTATTTATAAACAGGATAGCAGCAGAGGGATATACCAAAAGCACAGGTGTGGGTTGGGGAGACACACTGGGCACTTTGAAAACCATAGAAAACCGAATACCCTTTGTGATGTTGAATATATGGAAAGAAGACCTTTCAATTGCTTGAACACAAAAATCATTTGTTAGAATTTTTGTGCAATTTACAGAGATTGCCTACTGCACTGTATTAAGTGATCTCAAACATAAAGTTTCTCTGAAATGTTTTTCACTGTCCTCAATAAATAATGTCTCATATGGGGTAAAGTCTTTCATTCTGAGCACTTCTGAGAAAGATAATTTTTTCAATGCTGGTTCAAGTGGCCATCACCCACACACTCATAACCAGCAGACTGGACTATGAAAATGCCCTCTACGCCGGGATCGACAAGTCTCTACTCCACAAGCTCCAGACCATACAGAACACCGCTGCCAGACTTGTCCTCAGCATTTCTCAGCACAAACGCACCATCCAACACCTACAGAACCTCCACGGGCTCCCCGTTGAGAAGACAGTCACTTTCAAGATACTCACCCATGCCTACAAATGCCTCCACAACACCAAACCCCAATACCTCAACGAGAGGATCTCCTTCCAAGTACCCAAGAGAAACTTCTAATCGGCCGACCTTGCCGAAACCCTCCGCTTCTGCAGGGAAAGAACAGGTGGAAGGACCTTCTCCTACGTCTCAGCCAAGACTTGGAATGAGCTCCTGCTCAAAATCAGACACGCCCCTTCCCTGAACACCTTCAGGAAGATGCTCAAGACCTGGCTTTTCGACTGATAGGGAGCAGCACACCCCCCTACATCGCAGCCAAGACCTGGAATGAGCTCCTGCTTAACATCAGACGTGCCCCCTCACTGAACACCTTCAGGAAGATGCTCAAGACCTGGCTTTTTGACTGATAGGGAGCAGCGCAACCCCTCCCCCAGTGCCTTGAAAAACTCACGGATGAGTAGCACGCTTACAATTCCCCTGATTGATTGATTGATTGATTGTTCCATCTACATCTCTTTCTCATAGTGATATTGTCCTTGCTGTCTTGCTTACATCTGGTGAGCAGTTCCTTGTTGAAAATGCACAAGATCCTTCTCAGGGTACTGATGGAAGGCTAAATTATCGGTCTGGTGATGTTGCTTTTGTCATCCACTGGTATTCTCATCCATGGACAGGATGGAGCTCCGGTAAAGCCTTAGCTTGGTGTTGTGGTTGCAAAAGGGTTTTTACATTCAGGGTAGTAGCTGGGCGCTCTGCTATAAGTGTACGCAATATGTAGGGAACAAAAGTAAGGGTGTGGTGCAACTGGGTGAGGGGAAAAGTCCTATAACCCCTCAGATGTGTAATGGAAAACAACCAACGCACTGTACAGCTAATAAAAAGGTACTCTATGCACACAACAAAACAAAATAAGACGGTTGTGTCAGTGTCGACACATATACATCATCGAATAAAACTAACAGAAACAAAACAGGGGTTTCCTGTGTGGTGTATTAACAGTTGAGTCTTTTTTAATTTTCTCAAAAACCAGCCAGCAGACACGTATTTCGTCGCATTAGGAATAGTGAATTGGCAACACCTCGGGGCTGTATTGGAACAGTAAACAGATGGGAAGTCGCTCCGCCGGTGATATTTCCTACCTGGCAGGGCCCGTGACTCTGTTGGTGGTATCCAATGTAACTGAACGCAAATAAAGTACACTTCGTTGAGAGCATCTAGAGATTCAAGATTGCCCCTTTTGCTTCAAAGTTTCGATTCGGCGATAAGAGGATCGAAATTAATGGGCATATGGATGCGAATATGGTTTTCTCATAGTAGTGAGACCCGCAGGGTAGATTGTGCAGCAATCAGGGAGCGGATAACTCCTCGTGTAAGTTCCACTTGTCAGAAGTAGTGGTTCGGGTATTCCTTCCCTCATGTCGCCGTGTGCCAGTAGTGTCCACAAGTCTATCCTCTTATCGCCGAATCGAAACAGAGTCACGGGCCCTGCCGGGTAGGAATTGTCACTGGCGGAGCGACTTCCCATCTGGTTACTGTTCCGATACAACCCTGAGGAGTCGTGGATTCACTATTCCTAATGCGACAAAACACGTGTCGGCTGGCTGGTTTTTGAGAAAATTAAAAAAGACTCAACTGTTAATACACCACACAGGAAACCCCTGTTTTGTTTCTGTTAGCTTTATTCTATGATGTATACGTGTCGACACTGACACAACCGTCTTACTTTGTTTTGTTGCGTGCATAGGGTACCTTTTTGTTAGCTTAGCTTGGTGTTGGTTCTGTATTGAAATGACCTTCACATATTGTTCAGCATCCTGAAGGCCTTCCTGGCCTTGTTTAATCTGTGCTTGATGTCACTCCCTGCTCTTCCATCTTGTCTGATAGTACTGCCTGATAGTACTACTGTTTTCATTTTTATTATTGCTCTCTTTGCATCTATTTGCTGTTACTTGTACTTCTTCTTCAGCCTCACAGATTTGGCTACCAACAGGTTTCTTTTTTTGCTACCATCCTGTCTTTAACAGCTTGTCCTCTATCTTTTCTTATCTAGTCTTTCCATGGCTTGGTCCCCAGGCAGGGGTCACTGTTCTTCACATATATCGAAGAGACATGTTTCCATTACTTGTTGATTGGTTCTGCAGCTAGCTTAGACTGACCTTCCACGTCTGATAGTAATTACATTCCTCTTTCTATTTGTAAGACAAATGCCATTTTGGTCTTGGGATCCTGTAAGTTTGCTACTTCGATGTCCTGTCATCCTGATGTTTTTCATTCTATTTTCAGAGCTTCAGCTTTAGAAAAATGGTCACTATATAGTGATCACTGCCGACATAAGCTCCCCTTCTCAATCTGATGCCTTGTAGTGAGCGTGTCCTAGTGCTCTTTATCGAAAGGTGATCAATCTGGTTTCGGTCTCTGCCATTGGGTGAGCACAAAGTGGGTTTGTGAATATCACAGTGGGGGAAGAGAACCCCTTCTATGACCAGATCATTTGTGGTGCAAAATTCCAACAGCTTTTTCCAATGCTGTCTGCTGTTTCAGAACCTTCCATTCTCATGGCTCTCTCATGTTTCATGTTGTCATTTCCTAGTTTGGCATTCAAATCTCCCATTACAATCTTCAGGTAATGGTACGAAATGGCTTCAAGCTCAGCTTGCATCTGCTATGAATATGTTCTTGATTGTTTCCTCTGCATTGTTTTATTCAACATAGCACTGTATAATGCAGGTGCTAAGGTTTCTGTCTTTTAACCAGACGGTTATTAGCCTGCTTTTGACTGGTTTCCACTCAATTAGGCATTTTTCTGACCCCCCTACTCAACATTATGGCTACTCTTTTGTGATGTTGGTTACTGTCCGGGTAAAGTATTGTCACACCTGCGTTGGTTTTCCTTCTGCCAGACCCAGTCACCCTATCTTCACTGACCCCCAGGATGTGCGAGTTATAGCAATTCATCTTCGATGTTACTTGAGCTAGCTTTCCTGTGTCATTCATAGTCCATATGTTCCAGAATCTGCTTCTGGTCGTGCACTAGACATTTAGAACTTCTGTCATCCTGTCAGCAGTTTCACTGCTGCTTTGACTACTATCAATTATGCATGTCTCCTGCAGAGACTCTGGAAGTCTTTCATGCCCAGAAGGTTGCTGTTCCCGTAGCAAACCCTTTTTTTATCGGACAAGGTTGTTAGCCTTGTGCTCAACCCTCAACCTGGAGGATCAGTGAATCACCCTTTGTCTAGTCTCTACCCTTCAACTTGTCCATAGATTTTCTCCTTGTATAATTGAAATAAACAGATGCATTTCCATACAGCTTGGTGGTCAGACAGAGACTTGTCTCCATTAAGATGTCAAAGCAGGTATAGCTCATTGATGAAAGTTTTTTGCATGTTATTATTAAATATTTAGGAAACATTTACTTTTAGACAGTCACATCGCCTTCTTAGTGCTTAACCCCTGAACTAGATGTGAAAACTGATCCTAGAGCAAAAACAAAAGTCTGGATTTGGGGATGTATTACTGTTGCTCTGGCAGTATTCCCATTTGTGCAGTGCCCAGGAACTTGGTTAACTTCAAATTGGCGTCCCCTGTCACAGGTAATGATTAGCTGAATCAGCTGACTACTGAGAAAGGCCCTTTCTTTGTTCCCCCAGCAGGCAGGCACCATTCCCAGTGGGGAGGGACCTTCCCCTAGAACTGGTTTTAAATGAACCACAGAGACGGGCTTGCTCCTTTCCCTAGCCGGACCTCTGTGGTGGGCACATAGGCACTGCATGAGGGAAGAAGGGTTTCACCATCTTTGAATTAGGGAGAGGCACATTGTGAGATTGCTTACAGTAGTGCTGAAAGGAACTGCAGCAAAGGCAGGTAGGATACCCAGGGAACTTTCACCCTATTGGTTTGGGAGTAGCCATGAGACACCATCACCTACAAGCTAGTGTCAGGCATGAAAATGGCAAACTATGGCGCCCTCTGTAGGACAGTTTTTGGTCCTGTGGAAGAATAGAACAAGAATAATATGATGTCTGTCACTTGACAGAAGCCCTGAAGGATTGGCCCAGCTTCCTCTTCTACCCAACGCAAAGTCGTCGACTTCAAGGGTCACAAGACTGAACTCATGTTCAAGCTACAAGGAAACAGCAGTCTACAAGTGGCCTTTCATGCAACTGCTCGGCTGAACAGTTCCAGATGGGCCTCCCCTGGACTCTACTTATATATCTGAGCCATGCTCCCTTGTGGTGAACCTCAAACCGGGCCTAGGTCATGGACAATGACGACCAGTTGATCACGGTTGGTGCTTAATGTTTTTTGGTGCTATTTATTTTAAAGCTTTAAATAGTTCATATCTCTGATTCTCTTTATTGGATTTTTGTCATTATGGTGTCATTTCATTTATGAAAATGTACTTTCATTTTCTAATTTATTTTAGTGAATTCATGAAGTGCACAGCTACCAAGCTCAGACTGCATGGCGCTCAGACCAGTGACGTTAAGGTGGGAATGCATTAATTTTCAGCATCCTATAGAACAGCTTAATTGCTGGATCAAAGAATGCCGACTGGGATAGAGTTCCATGAGATACTGCCCAGAGAAAAAAGAGAGCTGGACCTGTATCATGACCACATAAGAGAGAAGGTGAGAGAGAAGTATACTTAGGCATATGATTAAATCAATGGCAATTAAATCTGTTTTGGATGTAGTAGGGATCAGACAAGTTAATTGCACAATGCACTGGTACACATGTTTTCACTAACATCCAGTTGAGTGCCAGAAGAAGATGAGTCTCCACATTGTGTCCTATTTGTAGTCTATTAACACCTTGCCTGCTATGGCTTTTCCCCTTCTGTGCTGAAAGTTGCTATAGTCCATGTTTCATGACGAGCTCAGCTCGTCATAAGCACAGCTCCAGTGTGCCTCATGACGAGCTGAGCTCGTCATGAGCAGCGAAGGGGTTAATTCGATATTGCAGCTGGCTTAACAAGAGAGCATTTCCATAATCCAAGTAAGTCAACATGGTTACTTCAATGGCCTTCCCTGTGAAGAAAAGGAAAGTTTGTATGCAACAGGTCAATGAGAAGAAAACAGATTGAAGCCAACTTAAGTAATGTGCTGTCCAAAGCAATACAGCCTCAAAAATATTTGCAATATTACATGTTAACAGGTATAGATACTGAGTAAAGCTCAATTGAGCACCAAGCGGGTGCTCAGAGTGAGAGTGGGATGGTGCAGTGAGCTAAAAAAACTGTGATGGATCAAGCCCTGATCTGTTGACTGGGTATGAGTGTACTGTTTAATTCAGATACTCTGTCCATCACCACCCCCTTTTCTGAATCGTTTTGTCCACCATAAGCGTGGAAGGGTATACTCAGATGTGAGTCCCTTGCTCATTGCACCATCAGGATTCAAGCAAGCCGGGCCGAAGACGGCTGTAATGCCAGAAACCGGTCCCCGGAAGCTTGTTTCTTTCCCAGTATAAGAATTGGCTTGGTAGTTTGGTCTGCCCTGTTCCCATGATGCACTGGGCCAGGGACAGACTAATTTGCATGTAGCCAGGTTCTGAGCTGGGATGGTGCAGTGAGCTAAAAAACGGTGATGGATCAAGCCCTGATCTGTTGACTGGGTATGAGTGTTCTGTTTAATTCAGATACTCTGTCCATCACCACCCCCTTTTCTGAATCGTTTTGTCCACCATAAGCGTGGAAGGGTATACTCAGATGTGAGTCCCTTGCTTATTGCACCATCAGGATTCAAGCAAGCCGGGCCGAAGACGGCTGTAATGACAGAAACCGGTCCCCGGAAGCTTGTTTCCTTCCCAGTATAAGAATTGGCTTGGTAGTTTGGTCTGCCCTGTTCCTATGATGCACTGGGCCAGGGACAGACTAATTTGCATGTAGCCAGGTTCTGAGCTGGGATGGTGCAGTGAGCTAAAAAACGGTGATGGACCAAGCCCTGATCTGTTGACTGGGTATGAGTGTTCTGTTTAATTCAGATACTCTGTCCATCACCACCCCCTTTTCTTAATCAGAGTGAGAGTGTAGCACTAAAGAACAATACCTTATTGCATCCAAGTTAAACTTAAGTGCATTATTAGACAGCCACTCCCCATCTTGGATAAGACAAGATCAGAACTGATAAGTTGCAATTTGTGTTTTTACAATCAAGCCTTACCAACAATTGGATATAATCTAAGTCAGCATACTTTAAAAACCTCTATGAAATGATCAGGGCTACAAAAGCGATCATATTAATATTGAACAGTGTGGGTCACAATTAAGAGCCATGTGGTACTCCACACTTCAATGTTTTGGAAGAGAAGCAGTAAGGTGGCAGAGAGACAGCCTGAGATTTATCTTCTAAGAACAAGGCCAACTAAAGCTGATATGTTCCCTGTTTGCTGCAGCCGAGAGAGAAGCCTGGCAGCTTAATCAAGAGAAACGATCACAGTGAGACTGCTACCATAATGTAATCTAAAACTACAGCACAGACCATGTCCTAAAACAAGAGGACCAGATTCTGCGATAAAAAAAGAGTGATTTAGATTATATTAGAGAGTCCTGCTTTGAGAGCACTAAAATGCTTGAACTAGAGTCTTTCTTTTTTATTCTATGTTCTCTGTTTTCCTGGTATGAAATAAATCAGTTAATAACAATAACCTTTCCTACCCATTTTTTCGTTCAAAATATTTTGTAGAGTGGACTGGTTTACTATTACTAGGATGCGATGAGCTTTGCCGACTATCGGAAAATTACTGAATCGTACTACAACCTTTCTTGAAGCATGATTGCCACTCAGTCACTAGGTTGTTATGTGTGATGAATAGTTTGGGCAGTTCCTCCCACTAAAATTTGACGAGGAAGTGTTAGGTTGTTGTACTTTTTAGTTCTAGTTCTAGAATGCTTTTTTTTTCCTTTTTTTTCTTCAAAGAACTTTGCAGCACTCATTGAGATTTGTGATTATGATTAAGCCTTGGCAAAGCACTACGCTACGCTTGCGTAGTTTGCGAAGTTTACGCTACTTCGCACTATGCAAATTGCATATAGCACAGTACAAACACACGTAGGGTAGCGTAGTGCAGCAGTCACTTTTTTGCTTGCTGTCGATCCTCAACGTCAAGTTGGTAACCGCGAGCAAGCAAAATGACATCCCGGCGAGACTTTTTCCTCGTTGGCAATCAGCAACATCAAGTTGCCGTTCGCAAGCTTGGAAAATAATCATCCCGGCGAGCTTCTCAACGCGGGAGGTCAGGTTTCTTATTGCGAGTGTCACGTATGCTCACAACCGCGGGCGATGAGAAACTACCAGTCCGTGTTGAGAAAGCTGCTGCTCTAGTAAAAATCTACTCGAGCGGCAGTAAAAGACAGCTCGCACTGTGCAAGATGCTGTTTTCAATGATTGCACAGTGCGGACAAGCATCTGGCACTGTGCAATGATCGTGAACAGCGCACTACGCAGTTCGCATAGCGCTACGAGTAGCTCGCGTAGTGCGAAGTGCACTTCGCGTAGCTACGCGTAGCGATACTTCGCAAACTACGCCCAGGGTTAATTAGGATTCTACTGGAGGGTCAGTTATGCTGTTTTGCTTCCTCAAATAGCTTTCTGGGACAGTTTTCGGCTTGATTTATTTCTTTTCTAACAAAGGATGATTTAGCCCTGAAGATACTTTTTTGGTATTTTTTTCTGTACAATCTTATATTTTCTAGATTTTTGGTGCGATATATGGAGTCCACTCTCGTTCTACACCTCTCAGCATTATTCTTTCCTCATTATGTTCTTTTGAGAGCAATTGTTCTGATATTTTAAGTTTCATGTATTTATTTTTTTAGTTTTCGATGTTTTGGACTCTGTGTAAATCTAGCCATCCAGTGCTACTAGGTGATCTAGGATGGAGCCTTTTGTATATGTGTCAGTAAGACACAGTTGAATGAGTTCAGTATTGCCTTTGAATGAGGATGGTTGAGAAGCATCTCTTAGCTGTAAGATAAAGTCACACAAAACTGTGCTTGGGTCGTAGGAGATAATTGTTTCCATGGTGAACGCAGAGGGTTTTTTGGAAAAAAGGAGCATTGTCATTTAGGGGTGGTAGATGCAGGGCCGGACTGGCCGTAGCGGGCACCAGGCATTTTCCTGGTAGGTCGCCAGGGTTGGTGGCCGGTTTTGGGCCTCTGGGGGCCAATTTTGTTACAAGGCCATTTTTGCAGCATAGCTGCAATATCGGCCGCCGTAACAAAATTGGCCGAAACCGGTCGTGGCAAACAGCTTGGCCGCCCCCCTACCCCACGGGGGGCCAGGCGAGTACTTTGCCAGGTCTGGTTTTGGTTCTCAGTCCGGTCCTGGGTAGATGGTGTGTCATTTAAGGACTTAAGCCTCTGTTTTTACTTCCACGGAAAAGCTTTGGAAGGTGGATTTTTGGTTGTTTTACAGGCTCATACAATCTATTATCTATGGATCAGTGCTACACTGCTTCTCTTTTACCTAGCATGCCTGTTCAAATCAGACCATCACATTTTACAATCTCTGAGTATGCTTTTTTCAATTTGCTTACACTCACTTGATTACAGATTAAAACTTTCGAGTTACACTTTGCCTTCTACGTGAAAGTGGAAAAGTTATTTATAAGGGAAAGAAAGGTAAAGGGGATTAGGTATTCGTCTGACCAGTTGACCTAAAATGGGAACTCTACCTTACTCTTCCTCTCTGCTGGGATAATGCAGCCTAGAATGGGGCACTTCATGCGTCTGGTAGTTAACCAGAATTGTCCGAGATCATTACTGTTCACAAATCAAGATGGCTGCAAAGCAACATCTTCCGAGTGTAAGGTAAAGTTACCCAGGAATGTCTTCTGGTCACAGGAAATACTTGTCTCCCAGTTGAAACCTGGGAGTCCTTAAAAGTAGTGTTCTTCCCTGTAGGGTATTATTTGATATGGAATTTGATTATTTTAAGTGGCCCTCTTTTAACTTCCAACAATAAGCTTGGGAAAGTAAGAAAGCCATCATTTTCTAGGTTCCTGTTTAGAATTGAGTCTTTAAGGATATGTTCTACACTAGCCCATCTCTTACCTATTCTATCCAGTCAGGTGATACGGAATTGTCTTTGTTTTGATATTGTGAATTCTTCAACACTCCAAGTGTTCATCTGTAATGTACACTTTGAATATATAAGTAATATTTACTTGTTATGCTTACTTTTGGTTATTTATGTATGCACATTTTGTAGGGGGAAATACCTCGGAAATAAACATTACTATGGTGAATTGTTTTTGTAAACATTTAACACAAAAAAATATTCTAATGGGAATGTCTTGATAGTGGTGATCTGATGATCTAATACATGTTACTCTAGAGTACATAAATCCATACTTTTAACCTGTGATTTGCCACTGCGATGTATAAACGAATGTATGACGTTACAACGAATTCCGTTGCAACGCATGCCTTTACCACGAATGCGTTACAACGGAATTCGCTTTCCACGCTTAACCTTTACCTCGAATATTCCTTTACCACGCATACATTTACACCGTTTTTTGTTGTAAATGTATGCATGGTGAGGGCATACTCTTGATAAAGGTTAAAACTCTCCACTTACATTCCCCCAGCCTCACTCCTTATATTTACCCTTTACCCTTAATATATATATATATATGTATTTTTCTAAAATACCCCTTACCTTTTAACTCGCCTTCCCTCCATCTTCTCTGGTTACGTCGGTCGTACGTCGTTAAGAGGAAGCGGAAGTTACCTTCCGTTTCCTCCCTAACGACGTTGATTGCTTCAGCTTCGGTTTCGGCTTTTTCTTCGGCTCCTCAGGTTAGTTTTGTTTTTTGGGGGGGAGACCCCCCCAGCCCCCCTTTTTATCCCAGACCTTTATTTTTTTTTTATGGGGGAGACCCCCCAAACCCCCCTTCGTTTTTCTTTTCATTTACCACACATGCCTTTACTACGTATTTCGTAGTAAAGGTATGCGTGGTAAACCCTTTCGTTGTAACCACGCATGCGTTGTAGTGCATGTGTGGTAAATGATTTCGTGGAAACGGCTTCGTTGTAGAGGCCGTTTCCCGTATAAACAGCCACATAGGCACTTAAATGCATATAGGCAGTTCTCCCTATTGTATTTCAAGAAGATATTTTAACATAATCTGTTTGCCTGTATGTGTCAAATTCACTACATTCGATTCAAGTACATTGCTGTTATTATTGCAGTTCAAATAGTGGTGTCTTACCATGTTTGGTTTCATGTTGTGACGCAGCGCTACAGCTATAAATGAACTGCCCATTTGTATTGTAGGGCCTTGGACCCTGAGCAGGTCGCACAGCATAAATGACCAGACAGGTTATTTTACACTGCACACAGAACTTCTCATCGCAGGCATGCACCGTTTATTTATGCACAGGATGACAACACAAGGGATGTAAAAAATGCCCAGGTGTAGATATACGGGATAAACATGGGCGTTTTCAAAACAGTTGAAAACATAACATGCCTCCCAAAATTCGGATACTTGCTATAACCTGGCTGCAGAGCAACAGGTAAGTAGGAAACTCAAAATAAATCAAATAACAATGCAAATAAAATTAAGAAGGTCCAAGTTGAATGAAGTAATGAGGGAGTCTTCTGAGATTAGCCATGATAAAACAAATCATTTGTTGTATCAGAGCTACTCTTAGTAGACTCGAATAATCTTTACTCTGCTGTGAGGGGTGTAGATGTGAGATGTGGCCTCAATGAGTAGGGGTGACCATGTCCCTGAGGATTAACCTTAAAGTCTCTGGATATTGTACTGACTCTCCATGGTGTCTCATTCATGGCACTGGATAATCCCAACTGTGCCAATGGACTAACTGGCAGACTTTCCTGCAGCCTAGCACTAAAACCTATATATGATGGGGTGAGTAAATGTCGTTTTTTTCAACCAGGAGCCCCGCACACATTACTGTGCAGCTTGTTCAGTGATTCATTTGCAAAACAAGATGTTCCAAGTGATGCTACCACCTTGAGTTACAGTCACATGATGACCTTCACCCCAGACACCTGCTACTGATTGAACTCAATTCTAGACTTTTACTTGCTTCTGCACCGTTGAGATCATAAAAATACTGGGTCATTCACCGTGAGTGGTTTCCAATATGCATGTCTGTGGTGGATCACTGTTTGTGGTGGTGCCTTCTGTCACTGGCCGTATCATTACTGGTGGTAGAGACTTCCAAGAGGGAGAGGATGTAGCCTTATAGCTAGAGCGGTTGACCTCGAAGCTGGGGAACCAGGTTTGAGTCTCTTCAACCACGCTCAGCATCCTATGATTCTGGGCAAATCACTTAATCTCCCCGTGCCTAACAAAAATGAATGTGTCCTCATGTAACGAAACTGGTGCTCATGTAAAGAGCTCTGATACCCGATGTCTTGGGTCTAGTTTGTGCTATATAAAACTCTACAAAAAAAGAAAAAGATTCAGGATGACTTCCATTGGTTGAAGACTACCTATCAGGCTGATAGGGGACACTTTATTTTTGTCATGAGGTGTATTTCTGTAGTTTCAATGGAACTTAAATTACAGCTCACTCAATAAGGTCACTGTCCACTTCATCAATTGATACATTCTTATCTAAAGTTCTCATGAATCGCTAAAGCCTCTCCATTGCCTGAGGCCCCCACAGTGTAATTTACCTGTGTTTGATGTTCAGAGAGTTAAAATACACTGACAGCTGTGACCTTGGAACAGAGGTACATTATCAGCCCGTATCTCTTGTGGGAAACCACGGGTGGCAAACAATTTCTCAAACTTGATAATAACATCTTCCCTCACTATTGACATCAGCTGATCTACCTTTGGCCTTTTGCTAAAGTCAACAACATCCAGAAGTGTATGCTGGTTTGGGATGGTGGCAAAGTCACCGCTTGACCTTGTCCTTGGAGCAGTTGGAGCATCTTTTGACAAAAGAGGAGTCAGATCGTCTGGATTGCCTACTGCCTGACACGACAGACAGCCCACCATGGGCCATGGTGCTGTAGGTTTTCCTAGTGCCCACACGGTTTGTTCTGATTTTTAGTTGAAGTTCTCTGTATGACCACATGAGTTTCCTCATTTGTTTCCGTTGGTTCTGATTTGATGACTTTTATGATTAACAATGATTCTATATGCACTGTTCATGCATTAGTCAGTCCATGAGCGTGCCTTTGAACCACCATGGTGGCCAGTGGCATCTTGATGTCTGAAGGATTTCCTTTCATTTCTAAGATAACCAGCACCCCTGGATAATCTGGGCTTGCAGTTCCTCATCAACATTCTCAAACTCACATGTGCTCGCTGACCTTTGAAGGCAAGCACAGAAAGCATCAATGGCCTCAGTTGGTCTTTGGTAGGCTGTCTCAGTCTGAACCACTGATAGGATTGCCCTGGGTGCTAGACTGCAGATTCAACGGGGGAAACCCCTGCTGTTTAGTCATTTTCTTGGCCTATGCAAGAGAGTGAGAAACATTTGGTGTTCTTCACTTACGAAGTGTAACAGAATTGGCAGTCTTGTAGTTGGGTGGTTTCTTTTGAAGCAGATAGATGGTTTTTGAAACCTGTGATCTATGCTTTCCCTCTAGTTTCTATGGAGGAGGGCGTGGACAACATGTCAAATGGTATAATAACATTGACAGTTGATGATAGCATTGACAGCATGAGGATTGCACACCATGATGAAATTTGTGATCATTGTTACTTTAATCTTTCTTTCATTTATGTCCACCTTCTCAAATTTTTATTTTTGCTTGCTACTTAGTTTCTTTAGTAATGTTTGTGGTGCTGATTTACAATGTTCATTTTTTTTCTGTTTATTAAGTATATATTTTTTCTCCTTTTTTGTCACAGTTGGCTGCATGTGTTCTGTCTACTTGCGTCTGAGAGCACCCACTTCTACATTCTCCCTTTGTGAGAAACACACTTTTGTTATGTCTTGTGGTACGGTACACCATAGTGGCTGTGGCACTAGAACAACACTTGCTTTTGTTCTATTTCTGTGCAGTGAATCAGTGTGAATCAGCTTCAGTGTGGAACTTGCAACTGCAATGGCATGGTACCACGTTTTCACCATTAGGGGGGTGATGGACCTCAGCAAAAAGCAGCCATTGGCCTGCACCCATACAGCGGGCAGTACATGCAGCATTGATCAATTCTAATAACCGGCTGAGAAGAACTACCAATGCTAGGTACAGGAGTCGTGCAACCAAGGTGTTAAACTCCTTGTTGCCACATTGTAGTGTCTGTCTTTGTGCCCTATGTATCATAAATAAGTAGACACATTATAATCATGCAGGTGTACACCATTTATTTATAAACAGGATAACAGCAGAGGGATGTACCAAAAGCACAGGTGTGGGTTGGGGAGACACACTGGGCACTTTGAAAACCATAGAAAACCGAATACCCTTTGTGATGTTGAATATATGGAAAGAAGAACTTTCAATTGCTTGAACACAAAAATCATTTGTTAGAATTTTTGTGCAATTTCCAGAGATTGCCTAATGCACTGTATTAAGTAATCTCAAACATAAAGTTTCTCTGAAATGTTTTTCACTGTCCTCAATAAATAATGACTCACATGGGGTAAAGTCTTTCATTCTGAGCACTTCTGAGAAAGATAATTTTTTAATGCTGGTTAGTGGAAACTTGGAAAAGGAAATAAACATCCTTTGTAGGTAGAGGAATGTCTTCTATTTATTTTCAAACATTTCAGTCAGTTTTTTTAATAATTAATTTTCTCCCCATTTATTGTTGTATTGAACTTTAAATAGTTGTGACAACCATTCAAGTGGTATATATTATTTTCGAGTGCTTCTTTATTTCCCATCAATAAAATAGAGATGTTTTCAATATATTGTTGTTACAATTTGAGATGGCCCTTCCACTGTTACTAATTAAAGATATATTGATTTTCAAATTGATACATAAATTGATACATGAATACATATGTGAATAATCGAGCCATGTTGAACTCCATTAACAAGTCAATGGTCTGAAGAATAAACTTGTCTTTCTATCTAAAGAGATTTGTGCATGAAATGAGACAAATTAACTATAAAATACGAATGAAATTAGGGTGTGTAATTCTTTGCTTTTAAAATATTCCACTCTAAAGCTGCTAAGCCTTATTTATGGGGATGATGGTATATAATGATTTCAAGTCGAAGGTTCTCATTAATGGATTTAGACTAGAATTCATGTTCTCCATTTGTCAAGAGAGTCGGCTGTGTTCCTCAGGTACAAACTTGTTTTTAAAACTAATGGTTGCAAAAAAGCATCACAATATTGACTGATTGGTTGTAATACTGAATTGATTGATGAGACAAGTGCACATGCAAGAAGAACATTAAGGCCACATGTAATTAAATGGATTAATAGTTGGAGAGGATCTGAGTCCTTCCCAAGTAATAGGTCCAAAATCATGTTAGGTTCAACACACAAGTTTAATAAAATAAATATGGGCTCAACTCCTGGTAGCTTTGGTACAGAAAAAACATGCTTAACTTAAAAATGTGAAAAGCATTTAGCAGTACCAAAACAAATAAAAAGTCAAAACACAACACAATAGAAATCCCAGAAGCAATCTCTAAAAACCAAGAAAAATGTAATAAGCCTCCAAGAAAAATGTAATAAGCAAACTGACACAAAAATGATTAGCATCTAATAAGAAGGGTATGATGCTTCAAAGTTGTATGGCAAAATGTGCACGTGTCCTCCACCACCAACAAGCTTGGCCAGTCATCGCTGCGGCCAAGCGACAGAATGGTCAATGTCTTTACAAAGATGCCAAGATCTACGTGACAAATGCAAAAAGAACTATTGATGGACAGAATGTAGAGCAATGTAATACATTCACCGCAGTACAGAGATCTGGGCGTAAATCCATAGTTTTCTGCTCACCATGCCACCCAGACATATGCAAATAGTTTTGACTCTGCGCCCAATGGGAACAGTCCAGCCCGAACTGCCAGGCCAGGTCCTCCCTGGACCGGAAACAAGCATCCTATGACCAGTTTCGGGGTTTCACCCCTCCTCAGCCAGGATAGCTTGATTCCAGTGGCATGGAGAGCACGGGACTCACGTCTGAGCATACCCGTCCCACTCGGGTGATAAATGCAAAAAGAACTATTGATGGACAGAATGTAGAAAAATGTCATACCTTCACCACAGTACAGAGATCTGGGCCTGAATCCATCTTTTTTTTGCTCACCATGCCATTCCAGTTTGGACCCAGCCATATGCAAATCAGTCTTGACACTGACCCCGACGGATTTGCATATGGCCATATCTGAACTGGGGTGATGGAGTTAGGTAAAGAATGATGATGGATCAAGCCCAGGTCAGGTGACTGGGGGTGAGTGTTTGATTTTCTCCAACACTCCGTCCATCATCCCTTTGATATCCCTTTGTTCACCCTACGTTGGCAGGGTATGTCCAGACGTGGGTCCCCCTGCTCACTTTCCCACTGGATTCAAGCTAGCCTGGCTGATGACGGCTGATTAGCCAGAAACCGGTCTCAGGATGCTTGTTTCCGGTCCAGGGAAGACATGGCTTGGCAGTTCGGGCTGGACTGTTCCCATGAGGCACAGGGTCAGACTGATTTGCATATGGCATGTCTGAACTGTGGTGGTGGAATGAGCTAAAGAATGATGATGGATTAAACCCAGATCAGTTGACTGGGGGTGAGTGTGTGATTTGCTCCAACGCTCCATCCATCATCCCCTTTGGTATCGCTAAGATGTACGTGACAGCCACCTTTTCCCACAAAATTATTGTTCACCTGAACAAATTCCGGGTGCTTCGATTAACTTTACTGAAACTTGACATCCGCTATGGCCTAAAACGAGTTTTATTTACATTATGTGTAACAGACATGGGCACTGCACTGTCAGTTCTAAACAGTTTGACCAGGGGAGATACAGATAAGACCTCTGTCTTCTCTGTATCTCCCCACAACAACACTTGCCTTCCAGCTCCCCTGAACGTCAGAGACTGGGCTCTGTGCTTATATGGTTGAAGGGGAGAGAACCTCATTCTGGAGAGTACCCTGCAGCCCAGGGCTGTGATAAATCGTGCTCT
This sequence comes from Lissotriton vulgaris, assembly GCF_964263255.1. Lineage (NCBI taxonomy): Eukaryota > Metazoa > Chordata > Amphibia > Caudata > Salamandridae > Lissotriton > Lissotriton vulgaris. Next base: position 212,604,061 of record NC_141700.1, on the reverse strand, counting down.
CTCATCAAACTGTGATCACTCGGACCCTTGTATGGACTATTGAAAGCTTTCCAGTTTTATCTCTTGGTAAGGTCTGACCGATGTTCTGGGAGCTGTGCTTTTGTCAATGGTCGGCACCTCTGGGGGTAATATTCATATAGTTATATTTATGTGTTCCAGTCTACAGGTGTAACAAAGTTGCTTATTTTCCCTTCCCTGCGAAGTGCTTGGATGCATTTGTCATAATCCATCAATGAGTGAGATGCAGGGATTACTCAGGATTCACTGTATGGGGGCTGGCCCTGGGCAATATGATTGTTCTTGTTGGGAGTGCTAGATTGCATGAGACTGGTAGACAATCTCGTCTGTTTAAAATTTATAGTAGTTTACACATACCAATTATACTTGCTAAACGGAGCTACACATTGGGTTAGCTATTTGCTATTAGTTGATACACAACTGGCTTAGTACTGCACAGCAGTTGTGGTACTGCCATCCCCCTGCCTCTGTGTACAACGCACATTCAGATACAGTCTTGGTTGGACGTCTGTACATAAATGCTCATTCTTAGGTTAACCAACAATGTCCCTTCCCTTAAAAATGTCTATGACATGAAATGCCTATTTCATGGACTCGCTACCATGATCCAAATGCTTCCGCATTGTATCGATTAATGTCAATGGCTTTACACATTTCATTAAGAGTAATAAAACACTTACATATCTTGCGTTGAAAGCCTCAGATGTTGCCCTATTGCAGGAGACACATCTATCTCATTCAGAGTTGGTAAAGCTCAGGAGGGAGTGGGTGAAAAAGTCATTAGTAGTAGCATTGTGCATCCCACTTCTCTGGCAGCTGATGCTAAAGGGGCTCTATCAACTTCTAAAAGATACAGGATTGCTATCCTGTTCTAGAAATCCTGTCCATTTACCATTCTGAAAAAATGAACAGACCCCCCAGGTACACTATATCTTTGTGAATTTCAAGACACTAGACCACACCCTGATGCGAGAATCCATGTATACTCCCAACTAGGATTGAATGCCCTTCTTCTGCTCCTTATCAAGACTCTAGAGGGAGTTTGGTTGCACCAGAGTTATAACTGGTGGAGATTGGAATGTGGTGCTACAATTCTACTTGACTGCTTCAACCCTTAGGACAGTTCCAATGCTAAAGACAGGGACGTTCTATTTGATGTAACGGGAAGACCATGGCTTTGCATGATCCTTGATGTATGACACACCGGCAGGACAGAGAATACACCTTTCTGTCCTGTGTGCGTGACACTTGTTCCTAGATAGTTTTTTTTCTCAAGGCACATCCTTAATAGCCTTGATCCAAGCCTGCATCATAGAGGAGGGAGGGATCTCAGATCACACTCTGACCATACTAGAAATTGAATTTGGCCATGTCCTCTGGGCCTCTAAGCGGTGGAGGTTAATTCTTTACTATTAGTGGCTGTCGGAGAACAAGCAAACTTTAAGGGGAACACTTATGCCAGTATATGCATGACAATGAATCCTCTACAACCTCCATACACGTCCACTGGGTGACGGGGAAGACCACTTAGAGTGGTGATTTAATGCTTGACTCAGCAATCGCAAAAGAGTTGCTTGAGACAAGCAAACTAGATTAGAGAGCAAAATACATTCTATTTCTGCGGAATACACAGCACATTCCACTCTGACTCTCTTAAGTCACCTATAGTGAGTCAAATGTGAGCTAAATGCCTATTTTATTTTGCAGGCACAATCTGCTCTTCTCCGGCTCAAGTGGTGGCACTATGAAAAGGGGGAGAAGGCAGCTCAACTGTTGGCAGCGCAGCTATGTCAATGGGAGGCTAGCATCTCTATCCCTGCAATCCGAGGAGAGTTAGGGGAACTCATAACACACGGTAGAGATTACAGAAGCATTTGTTCTCTTCCTCAGTACTCTTTATCGATCAGAAGCTCCTGATGATCCCGCCCTGGAACAGGGCTTTCTCTGGAATGTTTGCTTTCCACCCTATCGGATATGGGCAGACAGCTCCTTGAGGGCACGGATTATGAGATCTCTTTTTTTTCCTTTTTTATTTTTATTTTAAGTATGAAAAATCAAAATACAAAGTTATCATCACTTTTGACCAAAGACCCCCCCCCCCCCCTCCCCGGGCACCACAGCAAAAAACCATCCATCTTTTTAGTAATTGGGTAAATAACAATGAAAGGATAAATGAGGGCCAGAAGAAAACAAATAAATAAACCCAACCCAAAGCATTTATACAATACAAAGCAATTAATCCTAAAAAGAAAGAGAATAAGTAGAGAAATAAGGAAACAAGAAGAGTCAAAAAGAAGCAAGCAAGAGCGAGGTTTTAGAGAAAAGAAAAAAGAGAACTGAAATTCAGAGTGCAGAGTTGAAAAATGATGACAGGAAACACATTGAGACTTCAATTAGATACTACAAGAGCATAATTACATCGATAGCGGGAAGACTAGCTAGCTCCGGGATGCTAATATCTCCCCCCAGAATGTGGCCCAAACCAGCGTAAAGGAATTTTTAATCTTGTGCCCCATTAATCCATTTGCCCAGGGATTCCCAGACTACCAGCCCAGTGTTTTTACCACGTTTTCCCTTTTTAGAATAGATCGCCATTTCTAATTTACAAGTTGCCAATAATCTTGCCTGCCATTGTGAGAATGACGAGGGAGTTCGGATCCTTCCAATGTGCTGCAATACATATCCTGTAGATGGACATAGCAACAAAAATCAGAGGTCCCCCGACCCGGGTAATGTTGTCATCCAGCCCCAATAAAACTAGTGAAGGAGTTAGTTGTATATTCTGTCCCAGTTCTACTCCCCTAAAAATCTGTATTTGTTGTAACAGTGGTGCTAGACTTGGGCATGTGGCGAACATATGGGCCTGGTCTGCAGCAAATTCACGACATCTGGGGCAAAGGTTCCGCTTCCGGTTTCCCATTTTGTTATTTTGTCTGGAGTAATATAGAGGAAAAACCCTGTTTTATAGAATTGGGCCTGTTACTTCGTGGACAGTAGATATTTATGGGCTAGTTTCAGAGCGCTACTAAAGAGATTCTGGCAGATAGTTAACTTTGTTTGCTATTTTGTATCGAATTTCCCCAGGTCATCCTGCATTTTATCATTCAGGATAGTATAGATCACCCCGATCTGTAACGGTTTATTCCCCTGAATTCTATCGATCATTTCTATTTTATCGAAACCAGGCCAAAAATGTTTTGACTGCCATATAATGGAAGACCTGATTTCCCTCAAGCGAAAATTGGGTTCTGAGATCCGAAAAAGACCGAATCCCCTTCAGAGTAACCAGGTCCCCCAATTTCATCACACCTGCATTATACCACTTCTGAAAGTATGAGTTGTCAAATAATGAAGGGAGCATTGAGTTATTCTTAGTAGGGGTGTAGTAATTTAATCTACAGAGGCCAAAAAGTTTCCAAAAGTTCGAGAACACTCGATATGCGTTCATTAGGGACTTAAACCGAACACGCTTGTAATAGCCAAATTCAAGTTGCCTCCAAAGGCACCCCTTGCTACTTTTCCCCAGCAGATCTTTGCAGGGGGATGGTAAGCCTGTATGTTCCTGGTCCATGTCCTCATGGAGTAAAAACTAGCTATACTGCAACATCGTAGCCCAGCAATATAGCTTAAGATTTGGCAGTGCCCATCCTCCTCTCTCCTTGGGTTGCGAGATCAATTTGTATGATCTTCTTGTGTTTGAATAGGCCCATATAAATTGGCAGAAGAGTTGTTCAAATAAGTGGAGGATTTTGCTGTTGAATTCCAGGGGGATCGTTCTAAAGAATTATAGGAGCTTCGGGAAGTAGGTCATCTTTACTACATTGCACCGTCCGATAATGGTCAGATGCAGATTATTAATTTTTTTAAGTGCTTTCTTAGTATCTAATGAAAATGGGAACAGATTTTCTTCCACTATTGCGTCGATGTTGGCCCTGATGGTCACACCCAAGTATTTTGCTTTAGGGGTAACTTGTCTATCAGTCCAGGCAATTTTATCATTCAGAATTATCTGCATCTTAGTTTTGTTTAGAGCGTACCCTGAAAGTTTCCCAAATTCCTGAGCTTCCCACTTCAATACTTTAATGGCATTTTTGGGATCAGGAGTAATGATAGCCAAATCATCTGCGAATGCCATGATTTTTGTACTCATGCCATGTCTGATGTCTGCTGGAATTTCAGGGTTTAATTCCATTCTTGTAATGAGTGGGTTTATAAAAAGGGCGAACAACAGTGGGGAGCATGGGCAGCCCTGCCTGGTCCCATAAGAGATTTTGTTTGGTCCAGTTAAGTTCCCATTCACCAGGATTTTGGCCCTTGGTGTTTTGTATAAAGCCTGGATCGACTGCAGCGTAGTGGAACCAAACCCTGCCCGACTTAACACCTCTCATAGAAAGTACCAGGAGACCCAATATTAAGGCGATCGGATCTCCTGCTACTTTTGCTGCATCAAGCAGCATAATAGTTCTTCGTACATGCTCCATTGTTTCTTTTTTGGGATAAACCCATGTTGCCACTCTGAGACTAAGCTCTGAATATTTTGGGAAATTCTACTGGCCAACATTTTGGAAAATATCTTGTAATCCGTATTTATAAGAGTAATTGGCCTGTAGGAAGACATTTTGAGTGGGGATTTATCTTTTTTTGCAAAAATTACAATCTATGCCAGGTACCATGACGTAGGAGGATGAGTTCCGCCAAAAATTGAGACAATCACTAATGTAAACATTTCTTTAATCTGTAATTCAAAAACCTTATAAAATGCTGCTGGTATGCTGTCTAGGCCTGTTGCCTTACCATCCGGCAGGGCCTTAATTGCGCCCGATATTTCCTCCCAGCTAGGAGGATGCTCCATCAGTTCTTGTTCTTGTGGAGAAAGTTTGGTCATGGGTATAGGGTCAAGATATGTTGCTATGTCTACCTTCTTATCCTCTGCTGGTCTGACATCCTCCTCAGTGTATAGGTCCCTATAAAACCCTTCAAAAGCTTTATATATCTCCCCCGGGTCTTTTGTGGGCTTTTCCAAATTAGTATTAATTGCAGTTATTGTGTTCATTGTGGTCTGTTGTCTAATTGCTAGTGCCAACTGATGCCCAATCTGTTCCCCACATTCATAGATTCTTCCTCGTGTTGCGGCCCATTTGGAGGCTATCCTTTCTGAGAAGATTGAACCTATCTCTGCCTTATATGCTGCTATTGTGTGTTGAATTGCCTCTATCTCTCCCCCTGTTTTAATTGCCTGAGTTAGTCTTGTTTCTTCTACTGTCAGTTTGTCTTGTAGTTTCTGCACTTGTTCCTTTTCCTTTTTGCTTCTACTGATGGGAAAACTAAGAGTCTCACCCGAACACCAGCCTTGAACGTGTCCCATTCTATCATAAGTGGGGCAGAGTCTAGATTTATTTTGAAAAATTCCACTATCCACTTCTGCATATACTTTATATATTCAACATCATATAACAAGGCTTTTTCAAGGGTCCAGTTTGTGCTAGTGCTAGTGCTTCTGTTTTTTAGACCTTGGGGGGTTAGTGATAATGGGTTGTGGTCTGGTAAAAACCGGGGTGAAATCTCAATATGGGAGAGATTGATCAGTGGGGAAGAGATAAAAAAATAATCACTTCTTGTTAGTGATGTATGTGGTGCTGAGAAGAACGTAAAACCCTCTTGTTTAGGCCTCAATTCGGCCCAAACATCTAGCAGCCCGTGTGTTTCAATCAGATTTAGCATAGCATGGAACACCTTTGGTTTTCTCCCTGTATATCTCCAGTTCTTGTCTATTCGCCAATCACTAGGAAGATTCAAGTTCAGCTCCCCACAAAATATGATGGGAGTTTTCCAATGCGCTAGCTCTCCTGTAACCCAGTCTATTACTCCCAGGTCGTCCTGATTGCTCCCATATATAGAGCATAGCGTAAAGGTGCTGTTTGCTGTCACTGAGCACCCCACTATCACCCATCTCCCGAGGTTGTCAGATTTAACCCTATCTATTTGTAAGGCCAACCTGTGATTAGCTAACACCCCTATCCCTTTCACTCTCGCACCCTGTGTTGTATCGCCTATTACCTTGTACCCTAGTGAATTCAAAATTTGTTTCTGGGACCCTTCGACATGTGTCTCTTGCAGACAGATTAAATCCGGGCCCAGCGCTCGCAGACCTTGCGTTACCTTCTGCCTTTTTGTCACATCATTGAGCCTGCAGATAATTACAGATAATATTTTAATTTAAGTTGTGCCAGTCATCCCTTACTGGTAATTTTTCTCCAACAGCCTGCCAGCTTCTCCCTCTCCATTTTTTCCCCTCACTTCTCTCCCTTCTCTTTCTCTCTCCCCTTTGTGCTTCTTTATCGAATAGGATATTTTGTGACCTGTGCCTATATTCAAACTGCCATCATGCAAGGTCATCTTGGCTGCTCAATAATGGTGGGGGGAGGTGATAGGGGAGAGGGGAGGGCACCAAAAGGAGGTACTGGAATGGGCACAAAGGGGCAGTTTGAATATAGGCACAGGATTATGAGATCTCTGAAGTTGTTGGGGCCATGTCTAATAATAAAGCCCCAGGTTACAATGGCTTCCCATTCATTATTTACAAACTCAATAGTGAACTAGGGCCTCATTACAATGTTGGTGGGACCTACACCAATGGCACATCAGTGTCGGTCCCACGGACATCTGAGGCCGCGGCCAGAGTGCTGCATTATGATACAGCTGTCGGATTGTGTTTCCTATAATATAGTGGGGATGATGATCCACCTTTACACCTGCCCTTTCATGGCAGTCCACCCACCATGAAAAGGCAGGTGGAAAGTGACTTTGAAGGCCCCTAGCATGGCCCCCCTTCCCCCTGGCCCTTACTATGGGACCTGGGGAGCACCTATGGTGCCCTCGTAAACATCCCTTCACCATTTGTCGGGCACCACATAGTGGCTGCCAAACGGTCCAGGATGTTTGAAAACATCAAATTTTCTATTGCAGCTTTTGCTGAGGCCCTTTTCCTGCAGCTGCATAAGCTGCAATAGAAAAATGGATGTTTCCAACTGCCCATAGGATGGTCACATCCTAATACTGCGGTTGGAATCATGGACTGATTATTGTCAGTCTGTTCTATTCTCGCTACTGTGTCGGTCAAACATCATCGGGCCAACATCGTAATGACCCCCATAGTGGTGCCACTGTTATATTACCATTTCAATGAATTGGAGGAATCCGCCTCACTGGGACCGGAATTTAATGGAGCGTTCATTAGCCTTTTTTTAAAACCAATCAAAAACCCCACTAGCTGCACCAGTTACTGCCCAATATCACTTCTCAATGCTGATAGGAAGGTCCTTGTGAAGGTCCTAGCAACTAAACTCAAACAGGTTCTTCCGAACTTACAACATGACTCCCAGGTGAGAATCATACCAGGCCGCTTTTCCAGTAACCACATACTCCTTCTGTCCACTATACTACAGCACATGATTAACAACCAGGAAAATAAGCATTAGACGCAGAGAAGGATTGCTTTCATTGGACTCAGAGAAGGCCTTTGAATTGGAGGAGGGGGCTACTTATTCCACATGCTGGACAGAGCAGGATTTGGGCCTAAATTCTTGGAAAAAGTCAAGTCACTTTACATTTGCACACAGCGCAGTTTGACTGTGGAGTACACATGTCCCAAGCATTTCCAATCCTACGGGGCATGGCAAGGGTGCTCGCTGTCCCCGCTACTTAGCAATGGAACCTTTGGTGGCCGCTATTCAAAAGTCTTCCCATATTCAAGACATTGATACTCTCATGGGCGAATGCGAAATATTGCTGTATGAAGATGGCATCTTGTTGACCTTATGTAAACACGAATCGTCAATTCCACACCCCATATCATTAATTAATACCTTTTCAGCTTTCTCTGGATATAAAATAAATTGGACCTAAATTGAGGCATTATTATTGACACACTGTGACCCTTGGCCCTCCTTGAATACATATGGCTTTATATGCAAAGCAACAGGCTTTAAATATTTAGGCCTGTTGATCAATAGCAGTCTGCATAATATGGTGCATGTTAATATACAACCTCTTCTGGCTAAAATAGAGCAAGACTTTGCACAGCGGTCTGTCCTACATGTCTCTTGTGTGGAAAGAGTCCGGATGCTCAAAATGGTGACCCCAGGCTCCCAGGTTCAATTATGTTTTCAGAATACCTCCAATATTGATCTAAGTATCATTATTTTGCACCATAAACAAGCACATTAAGATGTTCGTATGAGCAGACAGGAAGCCCTGACTCAAACCTGCAAGACTGCATGTCAACACTGGAGTGTGACGCCTACGTGCATGCACTATATTGCACTCTTTCTTACTCAGATGGCTTACTTGTTATCACTCTGCCACTATGGGCGTCTTGGGAATGGTACAGTCAAGCAGACACTCGAGGGCCGAGTTATCTTATAGAATACCCAAACTTCAAGATATCAACACTGCCCGCCCACTCTGAAAGCCATGTGGAAGACATGGAAAGATACTCAGTGACTATTGGGCATTCATTGCACGGCACACAAAGGGACAACTCTACGGTCAAACAGGGGCAATACTATTGATGGACGACTAATAAGTTGGTCAATTTAGGTAGGAACAGGAATAAAGATGATATGTGGCATGTTTGCTCCTTTTCGATGCTTGAATCAAAATACATATTGCCCCAGTCATAGCTGTGGAGATACTGGCTTCTGTGACACTGTCTCCTTGGGATTTTAGGACGAGACCCTATCCACCACCTAGCTTCCCTTATTTTGAACTATCTCAGAGTGTTGGGGCTTTCTATGGGAGCTGTCTCCAACCAGTATCAACACTCCTTGATAAACTTTATTCTCAAGACACACGAGCATCAACTAAGGTCTACAGGCAGGAGCGACTAGGCATTGCTTATTCAGATGATGACTGGAGGGTAGTCCTAGACTTCCTTAGAAAGGAGGGCTTGAATTATTCCTATTTCAAGATACTGCATAACAGGCATTGGACACCTCCTAAGTGATGTATGGTCCATCTGATCCCGGTAGATGCTTGCTGGTGCTGCTCATTTGCTGAATGTTATCTGTGTGATATGATGTGGCCCTGCTTTGACCTGATCCCTTACTGGTGCTCCATGTGGAGGGCATAACATGCCACTGGCAATATCCCCTTCTGGGACTCTTCCAAAGTGGTGCTTTAATTCCAGTGGCAGAGATGGTTGTCGACGACCCCAACTCTAACCAAAATCGGTATCTTACTGCATTGTTGTTCATCCCAGGTGCCCACATACCTACAATGGTTCATGGAGCTGTACTGACTGGCCACCTATAAACAGCCCATTTACAAACTTCAGGACCGATTGCATGTTTTCAATTATATTTAGGGATCCTATTTGCTTATGTCTTAACCTTGACGACCTCAACTATAGATGGTCCAACCTACCATACTCCTACCAATAGTAAGGTTTACATTCATCATTTTCAGGTCGTGCATGCGTGAGACACTACAAATGGGAGGGGGATGGTGTTGAATTCAGGGGATGTCCCTGTGGCTTGCTTCATCCACTGGTAGGGGGACAAAGGGTTTTGGCTGGCAATGGGAGGCAAGATAAGTTCATGAATCGTGAGTGCAGCGATTGTCCCCGGCACGGTGCTGCAGCTGTGTTAGGCGGGGAGACACAGGCTAGTTTCTAATTTGCACCCTTACGACTCTGTTCAGTCATGATGTTTAGAGATGTGACCTGCTTTATGGCAATGTATTCAATCCATTATGCACATATTTAATTTCTACTTTTTTGTTTTCTTGTTCTTCTGTTTTACCATGAGTTATGTATGATGCTCATTCATGCTTATGCACATTTTACTGTGATACTATCAAGCACTAACTATAAAAACCTGAATAAAAAATGTTACAAAAAAAAGTATGTAGGATGTAGGAGGACATTTTGCATTTCTTGATGGTGTGAATCGCTATTTCTGGTTGTTAGGAATCCAAAATGCCATTTCCCTATGTATGAAATGCATTTGCAGTAGTTCAAAATGCGATTTCTGCTTTATAGAATAGAAAATAGCGATTTCCTAAATGCGAATTGCAAACCGCATGTCCATCCCAATTGCGAATAGTCGCAAAATGGCTTTTTGGGAAATGCAATTACCATTGAATCAGATCTAGGCCCTTTATTACGTACAATGCGCTCTTTCATTCTTTGCGCTGGGCTTACCTTTTAAAAGGCACTCCAAATGAAAACAATGATGATGCGACCTATTATGGGTAATGTACTGCCCCCAGGGCAGACGCAAACATGTACTACCCTGGGGCAGAGTATTCCAGTGAAAAACTGTGTGGCTGCTTTAAAGCCGCTCCGTGGATTCACCACGTCTGCACTTTTAAAGGGGGTTAGAGATCCCCTTGCAGGTGGGTGCTGTCAGTGACTGCACCTGCCTGCAAGTGGATGTCTGGACGTCCATGGGGCCACCTTTCCCTCACCAGAGGGCTGTTGTCAGGGGGCTGCGCTACCTTCTAGGTGGCAGCTTCTTTGCCGCTGCGCCCGCACCAGAAATATGGCACGACCACAGAGGCAAAGGGATTCCCTCATTTGTATGGGGCCTGCCCCCATGCAAATGAGAGAACGCCCCCTGCAGATAGCGCTGGTGCTCAATGTGCACCATTGCTATCAGTGTAACAGAAGGGGCCAAAGGGCCAAAGTGCCCCGGGGATGTACAAAGCTGGCGCACACACCCTTTGTGCCCCTGGGCACTTTCTTTATATGGCCCCAAGTGGTGACAAGGTGCAAACTATAAAAAGTTACCCAAAATGCATCAGGCACTTTCAGAATGGCAGCCCTGTATGTTTTGGAAGGGAGGATGAGGATTTTGCGTTAAAGCAGAGAAGGAGGAGACAGGAGAGGATATTTAGGGTGAGGGTCAACCTGTTTGGTCTGACAGAAGAGGGGATCCATGAGAGGTACAGACTCAGTTGCCAGGTGATGCTTGATTTAATTACTGAGTTTCAACCTCAGCTACACGCACCAACATTTAGCACCAAGCCAATCCCACCACATGTGCAGGTATTGTGTTGCCTACACCTCTTAGCCTCTGGCAGTAACCAGGGAGTCATAGCAGTTGCCGGGGGGATCAAAGTTGCCCTGTCCAGGTTCTTTCCCAGGTTCCTGGACATCAGGATGAGCAAAGTGAACCAATATATATATTTACCTAATACTACACTCATTAGCACAAACCAAACTGATGTTCTACAGGGTAGTGCAGTTCCCACATATCATTGACTGTGTTGATAGCACACATATTGCCACATGTCCCCCCTCTTGGCAAATGAGTACATACACAGGAATAGAAAAACCTCACACTCATTCAATGTGCAGGTAGTGTGTAATGCCTTCTGTATGATAACAGACCTTGTGGCAAGATTCCCAGGCAGCACCCGTGATTCATTCATGTTCTGCCATGGTGGACAACGCACCCAACTGGCACAGGGTGAATTTGGCTACTAGGTAAGAGAATCACAGACTCAATCCCTACACTGGCCAGGATGGTGGTTATGATAGGACCTAATGGCTTACCTTCTTATCCCCTTAAATTGACAGTGCATATGCCTTACCTCCCTGGATCCTCACGCCGTACCTGAACCCACAAGCAAGAAGTGAAAGACAGTACAAAAGGGCACACAGGACAACGTGCTCCACAATAAAGAGGACCTTTGGTGTCCTGTAGTCGCTCTTTTGCTGCCTCCACAAGATTGGTGGGGCACTACTGTTCAGACCAGATACATGCAGCAAGATAAATGCCACATGTGCCACACTGCACAATATCGCAATGAGGAAGGGGCTGCACAACATCCGCATTGAGGTTGATGATGACTTACCACCACTAAAGGTGCAGTAGGAGGGTACAGGTGCAGCAGAGGGACATGCAAGGTGCACAGAGATAACCAAGAACTATTTCTGCAGTAAGAGATATCTAAACATCCTATAAATGAGACATCACACATGGTGGTAGTGCTTGGTGCACATACCACCTTTTTTTCAGCTGGCCACAACATAGTTGCAAACAAGGATCAACTGCATCCGTGTGCATGATTCATAGTTGACATGAGAACAACAAAGAAAATGCTGTGTAACATAAACAAAGGCAACTCATTCCGCTGAGTGTCTATGGAGTCACTTGTTACAGCCCCTTGGGTTGGGGGCATTGTCAGCAGCACTATGTTGTGGGACTGAAAAGGATTCATTGCCAGACGTGTGGTGGTGTGACCACCTGGTACTGCATGGCTTGGGCACTGATAAACTACTGAGGCTGGATCCGTTCTCACTCTCTCTTGTGGCCGGGATGTTTGGAATGCAGAGATTGTGGGTCTGGATGTTCTCCAGTGTGGTGGTGACTTTCACTAGCCCTTGTGCAATGTCCTGGCAGCAGTGCACCATATCTGTCTGGATGTTTTTTTACAAAGAAAACCATAAACGTGAAGCAAGGGTGAATGTGTCAAACCAGGCCAATTACTGCATGTGTCTCTGACGCTGCACACCGGGCTCCCTCTCTATTGCAGTTAGCCACCGTTCCTGCCCTTTCTCCATGTTCTGCAGTGACCTGGACATGCACTGCAGCTGCCAACTGACTATTGCTATTTGCTTTGTCTACATGCGCTGTGTGGAGATGATCGACCTCTCCAGGCCACCATACAAGAGATGTGCTTCTGACATGTCTGACACAGTCTCTAGACACCCTGCTGAGATTTGGCCTCTGTGCCTTAGCTGTGTCCTGGTATCGGTTGTTGTGGGGTCCTTCCTTGTGACAGTCCCTCATCGCTGTCCTGAATCTCTGGCGCTGTTGAGATGATGGCTGTCCTGCCAGTAGGGGTTGGTGTGATGGGATGAGGGGACAGAAGTGTTGTGACCTCAGGGACCACCTCACTGTCAGTAGCCTCTTCGGCTGCCATGGGTCCTGATATAACAGGCTGTGACCTCTAGAAATGCATGTATATAGTTATTGTACAAAAATGCTCAATGTTTGTTAACAACATTGTTGTGCCTCTGCTGCATGTCTTTGTGACATGTTTGTGTTATACAGATATGTTTAGTGTGGTGATCAACACTCAGTACAGCATGGTAATGATGTGTACTACAACTCCCAAGATGCATTGCCTGGGTGGGCCAAGCACCTCAATGGAGTAATTCATGCTGTGATGTATGATATGTGGATTTTCTAACATTATGGTATGTATGGTACATAAAGGAAGGATAGCTTATTCTGACTGGATCCTGCCTGATTAGAGTTGTCAATGTCTCCTACTCCTGCCACACGCTCGAGTTCCAGTGTCCCCACTATGAGCACCATCATGTGAGTTGGAGGGCGTGTTGTTAGGGTCTTCCGCACGTCCCACGTACCTCTGCCATCCTGCTGGCTACCTTCTACTGTGTACGGGACCTCAGGTTGTACCACCTCTTTTAGATCTGCGGTATGGGCTTCTGTGTGACTCCTAGGGAGTTGACCTTCTGCAGGATGCTGTTCCAGATCCGTGTCTTGTCGGCCTCAGGTACTGTAATGGGGGGCCTTCTCAAAAAGTTGGTCCATGTGGGAGATGCATTCCTCAGTGAACTCCTCAAACTCCCTCTTGGAGAACTTCACATTTCTCTTTCTTTTCCCCTCTTCAGCAGCCATGATATTAGTTGGAGATGGGGAGATGAACTTGAGTCAGTGATGCTGGGGTACTCCTTGCTTCCAGTGGCTATTGATCTATTTCTGGCCACACCTTGTAATAATAAACCACCTGGGCTGTGACATCATCATTCTGCTTCTAGAAGGCTCCATTTCTTAATTTTTGATTCACTATTACGAAATAGCAATTTTGTGATTTCCTAATAGCGGCTGCAAAATCTGTAGGCATCGCTATTAGGACATCACAGGTTACATACATTCCGTTTTGCGATACCCAAATAGCGATTTCTACAGATTTGCTATTTGGGAATCTAAATTTCTGAATTTTGTACATATGGGCCCTGGGGTCCAGGGTCCACTCCAGCAGAGGCAGTCAAACCAATCCAGTCAGGGCCCACTTGCCACTGATGAGCTGGTCAGTCCAGGAAAACACCTCTTTCAGCGTTTTGTGTCCCTGTAGCCACATATCCAACTGATCCTTGGAGTTCACTTCTTAGTTCTGGGGACAAGTGGAAGTAGGTTGCACTGAGCACTGCATTAAGTAAGTCTTGGGGTGGGTGGGGCTTCTGTTGGTGTGAAGACCATGAGTGGGAAAACCCAGGAGGTAAAACCCTGACAGTGGCAGTCTCACTGGATCAGTCTGGAAAAGGCAGTAACTCGAGGTCACAGGCAAGTGGCAGGCTAGATGTCCTGGTGCCTACTGATGTGGCTGGGCTGAGGCCTGCATTAAGTAGGCCCTGGGGTGGGCCGGGCTGGTCTTCTGTTGGCAGGAAGAACAGTAAGTGGGAAAACCTGACCAGGAAAACCAGGGTGGAAAAACACAGACAGCGGAGTTGTAACGGGATCAGTTTGTAAGAAGCATAAACTGGAGGCCACAGCCAAGTGGCAGGCTAGGTGTCCAGGTGCTTACTGATGAAGTTAACCAGATAAGTATAACCTGAGTTATGGATTTTAGAAGCATAGTTTAGAAGTGTATTTCACCTTTTCTACCCAGAACCCTCTATTCTACCACTTTTTAAAATGGGAGACATCTTCCTCAGCTCTCAAGACCAGGTAGCTCACCCTATAGGTGTGACTCGCCTTCTGGGGGTGTACACCTCTTGAATACCTAATTTTCCCACCTACCCAGGTGCAAATGTGCCTGGGGCAGGGGAAAGGCTGTTTCCTCCTTTGGGAGGTAGCCGGTTTGCATATCACTGGTGGTGCAGCCTTTGAAGCTCACTGCCTTGATGTACCACTTCACTGGCCATCCTGTCAGGAAGGGAGGGGTGTCCCTGTTCCTGCTCAGGCCTTTGTTTCTGACTCCTAGGAGACTTCACAACTCCTGGCATAGGGCCAAACTCCTCACTTGGTGGCAGCAAGCATGAACCAGCAGCCAGAGCACAGGAAATGCTGGGACAACCTCTATGGTAGCCATGTGAGTGCACACCATAATGTCCTCGACATGAGATTTGTGTCAGGGGTGATGAAGCATGTTGTTTTATACCATTTAGGCAGTACCATAATGGAGCTGCCAACCTCAGATTTTTCCTGGTGGCAGCCCATGTTATCCTATGGGCTGTCTATCAATTAGTGTGCTTTGATGTTAAAGACCACTATGGTAAAGAGCACATATAAGCTTGAACTCACACGTCCACACCTTTAATATAATGCACCCTGCACCCTCGGCTTAGGAGGCCTTCCTTAAGGGGGACTGGCATATATTTAAAATAGTGCATTGCCTTTAACAAACATGGTGAGGGCAAAGCCCAATTTGAGCAATTTGCAGTGCTCCTCCAGTCTGCAATGACAGACCTGCTGTCAGTAGTTTACTTAGGTCACTGAGGGTGGCACAAACAGTGATTCAGGTCCTGATGACCCCTTTAACCACTCATTTCCCCGAGATCAATCTTTTTCTCCTCCAATGAGAGGATATCAAGCTCTTCCTCAGGGCTTACTACCACCTTACCAGTAGGGGGTCTGCTTGAGTGACTCCTGTCACTTTCCATTGGTGTAGGGGGTCTGGGAAGGGGTGGAGAGTATTGGTCTTCACATTCTTCCACATCATAATCAATGTGGGCTAGGGCCTCATACACACCCTCTTCGGGGTATTCTTCTGAGGAATGGCCCTCCATCTCTAGTCTTTACATTTTATGGGAGCTAAGGACGTTTTCAAGTTCCTCCTTTTTAGTTGTAACTCTATAACTAATGCCCCTTGCTTTGTACAAAATACTCAGATCACTGCTCGTTATGGGCAGGGAGGATTGCCAGGCCAAGATACGTACGAGCCTCAATTGTGCCTAAATGTTTACTTAAATGTGGGACTTTTTTTTAATTAATTTAACAAAAAACTTTTCCTAACTTCCCTAAGCCTTTTTAAGTTACTATTGGAATAGGGTCTACACAGGGCCCTAGAATTCCAATTTAAAAAGACAAAATAATTCTGAAACAAGTCACTAGTGGATATCTCTTGCAGTGGTATTGAGAAACATAAGTTCAGGATCCCAACGCTATAGCACCAATGTAGGAAGGCGGAGCATTATGTGTTGATGCTGGTTAGGCTTGACCATGCAATACTCTCACAGTACCCCTAAGATGGTCGTTGGATTCACAATAATAAATCCTTAGCTCAATCCTGCTAAAGTGGCAAAGAGCAGTCAGCCTTACTAGGGGCACATGTGTTAAGCTTTTCAGAGTACCAGCATGGACTTTAAGTAATTGAGATGGCTCCAAAGAAATCGGACACCAATTTATAAAAATAAAGCAGATTTGTATATAAATTTAAATAACAAAAAAAGTTAATCAGATAAGTACAACCGGAGTTATGGATTTTTGAAGCATTATTAAATCAGTGGAAATCAATACTGCAAAACTTTATCATTGCAGCCAATGGTAAAAAGCACTAGTGACAATCGGTCACTTGCAGATCGAGTTGCATGGAACTCTTGGGGGGTAAAGGTGATGTGAGGTCCGGGGCCAAGCCACGTCAGTCAATACGATTTTACCTGGCTCAAGAAGCCTGGGTGCAGAGTTGTCCTGGCTCTCCTTGGTGCTGACGCGGGAGCCACAGGGGAGCAAGTTTTACTACTTCCAGTGTGCTGGTGGGGAACACGGTGCACAACAGTGACACCAAAGCCACTGCTGACATCGGATGATGGTCTTGTGGAGTTCCCTTGAATTGCAGTATCGAGTAAAGGGGGTGGTTGCCGGATTGGCGAACTGCAAACTTTGGCAGCAGTAAGCACAGCAGAAGGTTATTTGGCTGTCTGGAGGTCTGAGGGAACACAGTAGAGGCCTGAAACTTCACAGAGGTCAGAACTAAATCCCCTTCAATGTACTAAACAATCTACTTCTGAGCAATCCCTCGGAGGGCCCGAAGGTCAATGATTCTTTGGTTCCAGTACGTTGTTTTTAAATGCAGTTCCAGGGGACTAGTGCCACTAGTCCAGGGGAATCTAGTGATAGCTTTGGCTTCCACAGGTGTCCCTATTTCTGGGGTAACCAAGCTTTGGTCCAAAATTAGCTGCGTTCATTCAGTGCCAGGAAAGTTGTCACTGGTGCTGAGATTCCTGCTTTTGGTTTGTGCAGCTCCTGTTATTGCAGACACAGGTCTCTTCTTTTGTCCTTGTTGCAAGTCAGATCAAAACTGAGATTCTTGTATCAAGGTTAACCATTAAATCCTAGGTTATGGGGCATTAGGGGTATGGGTATGAGAGGCCAATGGCTACTAGCCATAGTGGCTAATCTGCCCCTGAAAGGACTATATCTGAGGCTGGAAAATACAGACAGTGGCTGTTTTACTGGATCAGTTTTAAATAGGCAGGAACTGGAGACCACAGGCAAGTGGCAGGCTAGGTGTCCAGGTGCATACTGGCGAAGTAAATCAGATAAGTATAACCTGAGTTCCGGATTTGAGAAGCATAGTTTAGAAGTGTAGATCACCTTTTCTATCCAGAATCCTCTATTCAACCAGTTTTGAAAAGGGCAGAAGTCGTCCTCAGCTGTACAGGCCAGGTAGCCCACACTAGAGGTGTGGCTAGCCTTCTGGCAGTGTACACCTCCTGAATACTTAATTTTCCTACCAGCCTAGGTGCAGTTGTGCCTTCGGGATTGGGGTAAGGTTGCTTCATCCTTTGGGAGAAAGCCTGTTGCATATTACAGGCAGTGCCACCGTTGAAGCTCAACTCCTGGATGTGCCACCTCATTAGCCATCCTGTTAGGGAGGGGCATGTGAACTCCTTCTCATTCAGGACTTTATTTCTGACTCCTAGTCATAATTAGGTGGTACCATAATGAAGCTGCCAACCTCAGATTTGCCTGGGTGTCAGTCCATATTACCCAATACATTGTCTATCACTTATAGTGTCCTTTAATAGTAAAGATTATTATAAGGACATATAAGCTTGCATTTACATGTCCACACCTTTAATATAATGCACCCTGTCTCCTGAGCTTAAGGGGCCTTCCTTAGGGGTGACTGGCATCTTTTTTAAAATAGTGCATTGACTTTACCACACATGGTGAGGGCAAAGTCCAGTTTAGAAGTCTGCTCTGCTCTTCCAGTCTGCAATGGCAGCCCTGTTGTCAGTAGTTTATTTTGGCCACTCAGGGTGGCACTAACAGTGTTTCAGGCCCTGGTGACACCTTTAACACCCATGCTCTTGTAACCACTGGTAGCATATACTAGAAACTTATAAGTGGTTTAAAGTCCTTGCCATTTAGGGTTGCCAATTAAGACATATCAGTTGAAGGGAAAGAGTACTGGCACTGGGAACTAGTTAGCAGGCTTCAGTGCATTGGCAGAGTTGAAAACCAGCATTTAGTATTCCAAATGGGGCAAAATGTGTGTGGACAGCTTAAAAAAAAAGTGCTTGTTTTGTTACAAGATGTCTTCTGAGAAACTGGGGGAGGGTTGCTACTTTGTTCAATTCACCATCAAGTAGGTGAGGGTTTCTCCTGGACACTCCCTACTTAATGGGTAAAAAGATCACATGGGCACACCTTTCCACTTTTGTAGCACATTCTGTTTGCTTTATCGCAAACTATCCCATGAGGACCGAGGTTGTGTTTTCCTTTCTATCCTGGTGGATAGCAAAATATGTGCTGCAGTCCACAGGTGGCATTTAACCTACACACCCTAGTTATATTTTCTTCATCATATACTAAGACCTTAGAAGAAATTTAAATGTGCTATTTGAGGATTAGATGATTTATCATGTTTTAGGGTCAGAGCACATAAACTAGGGTATGGACAGCAGCGCCTCACTGCACAGATTAAAAAACCAGCATTAGTAGTTAACAAAAAATAGGGGTGACTACACAAAAAGAGGCACTTTCTAACAATATTCATTGCAGTCCACTATATTTGGGGATTAGTCAGTTCTATCATGTTTTTGGGGGTCAGAGCATATACACTGGAGTCTGGACTGCAGTGCGCCAGTGCACAGATTTCATTAACCAGCATCAGCAGTCTGCACACAATAGAAGTAACCATGCAAAAAGAGTAATTTTTTAACCCTGTTCATTGCAGTACACTCATGGAGTGTCTCCAAAGAACTACTGTAGGCCATTACCATAGCGTGGTCCTCTTCCAATCTAAGAATAAAGACTTAGAACTATTACACATGGTTCAGATCAATTGAATCGAGAGAAAACAATTTTCTTGCCATTGTTTTTCTTCTGTGAAGAAACAAACAAGCAACAAAATTGATAAATATTCTTTTATTGTATATAACACGGTTACATAGCGAACAGGTGAGGTAACTGGTGCAAGCAGACCTCTTTCCTCGGCGGACGTCGCTGCAGGCCAGGGAGCAGCAGGTAAGTTCATAGCTTATTCACTCCTCCACTCTGTGTCTGTGTGTGTAACTTTGTGATGAGAGCATTTAAATCTTGGGGAGGGATTGGTAATAAAAAAGGAATTAATTCACCTTACCCATCTTCAATATATAGATTAATACATTTAGAAGGTGGTCATATGAATATTGTACCATTAAAATATTACTGTAAGGCTCATTAATGTTAGGGATGTTTGCCTAATTAATTAATGAGCAATTACAATCCTCCATGCTAGATGGGAGAGTCTCAGATTGAAGTATGCCACGATATGGGGATTTAGGCTTATATGCCTTTCAGTATCATGGTCTATTAAAGTCAGATCATTTTGGTAGAACTTACAGAGCTAGAGTGACCATGTAATATATCCTGATTTAGTGACAGGTACTCTGTGCTTGAGGGAGTGTGACTATCTTTTATTTTTCTCCCAGTTATTGATACATAATATGCCCAATGCATTAGTAGTACTTGTTAGTGTGCTAATAAATAAATATACATACATGTATGATCATGGTGCAAAGGTCAAAGTGAATGTTATTACAACAGTGCGGCTTGGATGGGTCTACAACTATTGCATCTAGTGCTCTGGTTTTGCTTAAATGCTTTTGTCAATAACTTCTGCTCTTGGAAAATGGCATAAACCATGAATGAAGATCCGCAGAGAGTAATTTGCTGTTTACAACCTATTATTTTGTGGAGGGCATAATAAGCCACTTGAGGCTACGTTTTTCTGATACATTCCCAGCTTCCCATTCAGCAATATTAATACATTGCATGTTCTACTGCTCACATGGTCATATATACAATACAATCTGAGAAATGTTACTGATCCTAATTGATTCATCTTTTCAATAATAGGCCTTATTTATCAGGACCGTTCGCTGCTGTTGCATAACTTTTTGTGACACTGCGCCATATTTACCAAGTCACGCATTGCCTCTTTGTAAACCCCTGTGCTACATTATACCTAAGTCAAGTTTTATGAATGCAAGGTGGGCGTTACCCCTCAAAAATGTATTGTAGTAGTGGTTCGGTGAAATCTATGAGATTTCACTACGCCACTTCTAGGACCCCACTGCGTCAAAACCTTACTCCTGCTTGAAGCAGACTTAAGGAGTTATGCATGGCTTTTCACATGGGGCAAAGACACATTTCTGGAGTGGAGTCTGTTTTCGGACACACCCCAGCAATGCACCAGTTTTGCGCCTACAGATACATCAGCAATACGGATGCATCTGTAAACCCTTAGAACATCGAGTACTGTACAGTTAATACGGCGCATCCATGGTGTTACAAGGAGGGCACACTGAAAAGTGTTGCATCGCTGTTTTCATGCAGCGATGCAACACTTTTCATAAATGAGGCCCAATGTATTTAGCTGTGACATCTGAGAAAATAAATGCAACCATTTCATTACGCTGATTTTAGCTTACACAGAGAGGCATGACTTGTGGGTTTTGATGATTCTTCAAAGAACAAACAGCAGAAAAATCAATCCGTGCATTTACTTCAATGTGGTAAGGAAACAAGCCCGGCTCTTGTGAATTAGAGCATGCATTTAAATATTCAATATACCTTGACATATGTTAAGCCTTACTCGCCGTGGAATCCCGCTGTTGTTCCTTTTCTCACCTTTTAACATCTTTTGGCATGCCTCTTGTTTTGCGTGAGTATTACAAAGTGCTCTTTCACTGTCTTACTAGCCCTCGCAGGCCATTATCCTGCCCCAGAGGAAGCTCTACATCTAATGCTCCTCTCTGGGATTCCGCAAGTCTGCTAACCTTTGCCTTGAGTCTATAAAGCAATGCACTCTGGCAGACTGGAGCTGTCTCTCCGCTCTCTGATCTATACCGAGGTGTCAGAATGTCCCAGGGAACCATTAATCAACAGCCCTATTCTGACATCAGCTTCATAAAAGCCGCCTATGCACCTGGTGTGTATTTTGAGGCTTGCAACACAAAGTACAAGACATCTGTTATCAAAGGGATGTCTTTCACATACAGAAGCCTCTGCCCTGATTGAGGAGCAGGCGGGGGAATTAAGGATTCAGCTGCAGAAAACCGGAAAATATTGTGCTTGAAGTATGTTCTTTAAATGGTGCGCACATCATAGTTTCAAATAGAATCACGTGCCTTGATTTCAAAGGAATTTAAAAAGATGTAATACATTAAGAGAAAGCACAAAAATTGCCATAGCCTCGTTATACACATCTTAATTTGTAATTTTCAAACACAATGGATCTCTAAAGTATATTAAATAAAGCGGGGATATTTGAAGACGTTCGTATTTATAAGTAATGCTTTCCTATAACCCAACTTTTGATATCTCTCTCTTTACTGCTTATAATCTGAGGACACAGGTGTTGTGCAGCTGTGTTACAGGGACAAACAAGGGTGATAGAGGAGAGTCCCACCCTATTCCCATTTCCCTTCTTAGACAGGATAGTGGTCCAAAAATTGGATTAGGCAACAACATTGGTAGTGCCCCAGGGATATTTTACTGGATATGGTTGCCCAAAGTGACCAACTGTACATGTGCTACAATGGCCTTCAAGATCTTTAAAAAAATCACTAAAAAGACAACACCAAATAACTGCATGTACATCCCTCTACTATCATAATCAGCAAGATCAATGGTACATCAAACTCTAGCTAAGTTGGAGGAAAAGTGAAGACACAATTTACTTATAATGTCTAGAAAACAAAATGTTAGTTATGACTCCCACATCCCACGGACTGAATCATCAAAAGTGCCTCAAGAATGTAATGGACATGGCCTCCTGCTATATGTGCCCGGGACACATTGGTATTACAGAAAGGGGTGCAGATGCTTGCCAGGGGCATAAGAAAAGCATGACCATCGTCCTCTGGACAGTCAGCCTACTATACTATCCCAGAGACGGTGTTTGCACTGGAGAGTAGGGGACATTTGAGACTATGTGTGTGAGCTTCATTTCAATCTGTTCTAATCTGATAGCATCTACCACTTTCCTGGTGAGACTTTTGGCTCTCTTGCACAATAACCAAGAGTTTGTGTACTCCTTTCAGGCAATCCTCTTAAGCTCTCTGCCTCTCTTTTGCTAACCTGCTTGTGGGCCAGTCTGAGAGGGCAAGACAACTCACTGCAATCTTATTCATCACCTAACTTGAGATCCCTCCTCCCAATGATGACACTCGCGAGCTTTCTGGAGACTCCTTTTATCTCATAAGGTTATATGCAGCCCTGGTCACATGTATGACATTGGCCCAGCCTGCAGTTGCTTTCTGTACTTTAACTCAGAATGAGGCTTTTTCAGATGTGATTGAAAGTATCAGGCACATTGTTCTCCCACCATGAGTCAGGAATTATCGGAACACACTGGACTAATTCTGGCAATGATGAAAAGCCTTGGGTCCCTTTGATTACTAATTCATCATAGTAATTGTCCACTAGTCCCCCATAACTGGAATCACTTGTCAATTCTCATGCATGGATTTTATGTGTGCTGTTTGAATGTGTGTGCTTTACTATTGATGAAGCATATAAACTGCTGAACCCCTTTAGTTGAGACATAAAACCGATTTTGACACCTTTGAGAGGAAAATGACAAACGTACATTGAATGATCATGAGAAACAGATCATGAAAATTCTTAGTTACTGCATCGTAAAAGCATGCAGACAAATTGTAGGGTAGATGGAAACATATATTAAATAACATTGGTTCATAGTTTAACCTGTTTCAGTTGCTAATGTGTGTCAATAAAAAGGGTAAATGTAATGTATTTAGGTGTTACAAGATTTCTAAAGATTCTTAACAAAATAATGATGTGTGTGAAGAAGGAATAAAGTCTAATATGGTTCCAAGATTACATGTAATACTGAAAGGGTTTCATTTTTAAAGTCCATATTTGCATATGTGAATATGTGCACCAAGCGATAAAAGAGAAAATGGTGCTGCATGTTTATAATAAGACTCAATGCTACGAAACTTTTAGGGAATAATCTCCATATATGTACTAATCAGAATTACTAGAAACAATGTTATGTTTCCTCTGAAATGATTTTACACGTTGGTACTTTCAAAATGTAGTAATTTACCATAGTTACATGTGCTAATTACAATGAAACTAAATGTTTTGTGAGTGCAAATAAGTTGAAGAGATAGATATAAGGTCTCAAGACTCTAGAATATAATATATATTCCCATTAATTTATATTCTGTATTTCATGAACTAAATTCAATTTAGGCCTGCATTTTTCCAAATTTGCTTGATTCTATTCTCATAGAATGGCTTCGTAAATTTACAATGTGAAGTCAAACTATGTTTCACAGGGAGAGTTCCCTTGTACATACTAGGACTGCTTGCAATAACTTTGTTACGTTGGGAACATCTGCTGTGAGAAACTGTCTTCTTGAACTCACTCATGTTCCTTAGTTAACTGACTATTGTTTTCAAATTATACATACTGGATGGTTCGACAGCTTACGTGATGATCACCACCTTTTTGCTATAATATGTGTCTTGTTTATGTTGCATGACAATCGCCCTATACGAACTGACCAATGGACTGAGTGGTCTGACTCGATGAGGCGGCCGAGGAGGTGTCACGTCGGAACTTAACGATTATATTATACATTGTTTGATGGAGAGATGAGGGAAGATCTCTTTCTTTGCAGACTGAGAGACACATGATTAGTTTCTTTGCAGATTCTATTGGTTTTCATTTGCTGACGCATACACTGTGTGCGCTATTCTCAAACTTCTTTCCCTCGTGGGAGAGTACCTTTAAGCTTATATGGTTCACGTCCTTACCTGAACTCTTCTGGAGCACTGGTAATTTATGGCCCTTAATAGATTATTTTGATTATTCTGCACACCTAAACTTAAATGCCTGATATTAATGCATTTACTCTTCTTAATTTACTGATAAAAATATAACTTTAGCTAAATCCTGTTTCTGTCTCTTCATGATTTGTCTCCAATAATTGAGGGATCGAATACTAATAGAGAAATCTCTGGACAGCAGATTCTAGTGTTACTATTATGCATAGTTCTAACAGAATTATTGGTTTGGATGATTTTAGTTTGACTGAATTTCTTCAGGAGATTTGGACTAGCTGTAATAATGCTGTATTTGTATATCACAGGTTGAGAATTATATATATATGAATCTAAATATGAGCTTGTAGGTCAGTAACCCAATCCTGGTCCTCATTGGATCAGAGGACCATGTAAATGAATTGGAGGTGTACAATTAGGAAATAAAGGTAGACAAATTAAATTGGCCCAGGGGCGCTGCAACACTATTCGTCATGAATGATGTGGGCCAATGTGTTCACAGCTATAGGCTGTCCTCATGTGCCACTTTCCAGATCACGACATCTTGAGGTGAGTTAAGGGTAGGCCTGCATCTCTCAATCTATGTAAAGCTTGCCTGAGAATTAGATTATTATGTGTTGCTCGAGTGATTACTCAAAAACCAAGATGCCATCCTCAAAGTATTAAATATTGCTCATCCCCTTAATAATCTCATTCATCATTCCTTGTTACATACTAGCAGCCGAACATAATCCAAACAGCATGCATGCAAATTGGAAAGTAGCTTCCATGGTGATGAAAGCTGTCAGTAGTGTGGACTCCTCATGCAAATTGACTTGGTAATAAGCATGTTTGAAGTCTAAGTATGAAAAGTTCTTCCCTCTACCCAATACCGCTATTAATTGATTTATATTTGGTCAAGGGTAGGTGTTCAAAATCATGTTCTGATTCTGAGATCTGAGATACACACAGAACCTGCTACGATCATCTGACTTTTCTGTCATCACTACCGGAGAGATCCAGCTTGATGTCTCAATCAGTTCAATCACACCTCTCTTCAACATTTCCTCCAACATTTCCTTTACAGCTGTTTGAGCAACCAAAGGAATCCTCCTCACTTTGTTTTGAATCGGTACGGCATTCAGTTTCAACACTGTTTTATGAACATAGCCCTTTAGGTAGCATAAATCTTCATTAAAAACTTCCTGCACCTTCTTTAATATATCTGACAAGGAAATATCTTCCACCACAATTACCTAGTTGGGATCTCTGGGATTGATGACTATATTCAGGTCATACTGATGCAACCAACCCAAAATGGGCGGATCATCCTCTGCCACATACACCTTTCCACTTATTTTCCTGATTTCAAATTTTACAGTGGATTGCATATACCCCACAACTTTACTACTAATCACAAATTTCGCTTTTGGTCTGGACTTCCTACCCTTCTCATGTTCTATATCCCCCACACTTAAGATTCTGTTACAAGGTAAATCTGCGATAAACTCATTGCCGACTGTTGCAACCGTAGTTTTGTTTCCTTGTTTACAAACCACTGCACAATGACCTCTTCGTCCACATTTCCTACAATCCTTATTGATTGCAATGCTCCTCCTGAAGATAGCATTGTGAAAATTGCTCCTTAACATCTTGTTATGTTGTTTACTCTTACCCCTACTGATGCTAGATTTCAACATAGCACTCACATCAGATCCCCCTCTACCTACCTTTGAAACCTCATTAATGCCAGTATCTTTTTTTCCATTTAATTCAAACATAGTTCTGATTGCTCCTTGGCAATGTCTATGACATCATTAAGCAAATAATTCTTTGTTGCCCATAAACATTTCTGCATTTGTTTGCTCTTGCATCGAACAATTAGCTGGCCACGAATCAGTTTGTTAGTATTAGCTCCACATTTACATTTAACTGACAACTCCCTAAGCTTAGAGACAAAGTTCATCCACTGATGCATTGTCACTTTGTGGATGAGTATAAAATGTATACCTGGTCATAACTAAATTGATGTCTTTACCCAATCTAATTTCATGTCATCTCTTTGCCTCAATATACATACCCTGGATAGGATCATCATTGGACTCTGTCGCTATTGGTAAGTATTTGAATATGTGCTGACCCTCTTTTCCTAGCGTGTTCAATAATAAAGCTTTCTTCATAGGCAAACGAAAGTTTTGGCATCCATTGCCTCAACATAGGTCTCAAACATTCCTATCCAATCCTCCCACTCAATAGGTTATGAACCTGCTTGTGGCGAAAATAAGGGATGTGAAACAATGGAACTGTTTGATCCCATGTTGATAATCAAAGCAATCTAGTAATTTATAAACTATTGACATTTTTATGCAAATATACCACAATTCAGATTTAGATGTGAGTAATGAATTTCATCACCACTTTCATGCCTCAAGGAAAATGGCTGCCAAAACTGAAAACTTCCAGAGAGTCAGGTGTGCATATCACAGATTCAGGGACCAAGATAGTTCCCACGCAATGTACACAATGTATACATGCAAATATCCCGAGATTCTGGTGTGCGTATCACTGATACAAAGATCGAGGTGGCTCTTGAATCAGCATATGCAAGCTTAAGTTTAAAATCTTTTAGTCAACCTCAAATCTTGGGAACCGGGTTCGAGGCTCGGCAAGAATACGTACCATCCTGTGACTCTCCGCAAATCACTTAATCTCCCAGTGCTTAACAAACAAATTAATGTGTCCTCATGTAACACAATTGGTGATCATGTAAAGCGCTCAGGTACCCGATACCTTCGGTTCAAGTGCGCTATATAAAACTCTGTTTTAAAAAAACTCACTTCCTTCCCCCGAATCTGACTTGTTGGCTGTCATCTAGGAATGGGAGCTGCAGTATTTTGACTCAAACACCAATCCTCACCCTGACCATTTCTGACTGGTCTTACTTGTGAGTATCTGCAAATACAACCCTGCATAATGTGAAAAGATGGCCAAAATGCACAGTAATGCACAGACTTCCTGGTACTTCTCTCAAAGGCATGGTGTGATCAGGAGAAAGAACACAAGAATTTGTTAGTGTATTTGCTTCCTCCTCTTTACTTTTTTAAAGTTTTGCACATTTGTGTTCTAGTAATAGTAGCATATCTAGCCATTCAGCTAATATCTGGACAGCATCTAATATTTCTGTGCTTGATGCCCCTACATCGTCTAGTACTGCTAATATTGTGTTGACATGAGCACGGGGCAAATTGTCTGCTTGGGGGTATCTGTCTTGAGCAGGTCAATATTTGTCACAATTTTTAAACCAGAAAAACCTTTTGTTATCTAAAATGTCCAAAGCTCTGCGTTGAAGTGCAGACTTGAAATAAGTTGGGAAGCGGCATTTTGCATTTTGCCATAGAGAAGTACCATTTTTCATGACATCTGCTACCCACTCGTGTACCGCTTTTTTCTCTTTTTCTGATATTTTTATGCGCAAGTCTCTTTTACCTGTGTGAGAACCAGTTACAGCGCCAGGTGTAACTTGTTGTTGTAAAGGTGTTTTCTTAGTAGTTTGTGGTGTAACTTGTTGTGTGTGTACTGCTGACTGAGCTTGCATTGTTTGTGGACTGTATGGTGGTGGAGTTGTTAATAATGCTTCTATTACATGATCTTCAGTATCTTCCTGTTCTAAGGGAGCATTAGGTAGAGTGGGGTAATTGTCTGGTATTGGTTTGTGAACAGTGAAGCATTTGTCTATTTCCATTTCTTTGTCGCTACAATTAGTTACACATCTTTCTTGTGCCTTCTCCCTATCATGTTCTATGGCTTTTCCCCTCATTGTCTTAGGTTCCCCCGACCATCTATTAGCGGCATATGATCGCCATGCATGAAATGCATCCCATTATAATAAACGTACTTTCTTTCCTTTCTTTTCACGTTCCCTTAAACAATCTTCTAAATAAAGCATTTTAGCTCTATCAAACGTGCCATATTCAGGCCATTGTAAATCAGGATTTTTCCTGGTATAATGAGTCCAATGATCTAGATGAACAGCTGTAGAGTATCCTTTTCTACGTGCCACATACCATGCTGGTGTGCCATGAGGAGGCGTACTATAAGTGACATCTAAGGCTGCCCTACGCCCATTAGCTGTGCTTAGAAATAGTTTGCTGAGCATTTTTTTCTTTATACTACTAAAACACAGTTGTACAACCTATTTTAACCATATGCATATATTTTTCAACGTCTTTCAGAGCTGAATGCAAAGGCATGCTCTGTTTGGGGGCAACCACCCATGGTCCCCACTGAGACAACCACCCACGGCTCCTCTTCTGTCCTTGGGACCCTCACAATCTTTCACAGACTGGACAGCCCTCCTCAGGCACCTATCCTAAAGGTGCCCTCAGACCTCCCCTAGGGATCCCTAAGGAATCCCAGTGTGTACCCTTTGCGGTATCAGAAAAACAACATTACATTTATAAAATTGAGTTCAGTGCAGTACGCACTGCCTACCTGATCATCTGACCAGTAATGCCGTTGTATGCATCCTTCTTGCTGTGGCAAAAATCTCCTGATGGCTTGAAGGGAGCTGCTGGTGTCTGATGTCACAGGCTTATCAACTGGAGCCTTTTCGTCTGGGCCTTGCAGGAAACCAGGTCAAATCAACAGCTGCGCAGCATACACCGAGACTGGAAGGCCCCCGAAGAGTCCTGAGACCGCAGTACGTTAACCACTGCAGAGACCAACAGTCCCCAGCGAGTCCACGGCACCATCTGTTAAAGCACGGTTTTCTAAGGGTAAGTAAGATGGACACAGTGTACATTTGCTTTATACATGACCCGCAAGGCCATGCTAATGTTAGCCAATATCTTACTCTACTGCCTCCTGACCTAGAGCTTAAGTCTGTTATCTTGTTTTTGTCAAACATGCACTGTTTGATGTAGTCAGCAGATGCTTGCGGTCTCTGCTTTCTACGCACAAGTTAAACACACAACATGTGTCCTAAGCAGAAACTTTACCCAAGCAGGGGCAGAGCAGATTGACATGTCCCAGTTCAGAGAGTCAGTTCTAGGAATTAACTCTCTGAACCAGCTCCTGTACACAGATGAAGGCCAGTGAACCATTACACATGTTTGAGTTACAACAGAAGGGACACATACTCTTTCATTTGCAATCCACTTGGTTTTAGCTGAATTTCAGACAATTTAGTTGAACCATTTGTGTATCATGGAGCTGCCTTTCATTATAATTAGTGGGCTCATTTTATTTGCAAGCAGGTGAAAGACAGAAATTAATGTAAAACTATAGTTCACTTTAATGTATCCTTTATAAAAAGGGCTAATTAATTTTTCATCTTTTACATGAGGCAGCGGGTTGCAGCCTGAGTCAGATGCGGCGGGTAGCAGCCGAATCAGATGCGGCGATGCTCCTCGTCATCAACACGGATCAGGCTTAATCTGCCCGGGGTCCGGTGAGTACTTTTTGTTAGTCCATATGTTGGCCGGGAGGCGAGGCGGCGTGTTCTTTCCAGCTAGAGGTAAAGCGTTCCAGAGGAGCTCGGTTACGGTGTTTTAGTGCTGGATAGTGATCCAATTATACAGGCACATGCTTATATGAAGGCCAACAAGGCTTACCTTATCAATGCATGATTCGAGATTGTACCGGGCGATATCCGATTGCTGTATACCAATTTCAACCCAAAACTGTAAACGAACCAGAGAGTCTTTTATTAGCTTGTTGTTTATAAGAACTCTGTTGCCATGGGCCTCTAGAGGCTTTAGTTAATTTCTAAAAGTACCTTTTCGAATATATGCAGCAAAAATACTACTTCACCATTGAATTGGATTTCTAATAAATATTAAAAATAGTTGTTTAGTTATCTTTGTAGCTAGTCCCATTCCCAAGATACAGTATTAGTAGCATCAGCGTGTTTTCCTATGGAACCGTCTCTCTTGCTACAGTGAAAATACGCTTTGGGGTCTTTTCCCTGTAAGGACATAGGTAACATTAAACATTTACATTTGCTACTTTTAAATGCTTTGCATCCTGTGTCATGGGCCATAAGGCCTATTTAGGAGTGAACTATAAATATTCAAAAAGGAGTGCTTCGGCCTGTGTAGAGGGAATATTTTGAGAGGTCAGAATATGCAGTACAATACTGCACAGTCAGGATACAGAGGAAGACCTGCACTTTCATTTATTCACTGACATTAATGGCACAATGGCACATTGGGTGCAGAAGCCCACTGGTGACATTTAACTTACAGACCCTAAGTTACACTGTTTGGACCACATGCAAGGGATTTGTTGGGTAGGTTACATATGGCAATTAGGGATATGCCAATTTTATCATGTTGAAAGGGGGAGTACAGGCATTTTACCAGAGCTTAGCAGGGGTAAATTGCACAGAGTTCTACAGACAGCACAGACTGTCAAGGCAAGGATCTGGGTTACACCACACAAAAATTATAATTTGCCAAAAAGCTCTTCTAACTTTAAACGGCCAATACAGAAGAAAGGGCCAAAGCAAGTAGTGAGTCAGGAAACAAATTCTCTACCCCAGAAGTAGCTTAACAGGGTAGAAAAAAACGACATCCTCAGAAATAAGAAATAAGTAAAAATGGATAACCAAAGAACACTGACCAAGAGTAACCCATAACTATAAAATGGATCAAATGATATAAAACAATATTATAATAAAAAGACAAGTGTAAGGATCTAAAGCTAACAATGTGAAAGAAAAAAAATACCTACAATTAAAGACTGTCATCTTGTGAATACGAGAACATTTTTTATAAGTAGTAAATAAAACGGACACATATTTTTCAAATGCATAAAAAGTACCCAATGAATTGACAGCCACACCAGTTATTTAATTACAGGTATGAAGAAGGGACTTTGTTGTTTGCGAGCGCTCATCATGGAACTGGCCTACAATGTTGCTATTTCTTTGGAAGTTCATCTTAATCTTCTGAAAGATCAATTTCTGTCTTTTGTTTTTATCTTACCTAAAGCTCACACTCCAATCTTGTATAAGTACTTCATGTGGTCATATAGATGTGGGTGGCAGTGCCAACACTCTAATAACATGAATAACAGAAGCTATCTATGTCCTTAGTAAGAGACTACAAGGCCAACTCTAATTTTGCAGATACATTTCATCATACCTAGAGTACCAGTATAGTGCTGTATCTCCATTCTGAATGACCCGGCAATGGGAAGTAACATATAGTCGTTAATGTACCACCCATGTTTAGGCTTGCCTTCTGTCATTATCAAGTCATGTTATGGGCATCTGTCTTACTTTGACCTCAGTTTCACCATAAACTGCAATCCCAGCTATGGTAAAACTAAGATAGTTGAAATTGGCAGGTGATATCCTCTGTGGTGATTCCACTTTACCTCCAGATCAGGACCTCTTTAGATACATTGGAGACTGGGCTGCACTAAGTATGCACAGCTGACCTTAGAAAATCCATACATCAACTGTGACATTATAAAATGCATGTTGTTAAGTCCTATGTGCGAGCACACGTGGCCTACTGTTCGCCAAGCGTCAAGTATTAAATTCAATATCTGTGTCAACATCCCAGTTTGGTGTGACTCTTCAACCTCCTCACTGGAAATCTAGTTTCAGAAATAGAATTCATTGCTTACTCTCAGTTGTATTTGCCATGTTCACTCTGGATCTCATATCAATAGATTCTAGCGCTCAGCGTATACCGGTCCCTGCTGTCCAGAGGGACGTCCGTACTGTGCTTTAGTGGTTTATGGCAGGACGTAGAATTTTCTATGGGATAATTATTGCCAATTGCCATCTCCTCATTGTTTCAGACCAATGCTGTTATTATGGACCAGGGGAAAACATGTAACCGCAACTTAACTTCGCAAATTGTCGCATCAGTACTGATGAAATGAATGCAATAGTTCAGTGATTTAAAAAACCAAAATTAAATACATGTATACATATTTTTATCAATATTGTTAGGGAGACAATAACACTTAGAGCCTGATTACGGTGTGGTCCGAAATTACTCCGACCATCGGTTGGGCCTTTCCGGCTGCATCGTAATATGCCTGTGAGATTTCTTTCTGAGCACATCATTACGATGGAGGCGGTCGGAAACAAATGTGAACGGTCAGTCCAACTGGCTTTGGATGGGCCCTGAGAGCCTGTCCGCCAGTCGGAATGCTTCCAGTAATCCCAAGGGTGGCTGTTTCTGCCCCTGGGATTTTGATGTCCGGTTTCAGCAGCCTCTTCGTGCTGGCCTTTACGATACAGGGGCCCCTGGCAGGTCCCCCTTGGGAGCACTGCCTCTGGTTGGAGGCCGAAGGGGCACTTGAACTGCACCTCCCTTTTACAATGGGCCTTTTACAAACGGCCTTAATACATGCTCCCATTGAAAAGTATAGCAATGCGACCTAATTAGTCGGTCAAGACCGCTAACCAGGTGTCGTTCGGTCCCATGACCAAGACGATGTCCGACTGAGGAAACTCCTCACGACATTGTAATCAGCCCCTTGATGTTTAATGCACATTGTTTGAGATATTGAGCCCGAAATGCCTGTCTCAAAGTCATTGGAATTCTATTTTTATAGACCATTGTTGCTGATCCCAAGGACAATGTACAATGTTCTAGGAACATTAGTTTATTCATTTATATTCGTAATCACTGTGTAATTATGTAGAAAGATTTCAAATAAATAGCAAATCTCCCTACAGTTCAAAGATGAATGCGGTTGTCAATACCAGACCGTTTCTCAAGTTAGAAAGAAAACCAGAAATAAACATTTTCTTCATGAAATCGAGATTGTCTCCATTTAAAGGTGCCTGTTCGAAGTCTTGGCAAGTGACCTCTTCTGTGCAACATGGCCCACTGAAGTGATAACATGCTTGCCAATTAAATGTGATTTGTAACAGCTTTTTAACCTGATAGCTTGCACACGTTTTGCTGGGTGCACACATTACCATACTGATTAAGTACATTTGTTGGTTCTATAAATAGAAGTGATTAATAATGCATCCAAGAAGTGCTTCTGTGGCAACCTCAACCTAAGAAAACTTTGGGATGTTGCCCAAAGCACATTACGGTTACAGCTGTGTGCGATGTGTTTTCCTCAGTCAGAATTTACTAATTTGGATATGAAATAAATGCACTAAAGAGCCTTTGCCAATTGATTTTTAGTATCCATCACCACACTCCATTTCTCTAGATTGATTGAAGGTGCCTTTTGTTAGATGACAAGCACTCTCTGCAACACTTTATTGGCAGTCAAGGGGTAGCGCTCCAATTGAAGGAAAGTTATGCTTTACATCCTAGCTGAGTGTTACTCCCCCATCAATCAATCAATCAATCATCGTATTTATATAGCGCACTACTTACCCAGAGGGTCTCAAGGCGCTGGGGGGGGGGATCCGCTACTGCTCGAACAGCCAGGTCTTGAGATGCCTCCTGAAGGCGAGGTGGTCCTGGGTCAGGCGGAGGTGGGTGGGGAGGGAGTTCCATGTCTTGGCGGCGAGGTAGGAGAAGGGCCGTCCCCCTGTGGTGGCTCTGCGCGGGGGACGGCGGCGAGGGCGTGGCTGGTCGAACGGAGCTGGCGTTTGGGAGCGTAGAAGTTGAGGTGGCCGTTGAGGTATCCTGGGCCTTGGCTGTGTAGGGCTTTGTGTGCGTGGGTGAGGAGACGGAAGGTGATTCTCTTGTTGACCGGGAGCCAATGCAGATCTCTCAGGTGTCCGGAGATGTGGCTGCGACGGGGGATGTCCAGGATGAGTCGTGCTGAGGCGTTCTGGATCCGCTGGAGTCTCTTCTGGAGTTTGGCGGTGGTTCCTGCACAGAGGGTGTTGCCGTAGTCCAGACGGCTGGTGACGAGGGCCTGGGTGACCGTCTTCCTGGTCTCGGTGGGGATCCACCGGAAGATCTTACGTAGCATGCGCAGGATATTGAAGCACGATGAGGAGACGGTGTTGACTTGTCTGGTCATAGAGAGGGAGGAGTCCAGGATGAAGCCCAGGTTGCGTGCGTGGTCTGTTGGTTTGGGTGCGCTGCCTAGGGCGGGGGGCCACTAGGAGTCGTCCCAGGCGGAGGGTGAGGATCCCAGGATGAGGACTTCCGTTTTGTCCGAGTTCAGTTTCAGGCGGCTGTTCTTCATCCATTCGGCTACCTCTTTCATCCCTTCATGAAGGTTGGCTCTGGCGGTGGCGGGGTCGTTGGTAAGGGAGAGGATCAGCTGGGTGTCGTCGGCGTAGGAGATGATGTTGAGGTTGTGCTGGCGTGCGATGTCTGCGAGGGGGCTCATGTAGATGTTGAAGAGGGTTGGACTGAGCGAGGAGCCTTGAGGGACGCCGCAGATGACTTCGGTGGCTTCGGATCTGAACGGGGGGAGGCGGACTCTCTGTGTCCTTCCAGCGAGGAAGGAGATGATCCACTCCAGTGCCTCCTCCTGGACTCCGACGTTGCTGAGGCGTTGTACTAGGGTGCGGTGGCAGACAGTGTCGAAGGCCGCGGAGAGGTCGAGGAGGATGAGGGCCGCTGTGTCTCCGTTGTCGAGCAGCGCTCGGATGTCATCGGTGACTGCGATCAGGGCGGTCTCGGTGCTGTGGTTGGCCCGGAAGCCAGACTGCGAGGGGTCGAGGGAGCTGTTTGTCTCGAGGAAGGCGGCCAGCATGCATCTGGGGGCATGACGTCATTCGTAGAGATTCTTGATTGTCTATTCCCAGTGAGTACTGAAATGCTTCCTAGTCAATTCTTATCACACGTGAATTTGTAATGGGATTTGGTTTTAGTGTTGTCCCTAAAGCAGAGGTAATTGATTCTGTGGCACTGAATGAGGGGTTCCAAATTTCTGGATATTGAATGATGGATGATATTACTTCTCTCCCTCTCTACAGGAGCATCATATTTTTTGCTCTATGAAAGAAATTAAAAATGCTTTAGACTAACGTGTGCTGACGAACTTGTAGTTAGAATTATAAGGGCGATAATGCTTAAATATTAATTATGTGTTTCGATACATCAGAAATATAGATGTACGTTATTTGTGGTTCATGATAGAAATACTTTAATTGGTATTTCTACATGGTATTTCTGCATGCTACATGTTTTTGTTATTAATTCTGTATTTCAATATGTAAAAGAATTTACTCAAAGTTAAAGCTTTTTTTGGTTAAGGTTTGATATCATTTACAGGCCCAAATCTGCAGAATTTATTTTAACGAAAAACAGCGACTTTATAAATTACTTCAATTAGGAGGATTTGTATTTATATTTATTCTAATGTTAGTGTACATTGTGAACAACATTTGTCTATATTAATCCAACTGCTCATATTATGCCTGAAGCAGTTCCATTTTGGCCATGTCCATTGAGGCTTAGGTCTGTTTCCAAGCAATCCTCTTTCTCATGGCGCTATTTACCATCCAAGAGTACCTGGCGATAGGTTACCATATTGGATGGAGGATGCTAATATGGCCGGTATCAGTATTACATCTTTCCACATCATCCCATATTATTTTCCTTAACTTGCAATTAGGTCCTGTTAGTGTCTTTTCCATGGTAGCTCTGCGTGTGGATGTGTTCCCTTGTCTTCTTAACTGCAACATATCTTGTCATCCTCTTTCTTATTGCAAAGTAGTATCCAGTACCTTCCCCTACTTTGCATCAGGAAATGTCCTATTGGTGCTGCATCAACATTCCCATGCTACGACTCATATCGTTTGAGACAATAGCCCATCTACTAACATTTTGTAGACACAGCTTTGCAGCAAGAAATATGCATCCTTGAGGCAGGCACAACATTGGCGAAAAGTCCTATTTTCGCCAAACATTTTCCAATTTACATCTGTGCTTCCCCATACAGCTCATACAATGTGATAGAAGTGTTAATGTTGGTCTAAACCTAATATTTCGTATTGGAAGTACACCAATCCAGTTCAAAACCTATGCTAGGCTCACAGATCCACATTTGCACTGCAGCAGAAGCACCATATAGTCGTAGATAAGGTGCTGTCCTCATCTCTCCCTTTATGCAATGCAGCACAGCAACTTTGATTACTACCTTGCATAGTGCAAATGTGAATGTGCCCATTTGTGACAGTTTTGTATCCACTGGTGTTATGTTTCTTATGCAACAATAGTTATGAGTGATGAAAAAGTTAATAGCTTGGAACTTTTTGGTTGGTCGGATAGCTTAGTGATGGACATAGTTAGGTCACATTTGCCCATCAAAGGTCTGATATACATACCGAACTACGACGCCCATTGGGCTCAATGCATGCCCACATCCAGTCCCTGATTGTTATTCCTGCCGTGTATGCCTTTTGAGTATGGGTTGTAAACTGTGGCTGTTACTGCTTCCTCCAGTGCCATTGTGAATGGACTTAGAATAACAATAGTGGGCTAAAACCTAATACCACTCCTCCATAAGGGCCAACAGCAACTGAAGGAAGTATGTGGGGTTGCCAGACGGGCACAGGTATGGCCTTAGAATACGACAGTTACATTCAACATCTCCCCATGATTGCAGAGCACAATGTTCACCACTGAGCAGCAGGGAAGAGTGTCTGCTATATTTGTTCTGAACCCAGTGATTGTTGGGTATAGTCAGTGACTCTACCCAGTAAGTAGGGATATATACTTCAGACACAGGCTCAATTGGAATACCAGCAATCCCTTCCCTCAGTGCCTTTTTGGCATCGGCTGAGATGTCTGTATAGGGCATGGTCTTTTGCCAAACCCTGTGCCTGTTACTATTTACTGCAGTCTCTATTTTATTTATTTATTTATTAGTATTTTGTAAAGCGCTTGGTTACACTAGCAAGTGTGTCCCCGCGCTGCAAATGCTCATAGTAGTTGTTCGTTGCTGTCACTTCTTACGATATTAGTTTTTGGGGAATAGCGTTGTTTTCAGGTCTTTCCTGAATTTAGTCTCCGATGGTTCCGTGCGCAGTTCCACTGGCAGCTGGTTCCATTTCTTGGCCGTCTTGACTCTGAAGGATTTACCATCCATTCTGGCAGTCTTGGCCCTCGGGACATGTACCTGCCCTGTGCCACACGATCTCAGTTGGCGGGTGGGTTCGTACCATTTCAGAAGCCCCTGTAGGTATCTTGGACCTTTGTCATGCAAAATGCGATGTCCTATACATAGGGCTTTGAAAGTCACCCGTTCCCTAATTGGGAGCTAGTGGAGGGTTTTCAGAGCTATTTTTGATGAAGCTCTTCTGGGTAGTTGTAGGATCAGACGGGCCGCTGCGTTTTGTATTCGTTGAAGTCTGGAGAGACTTTTTTCGTTGGCTCCGAAATACAGAACGTTCCCGTAGTCTAGTCTAGATGTTATCAGACTATGGACTATGGTCTGGCGTACTGGTACGGGCATAAGGTCAAGCATTTTCCTAAGGACCCGTAATATCCCAAAACAGGTTCCTGCCACTTGTTTGGTCTGGTGGTCGAGCGTAAGGTTTTTGTCTAGCCGGACCCCTAGGTTCTTTACTATATGGCTTGGTGTGGGCAGTTCACCCAGTTTGTCCGGCCAACCATGCTGAAGTCCATACTGATGGAGATTTGCCTATGATCAGTACCTCTGTCTTATTACCATTCAGGCGGAGGCAGTTGTCTGCCATCCATAGTGCCACCTTCTGCATACAAGACGCAAAATTGGTGGCGCTTTACTTCTCTGGTTTCGTTAGCGTTACAGTCAATTGCATATCGTCCGCATACGATACTATCTCAACCCCAAACGTGTCTGTAATTCCTCCTACTGGGGCCACATACAGATTAAAAAGAGTGGGGCTGAGGCTGGAGCCCTGAGGCACTCCCTGATTGAGTTTTCTTTCCTTGGACTTGAACTGGCCCTGGGCGACCTGGAAGGTTCGATCTGTTAGGAATGATTGCATCCATTCCCAGGCTTTTCCTCTTACTCCTCCCTTTTTCAGACACTGCAGCAATGTGTGGTGAGCTACAGTGTCAAAAGCGGCACTGAGATCGAGGAGAATTAGTGCCGCCTTCTGGCCCTTATCAGCATATCTTCGTAGGGCTTCTGTTGAAGACAGCAGGGCCGACTCGGTCGAGTGAAGGGCTCGAAATCCCGACTGTGAGGGATGGAGGAGTCGATTAGTTTCAGCAAATGCTGAGAGCTGTTTATTCACAGCTTTCTCAGCAATTTTTGCAAAGTAGGGAAGCAGGGAGATGGGTCTGAGGTTGTCCAATTTTTCAATACTGATATTGGGTTTTTTCCTCAGAGGAAGGACTGTCGCTTTTTTCCATGAGTTGGGGACTTGTCCTGTACTAAAAGAGAGAGCCAGGAGGTGACTGATATAGGGCTCCAGGGTGGTGATACTGCTGTGGAGAATTTTGGGGGTTGCCAGATCGCTCGGTGATCCAGATTTAATACTGTTTGCTATACAGCATATGGTTTCCTTAGGTGGTACTATGAATGCTGAGAGACATTTATCCTCCTTTATCTGTATGTGGTTGTCTTCCAGTTCCCTGCAAGCTTTGGCCTTGTCTGGGAAGCCTGCGTAAATTTTGTCCACTTTGTTTGCAAAGAACTCAGCTATTAAGTCGCACGTTTTGGCTGATCCCGTCATGGGGGTGGCTAGTGAGGTGAGATCAGAGAGTTCCCTGTATACTAGGAACATTTCCTTCATGGAATTGTCGGCGTCTTTAATTCTCGTACAGAAGTAGGATTTCTTAGTTTTCCGAATTAGTGCATGGTATATTTTAAGACTGTTTTTATAATCAGTTCTTTCTGTCTCGAGGTAATGTTTCCGCCAATTCCTCTCGTAATTTTTACATTTTGCTTTTTGGTCTCAAAGTTCTGCATTAAACCAAGGGGCGGATTTGGACCTTCTTGCCTTATGAGTCCATGGTGCTGTATGATCAAGCGCCTTAAGGATCAGCTTATTAAGATATAAGCAGGCGGATTCTGTATCTATGCCTCCAAGGGGGTCTCCTAGTGTTATGATCTTATTAAAGGCCTCTGTGGAGAATTTTGACCATTTCCTACGTTTATTGACGTGGGATGATTCTTTATTAGGTCCATCGTCTGGTACCGACAACCTAAAAATAACCAGGAAGTGGTCAGACCATATAACTGGAGTGGGTGGATCTATAGTTAAGGCATCCAGTTGGCGAAGATAGGGTCCAGGAGATGTCCCTGACAGTGAGTAGGTTGTTCTAATTTAAGTAGCATCTGGATGCCGGCTAACTCCTGTTTAATTTCCTGGGCCTCATTGTTCTTGGGGTCATCAAAATGATAATTAAGATCCCCTAACAGGAGGAGTCTTTCATGTTTTAGAGCAGAGAGCATAAGGGTTTCCATCAGCTGGGTGAGGAAAGTGGCTCCAGGGCCCGGGGGGCGATATATCAGGTATCCCCTGATGCAGTATCCCTTGTGCACTGAAATGGAGTAGAATCCTGTTTCGCTTTTAGCAAGATCCTTGCTCTCTAAAGTGCAGATCAGGTCTTGTTTGTGAATTATAGCGATTCCTCCCCCTTTTCCCTTTGGTCTATCTATTCTTTTGATATCATATCCTGGTGGGAGGGCCGCCAGTATGTCTGGTGCCGATGTGGCGTTCAGCCACGTTTCCGTGAGAAAGAGGGCATCTACTCGACCATCTGTTAGGTAGTCGTGTACTTCCATCTAGTGTTTCCCTAGGGAGTGACAATTTAGGAGGGCAAGGTTCAGTATCTTCCCTTTGTGTCTCGATCCCAGTTGTCTGTTAACCGAGAAGGAGCGGTATGCACACTTTTTTTCTTCATTGTATACGTATTATATTATGTCGACAGGGATTATCTACAGGGGGACATAGCTTCCGAAGTTCTGAGGCCCTGTAGCTTTTTCGGAGGCTGGAACCTACAGGAGCTCCTGCCCCTGGTCCCGGGCGGTCACGGACGGGCACAGACGGGCTTGCCTTTGGCGCGCCCGCTGCGGCTCCTGTTAGGGCCAGACATATATCGGAGGAGTATCCGAGGGTGGGCGTGGCCAGTCAGCAGCAGCGCTCCCCTCCCACCTCCCCCGTGAAGGCGGCTGTTTGCTTGATTTTCCTGCCCCTTAGCAGTGCCTTAATCGGCTGCGGGGGGTCCAGCAGGGGTCTGAGGTAGGTGTAAATCAAGCGCCTTTACAGTGCGTGAATTGCAAGTTATGTGAGCTAAAAAGTCTAAAAACGACGATCGATCACATTGCAATATTACCAGTTTAACAGGTTTAAAATCAGCAGTTTATCCACAATACACAGTTAAAACAAGCTAAAAATCTTAAAATCGACAGTTAGCTTCAAGCAACAATTCGCTACGTGCCTCTTTCCTCCCGGCTTCCGCTTTAAGAGTAGAGAGTATGCATTTCTATGGGCTTGGACAGTGTTAATTGAGTACATGATCTACTCAAATGGTTTTATAATGCCCTGCTACTATTCCTCCAGTGTTCCATAGTTCACAAAAGGCACATTATATATTCTTTGGCATGCCCAAGGCTGCTACCTCTGACCTTATTATCTGCTATTTATGTTCCCCATGTATTCAGGCAGATGCTGCACATCCTCCCCCATTGCTCATTCATTACATCATGCCCAGGAAGCAGATTGTATGTTCTTTGGTCTTATCCTATGCATCTTACTCCTCCCCCAGTGCCTGCTTACAAAGGCCAAAAACCTTCGACGACTGGGAAGAGCAATACTTTCAGCCATGTTTTATGTCCACAACCCCTTCCCCGATTCTTTTTCTTTCTTTCTTGGGTTCACATGAACCAATCAATCAAACAAGACTTGTAAAGTGCTGCTAATTACACACAAGGGTAGCCAGGTGCTGAGAACACTGCTGCAAGAGCAGGTTTAGTTGAACAGCCAGGTCTTGAGTCCTTTCTTGAATTCCAGCAGAGGATGAGGTTTGGAGGTGAATGGGGAGGTGGTTCCAGGACTCTGCAGCGAGGTAGTAGAAGGAGTGTCCTCCACTATTGCTTCTGCGGATGTGGGGGTGTGAGCATTGGAGAGGGAGGCGGAGCCCAGATGTTTGGTGGGTTAATGAAATTCAGATGATGGTTTATATATGCTGGTCCTTGGTTGTGAAGGTTTTGGTACCTTAACTTTAAATTTGTAAATATTTTTTGACTTCATGGATGTGGCATACACATTCTCCACTAGGGAGGTGGTGCTTAACCTTTTAAAGTCTTTGGACCCCCACTTAATCATTATTGAAATCCAGTCATTCCCCCACATGAATAATTATTGGAATCTAGGACCCCCACTAAGAGTTATTTTCTGAATCTGGGGATTCTAACCTAAGCAATGTCGATGATTTGAAGCTCCAAACACGACACAAAAAATATGAATGCAAGCATTCACCAAATAGGAAAATTATGATTTCGTTTTTAAATTCATTAAAAAAAAATATATATATATATATATATATATTTTTTTTTTTCAAAGGAAGGTTAGAGCTTTTCTAAATTCTATTCAGGCCACCCATTGTCAATGTTAATGCTGCTTGACTGCTTCCAAAAATCAGTCAGAAGATATTCTCTTGATTTTTTAGCGTCCGATGTCAAATTCCATCACATTTATAGAACAGAACTTTTAAAGTTTTTCAAATTGACATTTTGCTTCCTTAGTTATATACACCTTATTAGCCTGTAATATTATTTCATGTTAATATTATTTTAACTTCTAAGCAGTCGCGGACCCTCAGAAGGCCACTGCTCTAGGGTATACTTAAGTCTTTGTTATGATTTGGGTATGTCTCAAAAGTTGCCCCCAGAACAAAATGACAGCAGTGTTTATGACCGTGGCTAATGTGCTTCAACAGCACAAAGTTGCACACAAGGCAAGATGTTCGGAACCGACCAGCAAATAAGAAGTTTATTTTGATTCAGTTTATTTTAAATATTTTATCCCTCACACATCTGTCAAAACAAATCAAATAGATTTAGTTGAAAATCAACTG
This sequence comes from Lissotriton vulgaris, assembly GCF_964263255.1. Taxonomy (NCBI): domain Eukaryota; kingdom Metazoa; phylum Chordata; class Amphibia; order Caudata; family Salamandridae; genus Lissotriton; species Lissotriton vulgaris. The sequence goes on along the minus strand of NC_141700.1, from coordinate 212,561,871 downwards.
ATGATCATAAAGGCAGTTACAATTCATATTTCTTTAAAAAAAATTATTGTTCAAGCTTGAAAACAAATCAAATACAAAATGACATATAGCTTATTCGCGGCTGCACATTATGAATGTAACAAATTTGCACGAAGACTAACAAGAGAGAGAAAAAACGAGAAAAAAGAAAGAGGAAGAAGAGGAACCTAAGAAGGAATGGGGGAGAGAAGCATAAAAGCAAGAGAGGGGGGAAGAGAATGGGTCAGATAGAGTGCATATGCCACATCAAGACATATAAATGAAATAAGATACCAAAAACCAGTTCATACTGTTCAACTTTTAAGCCATTCTGTAAATGGAGCCCAAACTTTCAGACCTCTCTCGCCCCTCCTCTTACCTCCCTCTCAAAAAGACAGCTGATTCTAGATTATGGAGAGCGAGGATCCTTGCTCTCCAGTTTAAAAAAGTGGGGGCATCAAGACTGATCCATTCTGACGTTATACATAGCCGTGTTAAGGACATAGCAATAAATATCAGAGCAGAAGCATAGCTTGTTCTAACAGACAAGCCGTCAGTCTCGAAGCCCAATATTACTAGTTCAGGGGATAAGACAAATGGGATTTTAAGGCTTAGGTTGATAAATAATAGAACATCTTGAAGAAATGAGTCGAGTTTGGGACAGGTGAAAAACATGTGGACGTCATTGGCTGCTGCCAAACCACATCTTGGGCAGCTATGACGGAGATTAACACCGTACTGGATTATTCTAAAGCCTGGGAGATGTCCATGCCAACCTTACCTAGCTTATTCTCCCATTTAGTATCATAAGAAGATAGATCATCAGGGAGACCCAAAAGGAGATTTGATAAAGCAGCCCAATTCGTGACTGCCTCAGGATCAATTCCATAAGTATATTCTTGACAAATAGGGTGGGGACTTTATGCAACAATTTATCTAAATAGCTTTGGACCTGTAAATATAAAAAAAAAAATCATGCATGTCCAGGGCAAACTTATCTTTTTAAAATATAAAGGAAGCCATGTTCCCCTCGCAGACTAGGTCCCCTAGAGCCGTTATTCCGTGTAACCTCCACCTAAATGTGATCTGATCTTGGAAGATGGAGGGCAGCAATCTGGCTGCTGGAAGAGGTGTATAGTAGTTGATGTTGAGAATTAGCCCTTTCCGTTGAACCTTCCTCCAAACTGAATAAAATAAAATAATAACCTAGAACTTAGTCTTTTTATAGTAGCTAGGTTCGAGGCCCGACAATAATATCCCCTTGGCATCTTCCCCTAAACCAATCTCGAAAATAGAGGGACTGCAAAAAAGTGGGAGCACTGCCCTATCGCCAAAGTGCTGCAGAGCAAAGTGCTGAAGTAAAGCTGACCAGTTATAAAGCACCAGATTGGGCAAAGACCACCCACCCCTGTCCAGCGGAAGGTGCATTCACTTTTCCGCCCTTCGGGGCTGGCGATAGCCCCACAAGAATCTTTTGCAGCATCTTTCCGCGCGGGCGAGGCTAGACTGAGCGAATTCTAATGGGATGGTTCTAAATATATATAAAAACTTTGGTAAGATCAGCATTTTGAAGACATTCCTTTTACCAAACAAAGATAGGTGTAGATTGTCTAATCTTACCAAAGTGGAGCTAACCATATCTATAATGGGTAAAATATTCATGTCTGGTATACTATCTACTACAGCTGTGATTCTTATCCCTAAATACATCGCATTTTGGACCACTGGTGCTTCAGAGGGACCCATAGTGATAGATTGGACAACCTGAGTTTTCTGGACATTAAGTTTGTAACCAGATAGCTGGCCACACTGTTCTACTAGGTTCTTAATAGCTGGGAATGAGGATGATACATCACTAGTTAATACTATGATATCATCGGCATATGCCAGAACGTTATACTCAAAAACATTGACCCTGACTGAAGATATATTTGGAGAGCACTCGATTTTGCTTATAAAAGGGTCACTATAGAAAGCGAATAGCAGGGGCGAGCAGGCGCAACCCTGCCTAGTGTCCCTGCTGATATTAAACCATCTTGAGACCAGACCTGACATGGACAAAGTAGCTTGTGGTGCAATGTAAAGTGACTGTAACGCTAGAATGAACCCTGGACAAAACCCCTTCCAGCGAAGGACTTTCCAGAAAAACCCCCAGGCGACCCTGTCAAACGCCTTTTCATTGTCCAATAGGATTGCACCGAGGCGAGATCTTGTAGCTTGGGCGTAGTCCAATAGTGCAATAACAAGGCGGACCACGTCTCTACCAGGGATGAAGCCGTGTTGGCGTATTAAAACTAGTGGAGAGATCACCGGCGCTAATCTTGTGGCCAGGATTTTTACATATATCTTGCTGTCCGGATTAATCAGGGATATCGGACCGAATGATGAGTGGTCTAACTTCGGCTTATCTTTCTTTTTAAAGAGGATGATAGTGATGTGATGCCATGAATCTGGTATATGACCTAGCTGAGCACCTCTAAGAATTGTTAAATAATGCTCCCGAATCCCAGACCGAAATATACTATAAAATTCCAAAGGGATGGAATCAGGGCCAGATGCCTTGCCCTTAGCTAATGAATTCATTGCTAATTCAACCTCCTCCCATACAATTAGTGCGGCAGGAGAAGCATTCTGGTGATTTGCAACATATAAGGTATTAAGATTGTGTACGAAAGCCCCAAACTCAAGGTCTATATTGAGATCTCTGGCTTCCTCTGTGTACAAAGAGCGATAAAACTAAAAACAGTCAACACTCCTTCAGAAGTATCCTGGATATGGCCCTGAGAGTCCTGGATCTTGATAATACGATTAGCCTAGCTTCGCTGCTGAAGCCGCTTAGCGAGGACCCTGCCTGATTTTTCACCAAACTCAAACAGCATCGAGCGACACTGCAAATACTTAGCAGCAAAGTCCTGACCACAAAACTCCAATAGGGAAGCGCTAATTCGAGCGACCAGTACCTGACTTTGGGCTATATCCCGGCCTTCCTTGATCGCACATATAAGTTGGACCTCCGCAACACGTAATTCATCAATGTGCCCATTAGTTTGCTTTTCGAATTTTCCTCTGGCGAAAAGATGAGAAGCTCTTCGTTTCACCACGGATTACTGCCTTAAGTGTGTCCCAGACAATATTGCTGGAGGCTGACCCCCTATTGATGTTTAGAAATTCTGATATCCAGGCCCTCATATGATCTAAATATGGTTGTTCTAATAGAAGTTTCCTCTCAAAAGTCCAGGGCCTTGGGAACCTCGCAATGCGGCTTAGGGTACAACCAATAATCACAGGATTGTGGTCTGATATGATCCTGGGTAAAATCGAAATCGAAGTGGTATCTGCCAGTTGGTCAGACAAAAAAAATAGTCTAAGCGCACCATTTTGTTGTGGGGAGCAGAGAAATATGTATAGCCGTCGGAATTTTTACAATGATGAAACCAGAGATCGGTCAGATAGTGCTCCTGAACCAGGGCTTGCAGGGCTCTAAAAACTCTAGGGTTCTTACCTACATACTTTTGCCCCCCTATTAAATTAAAATCGGCTGGCAGATTAATGTTGAAATCCCCGCAAAGGCAGATGGGGTGGGGCCAAAGAGCCAGTTCTACATTCAAATGGTGTAGGGCTGCAGGGTCGTCCACATTTGAACAATATACAGTACAAATAGTCAAGGGTCTACCATTAATCATAAGCTCGGCAATTGCCCATCTCACCCCACTGTCTTGGCTGGTTCTCGAACATGATCCTAGCCCACATCTTAATAATATTGCCACCCCTCTTATCATTGAAGTCTGCCGGGAGCACCCTATTAGGTCAAACCCAGGAATTTTTAAATAATCTTGATTGCTCCAGGGCACGTGTGTTTCCTGCAGGCACAGTACCTCTAAGTGTAAAACCTGAATAACTCTCGAAAACAGGGCCCTCTTCTTCCCATCATTCAGCCCACAAACATTCCATGAAGCTATACGTATTCTACCCAAAGCCATTAAGTCGTTTATACCCGAGAATCACAATAGTAACAGTAGTCAACAAAGAGCCTTGATAAATTGGATTTTCAAGCTTTTTTTTATATACCCCCAAACCCACCCCCAAACCAACCTCCAAACCCCTTACACCCACCCACAAACACCCCCCTCACCCCACCACCCCCCAAACTAGGCACAGGACCGAGGTCCAAGTGATGGAAGAGCTGGTATAAGCAGAGACCCCCCTGGAGTCATTGCCAACATGAAAGTACCAATAGAGGACATGCCCAAGGAGATATAAAAGAAAGAGAAAAGGATGAAAAAGTTCCTTAGCAAATATAGCATCATCCCCCCGTAAAGAGCATAGCCCCCTGTCAAAAAAAACTAAGAATTGTACAAGAAAGGAAGAGCTATACAAACAAATCCTTACAACTTAACAATCTAGATTGAGTCCATAAACTCTTTAGCCTGGATTTCGGAAACAAAAAATCTAGTCTGGCTTTGATGGATGACTTTAAGTTTAGAAGAACAAAAGCAAAAACACCTGCGCACCTTTGGACTAAAAAGGGGCAATTAGCTGACGGAGCTGCCACCTCCGTTCAACCGTAGCTGGACAAAAATCAGGCCTAACAAAAAACTGACAGCCCTTCCCAGCTCTTTTCCTATCAGGCCTGGCTAGATCGTAGATCCTTTCTCAGGCTGGAAAATTGCTCAAACAGATTAAAATAGCGCAGGGTCTATTATCCGTTTGGCCAGGACGCTGTGTAGGCTTGAAAGGAAACCAGTGGTCATGCTGGACTTCCAGATGCCAATCCCACTCCTTAACCTCAGGAAATGCCTCAGCAAATAGTTCAGCCACAAACTGCCGGATATCAGAACCTGCAATGCCTTTGGGAACCCCCAGGATTCTTAGATTATTTCTCAGGGCCCTATTTTCGATGTCCACAAGTTTCCACTAGATGTCATCCCTCTGAGATTTAATTTAGTCTGTAAAAGTCTTTTGAGTGGCAAAGTCGTCTGCGAGAGTGGAGATCCGGACTTCTGCTTCACCTATCCTAGATCCGATGTCTGCGCAGGTTTTGGCCACTCTACGAATGGAGTTTTGGACCCTACGGCACGCTCCCTGTGTGCGGGCCCTCTCCTGCCGAGTCTCTTCACGGTGTGCCATTATTGTCTGGTATATTATTGCAAGCGTCATCTCACCCGGAAGCGAGCTAGAGTCAGAGCCGTTGGAGACTGGGTCTGTAAAAATGCCTTGTACTTCAGACTGTGCAGAAAATGAATAGTCCCAAGCTAGGGAGCCCGTGTTTGAACTGGAATCTTGAGGTATCTTTTGAACTGTACAGAGGCCCTTAGAAAAAACATCAGACTTCAAGGCATCGTTTGTTCGCCAGTCCCCAACTCACTATCCTCATCGTCAGTCCAGTCCTTATCCAAAACATTATCGTACACAGAGGAGCCTGTGTCTTCTGAGAGAGAATAAAAGTTGTTGCCATCTATGTCGCCATCAGGATTTACTAAGGCGGACGGTAGAGGAGCTTGCATTATTTCTCTGTGGGTATGGCTATTTTGCTGTTGTGAGAACGCTATAGAGTGTGAAGGGGAGTAAGCAACTGCCAATTCTGTAATAAGCGCTGAGTCGGGGAGGAATACATCTCCCAGCAGCCCGCTGGGCTGTGCCTCCAAATCCAGCAGAGATTCTGTGCAAGACATAGTCCCAAGAATATTATTGCCGGGCACCCCCACCTCTGGTTGGTCAACTGCGCTTTCCAAAATGCCCCCAGCAAAAGCTCTAGGCGTACCGGCTAGAGGTGATGAAAAAGGAGCGCTGACTCCCTTACCGATAGAAGGAATTGTCGAGGATTTAGAAGAGGCAGCAGGCGAGCAGTGAGATTTTGCAGCAGCCGGGCTCTGTGGACTCTGTGGCATTTTGTTATTTCTGCTCGCCCGAGATTTAAACATTGCTGGAACAGGTTTAACATTCTACAGTATTTTAGCAGCAGCGTTATCTGACTGGCTTCTTTTAGAATTATCGACGGATGTGACTCCTGCGGTCTTCGCAAGGCCCAGAGGCGGGTTCTTCGTTTGACCTTTTGGCTGCATTGTAGCACTCAAGGAACGCCGTAAATTGACACAGGGGCTGCTGAGCACCGAGCACCGCAGTGACAGGATCAAATGTGGGATATAGCGTCTGTAAACGCGAGGCCACCAGAGCATTCCCTTCACAGGTCGGTTTGTGGAGAATTATTAACTTACCCTGTGCTGCTTCGAAGTAGTGAAGATTTTCAAGTCCAGGAAACACAATCTATTTAGCAGGAGGGTCCGTTAAGGTTTGAATAAGCATCTGTGAAGGTATCAGGGTCAGCATGTTATCCAGGGGGGAGAGCGCTGAGACCAGCTCACACAGCCAGAGGACTGGCCACCATCTTGCCTCCCGCTATCTACAATTCATATTTCAGCATAATAGGTATTAAAATCTGAACCATATCATCATTAACAAATAAAAAGTTCAACGTAATAATTAAAAAAATCACACAGTAAGAAATAAGACTATACATAAAAAAACATACACTCCCTAATTCATAAAAGCATGGACTTCCTAACACGAAGTGAATTTTTAAGAAACAAATATACACTAAAACAAATCTCATGTGTGCTCAACTATTGCAAATATAGTAGCCAGGCCTGCACCTAGACAGTCCTGGACGCCTCAGGATGGGGACTTGAAAGTTCAAAGTACAACAACAGTAAAATAAAAAAAAAAGATAAAATGAAGGAGCCGCTGTGGGGATTTTTCACTGCAGGGACAAACAAGAATGGATGGACAATCATATTGTCCAAGGGAAAAACAAAGATGGTTTCTAATGATCCCCATCCTGAATTTAATTGAAAGAGTCCTGTTCCATGTGATCCAGGTATGGCACGAGTCCTAAAGTGGTTTGTATTGAAACCTATTTTGAATTATGGGTCTTAGTCAACTCCACGACCTCCCTTTCCTGATGCCTCCATAAAAATAGGATATTCTAAAACAGATGCTATCCTTTTTGGATAAATCTTGTGGCTTAGAGAAATTCTTGACCTGTCCTAAATAATTTTTAAATCATTCTCTAGAAATTATTTTAGGTACCTCTGTGCAGATTTCTGTCACTGTTGGATGGAAGTGCAACACAAGAGCAATCATTTCTAATTACAGGGTTTTCATTGAGGATGTGATCGACAATTTGTTGTGTAATTTCAGCATCTCTGTCAACAACATTATCTCTGATACCACGGTTGTCCTGAAATGTCCCATCATCTTTAGACCAATATATTAAATCAATGAAGTCTTCAATTTTCTATATCTGCTTGGAGATACAGGCTAGTTTCTAAGAGAGTGTAAGAAGTTGTTATTCTTAGTATTTCACAACATTGTGTTTTTTAAAAAACTTTGCAAGGTTCTTGAAGGGAAAATCTTTTTTGTGGAAAAAACACAAAAATGGGGACCTTCAAGTAAGAGAGAACTTTCCTTTTACAATTGAGAGCCACAAGAGAGCAGTTCAGAAGCTGTTGCTCACCAGTTACCAACTACCAGCATGGTCCTCATTCCCATTGCCAGAGGGCATGGTTAATGTGTTTCCTTGTTATAACTATGGTATGGTAGCACTGGGTAAGAATTTTGAAACAATTTCCTGTAGCTGAATGTCCTTTGGAACTTTTGTCTGCAAAGAATAGGAGGTGGGAAAGGAAAGGAAAAGCTACACAATTCGTGAGTTCAAGTAAAACAAGAAAATACAGCAGCTACAGGGACCTGTGTGAAATTATGCTTGCTTAATAAAAATGCTGGTGCCCTCTAAGCAAACATTTTCATCTGATTACTTAGGCTAAGTTTAAATCTGCGCACCTCTAGTTTTTATGTGTTATGACTTTTGCATTTGTATGGCACACAATCTTTCAAATATGTATCAACAGGCCAGGTAAAAGGATAAAGTGGGCAAAAGTGGTGACTACATAGCACATCCAAATTCCCATCAAAATGAAATTGCATCAATTGGTTTATTATAGTATTAGACATGTTTAATTACAGAAAAATACAGTCTGCTTCTAAATCTTTCCATTACATTGATACTTTTTGAAAGAGGTAGGGAAATGTCCAACTACAATTAAAGCTTATAGTAATATGAATTGCTAGTGAGCATAAGTGCAGTGGCATAAATACAGCAGCCTGTATTCTCTGTATACACAGATGGCATCATGAGTGACATCATTAATATTCACCTGGGACATCATAGTGATGTCATTTTCGATGTCATCTGTGGCATCATGCATGAACATGTGATGGAGTTGTTACTGGGCAATTCACTGGAACTGCAACTAACATTACTTTATATTTTGGATTCTGGACATAATGTTGATTGAAATTAATATGAAACATTATGAAATTAAGTGTTTGTATTTTTATATGCTTGTAATTTTTTATAATAGTATTAATTCAGATATCTTAGTCCTGAATGATAACGTGCATTAATTTTGTCAGTTATTTCGGGAGATGTTATATCATGTACGAACAAAAACATCTGTAATTAGTGAGAATATATGTCATTAGGGCTCATAGGACACATAACTCAACCAAGACTAGTGGGTTCTGTATTCACGTTGTGGACTTTGGCCATTGACTAAACAAAGTGGCCTGAACCAGAGTCCCAGGTCATTTCTTTTGACTGTGCCCACCAGGTTTCGAACGAAGGGATCTTTTCCTTACTGCAAGATTTGGCGTTATTTTGTCCAGTGCTTTGCTGTGCACTTGATCAAAAAAACATATTGAAGGTTAAAATACGATTGCTAGGGGGAAAGAAGGTGACTCGTGGCTGAATCGGCATGGAGTTCTGGCTCCCCGAGTCCAGGAGTTCATCTAGTGGTGCCTAGGTAGCAAGACAACCCCAGACCCCTTTTGTTCACTTATCTTGTCTACTGGGGCCCAGAGATGGTTGCTGGTCATCGGGGGCTTACCAGTCTTTGGTCCAGCTAGAAGCTTCAAGGAAAGAAGCCGGCTGCAGCAGACACAGTGACTAGCTCCCGCTTGCATTCTTGACGGCAGAACATGGTGAGGCCTTATTGGATGCCCCAGCTTAAGATTTGAGTGGATGGAGCATGGACCTCTGGGCCTGTAGCTTTTGTGGACACTGGTTGTTGGCTGGCTTGTGGTCATGGTCTTGGGCAGTTGGCAGTGCAGAGGAAGGCACATGCTAGCAGTAGTTGTTACCTTCAGTCTCCACTTCTTCATTTCAGTGGCTGCCCCTCTGGTTAATACACTGTTGCCGGCTGGAAGCCTAGCTCTTTGTCTGCAGTCTCCATTGCAGAGGAGAAAGGATCTGGATCCACACTGGGGTGTTGCTAGTCCCGCTAGAAGGATTCAGGACAGGATCCTTGCAAGGGGTGCCCCAAAGAAGGCTGGACGACTAGGAGCAGATACCTCCAACACCTCCCATACCTCCCCATAGTTGGAAAATAAGTATTTGACCCCCGGAAAGGTGGGCAAGGTTGCATTAACACTCGCAGTGGGTTAAAGGGGGAGAAAGGTGTCACCTGCTTTCCAACCTCTCCCCTAAAGGTTCACGAGAAGGTAGAAAATCCCCCTGTGTCGACCACTTTGGAGATATCCTCAAATGAGAAGGTACCTGGGTACACTGCTGAATTAGGGGCCGATTAGGAAGGCGGACGGATCGGCACCGCCATGCAGGTGGTGGCGAACCGTCCGCCATCCTTGCCCGTCTGCCACCTATTTCCCCCTGGCCATATTACAATGGCAGGGGGACTGTGGTGGACGGGAAGTCTGTCCACCGCTTTTCCGCCGCGCAAAAGGTCTAATATGGTGGCGGTGTCTATCAGACACCGCCAGCCATATTAGGATGGGCTGAGGGAAATGCCTGTCCGTGGCGGCAATGCTGCCACGAAAAGGCATACGGTCCTTGCTTTGGGAGCCAGTTGCGGACCCCCAGGATGAAGGGGGGTGGGGGGTGCACCTGGGGGGTACTTATGGTACCCCCTGCGTTTCAGAATACAACATGGCAGGCACCGCGCGGTGCCTGTCATGTTGTGCTTTGAAACGCACAACATTTTACATTGCGGCGGACGGTGCCAGCAGCACTGTTGGCCGCAATGTTAAAATTGCGGGATGCACCCGCCACTGTCGCGGGTGCATCCTAATTCAGGGCATGGTACCTCCACCCTTATGGCGGACGGTCCCTGCCCCAGACATGATGGCGGACGAACTTTGTCTGTCTGCCATCCTAATCGACCCCTAAGTTTTGTGGAGTGCGGAGGGAAAGCCTCTTACCACACAGGCAATGTACAATGGATGCATTTCTCACTGTTGGTCCTCCTCTCTCTGCTGCAACTACCAAGCGAGGTCAGGATAATGGCCAGATGATTCTATCAGCAGTCACAACTCCTTACCTCTGTTCAAGTGAAGGTACACCTGGCAGTGAGATGCTGATCCTGCCGATCCTTGTCTTACCTCCGCTTACAGATTCTTCAGGGATCCCATTGGCTCAAGAAGCAGAGCCTTCAGGTGTTTACCAGATACCATCAATCATGCCACAATCTTGTCCGTCTGTTCAGCTCCTGTGGCCAGGTAGATTGGAGTTGGCTGCAACCAGGGATAATGGTCAAGAGGCCTTTTTCTCTTTTTCAGATCTTTCTGATAGCGATCGGGACGTAGGTCTCAAACAGGAGACCTAGTCAGTATTGACGTCTAATGCCCACAATGACCCCTCCAGGATTGCACCTGGGTGCTCTGCTCCCTCCAATATCCCATAACAATGTAGCAGTAAGGGCAATGGCCTGCCCGTAGATTTACCAGAAGGCCTTGTCTAAGCAGGGCTTGATCAAGGTCTAATTGATCCTGCTGCCCCATTGGAGATACAGATGACCTGAAGGTTTTGGATTTTCTTTTATTGGAGCTGCATCTCTGGGTCCCACCCCATATCGTATGTGGTGATTTTAATATCACACTGTACACTATAAATTATTAAGTGTCCTAGCTCTTGTCCTTAGACCAGACTTTTAATGACCTGGCCCACCTGGGCAAGAACCGACTCGTAGGACTGTACTGCAGTTAATTTCCTCATATGCTTTGGTTGATCTCGGGACTGTCAAGCAGTCTACGGAGCAGGGATTTACTTTTTATTCTGCTCCCCATAAGGCCATGTTAAGACTAGACATGTTTCTGGTAAACAGTGCTCTGGATTTAGGCTCACACAGAATCTTAGGGTCCTTTCGTACCATAACTTCTTGTCATTGTGTATACAACTCGGCGAATCTACGCAGGAATCAGACCCCGGATTTGGACACTTGTACGCAGATAACTCTCAGAAGATGGCTATGTTATTTCCATGAATGCTCACATAGGGAAGCTTTTCAAATTTTATATAGGAATTGCATCACTTTCCATGGTCTGGGGTATCCTTAAAGCCTCATATCGAGGTCAGACTCTCCAATCTGCGCTTTACCAATGGAGGATGGCATTGGTGGAGGAAACTGTGATCCTGCGAACTCTCAGGTCCATGGAATCTGAGCTAGACAATTATGTTAGTGTAAAGGTTGGGCTGACCAGCTTTTTGAACAGTCCACCATTCTCAGAGCCTCCCTTAAAAAAAATATCTGGGTGAGGGTGGTCAAAAACAAAAGGGCCTAACAGATGACAAATTTCAAGAATAATGAGGAAATAGGAGGCTTTTATCATTCAGGGTAAGAGACAGATCTAGCACGAATAGCATTCAGGAAATGGGATCAGAAATCAGGGATGGGAACTGGTTTATAGTTGCCAATCGGGCTTCAGTGTGTGAAGTCTTTTGTTGGTTTTGTCAGGACCTCTATGGGCAGAACTGCTTTTTATCCACCAAGGATACCTCCCAATGTATCTGGCGGTATCAAGACCACAAGGCGATCCCTATCTAGTGGTCTAAACTAGAGGCACCTATTACTCTCTCTGAAGTCAAAGATGTCATTGATTCCCTGGCTAGCGTGAAGGCCTCGGGTCTGACCAGATAACATTAGAGTTTTATGCCACCATCTCACAGATGTTGGGCCATGTTAAGGGATCTTTTTAATTTGTTTGAGCTTTGGGATAGCACTCCTTAGTCTTGGAGAGAGACAAATATTGTCATCTTTCCAAAACGGGAAAGATCCTACATTCCGGGTCATACTTTCCAATTTCCCTAATCAATGTTGATTCTAAAATTTAGATGCACATCCTCACTAATCGGCTGTCAGTAGTTATCTCGGAAATGGTGGGCCCAAACCACCATGGTTTCATCCCAGACAGTGATACAATATCTTATGTCAATACACCAATTACAGCTTTGGAGGTAGCCTCAGTTTGAGGGAGCCCAGTAGGTATGATTTGTTTGGAGGATGCGTGGGCCTTCAATAGGGTCTCCTGACACTGCCTTTGGGTTGTCATGGAGTCCGCTGGCTTAGGTTTCATATTTGTTTCAGGGGTTAAGCACCTTAACTCTGGCCTTAGGGCAGGGATATGCAGTGCAGGCCAATTATCTAACTGTATTGCTATTCTTCACAGTACTTCACAGGGGTGCTCTCTCTTCCCTTAGTCATTAGTGCTCTATATTGAATTGTTCATTCAACCTCTTAAACGGAATGATGGGCTACAATTTTTTAGGCTTCACCAATATGAAGTTAAAATCCTTGTGTAAAAGGATGACTTTGCAGTCTTGACATCTGCCCTGATTCCAGACCTAAGGGCAGTGCTGGCAACAACCCAATCATGTGGGGAGGTCGGTGGCTACAAGTGGAATTCAGACAAGACCCAAATCTTTTCCAATGTGGCTCCACTTGCCCTGGATCGAAGCTGGGTGCAGTCCTTGATTTATCTAGGGGTCATCTTAACAATCAATATCCCTGATATTCTTGAGAATAGCTGGAAAGTTGTATCAACATTCAGCGGAAGTTTTTCGTAAGTGGAACCATTTGCATCTGGGGCTTATAGGTCACTGCAATCTTACAAAGATGATTATTCTTCCTCTGTATCTTTACATTTTTCTTTGTATTCCACTTTTTCTTATAGCTGCTTTTTTATGAGAGTTGAGGCACTGTGGCAGAAGTTTATCTAGTCATATTGTAAATCTTGATGTAAGATCCAGTTCTTACAGCAGTCTAAAGAAGATGGGGTGTGGGGTATTGTTTCCTATTCTTAGATGTTACATTCTGGAGTCATTCATCACACGAGTCTGGTTGGTGTTGCAGTGGACACCCTGCCTACTGGGTGGCATCTACACAGAGTTTCTTCCGGTGTGTGAATCTATAGTCCCCAGTTAGGGTATTGTTGACACAATGTACTTTTAAGAGATTATTTTCTGGAATTACCCAGCTTAATCAGTTTATGTACCATATGGGAAAAGGTCAATCTTCTGACCTTAGGACAAGTTTTGATGATGATGTCTTATCCTCAGTCGGTAACCTACAGCAACAGGCTTACCTCAGTTTATGTTTTTTTTAATAGCTATTTACAGTTGCAGCATTATATTTTCAACCTTAAGGAAGAGGATCCAAATTGTTCCAATAATCCCTGTTTGGATCTTATTATGAAAACACCATATACGAGAAATTTCAGGCTGGCGTACAATTCAATTTATGTGGCCATACATAATCACATCAATGAATTGTTCCATCTGAGGGCTAGTAAGTGGAACTCTAGGCTTAGCGCTAACGTTACTGTTGTTGATCCCCAGCATAGCAATATGTTGTCTCATTCAGTTCTGAGCGTATCTCTTATCAAGGTATATCACCTTAAATGGATCGATAATTGGTATTATATCCCGTATAATTTTTAATTATGAAGCTATGGCCAGATGATCAGTCCTTCAGCTGTGGGTTAGTGGGAACAAATGCGCTTCATGTTTTTGCATTTTGACCCTGCTACACCTGTATTGACAATCCGTCTTTGGTAAATTAGGTGGTATATCTATTCTGGCAGTTGCTGCAGATCCGAGGCTTATTATGCTGGGCAGGGCTTAATTTATCAAAACTGAAGTGCCAGGGACCTTCTCGGTAGCCCACTGCAGCTTGCACCTCCCATACCCTGGCAGCACTGCCAATGGCAGCACCAACATAACACCTAACGATTGCACTCTTACAAGTATGACAATTCACACCACTTCAGGCAACACAAATCTATATTAACTGCATGAGAGGCTGGTGTTATTCATTTTAAATGTAGATTGACTTACTAAACATGGTTGTTGTGCTAATCTCAAAACATCGCCACCATGTGGTAGACTGTCAGTAGAGCCGGTGCTGACAATAAAGTGCTAGTGCTGGGCACCGGAAACCACCATCACAAATTAAGCACTGATTCTGGGTCATTCACCAGTTATTCCCCCCTACCTATCCGTATATGTCTTTTCTATCATGTTAGCAAGGATGGTATTGGCATGATTCTGACTCGCCAGTGAGCCACCCGATCCATGGCTCTAGTGGCAGGGATTCTTGCATATGAGTAGGCTGGAGATTGTGTTACTCAAGAAAGATCTTCAGAGGTAAAATATGGGTCAGATCTGAGATTCTGTTCGGGGCTGGTTGGCTGAGGTAGATGCCACCCTGGCCTGGTCCATCTAATATAGAGTATTGGTCCTCTTCGTTTATCCAAAGGTTGCGTGTCTATTTCTATGTAATTATTATGACTGCTGTTGCTTAATTGGTTTATCAGTATTGGTTTGCTTTTAATGCATGTTTTTTTCTCTTTTTCTTTTTTCTTTTGCTTGCTGGATATGCTGGATATGTAATGTATTCTCATCTGGTTGCTCTGGGAATTGGTTGATTTCTTGCTATACAAATTAATCTGAAAAAAATGAAGGTTGTAATACAAGTTCTACCCCCTTCCCATTACTTAGTTTACCACTAACTAACTGCAAAGAAATGTCTGATATCTCTCATACTTGCAGATTCGTTCATCAGAGCCAAATATATTAGTGAACAAAACTGTTTTTCTCCATACCTGCTCAGTATTTCACTTGCATATACTGCAAACATGTTTGTTAAGGAACATTGTTTACTGACTTTAGTTAATAATCATTGTAATACAATTACATAAATATTCCCAGTTAGGATGTGAGTGGAATGAGCATTAATGTTGTCCAAAGCCTATGAACAACTAATATTGCTTTAGTATGGTTGTGTCTGTGACTCTCACCACCACCGATGCACTACATATGATCCCAGGAACTGCAGTCTAATATGGCCCCTTACCCACAGACACAAGTCTCTGCTGTGATCATCAATAAATATATCTGTTGTAGAATTTTTCTGTTAGAACATGTTTTGTGTGTGTGAGGGTCGTGTTGCTGCTGCTAAATTGAAATTAAAATCATTTGTTGAAAAGAGCAGGAAACATAGAAGAGAATGTTAATAAACAAGAGAAACTATGTAGGATGAAGTAATATCATCTAACATATTCTAGGTTATGAAAGGCAGATAAGAGGGCGTGAAAAATGTTCATTTGTTTTCTCATTCTTACAATTAATATTTCAACAGCAACAACAGGTTTAGTTCTGTATTTCAATTATAGGAGCACATTTTGATTTTCTTGTGCAGTGGCATTTTTATCTTATCTGAAAAATCAGTCACTTTACATCAGTCCCTAAATGCGCCTAAATTTGCTGCAGGGGATAATTTGAATGTTAACTGTTAGCACAAACTTTTCTGTCAGGAATGGTTAGTCAGACAGGAACATAGCAAATTGCAGAAAATAAAACACTCCTTTTCCCACACACTACCACATTTTACACTAATGACTAAATCCTGAGCTCATGCTTTTAGCCTGCTCTTAGAAATTAAAAACCTTTGGGTAAATGAATCCAAGACAAAATATAATTTTGATTTCTTAGTACCTTCTGCAGATTTTGGAGAGTGCATTTTTTAACTCGTATGGAATGGAAGGTAGGTTAAAAAACTAAATTTATACGCTAACTTTCATGTGAATACATGATACAAAGCCAATATTAGGCATAGAAGAAATTTGTGTGATTTTCTTTGGCGAAATTGCACACAACACCCCAAGAATTATGCAAAACTACATTATTGCAGCTTTCACACGTGGGTGCATTTCTTGCTAAAACAAATAGTGCAAACTCACATGTGCACTACAAAAAAAAACAACATTTCAACTAGAGGATATGGTGTATTGGTGTAATATCAAGCATTTCACATTCCATACTTTTACTTTCTCACTAAGACAGGAGGCAGCCCTGCGTCTACTTTAACTTGGGGCAGATCCTATTTAGTGGGCAGCTCACTCATTTAAATACATGGGTATCAACAACATATTCAACGCTCTACAAGACATATTGGAAAAACTCATGGGCATTGTGACTGCGGTCGTGTGGAGGCTAACAATTTCTAAAATTGTGTTTTATCCACACTTACTCTATTGTTTTGCAAAGCTCTGGATGCTAATGCCCGGAAAAATGCTTTAGTGAACTTAATATAGGGTAGCAGAACACAGCATAGCTCCTTCACCAAATTATCCCTCTCCATCAAGCAAGTTGAACTAAATATGCCAGACTTTCACGCATATTACAAAGCAGCACAGCTACAGATGTCAACACTCTGGTTGGTGGACACCGTATGGCTGAAACTGGGCTTACACTGGAACAACTGCAAGCTGGTTTGCTTCATAATCTGCTTTTCCCATTTACTAAAGCCCCCACAAAGTGTTCCCTTTTTCTATTTTTTTAAGTTGAAAAATGAAGATTTTATTTGAAAATAGAAAACATCATAATATGATACAATATAATAAAGTACAAGATAAAATCAAATTAGATAAAATGATAAAATAATGAAAGTAAAAGAAGGAAAAAAGGGGGGAGGGAGGACAATGGGAGGATTACCTAGCAATCATATATATGTCTAATTTTAAAATAACCACCTATGCAATTACCATTTCTATAAAAAAGCATAGGGAAATAGGTCAAAACTAAATTGAAAGATATTTATATGAAATACAACAATAAACATGTTCATGGGGTTTAGGTACTTCCTCAAGTCAGGGATTATGTGTGTATAATGAATTTACAGATAAATCTAGGAAATCAGTGATGCGTGGCCAAAGATAATCTCTTTTAACAGCAAGGGAATGAAGGTGAATTTATGCTTTATCTATTCTGTGGTTGTAACAAACTCCATACCACAAAACCTGGTAGGAAACAGTAATAGCATCTTTCCATGCCCTTGTAATCTGTTGGAAAGCAACTGCAAGAAGCATATCTATTATATGAAAATTAGTAGCGTGAGAGACCCAGTCCTCAGAGACGCTACCCAGAAATATATTGATGAATGTAAAAGGCATGTGGGTATGAAAAATATTGTTAATTTGTCGCCAGACTTGTACCCAAAAAGCATGAATATGAGGATAGTCAAATAGTATGTGTTTTAAATCTGCAGGAATTGTATGACAAGTCCAACAAGAAGGAGAAGAATTAAGATTTATTTTGTGTAATGAAAAAGGAGTAAACAGAAATATTTTGTTTGGGTGGTATTAGCTGCTCTAGAGGATTTCCTTCTTTTTGTCAGATCCTGTCCAAACACAAGTAGAAAAGGAAACTTGATGCTCTTCCTACCAAAAAAGTTTCACCTCTGTTTTATGTTGAATAGCTGGAGAGGAGGTTACATGTTTATACAATTGAGACGTGGAGATGGAAAGAGATAAAGCCACGAGAATGGCAGGAGATGAAGAAGAAGAGGTAGAAATATGAACAGAACGAGTATAAGTTGATTGAATAAAGAAAATTAAAGATGCATATTTGGATGCATAAGAAATAATTAAAGAAAAGCATGAGTGGGCAACCAAAAATATATACACAAATCACCTTGAAAAAGTTAATGAACCCAACAGATTCCCTTAATATACCAGTCTTTCTAAAAAAATTATTTTACCATTAATTTTAAGATATTTATTATGCCACATTGAAGACTGCAAAAATTGGTCTCTATCAGAAATATGAGGTATATAAGTAGGGTGGAGAATTTCACAAGTACTATTAAAAATCAGAAGGGAAAGTGACAAAGGTCTATGTGTAAAGGATAAAAATTCACGAAATGAGAATAGATGAAGAAAAGAGTTTTGAATAGTAGTCCATAATACTAAACATGATTCCTCATCTTATTGTAATAACAAAGATGATTGTTTAAGAGAAAATGCTGTATGATAGATTTGAAAGTTCAGAAAGTTAACGCCTCCATTTAGGCTTATGAAGAGACACATCGTTTTTTGTTATTCCATAAAAATTTGGACAAAATGTAGTAAATGATCTTAAAATGAGAGATGGAAATGTTTAAGTGGATATTAGAGATATAAAAAAAGTATTATAGGACAAGCATAATTTTTATCTTATTGAGACAGCCCCACCAGGATAAAAACAGGTAGTTCCATCTGGACGTAAGAGACCGTAATGTTGCCTGTAATTGTTTAAAATGTAAAACTATGGAGTCTTTAATAGAAGGTTTAAACCATAAACCCATATGTTTGATTTTATCTGACTTCCAATGAAAACCAGAAGAGATATACTCTGCAGAACAACATAATTTATTCAATTGAAGCATTTCACATTTATCAATATTTAATTTGTTACTAGACAAAGAGGCGAAATGGGTTACTTCAGATAGAAAAGCTGGTAAGGAAGTCTAGGGTTGTGAGAGAAAGAGCAATATGTCATCAGCATACACAGAAAGGTTAAATTGATAAACACCATGTTGAAAACTAGTGATCAGAGAGTTCAAACGAATTTTGATCAAGAAGGGTTCAAGAGCAAGAATAAATAAGGGGGGATAAAGGACAACCTTGTCTAACTCCAAGATGTACAGAAAAAGATGGTGAGATAAAACCATTAGCTAATATGAAAGAGGCAGGAGAAGAGTATAAAAGAGAGACATAATTTATAAATGTATTATTAAAACCAAACAAGGATAAGTTCGCAGAGATAAAAGGCCGCCCAACCCAATCAAAAGCCTTCCCAGCATACAGTGAGATGGCTGCTAAAGATTCTTTGTAGGTTTTAGACTTGCTAAAAACATTAAAGGATAATCTAGTGCGTTTAATGAACCCACATGTTTCCCGCCCAATCAAATGAGGAAGAAAACATTATAAACGAAGAGCCAACATTTTTAAAACAATTTTGTAATCTAGATTAATTAATGAAATGGGTTTTTAAGTTTTACACAGTGTATGATCTTTGGGGAGAAGGCATATCAAGGCATCTTGAAAAAAGCCGCTGGATTTTTGGGAAGGAATTTAAATGTGAAAAGTGTTGAAGTAATTTAGGAACAAGAAAGTTAGAGAAATGAGGATAAAATTCAATTGTTAAGCCATCAGGTCCTGGGGCTTTACCATTTTTAATATTACGACTGGCAGTACGAATATCGAGGTCTCTAATATCATCATCTAGTGCTGAAAAATCTAAATTAGAAGAAAGAGGTGGAGCATTAGAAGACACATATTGACAAATATCCTCTTGAAGTTCAGGGGATTTAGGAATATAAAAAGATTGAAAAAATTGGGTAAACATTTTTACAAACCATGCGCTTAGTTGAGGTTAGGATAGACTCAATCGTAGTAAGTTCTCTTTTCACTTTGAGATAATTAGCTAAAAGCTTCCCCGCCTTATTTTGAGCACCATAATATTTGGTAGAGGATTTAAATGAAAATTAATTGGTGTTTTGGGTGGATAACTGGTTGAATTTAACTTTAGATTTGATGAGTTCGTCAAGACAGGTCTTAGAGTTTGTGTGGTAATAAGACTGTTCTAAGTGCTTAATTCGTGCCATAAGTAATTTTAAATTATGTAGAGAGATTTTCTTTCTATGGGATACAAAAGAAATAATAAAATCCCTAGAGGCCGCCATAAATATGTAATCTGCGGACACAAGGATGGGTTTTTATTTTCAAGAAAGAAAGTAGTAATGAAAACTTCACAGTTTTTTGTAAAATTCAAATCAAAAAGGAGGGAATTATTGAATCTCCTTCTTCGGGTAACTCGAGTAAGTGGAAGAAGATCCAAAACTAAAGTAACTGGAGCATGATCAGAAATTAGTATCAAACCAATATCTGAATGAGTAATATGCTGTGCAAGTGCTTTAGAGATAAAAAGATAGTCTAGGAGAGATTGGGAGAAATGGACAAGGGAAAAGAAGGTAGGCGCTAAAAGTGTAGGATTACATAGTCTCCAAGCATCCATTAGAGATCGTTGTTGGATAGTAGATGTAAACTGAGAGTTCATCTGGGAGAGGATGAATTTAGATTTAGAATAGCGGTCAATAATGGGGTCATAAACCATATTACAGGCACCACCAACTATTAGGTATTCATCTTGAAAGGACCTTAATTTAGATAAAATTGCGGGCCAGAGAAGAGTGTCTGGGGAAGTGGCAGCATAAAGATTTTAAAAAGTCATAGGAATCTTATTAATCAGCAAAGAAACGGAGACCCACCTACCCAAATCATCAGTTCTATGTGTAACAACTTGCAAATCAAGTCGTTTATGACATGAAACAGCTACTCCATTATGTTTCACCGTACCTGGAGAGGGAGAAGCAAAAACATGACCAACCCATTGTCTTTTAAGTTTAGAAATGTCCTTCTCTAAAACATGAATGTCTTGTAATAAAGCTATATCAAAATTCAAATTAGATAAATGAGTCAGTACCTTTGATGTTTTATAGGAGAACCCAAACCATTAACATTCCAAGAAATAACTTTTAAAGCCATTTAAATCAATCAAAAATACAAATAGTGAATAGCGTAAAACATAACAGTTGTGAGTCAATAATGGTGTATAAGCAGTAATAGTTAATAAAGAACTTGCAGAAATATACCAGCGACATCTGAATAGCATAGAAAAAGAAATAAGTAGTTATGGAAAGGAAATACTGGCAAATCAAAATAAGGTTAGGAATATAAAAGAAAAAGAATAGAGAAAATGAAGAAAGAGTAAATATTTAGTGGAGAAAAAAGAATATCCAAAATAAGACAAAAAAGTGAAGACAGGAAAGGAGAGTTATGGACAAAAAGAACTACAAACTATAATTTATGGGAACAGGTTAACCAACTACAACTAACATAAACAAGATGAGGGTGGTGAAGCCACATTAAGAAGATGACACAACTGACCAGGCAACCCAAGGCAGATCGGGGAGGGAGGCAACCATCCAACACAGACCGAGATCACAAAGCTCATGTACAAAGGTCACAAATATCATGTATGACAAACTGCAACTAACAAAAAGATAAAAACATGAAGGATAAATTAAACATAGGGGCGTCAAAACACTATAACATGCATTGACAACAAACCACTAGGAAAGGAAGCATGTTAAAATAATCAACACAATGAAGTTTAAACATTAGAGAGCCTGAAGACGTCCATATCTTCTCTGCAATGATCCAAAAAACATTGTTATGAAGCAGTATCTTCATAAGTTGCGGTTTTATTCTTACAAGCAACATTAAAAATACATGGATGAAAGCGACCAAATCTGGCGTTGAACTTGGAAGTGCTGGTCTCATATCCAAAAATGTATTTCTATTTCCCTAGCACATTCTTGAGCAAAGAAAAGAGAATATCCTTGCCAAGAAATGTGTCCTTTAAGTTTGGCTGCTGTATAATTTCCGAAATACAGGAAAAAATTATATATATATATATATAACAAGAGTACAAGGAGAAATAGATCTTAACTACACTTAAGGACTAAAACATAGAATAAATATGAAGGAGCTATAAACCAACCAACTAATTTCATTCTTTTAACTGTACATAGATAAAAATCACGGGGATGGGATCGGGAAGCCAAAAGGGTTATAAAGATAACCGAAGGAGAAGAAGATGGAGGCTTCCCCGGGGAGGGTAACTTTAAAGTACGATTTAGAAAGTATAAAACTACGCGAAAAAGGGTGGGGAGCAAAATAGGGAAAAAAAGACAAAAAATTCCTCATCTGCGAATATTCAGAAAACTAAAACAACTAGGAGTGAAACATAATTCTCAACAATTGAACAGAATAAATGGGGATTGCATGTAGGGATGTAAAAATCCTATCCTGGAATGTGAATGGTCTGAGAACAAAAAGCAGAAGGAATAAAATCTTAGAGTATATCAGAACTGGGAAAAGCGAGATAATAATATTACAAGAAACTCACCTGTTAAAAGAAGAATGGGATCAAATAATCAAGAAACTATGGTGGGTAGACACCTTAATATGCACAACACAACAATGTAATATTAAGGAAATAGCGATAATCTTTAAAAAGTCCTTAAAAGCTACTATAACCAGTTCAGAAGTAGATAGTAAAGGAAGATGGGCCACAGCTAATGTCAGAATAGGAAATTCCCCCATTACTATCGCAGGGTACTATGGTCCGAATGTGGACGACCCAGATCCGCTGCGAAAATTGTACTCACAACTACTACTAACTACCTCTCCCATAATATTGGGAGGTGATTTTAACCTAGTAATGGACCTAAAACTAGACAGATCACCACCGGGTAGACATACTAACTTAAAGAAAATGAGACAATGGATTATGACGTATAAAAGGGATCTTAATCTGGTAGACATCTGGAAAAACAAAGGAGAAAAATCACACCCGTTTACCCTACACAATAAAAAACTAGGACACAAATCAAGGATCGACTTCTTTCTGGTTAGTAATGAACTACCAAAGAAAGTGAAAAGAGTATCTCACCTACCAGCTCACCTCTCAGACCATTCAGCAGTACAACTAGAATTACAAATCATAGAAAACATAACTGAAAGGAGATTCACAGTTGAAAGAGCTTTGCTGGAAGACAAAGAAATTATAAAGGAGCTGGAAACCGAGACAAATATCTTCTTTGAGTTAAATGCGTCAGGTACCACAGAACAAATAACCTGGGGTACTTATAAAGCTGTCATAAGGGGTAAACTCTTGAGTTTAGGGGCACATAAAAACAAACAAGTAAAACAAGAGATCTTAGACTTGGAATCAGACATCAGCTCTTTAGACATCGCTATACTCACAGAACAAGAGGAGGAAAAGAAACAAGATCTTCTAAATAAAAGACAGACACAAAAAGATAAAATTGATCAGATTTTGGAAGAGAGGCTACAGAAAAAATGGGATTCAAGCAAACTGGCGAAACATGAGTTTGGTGAAGGTTGCGGAAAATGGCTGGCATGGAAGCTTAAATCAGATCTAGCTAAAAACAAAGTGGAAAGTATTATCCAGGATGACCAAACAATTCCTACCTCTGATTAAAACACTATCAAGCATGAATTCTGGAAATTTTTCAAAGATTTATATACGGAAGATATAAATCCCTCGGATCAAATGATTAATTCTTACTTGCAAGATGCAGCACTTCTAAAACTTGAAGAGAATGAAAGAGAAGCTCTTGATAAAGAAGTTCAAGAAGAAGAAGTGGCAGATGCCATTAAAAGTCTGAAAAAGGGAAAAGCCGCAGGGCCGGATGCCTTACCAAATGAATTATACATGAAATTGAAAAACTCTATACTCCCTCATATAACCAAACTAATTAACCAAATTTTAACACAACAGAAAACCATACCAGACTCCTGGAACGATGCCATAATCACAATCATTTTGAAACCCGGCAAGAACCCCCTTAAATGCGAGTCATACCGTCCAATATCACTACTAAACACGGACTATAAAATATTTACTAAAATAATGGCAGCTCGACTAGGGAGAGTACTGTCAAAATTACTATGTCAAGACCAAAAAGGTTTCATTAAAGGAAGATATCTACATGAAGTAACACAAGAGCTCCTAACCGCAATAGATATCGCAACAAGTGAGAAAATTCCTCTCACCATACTTGCTGTTGATGCCGCAAAGGCTTTTGATAGGGTCAACTGGGCCTTTCTCGAGAAGGTTATGGTCAAGAACAATTTCGGACCTCACTTTATCAGTATGGTAAACCAGATCTATAAAGATCCAAGATCAAAGGTCCTAATTAATGGTAGCTTAACAGAAAATATAAAGATAACCAGAGGAACGAGACAGGGTTGTCCACTCTCCCCTTTACTATTCAATTTATATATCGAACCACTGGCAAATAAGCTAAGAAACAACAATAAAATCACTCCATTCAAACATGGCATATGGGAGAAAAAAATCGCTCTTTATGCGGACGATTTAATGATCTTTACTGAGGATTATCCAAAAGCCATGGCAAGTATCGAGAAAACTTTAAAGACATTCGGAAAAATTTCAGGATACCTAGTGAATCAAACGAAGACAGAGGTCATGACATGGAATACGACCTTTCAAAGCAATTTTATAAAAAACGAAATAAGGTACTTAGGAATTCTAATAAATCATGATATAGCGAAGATTGCAAACAGAAACCTAAACAAAGTTGCCGGAGAGGTAAGAAAATTGCTTGAAACATGGACCTCTCTACCGTTGAGCTTGATTGGGAGATCGAATATAATCAAGATGACCGTCTTGCCAAAGTTTACCTTCTTATTTAACGCGATACCAATGGAATTTGGAAAGACGGAATTAGCTCGAGCACAGAGAAACATAACAAGCTTCATATGGGCAGCAAAAGGATCGAGGATTGCATGGAAAAAGATCAGGAGGAGCAAGAAAGATGGTGGGTTGGCCAGCCCAGACTTGGTGGAGTATTGCAGAGCTTTTCAATTTAAAAATATTAAAGTATTACTAAAAAACCACGAACACTACCCTGCCTATTTTAAAGTAATCACAAAATCAGAGGATCATGCGTTGTTTAAGTTTGGACACCCCAAATACTTCAAAAAAATAAAGCTCAAGATATTAAGGGATGCAGCAAAGTTGTGGACACAAATTAGAGGCATTCTAAAAATATCGTACTATAGTAAATAGGCTCCTATCTGGGAATCTCCGGGAACCCCAGAATGCTTAAAAGACACTCTCGCACTGGCATTAAAAAGAGCCGACATCAAATATTGGGGACAAACACTAAATGGTCCAAACTTAAAAACATGGTTAGAACTGCAAGAAATGACAAACAATACTCTATCTAAATTTAAATATTATCAAATGTTAAGCTGGTCTAGAACTTTGCCCAGTATAAACGGTAGTGAAAAACTGGAAGATGACATGATCAAAACAACGCGATTACCAAAAGAAATAGCAAAGTGGTACTGGGCTCTGATAATGGCTAATGATATCAACGTCAATATGGAAACCCAAATATGGGGGAAAGACATTGTAATTATGGATTTGGACTTAATTTGGGAAAAATCAGTAGATAAATGCTGGTCCAACCTGAAATCCGCGGCTCTGAAGAGAGATCATTTGTATACAATCCATAGGGCGTACTGGACACCAAAAAACTCTCCAAATTTAAAAATGCTGGAATAAAGAAATGCCCTAAATGTGGAGAGGAAAAATCAGATGACATCCACATGTTTAAAAACTGCCCTCTATTGAAAGAGTTTTGGGATCAAGTCGGTAAGACCCTGAGCACTATCCTGTCCAAACAACTAACTGTGAGTATTACTCTTATTCTTTTTGGGATATTAGACTCAGGTAATGAAGGGGGGCTTACTAAGGAACAGGAGAATCTCCTCTTTGTGTTAATAGTTCTTGCAAGGAGAGAGATTTGTATCAAATGGATAGGATCCTCTTGCCCAACTCATGCAGAATGGCTGAACTCGGCAATAAGAATCAACAAACTTGATAAGCTAAGAAATGTAAGCAAAAGATTTAAGTTTTGGGATAGTTTTGAAACCTTTTTAAACCCCAAATAAGTATCAAACTTAAGTCCTATGATTAAAGCGATACATCTTCTGGTAGACAAGTATGGTACTTGCCGAGTAGCCAAATTGGCTAGCTCCCCTCGATCCAAGCCAGAAGCATTGATATGTAACGAGTAAAGGAAACTCCTCAAACCAACAAGAGGTCAAAACTCCCCAGCCAAGAGAGATCAAGGGGCAGTGTCGGAAAAGAGCAAAGAGGCAGACACCTGATACTCCGTAATCATACAGTATTCGCAAGATGAGGAAAAAAATAGAAAAAAACAACAACAAAAAAACATGCATTGACAACAAACCACTAGGAAAGGAAGCATGTTAAAATAATCAACACAATGAAGTTTAAACATTAGAGAGCCTGAAGACGTCCATATCTTCTCTGCAATGATCCAAAAAACGTTGTTATGAAGCAGTATCTTCATAAGTTGCGGTTTTATTCTTACAAGCAACATTAAAAATACATGGATGAAAGCGACCAAATCTGGCGTTGAGACTTGGAAGTGCTGGTCTCATATCCAAAAATGTATTTCTATTTCCCTAGCACATTCTTGAGCAAAGAAAAGAGAATATCCTTGCCAAGAAATGTGTCCTTTAAGTTTGGCTGCTTGCAGAGCTTTCATTAAGTCAGTATATTCCCAAAAAAAAAATATTACACCTCTGGGTTTAATAGAGGAGGTTGCCAAAGTTGTACTGTGGCCCAGACAATGTGCTCTTTGAATATTGAAAACAGGAGAATTAAGAATACAAAGAATTTGGGGAGGAAAGTTTAAAAAATATGAAATAGGATCTGAGCTTCCCAAATCTTCCGCCAAACTACATATCTGCAAATTGTTGTGCCTTCTGGGATTTTCAGGACTTACCACTTGGCTTTTAAGTTGTGTAATTTCCAATTTCATAGAGGGGACCTGATTCATCATTTCCTGAACAGAGTCCACACATTTCTTTATTTGCATAACATTATGCTCCATAGTAGACCATTTGTCATCTAAGGCCTGAAGACACTTGTGAGTTTCCTCCATATAAGGCCGAAGAGAATAAACTTCTTCAATAAGTAACTCCATGGTTCCTGGCGCAGGAGAAGTAACAGGTGAGAGTGGGTCCTTTTTGACATCTTTAGTAGAGAACATCAAGTGTATTGGTGGTAAGTGGAATATTGGACGACATTGTACCTACAAGAGGAAACATTGTGTTGTATTTAGAGTTTTCCATGTATGTTTGAAGGATAGTAAAATAGTTAAGATCCACCAAAGATGAGGACGCTGACGAGTTACTGGAGACACGACGTGTAGATTTTGTTCTCCCCATAAACTTTCAGACAAAAACTTTCTGATGATGAAAGTGCAGCCAAAATACAAAATGATATATAATTAGAAATATGGTACATGGAGAGGAAACAGCAAAAGAGTACTGAAGCTGTTAACCTTTCCAAGAAAAAGTACTCAGTCTATACTGCATAGTGGAAAAACTCCCTCAAAAAACAAGAAAAATAGACCCAACACAGATTGGGTGTATATCAGAGGTCAGAACGTGTGGTTTTGCTATCCATCTCTATTAGGAATATGATTGACACACAAAAATGGGTAGAATGATCAAAAGCAGCACATTTAGCTGATGTGAACACATGTTTTCATTTGAGGAATCAAACTTTACAAGGATCCAAATCTTCACCTTTAGCGCAATAGGCCCATTTCCTCAAGTTAGTAGCGTCTTCACACAGGTAAAATTATTATGTACCATTGCTACTGCTATATAGTGTTGTAAGATGAATAGCTATTGTAAATGCAAAGTTCATTCCATAGATAAATGCAGCCTTTCATAACAAAAAATGTTGACAGTGGTTTAAAATGTAGCCGGGCGCTTAAATATTAAGCATTGCTGCGCTTTTAAATGTGTGAAGGGAAAACTACATTAATAAAATGGTGGGAGAGAGTCCAGTGGGGGGAAACCGCGTCGGCCGCAAAAACAAGAGAAAATACTCACTGGCACAGGAAAAGCAAAGAAATATCTTCTATGGTCCTTCACACCATGAAGGACTCCATTTGTGTGTAGTGCGGTCCCAGGAGTGCGTTGAAGCTGACACTCCTACCGAACTGCCTCAGAGCTTCGTCAGCTTGTGCCCATCTTCTTAGGCATTAAGCCACGCCCCGTGCTTCCTTTTTATAATCATAGCATGTACATGCCTGCGCAATACTCACCTATACATTAAGACTGCGCCCTTCCATTGAAAAATATGCAGACTCACCCATCATTGCCCTCCTCAGGTGACCTGTCGTGCTGGAGCTGTTTCTTGTCCACTTTAGGGAATCGGTTTGAGGAAGGACCATTCACAGACTTTGAGGCTCTCACCAGATGTACTAAGTTCTCAGCAGGGGAGTTCCTCACATATGGTAAAATACAATTGGCTTTGAGCCAGACGTGGGAGATGGCTTGGATCTATGACAAAATACTGAAACCAAAAAAATCGACCTACTAAATAATCGAGTCCTAAATATCGATGACAAATAAATCGACCTCTTATATTTAACTAACAAACAACATAAATATCGAGTTAACAATATCGTTAAACACTAATATCGATCACAAAAAAATCGTAAGCACACATTTCGATATCAATTATATAGACAGTCTTAAATAAATATATCACATATCAAAAATATCGTTAACAAAAATATAGACATCAATATTATCGACAATACATAAATATCGACAGCTATAAAATACAAATAAATCCGTCGTTTACACACTATAATTGTAAATAATTAAATATACACTCATAAAAAATGTAAATAAACATAAGAAACACAAACAAAATAAAACATTCACAATAAAAATAAATAACCATACTAAATAAACTAAAACAATATAAATAAACACACTTAATTTATAAAGCAATGATAAACAATATAATACCTTTTAAAAAATAACATTCCTTAAATAAACCTTTCATAAAAAGACAAAAACACAGCAAAATTCGACATTACAAATTCACATACAAATAACATATTAAACAAAATTCAAACTAACCAATAAAAACCCATTTAATTATAACTAACCAATAAAAATCAACAACTAATTAAATACTCACTGTATAAAGAACCAAACTGAAAACTCTCACACCTTCAAGGAAAGAAACAAGAAGAAACTCTACCACATCTGCCACAACTTTAAGGACTAATGTGAAAACGAGACAACTACAAATATCAACAAGTAAGTAAATAAAACTTTATAAATAAACTAACAATTTACTTGTAACCTGCCTTTCATCATCAAAACATAAATAAAAATGTATATTTCTATCTCTCTATATAGCCACAACAAACCCAACTGCAAAAAACAAACGAACATTTTCTACCAACGAAAACAAGAAACTTAAAAAGTAAGTATACTATTCTAATGCCTTAAACACTAAATAAAAGACAAGTAAACAGCTAAAATGTTCCAACTTTAAAACAAATGCCATTCTAACTTTTAATATTTTCTAAAAATGTTAACACATTTTTTTAACACAAATAAAATAAATCCAGTCTTTAAAAAATGCTAACATTTTTTAAAATTAAAATTCAACAAATAAAATACATATTACTTTCTTTTCACAGCCAACTGAAGAAATAAAGCAGAAAAATTTTACAAGAACATCAAAATTGAAGTGCAAAGAAACAACACTTGGTAATTATATAATAAAGAACACATGTACTACTAATAATGCTTAATGTTTAAACATTTTTAAAGTTAACTTAATGAAACAACTTTTCCATGTTTTTGAATACTTTTATTAAATGCTTATAAAATAAAATTAATATGCTAGTCATAAAACATAGAATCCTACAAAATGCTACCATCAAAAAAACATTTAAACATGAACTAAAATGCAATTAATTTTATTTCCACAGATCACTAACATACAAAAGAGCATCAACCAAAGAAAACCAAAACTACATTAAAAATCTACAAAAATATAAGTGGTAAGAATATATTAAAAATGCATATAATATTACTAATACCTAAAATATAAAAACATTTGCTTATAATCTTTTCAACATTTATTCTAGAAATAACAAATCCACAATGACTGAAGATGCACAATTTATCACATCTCAAAAAGGCAAATTTCTGTTATGCTATATGGGGTATATTTATACTCAAGAGAAACAAAAAGACCTTAAAGTAAATTGGAAATGTACAAAGTATTACTCTAATAAATGTTATGGTCGTGCAACAACAAGGGAAACAAGTGTGATAAATACAACTGAACACAACCATCCACCTAATCTATCAGAAATAGAAGTTAGATCTACTATGGAAAATATTAAAGAATTAAGTAGCACCTCAGAACTACCAACAAGTGAAATACTTAAAGAAGTACTTCCTAAAGTACCTAGAGAAGCTAGAGGTCAACTACCAACTATATCTTCTATAAAAAGAACTATAACTAGAACTTAAAAATCTACTAGACCAACAATACCAACAGCTAAAACTTTTGAATGAATAATAATGCCCCCTGACCTTACCGTAACTCATAATGACGAACCTTTTATATTTTATGAGAACAACAATAAAGATAACATAATTATTATGTTTTCTACAATAAACAATATAAACAAATTAAAACAAAGCCAAACACGGCTGATGGATGGCACTTTTAGTATATGTCCCAAGCCATTCTACCAATTATATACAATACATGGACAATACCATAATACCTGCATTCCATTTATCTATTGTTTGTTACCAAACAAACAAACTTCAACATACACAGAAATCTTGACCAAAATAAAAGAAGAAACAGCAGACTTCTTTCCCCTAAAAATAATAACTGACTTTGAACAAGCCATGATAAATAAAATCCTTAAAATATTCCCTCACACATCCATACAGGGATGTTACTTCCACTTCAATCAATGTCCATGGAGAAATTTACAAAAATCAACACTAAGGGGCTCATTAAGATGTCGGGCGGATTGCCTCCGCCAGGCTGGCAGTAGCCACCGCCGGCCTGGCGGAGGCAATCTGCCCGACATCCACTGCCCAATTCCCCCACCACCACATTAGGATGGCAGGGTGGGACCGGGGCGGTGTAACACACTGCCCGCCTGTTTTCCGCCCAGGTCGCCTTGCGGCCGGGGCTGACAATGTTTAATATGGTGGTGGTGTCTGTTAGACACCGTCAGCCATATTAGAATGGGCATATTGGCATGCCTTTCCATGGCGGCAATGCCGCCACATAAAGGCAGGCGGTCTTCCCTCTGGGGCCCCCTGCGGACCCCCAGAGTGAAGAAGAATGGGGGGTGCACATGGCGGGGTACCTGTGGTACCCCCCTCACATTTACATAATCAAAGCGGCAGGCACCGTACAGTGCCTGCCCCTTTGGTTATGCAAATGCTGCATATCATTTTCAGTATTGTGGCGGGCGGTGCAGAGAGCACTGCCCGCCACAATACTGAAAATACAGGATGTGCCCGCCACTGTGGCGGGAACATCCTAATTCCCCCTACGGGACCCCCACACTTATGGCGGGCGGTCCCATTCTCCTTCAGGGTGGCGGGCGGACAAAGTCCACCCGCCATCCTAATGAGCCCCTTAGTGTTGAATATGCAACCAACATGACATTCGCATACCAAATAAAACACCTAATAGCCCTAGCATACGTGCCAGTCACAGATGTAGCTGAGCACTACAAAATGCTAATAGAAAGTCCATTCTACACCAACAATAAACCCCTTTTAGACTATTTTGAGGACACCTGGGTGGGGAGACTTTACAGATCAGGCCAAAGACGACAGCCAAAGTTCCAAATACCTTGGTGGAATGTATATCTATCAACCCTAAACCAAGAAGCAAAAACAAACAACGCAGTTGAGGGTTGGCATAATGCCTTCCTATCTTCAACAGGCCGAACTACTCCTACCCTACACAAACTCCTAATAGCAATCCAAAAAGAACAAAGCTTTCAAGAACTAAGGGCTCCATTACGATGTCGGGCGAATAGCCACCGCCATGGTGGCGGTGGCGATCCGCCCGACAGAAATGCCCGCCCGCCACCCTTTTCCCCCCGCCACATTACAATGGCGGGGGGGCCGCTGCGGAGGGAAACACCGCCGCCAGGAATAATATGCTGGCGGTGTCTAATAGACACCGCCAGACATATTATGATGCGTGGTGTTCAGTGCCTTTCCGCGGTGGCGATGCCGCCACGGAAAGGCATAAGGTCTTCCCTCTGGGGGCCCCCTGTGGGCCCCCAGAGTGAAGTACAGGTGGGGCGGTGCACGTGGGGGGTACCTGTGGTACCCCCCTTCATTGTCATTTGCAAAGCGGCAGGCACTGCGCGGTGCCTGCCGCTTTGCAAATGACAATGTTAAATTCAATTTTCAGCATTGTGGCGGGCGGTGCAGAGAGCACCGCCCGCCACAATGCTGAAAATACAGGATGTGCCCGCCACTGTGGCGGGCACATCCTAATGGCACCCCCGGGACCCCGCCCTTATGGCAGGCGGTCCCGATTTACGATGGGATGACGGGCGGGCAAAGTCCTTCCGTCATCCTAATGGGCCCCTAAGAATGGAGCAATCTGTCTTACAATTAAAACCCAAACTATCACGACAAACTTCTCAAATGTACCAATATTTACAACAACAAGTTCAACTTTATCCAACAACTAAAGGACTAGAATACTTAAGAATGATCGCCAAAACCCTAATCTAATATGTAAAACTAAATAAACTAAAAACAAACCAAAATATCTCTAAAATATAAACAAACCATTTTCATTAAAATATACATAATTAATTTTGCTAAAATATATATAATTTTTATTAAATATATAGACAAAATAATTATATAACACAACACCAACAATGAAAAATAACACTTTTTCCCACCCACAATGAAATATATTTGAAATAACTTACCCTTACCAGAGATGTAAATCGACAATCCAACTTCTCCAAAATAATCCAGATAGTTATAAATCCATCAAAAATAAAAATAAACCCCAACAAAATGGAAAAATAAAACTGTGCCAAATCCATCGAATATCCATAAAAAATCGATAAACCACAATCCATGAAAATCCCGAAAACGTAAAAAAAGAAGAAAATCCTCTCCAGGAAACCCGAATTATAAAGGAAGTGTTAAAAAAACATTAGTTGTAACCACCACAATACACTTCCTTTAAATAAAAAAACGCAAAACTTCCGGAAACAAAAACGCTCTCTCCAAAAACCTAAAATACAAAAACAAACATTCCCACCCAAATAAAACTTAAAATTTCACATTTTAAAACACCATAACATGCATCATATACACAAGAACTAACTAAATACATAGAAACACAATATTACTAAGTGGGCCGGAAATACAAAAACACCACTAAACTTTAACACCTAAATAATCGACTACAAACATCACAACTTCAAAAACATAACTCCACACACCCTAAATAGGAAACTACTACCTTCCAAACACACATCCAGCAGCTTCCAACCGCGAATTTGAATCTTCCTAAATCACCCAAAAAGACAAAGAGCACTTACAAAATAAAACACCCAAATAATAATATCAATGCAATAATAGTTAAATACATGACAAAATAATTTGTTTCACCCAAAATAAATGTTAGAAAAAATATAGAAACATTGTTCCAATTTTTTAAAATTGTATATAATGTATTACAACATGTTTTATTATTTTCATATTTTGTAAATTATAAAATTAAATATTATCACATTATAATATTTAATGTTATAATTAAAAAATATGTATGTTAAAAAAATGTGAAAAATAACATAGACATGTTTTTTGTTAAATAATAATTTCCCTAACATTTACAAATTATTAATATTAATAAAAAATATTAATAGTAATACAATTTGAAAATGTAATTCATACAAGAATGCAGAAATGTTAATATATATAAACTGTATACTACAAAATTGACAATATATGATTTAATCCATGTACTTTACATTTATATTGACTTCTATATCATAATTGTTTGTGAAAAATATTATGCAAAATGTAATAAAAAATATATAGTAATACAAATTTCATAATAGAAAAATAAAAATGCATCCAACTATATGTACAAAATATATTCGAATGTATAATGTATTTACATTGACTATACTGTTTCTATATCCCTATAATGTACTTGTCTCAAAAACGATACAAATGAAAATTAATTTGTATTAAATTAAAAAATACAAATACTTATATATTTGGTAAAAATGCATACTGTTATTTATTATAAATGTTTGCTTTAATTTATGTACTCTTTCATTCATCTAAAATTGTAAAAAATGTGTAATTTATTTTAATACAAAAAAAACGAACACTAGCATTGTACAAAAATGTGTATACTTTAAAATGTTTTAAATATATGTACTCCAGGCTACCTGCAATTGGGATAGGTGGTGGACACTGAACCTAATTATTTTACTATTCCCTCTCCAGTCTACATTTAATTGGGGTAAGTGCTGGATTTTAAACCTAAATAATTTACTATTCCTACTCCAGTCTACATTTAACAGGGGTAAGTGCTGGATTGAAAACCTAATTAATTTACTATTCCCACTCCAATCTACATTTAATAGGGGTAAGTTCTGGATTGTTAACCTAATTAATTTACTATTCCCACTCCAGTCTACATTTAATTGAGGTAGATGCTGGACACTGAACCTAATAATTTACTATTGCCACACCAATCTACATTTAATAGGGGTAAGTGCTGGATTGTAAACCTAATTAAATTACTATTCTCACTCCAATCTACATTTAATAGGGGTAAATGCTGGATTGTAAACCTAATTAATTTACTATTGCCACTCCAATCTACATTTAATAAGGTTAAGTACTGGAATGTATAACCTAATTAATTTACTATTCCCACTCCAATCTACATTTAATTGAGGTAGGTGCTGGACACTGAACCTAATTAATTTACTATTCCCACTCCAATCTACATTTAATAGGGGTAAGTTCTGGATTGTTAACCTAATTAATTTACTATTCCCACTCCAGTCTACATTTAATTGAGGTAGATGCTGGACACTGAACCTAATAATTTACTATTGCCACACCAATCTACATTTAATAGGGGTAAGTGCTGGATTGTAAACCTAATTAAATTACTATTCTCATTCCAATCTACATTTAATAGGGGTAAATGCTGGATTGTAAACCTAATTAATTTACTATTCCCACTCCAATCTACATTTAATAAGGTTAAGTACTGGAATGTATAACCTAATTAATTTACTATTCCCACTCCAATCTACATTTAATTGAGGTAGGTGCTGGACACTGAACCTAATTAATTTACTATTCCCACTCCAATCTACATTTAATAGGGGTAAGTGCTGGATTGTAAACCTAATTAGTTTACTATTCCCACTCCAATCTACATTTTATTTAGGTAGGTGCTGGATACTGAACCTAATTAATTTACTATACCCACTTCAGTCTACATTTAATTGGTGTAAGTGCTGGATTGGAAACCTAATTAATTTACTATTCCCACTCTATTTTACATTTAATAGGGGTAAGTGCTGGATTGTAAACCTAATTAATTTACTATTCCCAATCCAGTCTACATTTAATTGAGGTAGGTGGTGGACACTGAACCTAATTAATTGACTATTCCCACTCCAATATACATAAACTTGATATTCACACTCAAATGTAAAATATAATAATACATTCTGAAATTATAAAAAATCTAATTTGCTATTCCAATAAAAAAAGTACTTTTTTCTTAAAAAACAAACACTTACCCACTATAAACTGAACAACCCTCTATAAAAATATTCTAATATTTAAATAAATATATTTTCGAATTTCATATTTCTTTTAAATTACACTAAAGAATAACTAGATATTTTTAAAACAATCCCCACTTCCATCCCCTATAAACCATTATCCCACTCCTAAAAATTATAAATAATTTATAATTCCTAAATTTTACATTCATATTTCAATTAAATTTATAAAACAAATATATATTTTTAAAACACTCCCCACCCTCATCCCTTATGAACCCAACATCACGCTCCTTAATTTTAAAAATATTTTCTAAATTTAAATTTTTAATTTCCTAATTCTAATAATTTTTATTTGAAATATTTATATATTTTTAAAACACTCCCCACCCTTACCCCTATAAACTCAACATCCCGCTCCTAAATGTTTAAAATAATTTCTAAATTCTAAATATTAATTTCCTATTTCAATTATTTTTTTTAAATTATATATTTTCAAAACACTCACCACCCTTATCCCCTATAAACCCAACATCCCGCTCCTAAAATTCTAAAATTAATTTTTAAATTAAAAATTTTAATTTCCTATTTCACATTTTTTTATTTTTTTATTATATGTTTGTAAAACACTCCCCACCCTTATCCCCTATAAACCCAACATCCCACTCCTAAAATGTTAAAAATAATTTCTAAATTCTAAATTTTGATTTCCTGTTTCAAATAATTTTTTTAAAAACTTATATATTTGTAAAACACTCCCCACCCTTATCCCCTATAAACCTAACATTCCACTCCTAAAATTTTAAAAATAATTTCTACATTCTAAATTTTGATTTCCTATTTCAATTTTTTTTTTAATTATATATTTTTCAAACACTCCCCACCGTTATCCCCTATACATCCCACTCCCAAATTTTAATAAATAGTTTCTAAATTCCAATTTCTAATTTCCTATTTCAAATAATTTTTTTAAAATAATATATACTTTCAAAACACTCCCCACTCTTATCCCCTATAAACCCAACATCCTGCTCCTAAAATTTTAAAAATAATTTCTAAATTCTACATTTTAATTTCCAATTTCAAATAATTTTCTTTAAAATAACATATATACAGTAGGCAGGCCAATCCAAGGCATGGGCAGGGCACACACACCACAGGGACACACATCTCCCAACCACACAGCAACACACCCAATCAACCCATAGGCCAGGGGCCCATCCCGTGCACTCCCATGCACACAAACAAGCACTGCAACAACAAGCACAATACACACTCCCTGCACCACACAACACACAACCAGGGAGACAGCCACTGCAGGAGTGGCGGACAAGCAACACACAACAACACTGCCACACACACTCAAGGCTCACAATCCTTGCCAGCACACACACAAACACACACCCTGGGTGTAGCCACAAACACAACACACACACAGGGATGCCTCAACCGATGCCTGCACAAGAACAACACACAAACAATACAGGAACACATACTGAACTCCAACAGAAACACACATACCCTGTCAGCCAAACTGGGGAAAATCAATGGCAGAACACACACAACAGGAGTACACAACAACATCACTCAGGAACAAATCACACACACCATAACACAAATCACACAAGAAGTGCATCTTGACCAACACACACAGCCACATCAAACCCATCACAGATGCACATGAAACCTCAATCAACAAACAACACAAGACATCAGGGGATTCACATCAGGCAATGCCAAGGCCACATACACACAGCACCGCATGCACGACAAGCATTGTCTGCAGAACAGGCATGAATGACACAACTGCACCACACACATCAGCACTGAAAAAATACAACACCACACCCAGGAACTGAAGCGAGACCACACCCTACATCCACACATCCAACACAACAACTACACATGCACCACTCTGGGATACAAGAGCACAGCCACCTCCACCAGAGCATTGGCCAGCACACACAGCTGAAGTGCACATGACCACTACAGAATGACCAATAGCACAAGGACATCACACATAAACCATTGGGGCAATGTCCAGAGTGGAACAACACTTATGGCCCAAGAACTGCACCACAAAGTATAAGCCCACACATGAAGTGATGGGTAGGCACACACACATGGAAACCAAGGGGGAAACTGACATCTAAGTCAAACAGCCTGCATGTCAGTAGCAGACATGCAAGGGGTGTACCACACCCAAATAGAGGGACGTAATACACACAATGGGCAGGCACAAGTGACACACATAGGGGATGGCCTAAAACCACACACACCATGCCATACAGGAGTGCCCAAACCACCATGTGCCTGCAATGCATGACAAACACAAACACAATGGCAGTGTGGAGCAGCAGGGCCACACAGTTCACACAAAAGCACCCAAGACACATTGAGGATCAATCAAACACAACACTAATGTGCAACTCACACACTTTGTACACTCCAAAATGACAAACACAACAAGGGGGAGTCACACACAACACCATGGACACACCAACGCACAGCACAGTGCACTACAAACAGCTCACACAAGTGCATACAATCCTCTAACCAGGGCAAGACAAAACAAACAACAGGCATACAACTCCTGGGTGACACATGTGTGTCTCACACAACACAGGGGCACACACACATCCACTACAAACTCACACCCTTCACACTGCACACCTCTGCTACACCCAACACCATGCATCTCATGTAAGCCATGGCATCAGGACCAAGGCCTAACACAAGATGACCATACACAGAGAAGCTGGGCACACAGAAAGCAATCCAAACACATACTTCATTACATATCCCAGCCAGCTTCGATACATTTGCACAGCATCACACCCTGTGCTGGCAGCGTCCCACAACCAGACATGTGAACAGTGTAGGCAACAACTGCAAATCACTAACAAGATGACTGCATGCCAGGTAAAATAGCCATCACAGATCGCACAATTTTCAGGCTCAGAATGGACTTAAGACCCAGCCACCCCTGCCCTAAATTATGATGGCTACAAAGAGCCTTGCAATGTTGAAGTGATACATGGAGCATGGTGCACACGCTATCATATGCAAACAGAAACAGAACTGAAATCAGCAAGGACACCGACAAAACACACACCAGAAGTAAATGTATTTATTCACATATTGCACAGATGCAGCGGTACAACAATAGTAGACAACAGCAAGGCTCAAAATGATGCAAAAATGCTATATACCATGTACAGGAGAAACATAAACAGGAAGGCCAGTGTCCATAGCACAGGTGAGAGCACGACACAGCAGAGCAACAGGGCCAGTGTCCATGGCACAGGTGATAGGCCAACACAGCAGAGCAACAGGGTCAGTCTCCAAGGCACAGGGGAGAGGCCAACACAGCAGAGCAACAGGGCCAGTGTCCAAGGCACAGGTGAGAGCATGACACAGCAGAGCAGCAGGGCCAGTGTCCAAGGCACAGGTGAGAGCACGACACAGCAGAGCAACAGGGCCAGTGTCCATGGCACAGGTGATAGGCCAACACAGCCGAGCAACAGGGCCAGTGTCCAAGGCACAGGGGAGTGGCCAACACAGCGGAGCAACAGGGCCAGTGTCCTTGCTAGTGAACAATGGTCAGGACTAGCACACCTGTATGAGGCACAGGCGCATGAGGGGGATGTCAATTCACTCCCGGAAGTCCTGCAGACTTGGACCTGGCTGTGTGTCGGTGACAGCAGGCCCACTTAACTGGGGTGACAGAGCCCCAGGTGATGTGGGGCTAACAGTGGATTGGCAAGCTGGAGGGCTGTGTGGACCAGGTGGTATAGTGGCACGTGGAGGTGGAGTCATGCAGACTTCTGACACAGTGTGGGTGGGAGTGGTTGGAGAGGTGCCCTTCCACTTTTTGGGAATGTGACTTGGCTTCCCTGTCTTGGGGTTGATGGGAAGTGTTGATGACCCAACAGGCACACACACCAATCATCCTACATCAGGTGCAGACACTGGCACTACCTCTGGTGATGTGCTGGATCCTGCGGAACGCTTGGTCTGGCTACGCCTCAGGACCTCCTTCCCCTCTTTGCCTGGTGTACCTCCTACAGTGGCCTGCTTTGCCTTTGTGCCAGGGGTGGTGTCGACAGTGGCCTGCTTTGCCTTTGTGCCAGGGGTGGTGTCTACAGTTCCCTGCTTTGCCATTTGCCAGGGGTGGTGTCTACAGTTCCCTGCTTTGCCTTTTTACCAGGGGTCGTGTCTACAGTACCCTGCTTTGCCTATTTGCCAGGGGTGGTGTCCACAGTGCCTTCCTCCACCTGCTTCAGTGGACTCGGAATTGGGGTAGATGTGGTGGGTGTATGTGTCCTTGTGCTCTTCCTAGGTGTACCCCTGATATGCAACACCTCCTCAATAGACACAGACACTGCATGTGTAGGTCTGTGTGAAGTTTCAGTGACAGGAGAGACTTTTGCCGGTGATGCCTCTGCGGCATGTGAGCCTGATGCCTGCCTCATTGATAGCCTGGCCTTGATCTTCCCTGACTGGCTCTTGTCTGTGCATTGTGGGGTGGCCCTGCTCTTCAGTGGGGATGGTGTCTGTGGGCCGGAGTGCATGGGTTGTGTCTGTTTGGTGCTCCTTGTGCTGTATCTTTTTGTTGACGCAGGCGAACCGTGGTTACTGTCACCTGATGTGGCCACTGACTGGGGGGTGGACAAAGGCACCAGAGCTGCAATGGGTGCATGTGCCTGTTGAAGGGCTGATGTCACTGTGGATGACAACGCCTGGACTGTACGGTGTAGACCTCCCACGTCAGAGTGTATGCCCTCCATGTATGCAACCACCTGGCCTAATTTCTTGTCATGTTCACTGAAGGCATTGACCAGGGCGGTCTGGCCCACACAAAGCTGGCGCAGGAGCTCTACACACTCTGCAGTGAGAGCAGCAGGGGGGAAAGATGCAGGGGCAGTGGTGCCAGGTGTGAATGTGAACCGCCCCCTCTTAGTGACACGGATACGTGCAGCACCAGAAGAAGTGGATGGGAGGCTGGGCACTGGCCACTGGGTGGTAGATGATGATGCAGACTCCCCATCCCCTGTGCCTGCCAGCATGGATGCATCCCCGCTGGCATCAGATGAAGAGCTAATCTGTGTCTCGGCCATGGATTCCTCCTGCATACTTCTGTCTCCCTCAGATGCACTGGTGGGCTCTGTGTCACTGGCCTCCGCAGCAGCTGTAGTGCTACTCTCGGCACCACTGGGTTTGGGCTCCTGTTCCCCTGTGGTCTCTTGCGAATCTGCATGAGAGAGGAATACAGGGATGGGAAAGTGTCATCATCTGGCCACACGAAATCAAGAGAATGCACTACAGTAGAGGCCCAAATCTACATGGTAACCACCCCCCCCCCCCTGCAATCACTGTGCAGCAACACACAAAAGAGACCACAACAGGGACTGCAACGCTGAATATCTGCCATGAGTGAGCCATTTTGATGCCACACAGCACTACACCCTGCCTGTAGATGAAGTGTACCACACACACAACTTGGCCTGCCCACACCTTGGGACATGATGAGGGTACAACACTTGTTACCAGTAACAGACCTTCAGGGAACAGGAGGGGAAAACACACACACACCTATTAGGACATCACAGTCCCCAATGCCACGTAGGCCATAGCAAGCACAATGTGGTAATCTGGGGCACATGATTAGCAGATGTTGGGGCACCAACAATCATGGTGCAGGCAAATTTGGCATACATAAATTCACACTCAGCAAGTGGACACTGCTGGCCACCCGATAACAGATCACCCACACCATCTCAACGCTTAATGACCATGTGGATCCCAACACTTCTAGCAATGGGAAAGTACAGCAGGGAGGATCCGCTCAGTAAGGCCAGGGTGGCACAGTACCTGATACAAGCACACATCTCACCCTCACTCACATGACACAGCACAGCACAGCAACACACGCACATCGCATGGTTCAACGCTGTCACTGGCCCTGTACACATGCATCCACTCCAAGCCTAAGTCACGCTCCCAAGATATTCACCAGCCCTGCCTTGCTTGCCATGCTCCTTCAGACGTGCATCCAGGTCTGAATGAGTCACTGCCAAGATCACTGGAGTCATGCTGCGCCGTGCCAAACGCCCTGTGCATGGTAGCATCCCCAATGTCATCTCTGCCACGGTTTTTGCAAGCCGACTGATGTCGTCCCACCTCTTGTGGCAGTGGATAACCCCAGGGCTCGCACCTTTGCCACGATGGCCCTCGAGACGGCCTTGCGCTGGTTTACCTTGAGCTGCATGTATGAGAGAAAAGAAGTGTCAATCACCAGTACCACAATGTCAGGTACCAACATCAATCAATGCAGTACCAAGACCCAGACTCAGGACCCATTGTAACCTCCCTCCCTCCCAAACTGGGGGACCCCTCCCAAGGGCACTTAGCATGGCCCACACAGATGTGATTGCATGCACACATTGGGGCGTAGAGGGTCCAGGATAATCTCACATATGCAAGATGCATTAACATGATATGCATCGACAGAAGTGTGTAATTACACAGGGCACAGATGTGGCATATGTAATATTCAGTGGGAAGGAACTGGTGCAAGGAACATGTAGGTCTGGTGGTGTTTCACTAATGTGTGGGCAGCCACTGGTCCGACTCTCTGGGTCACACTGAGTCAGAAAACAGCGGCGCACAGAAATTCTCACACAAGTAATTACTGTCCTGGCACCTACATGGCAAACATTCTGTGGCTCTGTATAGCTGACAATGTGACACTCCCCATTCACACATACAGGAGCAGGCATGGCAAAGAGTGACATTGTGACACACACACTCCCTCGCCCTGGAGACAGCTTGTCTGTCAGTGTTTGACACAACTCCACACCCTCAGGCATATACTGCAGCAGCACAACTACACGTCTGACACCCCCCTGCCCGACACCTACCTTCATGGTGACTTACCACGACATTAGGACCACCAAACAGCCCTGGGTACTGTGCCAGCACCCCGTCCACAAAGACCTCTAGCTCCTCGCTGGTGAATAGACTGGCACTGATCTTCTCTGTCCTTGCCATCCCTGTGGACATGGAACACCTGTGGCGGAAGTGAGTGGTGAGGGGTCCCAGGCAGCAGGCTCAGGAGGTAGCAGCAGGAGAGGGTCCCAGGCAGCAGGCTCAGGAGGCAGCAGCAGGAGAGGGTCCCAGGCAGCAGGCTCAGGAGGTAGCAGCAGGAGAGGGATCCAGGCAGCAGGCTCAGGAGGCAGCAGTAGGAGAGGGTCACAGGCAGCAGGCTCAGGAGGCAGCAGCAGGAGAGGGTCCCAGGCAGCAGGCTCAGGAGGCAGCAGCAGGAGAGAGTCTCAGGCAGCAGGCTCTGTGAGCAGTGGAAATGTGAGGCTCACTCCCACACACTTATAGCCCCCTTGGGTCGTCTGTAAGGTGCAAAGCAGCACCAATTGGTTGTCAAGGTCTTCCTCTTTCAAAATCATCCAATTAACGCCTACGTGCTGGCGAAGCACACCTTCCGCGTTT
The DNA here is from genome assembly GCF_964263255.1 of Lissotriton vulgaris. Classification (NCBI taxonomy): domain Eukaryota; kingdom Metazoa; phylum Chordata; class Amphibia; order Caudata; family Salamandridae; genus Lissotriton; species Lissotriton vulgaris. The sequence continues at coordinate 212,518,873 of NC_141700.1, read as the reverse complement.
TTCAAATGTGCATCATGCCACCGCAATCATCACTCCCATTGGCCGTAGGCAATGCTCCATGGCGGTGATGCACAGCGGGTGCCCGGGTTGCGCTACCGCAATGGTGCATCATTCAAAATCATCCAATGACCGCCTACGCGCTGGCAGAGCATGCCCACCGCCATGTACACATGTCCATATGCCAATGGCATGTGCACTTGTGAAGGGGTGGTGCTGGTGTCACTCCGCCGGGGACAGGCGGTAGGTACCGCAAATCATGCAGCGGAGCATGCCCACCGCCATGTACACATGTCCATATGCCAATGGCATCCGCACTTGTGAAGGGGGTGGTGCTGGTGTCACTCCGCCGGGGACAGGCGGTAGGTACCGCAAATCCTGCGGCGGAGCAGGCCCACCGCCATGTACACATGTCCATATGCCAATGGCTTCCGCAATTGTGAAGGAGGTGGTGCTGGTGTCACTCCACCGGGGACAGGCGGTAGGTACCGCAAATCATGAGCCGGAGCATGCCAACCGCCATGTACACATGTCCATATGCCAATGGCTTCCGCACTTGTGAAGGGGGTGGTGCTGGTGTCACTCCGCCGGGGACAGGTGGTAGGTTCCGCGACTTTCATGACTATGAATGGCTATGTCAATCCTGAACACTGTATCAGTACACAGCAGCAACATGGTGAAGGGCACATCCTTGTACACACAATGCCATACTTCTATGTCATCCACAGGTGGACGCATGTTCAGTGTGACAGACTTTGGTCTGTGGTCCCTGCCATGTTACTTATGCATGTCTTGGCTGATGATGCTTGACACTCTTGAGGTGATGTTCATGATGTGGTACAAATCAATTTGTTGCGGGTCAGTGATGGCCTTGACAAGGCTTGTGTCACTGCATTGTATCGTATCAGACTGGTGCTTTCACAACAGGTCATGCACACACGTGAACATTTTCCTGATACTGTGATCATTGTGTTGATGGATGTGTGCAGAGTTAAGATGATGCATTGAGGTGTGACAGGTACAGCAGATGGGTGTGATACAGACATGGTAATTTTCAAAACATTGGGCGATGTTGCAGCACCTTGCCTGCACATGTGAATTGTGATCTCCAGTATGTGCGCTTTCACATTCTCCGATGTGTTTGTGGCACTTGTGTATTGACAGTGGAGAGGTTTGCCCTCTGTGTGTATCAAAAGGCCAGCCATGTAACCTGGTGTGCCATGCATCTTTCAGGCAGTTGATGTTTTTTCATTACATCATGGATGGTATGTGCTGTGGCCATCTCATGATGGTTTTCACTGACATTTTCTTTTTTACTTCTCAACTAGGAGGAGGCCAAATCTCCTACATCACCTGACAGTGCTGGAGGACATGGAGAATATTGCAATAACTAAGAAATTCCGCCTGGACAGACCAACACTGAAGATCCTGTGTGATCTATTGGAGCCCCACCTGCAGCCTCGCCGTCACTATCCTACGGCATTCACACACATAGAAGGTGATGGCAGCACTCCACTTTTTTGGAACAGGTTCCTTCCAGGAGACCGGGGCTAGCGCTGGAGGAATGTCACAGCCCATGTTCAGCATGGTGCTGAGGGATGTTCTTGCTGCCAATGATGCTGTATAGGAATCACTACATCCATTTCCCTAGGGGAGGAGAATTGGCTGCCATGAAGGGTGACTTCTATCCCCTTGGGCGCATCCCACATGTTGTTGGTGCCATCGATTGCACCCATGTAGGTCTGGTGGCACCACAGGTGATGGAGCACATATATAGAGGAACCACAAACATTATCATTCCATCAATGTGCAGGTGGTGTGCCTTGTGGACATGACCATTTCTCATGTGTGTGCGAAGTATCCTGGCTCGGTGCATGATTCGTACATCATGAGGAACAGCATGGTGCCACGGATGATTGAGAATCTGCATCCCGAGCGTGCTTGGATTGTGGGTGAGTATGCCTACTGATATGGCGTGCTGTGTGTCACCTGCTGCACTCTGGCTGTGCAACATTGCAATGGGTGTTTGTCATTCACAGGTGACTCAGCATATCCCAGTAGGCCATGGCAGTTGAACCCTCTCAGGAATCCCAGGACCCCAGCTGACATCCGCTACAATGACGCCCATGGCAGGACCCGACGGGTAATCAAACTGACTTTTGGCCTGCTAAAGTCTAGATTCCGCTGCCTTGACAGGACAGGAGGTGCACTGGCATACTCGCCTGGGAAGGTATGCAAGATAGTTTTGGCATGCTGTATGCTGCACAACCTGGCCATCCACAGGGGGATCCCCCTGCTCCTGGACGACGGTGAGGAACCAAGGCCACCACCTGCTCAAGGACCTGAGTCTAGTGATGAGGACAGTGGCGAGGAGGAAGGAGGAGACCTGCGCCAGCAGCTCATCGAATGCTACTTCACTTGAAGGTGGGTGACGAGGTACAACGTGTACATTGTGTGGTGTGGTTGCCGTTGTTGTGAAGGGCTATGCGCGGATGTAACAGACAGGCACACGTTCAGTCACCTGTGTGTGGTAAAAGTGACATTGACGTTGCATATGTGAACGTATGCTGGACCCTATTTGTTCACACCTGCAGTCCATTGTCTAGCATGCCTGTAGTGTCTTGCGTATGTTTTGTGTAGTGTTCTGCCTGTGATGGCACAATGTGACCAGTTACTGTTGTTCTGTTGTTTCTCCCGTCTCCCTAGGTTCTACAGACGAATCCTGCACTACATACTGTACATCATTTGAAAACATCATGGAACTTGTCTACATTGCAAATATTGCACTAAAAACGATACAGCACAAAATCTGGTGCATCAGGTATTTTATTTTGACAGTGGACATGTGATTTGTGCGGGAATATTCACATGACAGTGGGGAATGAGTAGTGAGTTGACAGTCCTGTTCGCTGAGATGCAAGAGTAGAGTCCACATGGATGTGGTGACCCAGTCCAACAGACAGGTGCCATTGCCAAGGAAATGTGGGTAAAGACAGTCCAAACAGTCAATGCAGTAGGGAAGAGGGTTGTCATCACGGCTGGCTCCGTGACTGGCGTGTGGCAGGTGCTTTGCCTCCGGAGACTCCCAGAGTCTTCTTTGGATGCCCCCTAGGTCTTTTTGGAGGTGGGGTGCCTGCTGAATGGCCAGCGGCGTCAGGGAACTCTGTTGGCACAGGGGAGGATGGTGCACTGTCACCCTGCGGCAGAACAGGAGGGGACTGAGGTGATGGTTGGGACACAGGCCTGTCCCTCTGCAACGCCACTTGCTGGCCCATGAGGTCCACCATCTGTCCAAGGCGGTTGTCGATGGACCTCATCAGCAAGATGAGCTCCCTTAACAGTTCATCCGAACAGCCACTTTGTCCCTGGATCTCTTGGTATGCCTCCACTACTCTGGTGAAGTGGTCCAGGGATGGTGTCCACTCCTCCCGAGGTCTGGTGGTGGCCCTGGCCATCCCACCTGCTCTTCTGCCACGGACCTCTTGCCTCAGCACTGTGGGTCCACGCACTCTCTCCCTGCCCTCCACAGTAGTTGCTGTGGGCTGGTCATCCCCTGGGACAGGAAGGGTGCTGCAGGTGGTACTGGTGGTACTTGTGGTAGTTGCGGTGGCGGTGGTGATGGTGGTGGCTGCGGTGGAGGCAGAGGCTGTGACAGCAGGGATCTGCTGCGCTGTTGTTGCAGCATACGTGTTGGTGGGGACGATGGGGGCCTGTGACCTCTGGGTCTGTGGCACACCAGATGGGCCGGGCTGGAGCTCATCGTCCATACTGTCCTGGGAGTCCACATCTGAGAGTCCATGAGCCAGGGTTGAAGACTGGCTCTGCTGGTCGTTGGTGTGGTCCTCAGCAGTGAGTTCTTCATCACCTGTGGAGTAGATGGGGAATACTCAGTGTTGGGCACTGTGCAAGTATTGTGTCAGCTGCGTATAAACGACTGTCTGTACACTACACAAATATGAAGTAACCAGTAGTACAATTCATGGCAACACTTTGTATAATTTCATGGTGCAGAGGAATATCATTTACTCATACATGTTGGATGTCAATGCATTGCATGCAATTGTTGCTGCGTTTCGGGATGCAGGTTTCCCACACACACATCAGGAAGAGTTAAGATAGCTACCTACCGGTTAAGTGAGGGAGAACATTGCAATGGCTGACACATGCTTCTTGGTGGGGAGGCCTGTATCCAGCTCTACTGTGGGACAGGGGGCATGGTGGGAGTGGTAGTGCAGGCCTCCCTCCAACAGACAGACATCACAAGAAAGATAGCTACCTACCTGTTAGGTGAAGGGAACAGTGCAATGGCTGACACATGCTCCTGGGTGGGGGAGGCCTCCATGCTGCTGGAGTGTGTGACAGAGGGCATGCTGGGAGTGGTGAATCAGGGCCTCCCACCCCAAACTGTGCTCCATTACAAGATGGATACCAACCTGTAAGTCTGTTTGGTGAACAGTGCAATGGCTGACACATGCTCCTGGGTGGGGGAGGCCTCCATGCTGCTGGAGTGTGGGCCAGGGGGCATGCTGGGAGTGGTGAATCAGGGCCTCCCACCCCCAAGCTGTACTCCATTACAAGATGGATACCGACCTGTAAGTCTGTTTGTTGAACTGTGCAATGGCTGACACCTGCTCCTGGGCGGGGAGGCCTGTATCCTGCTCAGCTGTGGGCCAGGGGGCATGCTGGGAGTGGTGAATCAGGGCATCCCACCCCCAAACTGTGCTCCATTACAAGATGGATACTGACTTGTAAGTCTATTTGGTGAACAGTGCAATGGCTGACACATGCTCATGGGTGGGGAGGCTTCCATGCTGCTGGAGTGTTGGACAGGGGGCATGCTGGGAGTGGTGAATCAGGGCCTCCCACCCCGAAACTGTTCTCCATTACAAGATGGATACCGACCTGTAAGTTTGTTTGGTGAGCACTGCAATGGCTGACACATGCCCCTGGGTGGGGGAGGCCTCCATGCTGCTGGAGTGTAGGCCAGGGGGCATGCTGGGAGTGGTGAATCAGGGCTCCAACCACCAAACTGTGCTCCATTACAAGATGGATGCTGACCTGTAAGTCTGTTTGTTGAACTGTGCAATGGCTGACACATGCTCCTGGGTGGGGAGGCCTGTATCCTGCTCAGCTGTGAGACAGGGGGCATGCTAGGAGTGGTAGTGCAGGCCTCCCTCCAACAGACAGACATCACAAGAAATATTGCTACCTACCTGTTGGTTGGTGAAGGGAATAGTGAAATGGCTAAAACATGCTTCTGGGTGGGAAGGCCTATATCCAGCTCAGCTGTGGAGGGTGGACAGTGTAATGGTGTTTTGGTATAGCAAGGAAGTAGTTCTCAGTGTGTTGTTTGGCATTTGTTTGTACTTACCAGCCTCCGCTCCCCCGGCTACTCATGTGAGACTCTCAGGTAGCAGTATGGCAAGCACCTTCTCTTCCCATGGTGTGAATGTTTTCAGTGGGATGGGAGGGCCACTGCCAGTCACGTTCGCCAGCGTCCAGTTCTTACTCCTCTGCTCCTTGACAACCCTCTTGAGATCATGCCACCGCTTCATGATATTCTTCTTGGATCTTGGGCTGGTCCCTACTGCATTCACACTTTGGACTATCCTTTCCCTCATTTGTGTCCTTGTAGCTAATGGTGTCTGTTGGACCAGGCTACCAAACAGTTGTGGCTCTACTCTTACAATCTCATTGACCATGACTGTCAACTCACTCTCGGTGAATTTGAGCATTTTTTTGTGTTGTCGTATTTGCTTGGCTCGCTACCGCCGCGGTCGGTCTTTAGTGGCGGTTGATCCTAATGTGGCCGCCAGTGTTTCCGCGGTGCAGGTGGGTGGTTGGTTTCCGCCTCCATGGCGGTTGGGGAGGTTTTCCGCCCTCTATCCTAATGACCCCCTTTGTCTCCAAGGATGACCTTTAGCCGTGAGGGGCCCCATCCTCCCCACACGGGGTGGTGCTGGATCCCACAGATGGTTTCCGCTATCTGCCCCCCTCTGTTTAATTTTTTGTGCCGGGAATGCCCTTCTGAAACTCTCCTTTATAAGTGACATCTGTACCAGGACTGCCCCTCACACTGCTGTGCCAGTCCAACCCACATAGCTCCCATATTTTGACCACGCATGACTACAGCTGAGGTCAACCCATCTAGCAGATGCACCTGGAAAATCCCACCCTCCACTTACCACCATCCTGCTTCCCCTTCCCAGCCCCCAATAGAGTTTACATTGTTTTCTTCTTGGCAGTACATACTGAATACGGAGATTGCATGTTGTACATGTTACATATATGTACACTGCTATCCTCATTAAGCATGCAATATATCTTGAAAAGTTGAGAAGAAAGATGTGGTAACCGATGCCGAGCTACGTGACTGAGAATACTGAATAAAACTCAATAAAGTTTGTTTAAAAAAAAAACATTTCACATTTCATTTACAAGTTAACACCAGCAGTCAGCTTGTTGTTGGATTATTTGTTTCTGCAGTTAACTGTTCTGATTTGATACCACTCCATCTTCATCCATAACTACTACTGCTGTCTTGTTCAAATAATTTGTCCTGCTAAGTCATATCTTTAATGGTCCCCCGCTGATAAAAAGAACACATATGATCAATTATGTCATGAGTTTGCCAGATGCCAAAGTACAACACTACCCTCTTCATATATTATGCATCTAAGGAATAAAGCACCCACTACTGCACATTACAAAGATAGTGCAAGTCAATAAGGATGTTGGTGACAATACCGAGGAATACATTTGAAAAGGACCAGGAATCACTTGTGACATGTAATAGCCTTTCAACAGGTAATAGATAATATTTTATTTCCTATCATACATAGTCAAATCATCATTATTACCACAAAAGGCTTGTTATTTCAAATGAATGAGATAATATGGTTGAATATATATATAGAATATGTGCATGATTTTAAGTGTGGAATTACACATACTGATATACAGCTATTAATTTGCTGCAAAGACATAGTGTATGCAATTTAATGTAAATAACATTCCAATAGCTGTAGTTCAGAACGTTTGGTAATTCCTTTTTTTTTAAAGAACTTTAGCCATGCAATGACTCCTTTCTGCTAATGACTGTTAACTACAGAGAAACATTGTCCAGAAGACTGAAATAGTAGCTGCCTATGTCATTGTTTAAACAGTAGTTGTAATTCGACTCCTGCCTTTCACATTGTCTGCTGGCTCTGGCAACGGGTATTGTGATCTCACAATTCCAATGTATTAACTTTTTACAGTACAATAGCTACATCATTTTCTTATTACAGATGACTAGTAATATCACACCTGGATGGTAATATGAAAATTATAGATTTGTTTAACTACATATGTTTCTGTGTATTTTGCACAGATTATACATCAGAGTGAAGTCAGAAATACACTATGCATGATAATTAATCCCAGAAATCACTGTTGTATTGATGCCCCTGGAGATGGTATGATAACCAAATGTATGACCTAGATTATACCGCAGGCTTCAATTTAGCAATTTACAGAGGATGACTAATGGAAAAAAACCCTCTTCCTCATTTAAGTCGACATGTTACCAAAATAAATAAATACATAAACATCTCACTAAAGAGAAGAGGCAGTAATGAGATCCCCAAAAGGTATGGGATGTAATGTAGTGTATTGTGTTGTACTGTACATATTAAGAAGAAAGAAAAGAAATTGTGCAAGAGCCAGCACACACGTACATGAATTGCAAAATGTGGGTTATCAAAGGCAGAAGATGATTATTTAGCTATGGAAAAAAATATTTAATTAAATGTAAATTGTTGTTTAATAAATAGGCAATTGCGCCTTAATAGTAATTTTATACATGTAAAAACACATTTTGTATAACAAAAATAAATAATTAAGATGTATAAATAAACTATTTCTGTACTAGTAGTTTGTAATACAAATTCTATGCAGCAGGCGGCCTTTTAAGTTGAAAATCAGAGTTATATTCTGTCTTTAGCTAAATTAAAAACATCATTGATATTCTCAGTTGTTGGGGCTTTTTTCCAAATGTATTCTCTTTTGTAAAATGCTTTCTAACTGAGGAAACTGTTTGTTATTCAATTATTCATTATCCAAACAACAGCAGAAAAACCTTTGTCAGCAGATGACATTGGCAGAAGTACATTGAGGGAGCGTAGTGATTACACATTACTATAGGTTGCTGTGTTTTACTGACCAGCAACGCATACTTTATCTAGCAAAATATGTCCCAAGTGCTTCAGAAATGATGTAATGTAATGTAATGTAAAAAAGATTTATAAAGCGCAACATACACCGGACGGTTTCTTGGCGCTGTTCACTAAATCATAAAGAGACAAAGGAGGGATGGAGAGGGAGCTTATGTGTAAGCACAGCGGAAAAGGTGAGTTTTTAGGAGAGACCTGAAGTGAGGGTAAGAGGAGGAAAGTCTAAGTTCCAGTGGGAGAGAGTGATGCCACATTACCAGACCCAGTAAGGGTGTAGTAGCATTAGTCGTAGTTAAAGTACTTGTACTAACATTACAAATTGTAATAGTAGTAATAATTGTTGAAATAGTAGTAATATTATTATTAGTATTATTTGTAGAAATGATAGCAGTAGTATCATTTGTAATCACATTAGCTATACTGTTACTTATAGCAGTATAATTAGTAGCTGTAGTAGCAAACCGACTTATCAGCAGTAGTTGTAGTGTTTACAGCAACAGCGGCAGTAGTAATAGCATTATTATTAGAGGAATATCAAGTGTTACAATACATGCATTTACCATACAAGTTTTTACAACACATGCAATACAACAAAATGTCCTTTATAATACATTGTATTACATTGTTGATCCTTTCCACACTTTGTTGGTGATAACAACTGATATTCATATAGACAGTACAGAGATCACTTCTGGACCGGAGTTCATCTCTAAATTTGAGAGGCTGTTAGGGTGGTTCCTCCTCCATTCTGACAGAGAGAGACAGTTTGCTTGTGCTTTAGTATATAAACTTGAGATCAGGACCTGCATGGTGGGGGATAAAAACACTGGGGCATATTACCAAGCAATAGCGATAATTATCGCTATTGCTTGGTTAGAGACAAAAATTTACCGCAGCGCTGCGGCGATTTTTACCGCAAATAAACCTTGGTATTACCAAGGTTTAACGCAAATGCGGTAAAAATCGCCACAAAGCATGAATATCGCTGAAAAGTCAGTGATATTCATGCATTAGCGAGCTAATGCTCTTAGCCATGTTATCCACCTCCCATTGGATAACATGGCTAAGAACTGCTCAGGGCAGGTGTTAGCTTTTGGAGATATTCGTGCTTAGCGCGAATATCTCCAAAAGTTGGTAATAGGAGATAGCGATGTTAGCGACTGTTTTCAGTCTCTAACATCTTGGTACGCCCACTTTGCATCTCATTAGTGATAAATATCACTGACATGCAAAGTGGGGCCCAAGATGGTCGCTATCTCCTACTAGCTGTCACTAACTGGTGTTAGCGGCAGCTAGGTGATAGGGAGATAATTTTATCTCCGCTTTCTTGGCTTTTAAAGCCAAAAAAGCGGAGATAAACCCCCTTGATAATATGCCCCACTGTTTTATTTAGGGAAGGAGGTGGCAAAGTGAAGAGGGGAGATAGAAGAGTAGGTTGAGGAGAAAGAAATACAGAAGGGGATGTCACAGAATAAAAATATCATAGGGAAGCGGAAGAAATAGAGGAAGGTGGGGAACTATGGACAGAATATAGAGTGATTAGTGGAGGTAGAGCGGAAGGCAGACGGAGAGTGAGCAGACATGGGGAATGAAAGAAATGGACGCAGAGTAAAAATGTGAGGAAGTGAAGAAAAGACAGAGAGTGGAGAGAGGCTAGGATGCAGGTGCAGGGAAGAGGGAATGTGAGATGGAGTTTGGAAATAAATGAGCCTAGGCATGATTCCACGTCAAAATAGCGTTACCTTACTTTGCAGTCATAGCTGAGTTGCAAACTGTGCATTATACATTATATGGGCGAATACATATTTGACTTACAATGTATGTTGGAAACCACACATGAATGCCCAACTATCTGTTGCTGATACAAAGAATACTTGAGAAAATGCATTAATCTCTATTTAAAATGAATGAAGAGGTCAGTAAGAATGTAATCATATCTCCAATACAATAAAATGCGAAGAAGGTAATACAAAAGTTGCTGTCAGAAATTATACATAGTTGTTGTTTTTTATGTTTGGATCTCCTCTAATATCTGTAATTATTTTTCAAGTCAAACACACTTATTTGTGATATATTGTACGAATGTCAGGAAGATCTGCCAATTCAGCAATTTTTTCGTAGGCAATAGTTTATTTATGCAAAATGCAACTTTTTTGTTTTTCACCAGTGGTGGCTGCTTCATTTCAAAAGTGGTGAGGCACATAAAAAATGACATTACATTTAAAAATAAACGTACCTTGCTTGATGATCTTCTGCAGCACACGTACACTTGATATTCCTCCTGCCTCGCACTGCTTGCTGTACAGTAGCATCTGAGCTAATCCAAGCACTGCTCTCTTGCTGCTTACAATGCTAAACAGCATAAGAGCAATGCTAGGAGTAGCGCGAGCAGGCAAAGACAGTGCTCTATCCGAGAACTACAGGGCTATGCCTTTGCTTCCCAGCTGCCTTTCAGTTGTTGATTACAGAAGCCTGAACTGCGCATGTCAGGCTGACCACAGAAAAAACACTGACCAATCTGACATGCCCAGTTCAGTTATTACAGCCGCAGGTCATCCCACTAAATTGCTTTGCTGCAATGGGAAGGTCAGGAGGTCAACACCCCCACGTTCATATGGACGAACCACCCCTGTATTTCACAAGAATGCTCAATACTTTCTGAAGCTGACATAGCGGCAAAATGGTGAAATTCATATTTAGAGTTCAAATTTATATCATCTTTTGATATCTGCGGTAAATGGATAGTTCAGATGGATTATTGCTGATTTTATTTAGTTGATACAACTTTACAGATGTTATTTTATGACTTGAGCTGAGAAGCCATTGCAGCATCTTTAGTACACACACTTTCTATGACATCATCTCTGCTGTCTGCTGCGTGAGAATGTGAGACACCTCTGACCTGACTGCTTTCACCCATGCACGCTTTGTGTAGCTGAACAGTAGCAATGCTGTATAAGATTCCTGAATTTGTCTAGCACTGTTGCCTATGGCATGTGATTGGTATGCTTGTACAATTTACATTTCTCACCCCTTTTGAAGCAAATTCTCTGAATCTACTTAAAAGAAACAGGATGGAAAAATGAAGCACACAAAGATGTGAAGTGCATTTTTGTAAATGCTAAACCAGGTGAAATTGCATAATAATAATGCTTGTAACACATATAGATTTTTTGCAATTCTTAAGTGAAATTATGCCAAGAAATCCACTGATTTCCACAACTTCATTAAAGACTTCTTGGGGAGGTTAGGCACCAATAACTCTTGAGAGAGTATGGCTTTCCTCACACAATGCAAGGTTATTGGAATATTACATAAGCACTTATTCAGAACCTCTGATATTTTTAGTTAATTAATAGGAAATTTGTTTGATAAAATTGACAAAGTTGCAGAGTTGTTTCCAAAATGCTCTCCGAGGTTGTTGGGTGGGAGAACTCACCTGTTTCCTTAAAAGATGTTGATTTGTCTCACATGCACAGTTCTAATGAAAGCAAGTATTTACATCTCAAGCAAGTGATAAAAGTGTGAATGTGCATAGCAGTCCTTATTTTTCTAATTTCTCTTTCACAACTCTGCTTTCTGTTAGGGTTGCATCCATTATTGCTGTCCCATGTATGTTGAGCATGTCTGAGATGGGAATTTCAATATGGTTAGTTCTGCCCTAGTTTGTTTTCATCCTGCAGGCTCTCAACTTTTTTAAATCACTGTCATCCATTATGCCTTGCCTATGAATATCCACTGTTTGCTTTCATCTAGTCTGCATGTTTTATTAAAATAGTTGCGCGAAACGAAGGGCACTCACCTGAGCATGATTTCGACCCGAAAAGCGAGTCTTTCCACCATTACTCTCTCCTCCAGGTGCCATTAATCATGCAGTTAACAACAGTATAAAAAACTGGCCACCACAGCCATTCACTACCGGTTATGCGAAGGAGGCACAACAGGTCCCACGCTGGTGCTGACCAGAAATCCTGTGAGTATGCTGAACATCTCTACCATAGGTAAGCGCTACCCTTTCTCCCACAGGTCTCCTTACCCCAGTGGTCCTCTTTCTCCCTACCAGGGCCACCCCTTGCCACTTCAAAAGCCTTGGAGCACAAGCAAGCCTCTAAAAGCGTAAGACATGGTCCTTGCGCCACAATACCTCACTATTCACTACTGCAGTATTTTTACCGCTGTTTTAACCACTTCACCCTCGAAGTTCCAGTGCGATTCCACAATAATGATACCACCAGTATCATTACACTTGAGCCGCTCATAGCCTGCACTAATTCGCTATTAAGCCGGCTGTCATAAAATATGATCAATATTTTCTAGTGACTCTTTTTCTCCTATGTCTGTCTTGTCCCTGTCTCTCAATGTTAAATGTACAGGTGATCTTGAGAAGGGAATCCCCCTCTCACAGTTATATACACTTTAGGGCGTGTAGACACATAGACTACACTACACTTCCCCTAATTTTAACCTACACATATTTTTACTGTCCTGAAGAAAGCCAGATTAATATAAGGCACTGGCTGAAACATGTTGACACATTCAGGACGTAGGAGGTCGTAACCCGCCTCTAACGTCCCTCAGCCTTATTTTTAACCGCTGACGGAGGCCCTTTTAATAAAGTTTCCTCACCCCAGGGACCATCCGCCAAGCCGTTTTAACCTCACCTTTCTGTACACCTCACACCGCACACACAGTGACATACCTGCTCCGCTGTAATCAGGCGTCGAAGCACACCCGGGACACGCTAGGTGTCACTGGGTGGGCCCGATGATGAAGCATGCCACCAACTAGGTTGGTGGGTGAGGGCTTTCTAAAGACACCCAACAGGTGCCACCGCCAACCTATGACAATAACAAAATAATGTCAGACTAACCCCCTTTTCTAGCTAGTCTCCTTTTGATTTGCTTATTAAAATAGTTCCCTTCTCACAATTACGTCTCCCTAGTGGTCTTGCCACTCGTTCCTATTTGGACTGATGGGGCCTAAACCCATGGCTTAATCACTATTGGAGTAGCTATTGGGAGATTGTGCTCCCCTTCTTCCCTGTATGCATAATGCAAGTGGGTAGGTCTCTCGCCACCAGCCTATCTAGTCCTGTAGTATGTCATCTAGTATCGCTGGGACCGAGTCATTGGCTACTATCAGCTGGATGGCCCAAGTAGGCCATTAATTCAGTAAGTGCTTTTCCACCCTCAAAATCAGATTTGTACAGGTATTTTAATGCAGTCCTAATGGTGTATTCATCCCACAATAAAAGCTGTAGCTCTGTCTCTCAAGCCTTTTACATAAGGATTCAGGTACCACATATGGGATATTTTCAATCCTATTTGGAACTTTCTGTAAAGAATTACTTTTAAATAATGCTGTTCTTCCTAGTAATAACAGTGACAGCTTACAACACATTCACATCAGCTTTGAATTCTAAAGTAAGCTCTCTATGGGCCTGATTACGATGTCGGACGGACTTACGTCCACTTGACACCGACGCAGAAGGAGGAACGCCCAACTCGGAGTCGGAGGTCCCGCTGGCAACATTACGATGCAACCGCTTTCACTGTGGTCGCAATGCGCATACTTTGTATTGAGGCATGTGCTGTGGGCTGCAGCACACGCCGCAATACAAAAAAATTAATTTAAAATATTCCTGCACTATTTGGCAGGCACCATGCGGTGCCTGCCACATGGTGCAGGGGGGGCCTGGAGAGTAAAGGGGGGACCACTGGGGGCCACCTATGTCACTTTCCGCCTGCCTTTTCATGGCGGGTTAACTGCCATGAAACGGTCAGCTGAAAGGAACATTGTAATCCCTATGGCGGTGCCTGAGCAGGCACCGCCACAAATGTAGGGATTACAGTCCCCCCGATGATCCGATGGGCTCCTTGAGCCCGTCAGGTGAATGGCAGATGGTCTCTCCACCAGCCCACCCACCATCAGGCGGAACTGCAGGAGCAACTGGTGGTAGGACCGCCACCCTTGGCCTGAAGCTGGTGGTCCCACCACTGTCGTAAGCAGGCCCTATATTCTGTTCTATGAATAACAGTTTTTGGGGTGTAACATTAATTCAAAAGTACTGAAATCCTTCTGTGGTTATTGTGAATCTTTATTCTGCCCGACCTCAATGTTCCAATCACTTATCTTAAATCTTCTTGACTTTGCAGAGTTTATATTGTATCTGTAGTACTCAGTGACTTTCCAAAACAGGTTTTTACAACTAGTATAATTTTGGTGGGGTTAGCTCAGTAAAGAAGTGTGCTGTCTGTGCCCAGTGAGGCTTTATCTTCTCTACTCATGACAGACGAAAAACACACTATGTTGTTTCTAAATTAGCAAGCCTGTTGTTTTGCATGCAGGTGAAAGAGCAGCAGGGGGAGCGGGCCCCTACCTGGTTCCCCTTCCCACTGTAAATTCTAATGATAATGTTCTGTTGACCCTGATCCTGGATGTCGGTGTTTGAAAGGATGTGCACCCATTTTCTAAAGTTTGGACCAAGGCCAAAACATCTTAATACCACTGCCAGGTATCTTTCAATCAATTAAATCGAACACCTTTTTAGCATTGGTTGACATAACGACTCAGCCATGGTTGTGATTTTGTCCTGTCAGTTGTGTAGTCATTGAAGGCCCACTGTAATCCCTGAGTGACCTGCTCCACAATTGTTTTAAAATTTGGGAGCCTCATTGTCAATATATTTGCAAGTATTTTGGTCTCAATATACTGCAATAATTTTAACACCTTCGCTGCAGTGGTTATTCCGCTGCAGCGCTAAGGGGTACAAAAGGGGGTTGGTAATGGACGGAGCATCTGAACCAATCAAACACTCAAACCCAGTCAAAAGATCTGGGTTTAATCCATCACCGTTCTTTCGCCCACTCTGCCACTCCAGTTCAGACATGGCTATATGCAAATCAGTCTGACTCTGTGCCTCATGGGAACAGTCCAGCCTGAACTGCCAAGCCATGCCTTCCCTGGACCGGAAACAAGCTTCCGAGGACCGGCTTCTGGCATTCCAGCCGTCTTCAGCCCGGCTTGCTTGAATCCAGTGGCAAAGTTTGCAAGGGACTTACGTCTGAGCATACCCTGCCACACTTATGGCGGCCAAAAGCGGTACAAAAGGGGGTGGTAATGGACAGAGCATCTGAACCAATCAAACACTCACACCCAGTCAAAAGATCTGGGTTTAATCCATCACCGTTCTTTAGCCCACTCTGCCACCCCAGTTCAGACATGGCTATATGCAAATCAGTCTGACTCTGTGCCTCATGGGAACAGTCCAGTCCGAACTGCCAAGCCATGCCTTCCCTGGACCGGAAACAAGCTTCCGAGGACCGGTTTCTGGCATTCCAGCTGTCTTCAGCCCGGCTTCCTTGAATCCAGTGGCAAAGTGAGCAAGGGACTCACGTCTGAGCCTACCCTGCCACACTTATGGCGGCCAAAAGCGGTACAAAAGGGGGTGGTAATGGACGGAGCATCTGAACCAATCAAACACTCACACCCAGTCAAAAGATTTGGGTTTAATCCATCACCGTTCTTTAGCCCACTCTGCCACCCCAGTTCAGACATGGCTATATGGAAATCAGTCTGACTCTGTGCCTCATGGGAACAGTCCAGCCCGAACTGCCAATCTGTGCCTTCCCTGGACCCGAAACAAGCTTCCGAGGACCGATTTCTGGCATTCCAGCCGTCTTCAGCCCGGCTTACTTGAATACAGTGGCAAAGTGAGCAAGGGACTCACGTCTGAGCATACCCTGCCACACTTATGGCGGCCAAAAGCGGTACAAAAGGGGGTGGTAATGGACGGAGCATCTGAACCAATCAAACACTCACACCCAGTCAAAAGATCTGGGTTTAATCCATCACCGTTCTTTAGCCCACTCTGCCACCCCAGTTCAGACATGGCTATATGCAGATCAGTCTGACTCTGTGCCTCATGGGAACAGTCCAGCCCGAACTGCCAAGCCATGCCTTCCCTGGACCGGAAACAAGCTTCCGAGGACCGGTTTCTGGCATTCGAGCTGTCTTCAGCCCGGCTTGCTTGAATCCAGTGGCAAAGTGAGCAAGGGACTCACGTCTGAGCCTACCCTGCCACACTTATGGCGGCCAAAAGCGGTACAAAAAGGGGTGGTAATGGACGGAGCATCTGAACCAATCAAACACTCACACCCAGTCAAAAGATCTGGGTTTAATCCATCACTGTTCTTTAGCCCACTCTGCCACCCCAGTTCAGACATGGCTATATGGAAATCAGTCTGACTCTGTGCCTCATGGGAACAGTCCATCCCGAACTGCCAATCCATGCCTTCCCTGGACCGGAAACAAGCTTTTGAGGACCGGTTTCTGGCATTCCAGCCGTCTTCAGCCCGGCTTGCTTGAATCCAGTGGCAAAGTGAGCAAGGGACTCACGTCTGAGCATACCCTGCCACACTTATGGCGGCCAAAAGCGGTACAAAAGGGGGTGGTAATGGACGGAGCATCTGAACCAATCAAACACTCACACCCAGTCAAAAGATCTGGGTTTAATCCATCACCGTTCTTTAGCCCACTCTGCCACCCGAGTTCAGACATGGCTATATGCAAATCAGTCTGACTCTGTGCCTCATGGGAACAGTCCAGCCCGAACTGCCAAGCCATGCCTTCCCTGGACCGGAAACAAGCTTCCGAGGACCGGTTTCTGGCATTCCAGCCGTCTTCAGCCCGGCTTGCTTGAATCCAGTGGCAAAGTGAGCAAGGGACTCACGTCTGAGCATTCCCTGCCACACTTATGGTGGCCAAAAGCGGTACAAAAGGGGGTGGAAATGGACGGAGCATCTGAACCAATAAAACACTCACACCCAGTCAAAATATCTGTGTTTAATCCATCACCGTTCTTTAGCCCACTCTGCCACCCCAGTTCAGACATGGCTATATGCAAATCGTCTGACTCTGTGCCTCATGGGAACAGTCCAGCCCGAACTGCCAAGCCATGCCTTCCCTGGACCGGAAACAAGCTTCCGAGGACCGGTTTCTGGCATTCCAGCCGTCTTCAGCCCGGCTTGCTTGAATCCAGTGGCAAAGTGAGCAAGGGACTCACGTCTGAGCATACCCTGCCACACTTATGGCGGCCAAAAGCGGTACAAAAGGGGGTGGTAATGGACGGAGCATCTGAACCAATCAAACACTCACACCCAGTCAAAAGATCTGAGTTTAATGCATGACTGTTCTTTAGCCCACTCTGCGCTAAGGGGGCGGGGGCGCGCGGTGCGCCCATGCTGGTGATGGAACTGCTCCGTCACCAGCCTCGGTTGAGCTGTGCTCATGAGGGAGCGGTTCCGTCATTGCCCGCCAGCTCAATAGTACGCGCCGCGCAGGCGCGAAATCAGCACCGCGCAGGCGCGTCGGGCGGGCCATGACGGAACCGCTCCGTCATCAGCACAGCGCTACCGCGGCTGATGACGAAGCGGTTCCGTCATCAGCACGGAAGTGGTTAAAGGATATGAGGAACATTCTCCCCTCAGCTTACCTTTTTTGTGCATTACAGTTATGGTGTCTTTGTTGGGTCTCAGCGCCCCTTTCACTATTGCTCTTGCTATGTCTTTAATTTGGGAAGAGGCATATTTGTAAACAATTGGGAGTGATGAGAGAGAGCATCCCTAGTGCTGTAGCCTAAGGAAGCTCCATTCACATACTACTGTAAGGAAATCATGAAGTTAACACAAAATATTATTGTGAAAAAAATTAATTGTATTGAATTTCTTTCATTTTTGCCAGCACCGCCAAGACATATATAAGTAGAATATTAGAATGCTAATAGAATATTACGTAATGCAGTGTGGCAGTAACCGAGTAAGACAGAAACACCAATAGTCCGTCATTGCTTTTATGGCGCATGCACCTCTGGCGTAGTCCCTGTCCTGTCCTACCCTAATTATACAGTCATTTATTAAGAGTTCTGTGGTTCCTTTGACTTTGCTTAGCACCTCATCACATAGCTGTATTCCAGGCTTTGAAAAGTTCCTAAGATAAATAAAGTCAGTGTCCCTGAAAATCTTCAAAAATGGGAACAAATTAACGTTCATGAAAAGTATGGGCTATATGTGTATTCCTATCTGTTTCTGAGGGCCATGACCAATTTGTCAATGCATTCTTTGTGTCTACTATGTAGCATGGATTATAAATGCTCTTTTACAGCACTGCCTAGTGTCACACACCATAGGTTACACTAACAAATTATATGAATTTATAAATTATATGGATTTAGCCACATCTGTAGTTGATTGGGTGTCTGGTTATTAGTATCTCCAGAGCACTATGATTGGTGCAGAGATGTGATATCTGTTGTGATATCTGTATTGTCGCTGTTTCCGGTTGCAGTGCAGCTGTCCAAGCACCTCAACCACTCAACTTTCCCTGTTGTGACTCCAATCACGTGACGGTTGAGGAAGCCGCGACATGAAGCAAGAGGAAGCCGCGAGCGCGAGGAGCTGCAAGGTGAAGCCCTGAGCGAGAGAAGTCAGGCTCGGGACTCGGTTTAATCGAAGGGCATTGTTGTCATCCGGCCCTTGGCCCCCTCGACCTGCTGAAGCCCCAGTGAGGGAAGGGGTAGCTGGATATCGGTGAGAGTCGCCGGGCAACTTCATAAGCCCATAACTACAGAGTAAGGTGCAGCAATAAGGCGCCAGGGGCCCCTGGCCCCAGAAGAAGAAAGGAGAGGCAGGGGGTCCCAACTGTAATCTGCAAAGGGCACGAGCACTGTGCAGGCGTACCTACAAAAGGCACAACAGAGGTAAGTAGGGTGAAGGGTGTTTTTGTCCCCTCCCCCTTTCTCTATCTTCTTTATTTTCCCTAAAAACCGACATCCCTAGCTCTGAGGACAGTATTAAGGACTAAGGGGCAAAGTCAGCAGAGAATTAAGGGCAGACTTAATCCCTAATCCCCTCGATTGCACCAAGGGTGAATAAAAGTGCGTTGGGGCAGGCTAAGACTTCTAAAGCCCCCCCAATGGATGAAAACACTTTGAAGGGAAGCCCCGGTGATTAGGGACCAAAACCAAAGTCCAAACGCACTCTAAAGAAAAAGGAGAAAAAACCCTCAAGGAGTCATCGCAAGTAGGAAGTAAGGGGGGCATAGCATCAAATTTTTTAAAAAGGTTTTCTCACCAGCTAAGCCCCTTGCGATGGACGTGGAAACAACCGGAGAGGAATCCTGGAAGGAAGGCATCTCTGTCATATTTGAGGAACATTTGCGGGACCCTGAAAACTTAATCAACCAATCTCTACAGTCCCTAAATGTTCATAATAGTTCCATAATGTTACCCCGACTATCCTCGTCACCAAAACTGTCCCTGCTACTTGACTAAAAGGGATCAAATAGAGAAAATTAAGGACATGAAGAGAATGACAGCTTGGTCCAAAATGGAAACTCAAAGGGTCTTGAGGCGTATGAGGAGCACACAACAGGGTCCAGGGGAACTAAAGACTGTAACCAATCGCTACAGCTTAACCCAGAAACTTCAACAAACCCGGCCCCCTCAATGCTGGATCCGATTCTAATGTTGCAAAAAACACTCCAGGGAATTTTGGAAGTGACAATGTTAAATCATGACATCTTAAAAACTCAGAACTCGCACCTTTCAAAAATTCAGGGCGAATTACAAGGAATTAGGGTACAAATGCCTTCAATGATAAGATCAGTTCCCGACCTCGAGCAAGCATCAGTTACAGTGGGGGGGGGGGGAGGTTGGGAATATAGAACCCCCAGCCGTAAACCATGAAGTTTACATCTCAAAATGGCCTATGCTGGTGAAAAGAAGAAGCGAGTATAAGAGTCATACTCTATTAAGAAAGAGGAGACCCATTAGAAAAGGAGTGCAGAGAAAGGGTAAAAGCAGAGTGTAGTATAATGTAGTATGTTGGTCCATACATACATGTAAAGATGTAGCCGAAGCAGAAGTAGATGAGTAGTAAAGTTGGTTTATGAATACTACACAGAGTAGTGGGAAAAGTAAGAGAGTTGGAGGAATCAATAACCCTAACGGAACATGTGTTAAAATCAAAGCCCCCAAAAAATATGAGCGAGAGAGCGAGTAAAGTAAGAAAAGGAAGTATAGAGAACCTGGCAAGGAAGCAAGTAACAAAAGGCATGGGTAAGAGAGAACAAAATAATAAGGGGAAGCAATACAACAAGAATGCTATTGAAGTTAAAACTAACATACAACAACTTTATAGGGGGCCAAAATCAAAAGGTATGGAGTTTAGAGGAAACCAATGGCTGTATTTTGAGCAAGAAAAAATGGGAAGGGGCGGGAAAAAAATGAAGAAGAGCTCGTATTTAAATAGATCACTTCTTCTTAATTCATTCGTCCACTGCCCTAACTTGAAAGGGATTGGCACAAAAGATCTTCGTCAGGTGGGCTTCCAAGCAACGCCCGATGGAAAAGAGTTTACCAAGGTTCATGTTTACTCTGACTTGGTAAAAATCGCTATTGAGAGAGCAGAAAGTTAGATACTAAAAGCAGGTATTCGGTTAGTACCAATTAAAGAAATAGGGGCAGAAGAAAGGTTACCGCAAGGCAAAGCTTTTTTCAAGCACCATGCTGGGCTTGGTAAACGGCAAGTAAGATTGTTAGAAAGAGGGGCTAAGCTCGGGAAACCTTAATATTATAAGAAATAACTCTGCTCCTGAGGGCTCTTGGAAGAATTGGAGCCTTAACACTAGCCCCCCAGGATCTTCCAAGCAGTACTTAGAGGACTCAAATAGGTATGGGTCCCTTAGCGATGTGGAATAGGTAACTGGGCAGCCATGTGGCCTAAAGGTAGTCTCCTGGAATATAAATGGGTTAGGAAATCAAATAAAACTTGAACGGTTAAAAGAACTTGCAGAAAATAATACGATCCATTGTATCCAGGAGACCTGGCTATGTGGCGATCCCCCCATAGTGGAAGGGTTCCGTCAAGCTTACAGACCGGCTGTAAAGTCTAGCTCAGAACGCTCAGCGGGGGGTCTATTGACGCTACTATCTATTGCATTGGTGAAAAAGGTGTCCAAGCTCACTGTAACATGTAAATGGCTACTCTGCTATAGAATAACCCTATTCGCAGCTGGTAACAAGTATGAAAATGTGTTGCTTTTCAATGTGTACATGCAATGGGGTGCCCAGGTTGAATATGGAGTTGAAATGGGAAGATTTAAGAATGAGTTAGATCTATTGTATGAAAAGTACGATTCAGATTTCATTTTGTTGGTAGGAGATTTTAATCATAAACTTAACCCTAAGCGGCTTGATTTCATGTATCTGGACATTTTAGAATCAAAGTTCATGCTCTCTGAATGATGTAAACTTGGATAACTATCTAGCGACCAAGAGCCTTTTCTGTTTGAATGGTAGGTTCCCACAAGACCGTCCGGCTAAGAAAACTTTTAAACAAGGGTCACAATATTGTCCCATAGATTATGTGTTCATGCCAGCATGGAATTTCGATTCAATAAAGGGGTTCAGGGTCAACCATACAGAAGATAGTGACCACAACACTTAAAAATTGGTGCTGGCCTATTCTAACGAAACTGTCACCGAGAAGGTAATTATACAACAGATGGATTATCCTAGGTGAATTTTAACACGGCTAACTGAAGAATGTATAGAAAAGTTAACCAAGCTCCAACAAAAGATACCCCTAGGATGTGCAGATGGTCTAGACTTGGCCTGGTATGTTGATAAGATAAACCAAGTGGTACAAAGCATTAAGGTTAAACTTAAAAAAGACGTAAAGGCCAGCAAGAGCAGTCAAATCACACAGGTTAAGAAAGGCAATTGGTTTAATACAGACTGTCTAAATAAGAAAAGAGAAATAAGGAGGGAAGAACGCAGCCTGCGTAAAAAATATGATAAGCCTAGAGCAGAAAGCCTCGCCAAATCAAAGAAAGATTATATAATGCTTCTTAATAGTACAAAAAGAGCTCATAAGGATACCTGTTGGGGGAAACTGCTGTAGGCAATAGAATCCAAGAACATACGGCAGTTCTGGAAACTAGTCCGTTCAGTATAAGAGGCCTCAGGCGCTTCAATGATCTGTGTGGTAGAAGAGGGTGCTTGGGAGGTTTACCTGAAAAAACTATACCCAGCGGGGAGAGAAATTGAAGACAAAGTGCAGGGGAACTGGAGAGGTCTAGTAGACGATCTAAAACCGGACTTCTCAGTAGAAAATGTACTGAATACGTTAAAGACTCTTAACTTAACAAGAGCCGCTGGTCCAGATAACCTGCAAGCACTGATAATTAAGTCACATACACCATGGTGGGCGGAATTTTTCTCTAACATGTTTTCAGTAATTCTAAAATCAGGAATAATACCTAGTAATTGGAAGGGTGCGATAATTAGACCGATCCATAAAAAAGGGGATGTCAATGCACAAAAGAACTATAGATTAATTAATCTACTCGATATTGGAGAGAACATTTTTGCTAAGATAATATTGGGTAGGTTAAAAATTTGGGCAGAAGAGAGAGCAATTATCCCAGTGGAACAAGGTGGCTTTAAAGAAGGCCACTCTACAATAGATCACTGCTTCGCCCTATGGGCCCTGGCCCGAAAATCGATAGAACAAAATGGGAAGCTACATTGTTGTTTTGTCGATTTTAGGCCAGCGTTCGACTCTGTGGATCGAAATAAACTTTGGGAAGATATGTTAAAGTATGGATTACCGGTTGGCTTGTTGATGATCCTAAATGAGCTTCACAGTGGAAACTGGGCCCAGGTAATTAGAGATACGCAGGGGGCACTAACTCACAAGATACTAGTAGGGAACGGTCTTAGACAGGGGTGCGTCTTAGCACCCCTGTCATTTTCATTCTTTTTGGCAGATCTCCCCGCGGCACTTGAATGGCCATAAAGTTCCTTGCCTTCTTTATGCTGATGACTTAGTGATCATGGATCAAACTGAAATAGAACTTCAAAGGAAATTAACTGCTTTTAAACACTATTGTGATAGGAAAATACTGACTGTAAATTGGGAAACAACTAAGGTTTTATGTTTTGAGAAGAGTAAGAAGAATTTCAATTTGTTGGGTGATGACAAACTAGAGGCAGTTAAGGAATATAGATATTTAGGCCTCTGGTTTGATAGTGCACTAAAATGGCGCACCCATTTGGAGGCTCAAAAGGCAAAAGCATTCTCATCCACTTGTGGGCTAAAGAAGTTTAACAAAGAATATGGAGACATGACACATAAACCAATGATAAAGGCATTTGAAGCAATGATCCCCCCCAAGTATTGTATGGGGCAGAAGTGTTATACTTGAGCAGTAAACATGCGTGGGATCAGGAAGACGGAAACATTTAAAAAATATTATTGTCTTTACCTAATTGTACAATAGTTCAAGCAATTTAAATGGAACTAGGGCTGATTTCTTGGAGTGTACAGTCTCAAATGGCCCTAGCAAGATTCTGAAAGCGCCAAGACCTAGGAGTGACACCTAAGATCTCACAATGGTGTGGAGAGGAAATCCAGACAAGTAATCTTAGCTGCGCAAAGGAGGTGAGAAAGGCTCTCCAGAAAGTATCAGGGCGTCTTAACTTGAGATCTACACAGAACGCCCTGATAGGCGACTTTACAAAGAAAGCACTTAGTGAACAAGGCCAGTCGTTCTCAAGGGCACAGGCCTAGATTATATGCAGGAGAAAAAGTTGGTCCAGTGGTTAACACCATCAATGCTGATGGTATTCCCCTCCTGTGCTGGTTCCGAGTTATTCCCATTGTTCATGACGAGCTCAGCTCATCATGAGTGTACGAGAGGTGTACCTCATGACGAGCTGAGCTCGTCATGAGCATCGAAGGGGTTAATAATCTCATGGGTAAATGAAGGCTGGTTCCCTTATCTGGAAATATTGCCTAACCAAGGGTTACGACATGAAATACTAAGGACCCGGGTTGGGATCAACCCCTGGAAGATAGACGGGAAATTAAAATCTGTACTGATTGGCCCAGAAGGTAATTGTAATTGTGGGCGTGGTATAAGAAATGATACGGTGCACATATTGCTTGATTGCACATTTGTACAGGATTTAAGGAAATTGTTTTTACGTCCTATATTCCTATCACATAAGACAATTACACATGCCCATGCGATATGCTTACTAACAGATATGCATTCGCTAGAAATTGAAATTGTATCGGGCAAATTCCTGAAGGCCGTAAAAGATTTTGGAAGGGAGATATCGAAGGATGGGCACTGATTTTAAGTTCTTTTAAGCATTTTTATAAAGTTTAAATCTGTCTTTTTATTCTTCCAGATATGTGAAAACTTCTGTAAAATTTGGGTTTAAAGAATTGTGTATCAGGGGGTGTTACCCTCTTTTAACCTTCTCTTTTTTCTTTTTAACAAGTATGAATTTTAACTATTTATGATGTAGGAATATTTTGTCTGCTCGTACTTTGTCCGATTCTGTTTGCATTTTGTTTTGTATTGTTTAAAAGACTATGGTCTAAATAAACAAGTTTCTCTCTCTCTCTCACTAGGCTTTGATCCACTGCAACTTCACTCCCCTGAGGCGGAAGCCGGGGGTTAGCATTGAGCATTGAGCATTGAGCTGCAAAGCGCTGAGAGGCGTGGCTTGGGCGCCGATGGCGATGGTCGCCTGAGAGCTCGGCTCCGGGACTGAGCCCGGAATTATCCTGTAAATCGGAGGCTGCGGGGCACCCCAGACCCCGCATTCCGCTGAGCGGACCGACGGAGACCTGCCGGGGCCCCTGGTGGGGCTTGGACGAGGGTTGATCCGGAGTAACACCGGAGTTTGCGGAGTTGCGGAGTGCGACCCAACATGGCGCCCGGACTTCTTTGTCCCCCTGGTCGGACCCACTGACTCGGAGGAGCGGCGCGAGCAGCGACCTGCGCCCGGCTTTGCCATCCCCGGCGGCTCTGTGCACAAGATATCAATTGGATCGGACTTTTTACAACGAGCCTGCGCTCGGTTGAGTGACTGGGCGGCTGCCCACGTTATAGGGGACCCCGGGAGCGGACGCTGGCCCAACTCTCGACACCGCACCTAGCTACGTTTTCCTGGCCAGTCCACTTCCATGGGAGGCGCGACACTTTGGCGCCACAAATCGTCCGGTGGAGTTGGTGACCCTCACCCCGGGTCTCTAGCGGCTGAGCGGGCCTGTCCGACTCGGCGGCGATTATCTCCGCCCCCTCATCGGTGCCCTCGGACGCCGTGGCGGTGGCGTGAGCCGAAGCGGAGAAGTCTCCACAGGCCCTGGAGAAGGAGGTCTCCCATACACGATTTGAAGACCAGTAACCGGGAGGGTCGTGGTCGACATCTGCACCCGGAGACGCCTACTCCGGGACCTTCACGGAGTGCCCCCGGTGACATGGGGAAACCTAGAGGAGCCAAGGGGACTACCCCGACTGCCTCAGACTCGGAAGCCCAGGACAAAGAGGAACGTGGGGACCCAAAGAGTTCTGATGGCGCACCGATGCAACAACAGTTCGACCGCATCCTGGAGGCGATAGCGTCCACGAGATCGGCCCTCCAACAGGACATTGCCCAGGTGGCGACGAGCCTAGGCCTCCTCAGAGCGGACCACGGCAAACTTTCGGACCGGGTCAAGGAAGTGGAGAGCTCGGTGAAAACCTTGGAGCCGGCGCAGCGGACCTTGGCTGCAACGATGAAGGATGCCTTATCCCGAATTGCGTCCCTGGAGCAGAGGGCGGAGGATGCGGAAGGCCGCAACAGAAGGAACAACATCCGTGTAGTGGGCCTCCCGGAAAAGATCGAGGAGGGCGACATGGTGACATACTTGGAGACCTGGCTCCGTGACATGGTGGCCCTGGAGGGGCTATCCTCCTTCTACACTCTGGAGCGTGCCCACCGAGTCCCGGCGCGGCCACCGCAACAGGGACGCGCCCCGAGACCGGTGGTGGCCCGGTTACTGCACTTTCGGGACAGGGACTTAATCCTTAATGCCGCCAGACATAATGGTCCATTCAAAGTGGCGAACAGTCAGGTGAACATCTTCCCGGATTACACCTATGAGACTCAACGCAAGCGGTTCTCCTTTCTGGCGGTCAAGCGCGAGCTCAGGAGCGAGGGCATTCAGTACTCGCTCCTCTATCCTGCAGGCTCCGCATCATTGTCGATGACAAAACTCAGTTCTTCGACACCCTGGAGGATGTCTGTGCCTGGCTCGAGCTTTACAGGACAGGGAAAGATGGCTTCGGCTCCTCGTCCCAACAGGCAGATGAGCCGGAACAGAGACGGCGATCCAGGAGGATCAGGAATCGCCGCGGCCGTACAGGAGGGCCCTCAACTGCAGAGACATCGTCGGAGCGGAGGGGAGTGTTGGAAGTATTGTCGGAGTTATCTGGTGCACGGGACGAAGCCATTGTGGAGGAAGACAACTCGGGTCATGAGGAGGCACCATCGGAATCGGAGGACTCAGTGACTGATAGTGCCCATACACCGGTGATCACACCGAAATCGGTGGAGGACCTTTTGGATGGTCAAGGGTAACGGGGTGTGCTGCCTTATTTTGGGTGGGGGCCCGGCAGGGGGGAGGCGGTTGCCGTCCACTGATGCTGACTAAGAGGGAGGGAGGGGTGGGGTGCCCCTGTTTCTGCCCGAGGGGGTTTTGGTACTGTTTAGGGCTTGTTTTAGTCCTGGTGGCTTGAGCGTCGAGGGCCCACTGCCTCCGCCCGGCCCACACCTGGCCCTTAAGGCCTTCCTACGGTGGCGACCGTAGGATTAGTAGGGGGTATTGAGTTGATGGAGGGCGAGGTTTGGATGGGATCTGGATGGTGTAGTTTGGGTCCTGTTCTGGGGTGGGTGGGTGGGAGTTCGGTTTGTTCTTGGGTTGTGTGGTTTTGGTTGGGGAAAATGGCCGCCATCAGTACTGGGATGTATGATGTCTTTTCTTTGTGGGAGCCCGGTCGGGGAAACTGGGCGAGTACAATATGGGACAATGGCTGATGTTCCTAACTTGAAATGTGTTACTTGGAACGTAAGGGGGCTTCACACTATGTCCAGGCGCCACAAAGTCCACGCTTATTTAGTGCGTAGGGGAGTGCAAATGGCGCTGCTGCAGGAAACTCATCTGACCAAGGCGGAAGGGGCGGCGCTACAGCGTAGATGGCGGGGGCAGGTCTTTTCCACGTCGTACTCCGCGTATGCCAGAGGGGCGCTAATATGGATCAGAGCAGGGGTCCCCTTCCAAGTCACGAGAACAGTGATAGATCCGGAGGGGCGTTACGTGGCCATCTCGGGCACCCTGGGAGAGAGGGACTTGAACGTTTGCTGTGTGTACGCTCCTAACGTGGACCAGACTGCCTTCCTTTCCAGGTTATCGAGCTCGTTGGCCCACTTCTTCTCCGGGCCCCTTCTGCTTGGGGGAGACTTCAACTCCGTAGTGGACGTGGATATTGACCGCTCCCATCCACCACTTCCCGACTCTCCGGTTCGTCGCACGGCTAAGGGGCGTCAGGATTGGCAGACCCGATGGGGTTTGACGGACATCTGGAGGGCGCACCACCCCGCGTCTAGGGATTATTCATACTTCTCGAGCCTTCATGAGTTGCATGTCCGACTGGATGGCTTTCTTGGGTCGCCCGAACTGGTTTTGGCAGCGGTTCGATCTGAGTACTTGTCCAGAACCATTTCAGACCATAACCCACTCCTGCTGGACCTTCGCTGGTTCCCTGGGGCGCCGGCGGTGCCCACCTGGAAGCTGCGACCCGAGATCCTTGAGGACAGTGTTTTCAGAGCGGACCTGGGGGATAAGGTAGTGGAATATTTTGCGTCCAACGGTGGCACCGCGAGTACACGAGCGTTAGAATGGGACGCTTTTAAGGTAGTGGTGAGGGGTTACTGTATTTCTAAGAAAGTGGGCATGAGGCGCGTTATCCTGGCTGACTTAGACGCAGCGGACCAGCAACTCCGCGAGCTTGAAATTCGCCGCCCTGGGCACCCGGAATTGCAGGTACGAACGGCGGAGGCGAGGGAAAAGGTAGCGGCAGAGGTCGAACGGCTTCGCTGTTTTGATTATAAAGCCTATACGGTCCGATCCATCGCAGAGGGAGACAGATCGAGCGCGTTGCTGGCATGGTTGGCCAACCCTACGCGCCAGTCCCAATTGACGACAAGTATGCGTGAGGCAGACGGCACGGAGGTACACACTCAACCGGAGATTCTTAGCTGCTTCCGGCATTATTATGAACGTTTGTACCGCAGTCGCTCCGCACGGGACCCTGCCCGGCTCGATAATTATCTGCGTCCGCTGGAGCTCCGCGTAGTGGAGCAAAAAGTGGCGAAGGCCCTCGGGTCCGACATTGAACTGGGGGAGATCCGCGGGCCATTAAACGGATGGCGAGAAACAAGACCCCGGGCCTGGATGGCCTACCCGTGGAGTTTTATGCAGCTTACGCTGATCTCCTAGCCCCTCGATTGTTGGTGGTCTACAGGGAGGCGAAGAGGCTGGGGCGACTCCCGAGCTCGATGTGTGAGGCGTTGGTGGTTCCTCTCCTCAAACCGGGTCGAGACTCGTCCGACCCAGGGTCTTACCGTCCCCTATCGATGTTGACGGTGGACTATAAAATACTGAGCAGCATCTTGGCCTCGAGGCTGCTGGGTCACATGAGTTCCCTAGTGCATGAAGACCAGGCTGGTTTCATCCCACGGCGAAACACGACTATGAATATTCGCAGGTTGTTCCGTTTGCTAGGGGAACCTTTTGTGGATGCTCCATCCCCGGTCGTCTTGTCGGTGGACCTAGAGAAGGCTTTTGATAGCCTGGAGTGGGACTACCTCTGCACGGTGCTGCGGAGATTCGGCCTCGGGGAGGGCTTTGTTAGGTGGACCGCGGTTCTTTATGCCTCTGCATCAGCCAGGGTCCGGGCGGGTCCACTGATTTCCTCACAGTATCCGGTAGAACGAGGCACGCGGCAAGGGTGTTCATTGTCCCCACTTCTCTTTGCGCTAGCGGTGGAGCCACTCGCGCTGCACCTGCGATCGGGAGCCCACTATACGGGCTTGTGGACGCCTGCGGGCCAGCATTATGTTTCGCTGTATGCGGACGACCTGTTGCTCTTTCTAGAGGACCCGCTCGACGCTTTACGTGGAGCGGCGGTGGCGCTCACAGAGTTTGGGGAGGTTTCGGGCCTCCGAGTGAATTGGTCCAAGACCTGTCTCTTTCCGGTGCGCAGAGGTGCTCCCGCCCCTACCCTAGATAGGGAGATTAGATGGGAACCCGACTGCTTTAAGTATCTCGGAGTGTTCGTCTACCACGACCAACCCGACCTCCTGGATGGAAACATTGCCCGCAGCATTCGAGCACTTCGAGGCTGCATGGACTTTTGGGCCACGCTGCCGCTTTCGGTGGGGGGACGGATCGCCCTGCTTAAAATGGTGGCGCTTCCCCGGCTCTTATATTACTTTCGGACCCTACCGATCTGGGTCCCACCGGCCACGTTTCGACTGTTACGCTCTATGGTGGTCGGATTCCTCTGGGGGTCGGGCCGCCGGCGGGTAGCCCTCAAAACCCTGATGAGGCCGAAAGACGAGGGGGGGCTCGCGGTGCCGGACTTTGAAAAGTATTATCTGGCGGCGCAGCTCCAGTCCTTCACCCAGGAGATCGCCAGGGAATTCCGGGGCCCGGAAGACAGGAGGGGGACGGGCATGGCCAGGCATGTTCTCTCCTTTATAGTGCTGCGACAGCGTTTGGCCCTGCGGGATTTGTCGATGGAGGAGCGGACTGTCCGCCTGTGTTGGAATCGGGCCCACGCCCGAGGCCAACTGAGAACACCGTATGCGCCTGAAATACCGTTGGGGATGCTGACGGCCCTCCCCCACGGAGGGGATTGGTCACGGTTGGCGGCCTGGGAGGATGCCGGCTTACAGCTGGTTGGAGATCTGTACGAGGATGGAGCGCTCTTGTCCTTCCAGGATCTTATTGACCGCTTCGAGATCCCCCGTGGTGATTTTCTGCTGACCTCGGCCATTGTCCGAGCAATCCAGGCACACTGGAAGAGCGGACAGGAGGAACCCCCCTTTTCTCAGGTGTGCCAGTATGTGATGATGTCTGCGGGCACGGTGAAGGCGGTCACTTGCCTTTATGGCAGGTTGATCAACGAAGGGTTGGCTCCTCTCACCACCCTGAGAAACCGCTGGGAGGAGGACATTGGCAAGGAGATCCCGGAGACGACCTGGGACCAGTTGGTGAGACGAGCCTGGAAGGGCACACGTCACGCCCGTTTCCAGCTGGTCCACTATTACGTGCTCCACAGAGCGTACCTGACCCCAGTGAAAATTAGGCGATATTTTGCCACAAATTCGGCGGAATGCCCTAGGTGCCCAGCTCAGGAGGCGGACCTCGTTCATATGTTGTGGGCCTGTCCGGGTCTGTCATCTTATTGGCAGGAAGTAGAGAAGACCCTGGAGGAGGTGACGGGGAGGTCCTTATCATTTGATGCGGCGGTAGGGCTCTTACACTGGTTCCCCCATACCCCCAGGAATAAAATTTCTAGTAAATTTATCGACCTAGGACTCCTCCTTGCTAAACGAGAGGTGACCAGGAACTGGAAGGCACGAGTTGGTCCGACAGGCAACAGATGGCACAGTGAGCTTTTGAAATGGGCGGCGGGGGAGAGCGCGCTGAGATATCAACTAGCTTGGAGGCAGCGTAATGAAAAGGCGCAGGAGGCCGCGTTGGAGTGGGAAATATTGGTGCAGGCCCTCAGAGATTATTGTGCCCCCAGCGACTCTGAAGGTGAAGAAGCGACTCGCCCCGAGTCCCGGTAAACGATTGCACTGTTAATCCCATTGCTTTCCCCGTGGGTCCCATGGCAGATCCTGTAGCGGTAGCTCCCAGGCGCTGGTGGCGGGGTTGGGTGGGTTTTCTTTTGGTTAGAAGTAGTATTTTGAGGGTGGGGGGTTTCTTTTGAATTTATAGCCTTGTTTGGAAAAGCAGATGACGGACAGTGGATCATCCGGACCAGCTCAAGCATCCTGCTGAGCCCCCATTGCATTTCGCCGCCCGACCCCAGGGTTGTGGGCCGATGGCTGTGTACGAAACTTACGGTGGGGGGCAAGAGGGTTTTACCGTGTTGATATTGCTTATGATACAAGGCTGGTCGATATTGTAACGATTTACTAATTCCTGCAATAAAAATATATTTTAAAAAAAAAAAAAATTGAGCTGCAAAGCGCTTTTATTTAGAATTGTGTGCCCGTTTTTAAAACTGTTCGTTTCATTTTTAAAAATATAATTTGCGCCGCTACATGTGCTTGTAAATTCACCAGGAGCACTGTCCTTTGAGAAACGCTGTACTCAGACAGCCAAACACACTAGAATTGCCCCACACCCAGCCGACTAAGGTGCTGAGTGAGAGGCAGCATTCTTGGCAGACATATTGGGCGTAGTCACTGCCCCAGCGCTCTAGACTTCCCAGCCTCGTGTATAAAAGCAGAGATTAGATTCTGCTCACGAGATCCACTGCAACTTCACTCCGCTGAGGCGGAAGCCGGGGGTTAGCATTGAGCATTGAGCTGCAAAGCGCTTTTATTTAGAATTGTGTGCCCGTTTTTAAAACTGTTCGTTTCATTTTTAAAAATATAATTTGCGCCGCTACATGTGCTTGTAAATTCACCAGGAGCACTGTCCTTTGAGAAACGCTGTACTCAGACAGCCAAACACACTAGAATTGCCCCACACCCAGCCGACTAAGGTGCTGAGTGAGAGGCAGCATTCTTGGCAGACATATTGGGCGTAGTCACTGCCCCAGCGCTCTAGACTTCCCAGCCTCGTGTATAAAAGCATACAGTGATCCCTCCGCGCAGCGGACGCGATCAGCGGGCGCGCCGGAAGCGCGCCGAAGTCGAGCCAAAGTCCAGCCCGTCTGCGCCTGTCCGCGCTAAGGACGGGCTGGGGGCTGCTGTACCTGCTCAAAATGCCATCTGAACAGGTAACCAGAGATAAACTTCTGTCTCTTAATCACACCTCTAAACAATGCAACCATTTCATAGAGGTTGCTAAATGGCAAGGACCTATTACATGTATGAAGTGTAAACTCACATTACAACCTTATGTTAAGACCTCCCCTAAAAGTATATATAAAACTATTACAGGTGGACTAATAAATGCACGATCCATGTGCAAAAACGCCCTGCACATATATGACCTACTCGCAGAGAACAATCTGGATTGCCTTTTGATCACAGAAACATGGTTAAGAGAATGGTCAAATCCTGATATTACCTGCGCACTACCACCTGGTTATAACATACAAAGACTCGACAGACCGATACATAGAGGAGGGGGAATTGCTATAATACACCGTGAGACACTCACATGCAGCATCTCCGAGTTACAGGATATTAAAGGTGCAGAAAGTTTAGCCTTCAATATACAGGCCCATGACTCCTTCATGTTCTCTGGAGCACTACTCTACCGCCCCCCAGGACCAATGGACAATTTTCTGAATAGCATGGGGGAGGTAATTACTGCTTTGACGCTTAAAGCAGCTAATTTCACACTACTAGGAGACATAAACATTCACCTTGATAATATGACAGACCCAAATGCACAATGCTTTAAAGATATCATGCAGGTGCTTGGACTTAAGATTCTCACGAAAGATCCCACACATATAGCTGGCCATACCTTAGACTGTGTCTGCTCTAACCTTGAGACTATCAAGGTATCTACCCCTTTGCCTCAGACGTGGACTGACCATAGCTTTATACCATTTCACCTTACAACAAGGGAAGCCAACAGAACTCAACCAAATGGACCCAGACCTCAGAAACCAACTCCCTGTTGGACAAAAATAATCGAACATCCGGATCTACCCATATGGGTTAAAGAAAACAAACCTTTGACCACTGAGAATGTGTTTTCGGATAATCTCAACTATGAAAAATGGATGAGAAAAATAGGGGAGAAAATAACCTCGGGAGGAGCAACCAAATCAAAACCTAAACAACGGAAAGTCTCTGCCCCCTGGTATACTAAAGACCTCAAAGAGACACTACGCGCAGTACGCAAGCTAGAACGTACATGGCGTCAATATTATAAAAAAGAGGACCAAGACAAGTATAAAACAGCCAGACGAAAATATCATGCTCAAATCAAACAAAATAAAATAAATTATTTCACTAACAAAATAGATACATCTCAGAATAACCAAAAAGAGATCTTTCATGTGGTAAAGAGCTTCCGAGATCCAGGGTTTTTGTCACAGGAAATACCTCCATCACAGAGTTTCTGCAATGAAATCGCAGATTATTTCGAACAAAAAATAGTTAACATCATAAAACACTTTCCTGAAGTGATTGAAAACACCGTCAATCTAGCTGTAGAAACCAGCCCAGACAATCTAGCTGTAGAAACCAGCCCAGATAAAATTAGATGGAATTCTTTTACTACAATCGATCTGCATGAGACATCCCATACTATGTCAAAAATTAAATCAGGATCACCACTGGATCCCTGCCCTCCGGCACTAGTCTATGAAATCAAAAATGAGGTCAACCCCATGATTAATTCCATCATAAACGCCTCACTCCAGTCGGGGGAAATCCCCAGCACATGGAAGACGGCGATAGTAAAACCCCTACAAAAAAAACCACAACACGATCCATCCGTCTTAACTAATCTGAGACCCATCTCACAACTCCCCGCATTATGTAAATGTGCCGAAACCCTGGTAAATAAACAACTCTCATCATTTCTGGAAACAAACAATATATTACACCCAAACCAGGCAGGTTTCAGAGCCAATCACTCTACAGAAACAGCACTCCTGTCAACGACAGAAACCATTAGAGCGGCTCTTGACCAGGGGAAGAAGGCAGTCCTGATTCTCCTGGATTTATCTGCAGCATTCGACACGGTGTCCCGCACCATATTACTACATCGCCTAGTTGAGGCAGGCATTGGGGGCACCGTGTTGAAATGGTTCACAAATTTTCTGCTCCACAGAAAACAAATAACTAAATTGGGACACTTCTACTCAGAGGAGAAGGAGGTTAGGTCAGGGGTGCCCCAGGGCTCTAGCTTGAGCCCAACCTTGTTCAATCTGTACATGGCACCCCTGATCAACCTAATTGCCACGCATAATGTAACCACGGTTGCATATGCAGACGATACCCAATTGGTCCTGGTCTTAGATGAAGATACAGGAAAGGCTGAACAGATACTGAAAGACTGCCTTACTGCGACTTTTGGATGGATGCACAATAACCATCGAAAGTGCAACTCTGCGAAAACAGAGATCCTGCCCTTCGGGAAAAATAACATCTTTTCCCCTCTTACATGCTGGCCATCGGACGCAGAAGCCCCTCCCAATACCATCAGTGCCACACGCAACTTAGGTATAAAATTTGACGATATGCTGTCCTTTAAACAGCAATCCAAAGAAGTGGCCGGTATCTGTTTCAACATAATCAAGGGCCTCTGAAAAATTTTTGATTACCTCCCACTGGCCGCCCGCCGTACGGTTGCAATCGCTCTCATAACATCGAGAATCGATTACTGCAACAGTTTGTACGCAGGAGCAGCTAAATCTACCCTGCACAAACTGCAAATGATTCAAAATGCGGCGGCCCGGCTTGTCTTAAGATGGCCTAGGAGATCATCCGCATCAGCTGCTCTGAATGCGTTGCACTGGCTCCCCATCCAAAAACGGATACTATTCAAAGTCCTTCTGATCACATACAGAGGCTTTCATAAATGCGGACCCAAATATCTGTCAACCAAATTTCACAGATACCTCCCAAATAGGGAACTCAGATCAGCCACTGCTAATCTAATGACCATACCCAAGTTTCGACTGACCACCAAGGGTGGCAAATCCCTAGCAGTCCTAGGCGCCAAGGCCTGGAATGCCCTTCCAGCTAAACTTAGAGCATCACCATCAGAAAAAATCTATAAAAAACTTCTAAAAACATGGATTTACGGATTATCTGATGCAAAATGTAAGACTCTAATCTAAGGACATCTACAGCTCAGCTACCATCCCCAAATATTTCATCTTTGCAGTGAAATCAGCAGCGCCAAGATGCTCCATGGAGTGTATGTGCGCTATACAAAAACCAACAAACATCAAACATCAAACATCGTCAGTCAGAAACATGGCCAGTGCCAAGTGGGATACCTCATATTTGACATGTGTAGCACTGCACATTTTCTTTCAGTATTTATCAATATTTATTTTTTGCAAATTTATCTGCATTTATTCAAATTTATTTTGAGTTTTGTGAAAAATAAAGCAGAAAATAGTATATTTCCACATGTATTTGATGATAAATTTGCACTCAAGAATAAATGTCTGAGAGATTTCAATGATGTGAAAGCCCAAATGTGATAAATCAATGCACTTTTATGAAACCGTACACATATCGGTATCAATCTTGTGCATAGCTTCTGCTCTTTAAGCATCTTTACCAGAATTCCTTTCTTTTTTTTAACCCCCTTGCTTGTCAACCCACACAGATATTCGCTTGGCAGCCATGGCTGACAGCATTTAGAATCGCTCAAAAAACAACCCAATTTCCATCCACATTTAAAATTAAATACAAATAAGAAAATAAATGGATTTCTGTCTGTGTTTTTCTGAAAAAAAATCAGTAACAGCGGAAAACAAGGAGCCTATGTCATGATTCACCCAATCTTGGATTCCTAGATCAGACAGTCTGTAACCAGGCTCCAGTGCTGACAGACACAGAGCTGCCATATACAGCCATGGTTGTGGGTGTCATGCTTCAAAAACATCTGTGCACTTGTGCCACACAGGTGCCTCTATATGATGTCTCTCATGGTTTCCATCCTCTGTCAGAAGTCCATCTCCTTTCATGATCTAACCTCCTTTCTCAGGGACCTGGCTCATTTTAAAACCCTGTCTCCTCTCATGGTCTTTTTCTCAAGTGGCGGCTGGAGCGTCGTCTCACTGTTTTTCAGCAGTGTAAGGAAAAAAATGATAATAACTAAAAGTTATTTTCATTTTATTATTTCCTGTTTGTGGACACGACAGTTTTGCCAGGCTATGTGGGGTGGGGCTGTTCTGCTAACAGAGCAGGGGAGGGGAGGAGTGGTTTTCACTCCCTAAGTGCGCATGAATGTTTGACATGCCCTCTCGGCCTGTAAGATGTGAGCCCGCATTACTATCGATGCCCAGGCTGCTGGCGCAAGACGCCTCTTAGTTTCCATTCTGAATAATTACCAAATAAAGAGACGGGCGCTGGAAGCAGGAATCAAGAGAACAGAATTTATTTCTCATGAGGAGAGCCTGTCATTTCGGACACGAAACACAGTGTCTTTCAGGAGGTGCTCTAACAAGTGAGCTGAGACTCCGTCTTTTATACTTTACAAAACACTTGGCATTACAATCATGATATTGTGAAACAAGGAAAAGACATCCCCATAATCCTCGTGTCAATCCTACCCCACATGTGTTCACAATAGGGACCCTTGACCTGCTCATAAGAGGGGAGGGCAATCACGCAGCTGAGTGTTCCGTCAACTGTTTAGGATGTGTGCGCCTGATCATAGCCCAGGGGGTGGGGTGGCCAGGATCAATAGTGGGTTCTTTGAAGAGGAGTGACTTCATACCATAAGGGGCAATAAACAGTATCTTCAGGCTTAGGCGATGGCCTCGGACATGTGTGGACAGTCCATCGCGGAGGGAGGATTTATTAACAGAGGGGTTATTCATAAAAGGAAAGGAGGTGTTGGTCAGGCGCGGCCGGGACTCCCAAGGACAGGGTCTTGCAGAAGAGGAAGGTTTATGACCTGTCCATGTGAGGGAGGAGGGGGGAGCCAGGGTGCGCACAGGGACAGAGTCGCACAGAGAGAAAGGTCTTATGACCCGTACATGAGAGAGCGGGGGCAGTCAGGTGCAGCTGGGGAGGGCTATGTCAGCTGAGGCGAAGGATGCCTCTTCAAGAGGAGATGGGGGGGTTTGTGCGGGTCAAGCAGAAGGGTTGCCTTTCACAGCAGGGTCGCGCAGAGGGAGAGGGTTTCATGGTCTATGCATGAGAGAGGGGGTTTAAGATACGCGCAGGAGGGAAGCCGGGGATTCCAATGGGTAAAAGGCCATGGTGCCTAGAATGGCTGTACATATGCATATGGGTACGGGCTCTTACTGGCAGAGTGATACGGTCAATAATTTACGGTATTCATGGTGCTCACAGGGAGAGGAGTGGGAAAAGAAGGGAAATGAATGCTGTTTATGTACATCAATTTCTTCAATTTCCACAGTCGCCCCTTTTTACATTACAGCGTTCATTTTTGTAATTGATGGGGTTACAGATAGACAGGCATCGTTGAAGAATTAGCATTTGTCGATACTAACATTTGGCATACAATCATGGACAGTTGATGTGATGGGCAGAATGCAGCACATAGGAAATTGCATTTCGTTGAGTTCCTAACAATTAAACGCACTACATAGCATAAATGTTTCTGACTTAAAAATGTGACCAATGAACAGTTTTGACCAAGTAGTTGAGGGCGGAATTCAGTTCAATACACAAGATTTCTTCGTCACAGTGTCTTTTTATCAGTGAGCCATCACTGGTAGGCTCTAGTCCGTGTCCTTTCGTTGGCGCTGTTGAGCACCGGCGGTGGAGCTATAGGTCCAGCTCGGGTCCATCCTTACGCGTTGCAGGGTGCGGTCAGTCCTCTGCTGTCAGACCACAGTCCTGTTCCCTAACCAATCCTTTTAGTGGCGCCTTATGCTCGGCACCCATATTCCTGCGGCGCACCCCATTTCCACCTGGATGCTGTTCTTCCTTTCGACAAGAAGTCACGTGAAAAAAAAAAGGGTGTGTGGTTTCGATAGTCGATGGGAGTGAGAGGGCGGAGTGGGGGGCAGATTTTCCTGGGACACACCAAAGGGACCAAGGGAGCAAATGATAACAAGCAGGCAGGCCCATCAATCGGGCCCAAAGAAGGGGGACGGAGACTCCAGGCATGTGTGGGTAGGCAGAAAAAAAAGGCTTCAGGACAGCCCTTCATCCTTTCGTTTTACCACATTGGAGAGTGCTGTCTCGTCCCGTATTCTTGTCGTGCTGGGGCTCCACCTTTGGTCGATGTCGCATGTGTCCCATGATCTGCGGCCAGGCTGTGTGTCACGTCCGACCCTTCTCCTCCGGTGATCGTATATCTTTGAAATAGGTACAAAACAAGCTTTAGAGAGCTGGTCAGGGGAAGACATTTTATGCACGTGAATTCCTCCCTCAGTCCTTCGCACGCTTATCGGTCACAGTCAGAAGTTCATTTACCAAGCAGTGCATATGTCAGCATTCCTACTGAATTCATGCCAAGTTTTATTCATCGTCTATATATGCCACATATAAAGAAAAGTCAGACTCTTATCAACCGTGCATTTTATCAAACTCAACATTTCGGAGCCTCCAGGGAGACTCGTCTTTCTAACCTTAGCCTTAACAGTCTAACATTTCCTTTCAAGGCTGGCTAACCTTTTCAAACAGGGCAGGGGCGCTATCATCAAGAGTCAGGTAAAACATGTTTTTCTCGAGGGACGACAGTTACTCATGGTTATCATCTCTATGTCCGGGACAGCAGCTGGGGTTTATCAAATGGGGCGGGGATGCTTCGGGCATTCGCGCTTGGGTGCAAAGGGGATGGGGCAATCTGGACGCTGGGGGTCAATCTAGGCGTTGGCGCTTGTCTCTGATGCGTCGACAAATAAGGTGCCATTGACATGCAGTTCCCCTATAAAAGGCCAGATTGGGGAACTTTAGTCGTCTCACCTGTCCTTTCTTTCTTAGCCAATTCGAGTTCATTCATTTTGTAGAAAGGAGAGGTAGTAATATGGCAAATCACAATCATTTTATTTTCTGTCAATTTCACTGAACACCTTTGTGTTCACAGAGTATCCAATCAGACTGGTGCCAGCGGGGCACAAAATATATATACAAAGGAAGATGGAACAGGGGGACTCTCGGAGAGAGTGCGAGTCGTCCGCAACCTAAACGAGCTATTCAGTACACACATGACATGTAGAGAGAGAGAGAGAGAGAGAGAGAGAGAGAGAGAGAGAGAGAGAGAGAGAGAGAGAGAGAGACGGATAGAGGGAGAGAGAGAGAGAGATCGAGGGGAGAGAGAGAGAGAAAGACGTGTACGGTAATAGGTCATTTAGTGCGCTCACAACACAGAACAACAGGGGTCAGGTAACACGCGAACACAGACAGAGGGAAGACATAAATTCGTACATTACATATACACAAACTCAGACAAGGGAAGACAGTACATGTGTTACATACAAAAGCGTTCACGACAAACCATAAAAACAGTTGTTGGCCAAACAAAAATCTCCCTGCGCATTCTGCGCATTTTTAATATCCTATTTATTCATGGGCTGAGTTCTTTTTACCTTTCCTCCTTCTCTTCTCGTTTACTACTTCTGCGAGCGCTCCCAATTGTCAATACTTACACCTCGGTCAGCCGGTCAGAAATTCACCTGGTCGGGCTATCGCCCATAGGTGGATCTTAAACCACTTTTGATTTTCTTCCTTTGGTTGGATGTTCTCCAGG
Source organism: Lissotriton vulgaris (assembly GCF_964263255.1). Classification (NCBI taxonomy): domain Eukaryota; kingdom Metazoa; phylum Chordata; class Amphibia; order Caudata; family Salamandridae; genus Lissotriton; species Lissotriton vulgaris. The sequence goes on along the minus strand of NC_141700.1, from coordinate 212,479,149 downwards.
CTGAAGCAACGGAGAGTATTGGTCAGGAGAACAGTCAGGCAGCTTGGTTGTATCTATAAGAGGGTGAGAAGGAGGTGGTACATTTCGAACATCAACAATATTTCTAACTTCCCAGACGGGTGGTGCCTGGGTACCCTTACCTCAGGACTTTTCCTAGTCCCTTCCCTATCTAATTAAACGTCATAATCGCGTTATCTAGCGTCCTAATGTCGAGTCATTTCCGTCATACAGTACCCGTCAAGTTTCTATGTCAGTCCATCCTCCCAGTCGCCAGGCTCTAACGGAGGAACAGTCATATCTACGTCTACGTCTGTCAAAGCTTGTTAGCATAAGTACTATGCTCAGATCCCCTTTTTCTCCTTTGTCGGTCGCTCGATCGTTGCTTTTCCATACTTCAGTCGACGTTCCGACGGGACCTGCAGAAGGGAGGAGAAGAAGGGGGGTGGGGGCAACATTCAAAACACATCAGCGCGCATAAATCCGAAAATGTTTTTACCTACCACATACTCGACCTATCTCCCTGTGGTGCATTCTCTACCATCTCGGCATTTAAGCCCAGAGGGACCAGCAGTGTCAGATAGATAATCATCGATGGTCTGCGGATCTACATGCATCACACGATCGTGGCCTTATAGGTCGTGTGCAAGGGTGGTGGTCAGGTGGTATTCCTGTGGTATCGCTCAAGGGCGTCTAAAAACACCTTTCCGGCTGCCCGTGATACATAGTGTAGCTGCTAAATACCGGGCCCTTTTAATCTTCAACTTTCATCATACTTATTCTTCGCTCATAGTAGAAAAACATCCAAAACTCATTAATGCAACCGCTACAATTATGCTTTCTTCTTCAAAATACTTTTAATAAAAAGTGTTGATGTATGTCCATCACCTGTTGTTTTTGCAAATACCGCTCTAAGTGTACTGGGGATGCCCAGACGTGGGTCCCAGGCACTCCACACCACTGGAGTCAAGCTAGCCGGGCTGATGAGAGGTGTTACCTCGAAACCGATCCGGTCCTCGGATGCTTGATTCCGTTCTGGGAAGGACGTGGCTTTTGTAGTTCGGACTGGACTGTTCCCATGGGGCACAGGGTCAGAGCTGATTTGCATATCGCCATTGTCTAACCCGGGGTGGTGTGGAGTGCAAAAAAACGATGGATTATGACCCAGATCTTTTGACTGGGTTGAATGTGTGACATTGATCCACATTCGGTCCATCACCTGTTGTTTTTGCAAATACCGCTCTAAGTGTACTGGGGATGCCCAGACGTGGGTCCCAGGCACTCCACACCACTGGAGTCAAGCTAGCCGGGCTGATGAGAGGTGTTACCTCGAAACCGGTCCGGTCCTCAGATGCTTGATTCCGTTCTGGGAAGGACATGGCTTTTGTAGTTCGGACTGGACTGTTCCCATGGGGCACAGGGTCAGAGCTGATTTGCATATCGCCATTGTCTAACCCGGGGTGGTGTGGAGTGCAAAAAAACCGATGGATTATGACCCAGATCTTTTGACTGGGTTGAATGTGTGACATTGATCCACATTCGGTCCATCACCTGTTGTTTTTGCAAATACCGCTCTAAGTTAGGCATGAGCGAATTTTGCGGATCTCGCGTTCGCGAATTTTGCGGATTTGCGGATTCGCAATCCGCAAAATCCGCGAATTCCCGCGAATTTGCGGATTTTTTTTTTTTGTGTTCGCCCGTGTTTCTGCCAGTTCGCGAGGGTTTTTACAATTTCGCAATGTGCGAACTTACCTGTCGGGTCGCAAGTTTTGCGAACTTGTTGTTTCTACGTGTCCAGCCTGTTTGGGACACTCTTCTTCATCACTGCCACTCTCTGTCACCACTGCCACTCTCTGACTACTCATGCCACCCTCTGGCCCACCCATGCCACCCTCTGTTTCATCATCACACCCTCTGGTTGTCCAGTGTACATTATTTTCGGCAAAGCAAAGCACACCTTCCCTGCCTCAAGTGACCTGAATTAATTTGGGGCTGATTAATGTGTCACAGAATATTTTTTTAGCTGGCACCTGCTTCCTTAGTGCGCCCTGATTAGTGATCTTTTGCACTTGCTAAGTGCTTTCATTGTTGCAAAATTAGTTACAACACCTGCCCTGCCCCAACTGACAATAATGAATTAGGGGCTGATTAATGGATTTTAACTTCCAGCCTGGCTCCTGCTTGTCTCCCTTAGCTGTAATTCAGGACCTTTGTGGCATATGTGTAACTATTCTGAGGTTCAGAGCAGGGTCACATAATAGTTTCAACTGGCAACTGAACTCTGGAGGGGCCCCTCAGGAAGCACTACAGGAAATGGCTACTAATGATGTGCCTGAACTTTTGAACCTGGTAAGTAGTTACTTTCAGTTTTGCTAAAATCGTATTTCTGCAATTTTGCACTTATTCGCGGGGCGCGAACTCACGCGAACAGTGCGAGCAGTGCGAGCAAAATCCGCTGCTCGCGGATTTGCGGATTTTGCGGGAAATTCGCAAATCTCGCGGATTGCGGATTTCCCGAAAATCCGCAAAATCCGCGAGCGGAACGGATTTTCCGCCCACACCTACTCTAAGTGTACTGGGGATGCCCAGACGTGGGTCCCAGGCACTCCACACCACTGGAGTCAAGCTAGCCGGGCTGATGAGAGGTGTTACCTCAAAACCGGTCCGGTCCTCGGATGCTTGATTCCGTTCTGGGAAGGACATGGCTTTTGTAGTTCGGACTGGACTGTTCCCATGGGGCACAGGGTCAGAGCTGATTTGCATATCGCCATTGTCTAACCCGGGGTGGTGTGGAGTGCAAAAAAACGATGGATTATGACCCAGATCTTTTGACTGGGTTGAATGTGTGACATTGATCCACATTCGGTCCATCACCTGTTGTTTTTGCAAATACCGCTCTAAGTGTACTGGGGATGCCCAGACGTGGGTCCCAGGCACTCCACACCACTGGAGTCAAGCTAGCCGGGCTGATGAGAGGTGTTACCTCGAAACCGGTCCGGTCCTCGGATGCTTGATTCCGTTCTGGGAAGGACATGGCTTTTGTAGTTCGGACTGGACTGTTCCCATGGGGCACAGGGTCAGAGCTGATTTGCATATCGCCATTGTCTAACCCGGGGTGGTGTGGAGTGCAAAAAAACGATGGATTATGACCCAGATCTTTTGACTGGGTTGAATGTGTGACATTGATCCACATTCGGTCCATCACCTGTTGTTTTTGCAAATACCGCTCTAAGTGTACTGGGGATGCCCAGACGTGGGTCCCAGGCACTCCACACCACTGGAGTCAAGCTAGCCGGGCTGATGAGAGGTGTTACCTCGAAATCGGTCCGGTCCTCGGATGCTTGATTCCGTTCTGGGAAGGACATGGCTTTTGTAGTTCGGACTGGACTGTTCCCATGGGGCACAGGGTCAGAGCTGATTTGCATATCGCCATTGTCTAACCCGGGGTGGTGTGGAGTGCAAAAAAACGATGGATTATGACCCAGATCTTTTGACTGGGTTGAATGTGTGACATTGATCCACATTCGGTCCATCACCTGTTGTTTTTGCAAATACCGCTCTAAGTGTACTGGGGATGCCCAGACGTGGGTCCCAGGCACTCCACACTACTGGAGTCAAGCTAGCCGGGCTGATGAGAGGTGTTACCTCGAAACCGGTCCGGTCCTCGGATGCTTGATTCCGTTCTGGGAAGGACATGGCTTTTGTAGTTCGGACTGGACTGTTCCCATGGGGCACAGGGTCAGAGCTGATTTGCATATCGCCATTGTCTAACCCGGGGTGGTGTGGAGTGCAAAAAAACGATGGATTATGACCCAGATCTTTTGACTGGGTTGAATGTGTGACATTGATCCACATTCGGTCCATCACCTGTTGTTTTTGCAAATACCGCTCTAAGTGTACTGGGGATGCACAGACGTGGGTCCCAGGCACTCCACACCACTGGAGTCAAGCTAGCCGGGCTGATGAGAGGTGTTACCTCGAAACCGGTCCGGTCCTCGGATGCTTGATTCCGTTCTGGGAAGGACATGGCTTTTGTAGTTCGGACTGGACTGTTCCCATGGGGCACAGGGTCAGAGCTGATTTGCATATCGCCATTGTCTAACCCGGGGTGGTGTGGAGTGCAAAAAAACGATGGATTATGACCCAGATCTTTTGACTGGGTTGAATGTGTGACATTGATCCACATTCGGTCCATCACCTGTTGTTTTTGCAAATACCGGTATAAATACAGGCCTACAACCCAGTGGACCGGCCACGGAGCAGATTGGAACTGTACGTAAGAAGAACGAAGTTAGTGGCAGTTCATTGCATAAAGTGCAGCAGTGCAATAAAATCGTATCAAACTTCCCTACAGAGCAAGCATGATGCATATCAATAATTCAGTTTTTAATTAATTCATAAATTCATTATCCAATGCTCATTCACTGTCTAAATTACACCAATTCATTTTCCAAATCATAATCAGTACCCACCCTAAGTCAGTTCATTGTCCAACCACATGATCAATATCTATATTGCTTTCTTCTCTAAGCACATAATCACTATCCATCTTATCGACGTTCATTGTCCAAAAAATGCATACATATCTCAGAGCATCAAATATTCGAGCAATCCGGGTGAACAGGGAGTTCGAAAGTTTCGTTTCGTGTATCGGCGCCATTTTGGGCGAGGTCAGGCAGGTCCCTGCATAGTCAGATTGCCTCCACGGGCTCGTAGTAGGACCAGAACCTTCAGTTGGTGGTTTCAAAAAGTTTTTCGCAATGGGTTAACAGTTTAGCAATATGGACCATCAGTCAAAGAGTGGGGAGGGCGGTAACAATTTTTCCTACCGGGTCACTCTGGTGTTCCTCCGGAACTGAACAAGTCTGTGCCTTGGCTGCATTTTAGCCTATTTCCAAACTGAGGCTGGCGCTGGCAGGAGTGCGCCGATGTCGCGGTTCCCAGTGAGGGGGACGGGGGCGCCCATGCGGAGGGATCGGGGTGCCCCCTGGCTCTCATAGAATCTTCAAAGTTGAGGAGAGAAGACATGGGGCGTGTGCCCGTCCTGGGCAAAAGACCGCTTTTCGATGTTGACCCTCTTTAAGCAAGAGCGTTGGGGTGCCGCTGGAAGCCTCCACCTGGAGGGAGGTGGGGGAGGCTCGTTCGCGCCGCCTCCCCCTTCCAGCGACCCCGCGCCGTTCTCCGGCTCCAGTGTTTTGGTAAGGCCGTGTCAGGCGATGAAGATGGGGGGGGGTCGGTGGCTGAGGCAAGACATCCCCCCCCTTTTTGACATGTGGCGGGACTACCTGTAATTGTCCAGGCGCTGACATGTGGCGGGACTACCTCCAATTGTCCAGGCGTCGACATTTGGCGGGACTTCCTGTAAGCGCCGCCGTCCTTGCTTCAGCTTCGGCCTTCTTTGCGGGCCGGATCAGGCGAGAGTGAGAGGGAGGGGTGGTCGGTGGCTGAGGCAAGACAGCCCCCTCCCCGTGGCCTGCAGGGCAGCAGAAGAGGAGAGAAGGAGAGGCCATCACGGTTTTTCTGGGCCGTCCGCCCCACAGCCTCTCCTTCCAACTGCGGCAGGCGAGCCCCGCATGCCTCGAGGTCTCGCCTTCCGGATGGGCGTAACCGCGGACCTGTTGTACTTCGGGAGCTTCCGGAATGGGGGTAGGTACCTATTGAATTGTTTCTATTTCATGTGACCGTTATTTGGGCGTGGTGGGCAATGAGGCAGACATGTTGGGAGCAGGAATAGGCAGTGGAGCCTAGCTACCTCGTGGCTATTTTTGCTGTCAAACCCTTTTCGCCATTTTATATTTCTTATTACGAACTGTTTCTAATGTTTCTTATTTTTAGTGAAGTCGAAAGCTCATCAGGGGGTTACTGACTTAGCCCGATTTCTTTTTCTTTTTCCTTCTTTTCCTTAGCGTGTTTCGAGCTAAAGTTTCTGTTAGTAGGGTACGGTGATCACTTCATTTTTATATGTCCTTTCACTAGAGGTACTCCTGGACGGACCAGGTGAGTTACCTCCAATAAATGGTCCGGGTGGAACTAGATTATCAATCAAAGGGGAACATATATTCCTTCATTAGGGTATCATCCTGGACGGACCAAGCGATGTACTTCCATTTTACTAGGGTAGCCTCCTGGACGGACCAGGTGGTCTACTTCCATTAAATGGCCCATGAGTGGGGAGCATATGTCCTCCATAAGGGTAGTCTCCTGGGTGGACCATGCGAGCTACCCCCCAAATAACCAATCAGTGGGGAGTGGGTAGGACTGACGAATTCACAAAGGGGCATAACCTACCCTTTACTACTTGCAAAGACTAGACAGAATATTTCTATTCCACGTTGTTTGCAAGTAGAAAATACCTCAGACGAAACAATTCCTGGAACAACAATGTCCAGGCAACCAATCAATCAGTGGGGAGAAAAACAGGCATGACGGATTACAACGGGGACAAATGTCTGCATTACCTGCCCTTCGCTATCCATAAAGGAAACAGAATATTCCTATTTGTCTCTGTTTGTGGACAGGGAAGATCTCAAAGAGCAACAATCGATTATTAATCGATTTCAAACAATCAGTGGGGAGAAAAGTAGGCATGACGGATTACAACGGGGACAAAAGTCTGCATTACCTACCCTTCTCTATCTGCAAAGAGGGACGAACGTTCCTATTCACCGCCGTTTGAAAACAGAGAATGTCTCGTTCTCAAGAAGAGAACCAATATTTCAAGTAGCATCCAAAGCTAAATGAACCAATACCAACAATATCAGTATACAAATACCGATTCCAATACAATCAATCAGTCAATCAGGTGGATAGAACCACCCTACCAATCAGGCGTAAAAACACCCTACTTAATCTTACCCGGACCGGACCATACGGACAGTTCTTCGTCTTCCTCCTCCGGCGCCCGATTGTTCTCTTTCTCCATGCAGCATTACTGTGGGATTCCAGTCAGGACAATAGGTCACCCAAGAGAGGTCCGTTCAGAATCGGTGAAGTTCATTCAATCGGCAGCCGGGCGAGGGCCCTCTCAAGGCAGGTATACTCCGATCATTTAGATATTCACCTCATCGTCTGGATCTCTCTTACTGGACCCTATGTCACTGATGGACCCCGCGTTGGGACGCCAATTGTAAGATGTGAGCCCGCATTACTATCGATGCCCAGGCTGCTGGCGCAAGACGCCTCTTAGTTTCCATTCTGAATAATTACCAAATAAAGAGATGGGCGCTGGAAGCAGGAATCAAGAGAACAGAATTTATTTCTCATGAGGAGAGCCTGTCATTTCGGACACGAAACACAGTGTCTTTCAGGAGGTGCTCTAACAAGTGAGCTGAGACTCCGTCTTTTATACTTTACAAAACACTTGGCATTACAATCATGATATTGTGAAACAAGGAAAAGACATCCCCATAATCCTCGTGTCAATCCTACCCCACATGTGTTCACAATAGGGACCCTTGACCTGCTCATAAGAGGGGAGGGCAATCACGCAGCTGAGTGTTCCGTCAACTGTTTAGGATGTGTGCGCCTGATCATAGCCCAGGGGTTGGGGTGGCCAGGATCAATAGTGGGTTCTTTGAAGAGGAGTGACTTCATACCATAAGGGGCAATAAACAGTATCTTCAGGCTTAGGCGATGGCCTCGGACATGTGTGGACAGTCCATCGCGGAGGGAGGATTTATTAACAGAGGGGTTATTCATAAAAGGAAAGGAGGTGTTGGTCAGGCGCGGCCGGGACTCCCAAGGACAGGGTCTTGCAGAAGAGGAAGGTTTATGACCTGTCCATGTGAGGGAGGAGGGGGGAGCCAGGGTGCGCACAGGGACAGAGTCGCACAGAGAGAAAGGTCTTATGACCCGTACATGAGAGAGCGGGGGCAGTCAGGTGCAGCTGGGGAGGGCTATGTCAGCTGAGGCGAAGGATGCCTCTTCAAGAGGAGATGGGGGGGTTTGTGCGGGTCAAGCAGAAGGGTTGCCTTTCACAGCAGGGTCGCGCAGAGGGAGAGGGTTTCATGGTCTATGCATGAGAGAGGGGGTTTAAGATACGCGCAGGAGGGAAGCCGGGGATTCCAATGGATAAAAGGCCATGGTGCCTAGAATGGCTGTACATATGCATATGGGTACGGGCTCTTACTGGCAGAGTGATACGGTCAATAATTTACGGTATTCATGGTGCTCACAGGGAGAGGAGTGGGAAAAGAAGGGAAATGAATGCTGTTTATGTACATCAATTTCTTCAATTTTCACAGGCCGACCAAACATTCATGCACACTTTCACTGTTCTCCACGCAGGCTGCATGACAGCCTGCGTGGAGAACATGCTCAGGCCCCCATTCCTTAGGTGAGCGCCGAACCTCAGCACTCAGACCAATCACAACACTGCATTGCAGCATTGTGATTGTTCAGGGGAGCCTGTTTGCTTCTCAATCACAATGCTGCAATGCAGTGTTCTGATTGTCTCAGGGAAGCCTCAGTTGGGTGCTTTCTGTTGTTCCGGCCAGCGTGACGACGAGGACCCAGAAAGGAAGAAGTTACATTTTATTTTTTATGTACGCCCTTGACACCCCACGCCTCCCCACCCCGACACCCCCGGTCCATGCAGGCCGCCACTGTCTTTCTCCCCATGCTGTGCTGTCTGCTCTCAAGATCTATCTGCTTTGACAGATCACTTTGAACTCTTTTGAACTTCACTCTGTGGCCTGTCTTCCTTCTCAGCACCTGTCGGTTTCTACTTGGAGGTGTTCTGCACTCTCTTTTGCTTTTCTACTCGTGGCATGACTTCTCTTTCTGAGCTGTCTCCTAGTTTGGTGGTTTCGTCTATCAGGGGGACTCTGTCCTATGGCAGGATGCGCCGTCTTCTGTCCTCATTGTCTTGTGGCATGTCCTCTTGTTCCCTGTTCTGTCTTGTTTGTGTGTCTGTCCTCTATAGGATATTCTCTGTAGTCTCTGAGGCTACTTCTTTGTATACCCTGCCTCCTCTTTCTATGTTCTGTTTTCTTTTTGGAATCACAGGCAGGTGAACTGCACTTTTTCGTCTCTTCTCATCTCCGTTTCCTGCTTAGTGACAGGCTGAGACCGCGTTCCCTTTTGCTATTATTTTTGATCTGCCTCCTCTCGGAGAGCCCTTTTCCTTTAGATGTGGACCCTCCACACTCTCTTTCCTTCTTCTTTTGGAGGTCAGAGTTATGCACCTGCAGTGTTTCTCCAGACTCTACATAAACGCTTGGAGCAGTGGCACAGCTAGAGTGTCATGGGCCCTAGTGCAAGAAAAGAAATGACCTCCCGTTCCCCTGGTTGGACTGTGAAGTGATCATTGGGACTCTCAGTCCTGTGGGGCCTGGTGCCACTGCACCTGCTGCACCAAAGCTGCCCCTGGCTTGGAGGGCCAGGCATCACTGCAAATCATCGCGACCCCAGCGGTGTTGACAATCTAGAGGGCCTGAGTCTGTGGGTTCCGCACCTCGAAAAGCCACTGGCTTGTGGCACTGTACCTTGCTGTCTGGTGCACCTTGACGCTGGTGAGCGGAAGTTGCTTTATAAAGATGTTAGAGGCACAAAGGTGACGGGAGACTCTGCGGAAGATGGTATTGAACACTTTCACTTTTAGAGCATGTAACAAGATGGCACTGTGATTGTCTTGCAAAATATTTTCAAAAAATAAAAACATTCATTTGAAAGGCTAGAAATGAGTTTCTATTTCCTTACTGATAAACCGTGTGATCCTGGGCAAATTACTTTGATATCTGTACCGTTTACTCAGTTCGGACATAGAAGCAGCAATATCCTGACCCATAGATTAACTGATTAAAGGCTCAGGTAACCATCTATGAAACCGCGAGATAACTGTTCTCTGAGACCTGAATTCGTAAGGTTTGTGAAACCTGCGCTACAGCTCCGATGAATAAAATCATAGAGCTGCCAAATGGTTGCTCTGCTGTCTAATACTGACGCTAGAACAAAATGGGAAAACATGACACATCGAGGACCTCTGTAAAGCTCGAGCTTTTATCTTTTTTTGACTGTGTCTGTTGTGAAGCATTTAATTTGAACCAGTGGTTATTGTGGTGCCCTTTTTCAGGCGACCTGAACAGTTTGTATTTGTCTGTGGGGCCCAACTATTAAAGATTAAGGTAACAGGCCTGATACATATGATTCTGCTGTTCCACTGGTGCCACCTTGTGGTGTAATAAAAACCTGCATCTAGTACTGCCAGGAAGCGTTAACCATTCAAAATTCCGTTACAATTTTAAGAAGACACAACGAATGAATGGTAATGAAAGCTTTTTTAATTCCACGTCAGCTGGTAACATGAAATCCCAATACCGTGTTCAGGTGACAGTTGACAGCTGGTCGAACGTTCCAAATAACAGTACGGTACGAGGGCAGGCAGGGAAGAGTGAGCAGGTCCGTTTATTTATAAGAGGTGAGGTGAGGTGAGGTGAGGTAATGTCGTGTATAGAAACTAGAAACAGATTACAACGAATCCTTCACCCTATATGAACATTATGGAAAATGTTATACAACGACAAGATATGATTAAAAAGTCTTTAATTTTGAAAATCTAAAATTGGAAAGATTTATAAAGAGAGAACCACCCGACGGCATGGAAGAAAAAAAAGGATTGAGGAAAGAAACGGCCAAAAGGAAAGTGAAAGAGGATAGCTAAGGGTATAGGTTACCAAATTCAAAAGAAATATATGTGTGGTAGGGTCAAACCGTATGTCCCCAAAGAATATTTATCTTGAACTAAGGATGCAAAAGAAGAGAACCCCATTAATCAAGAATTGAATCTTTGTACCATCTCGGAGGAACTCTAACGTTTTTCAGGGATTCTGTTCTCAAAGGACCTAGGGTGCACGTCCTATCTGGCAGCCCCCCATGGAGGAGTCTCGTTCGTTATTGAAATTAACCAGACAAATCACTCCACGAACTAAGAACGGCCATGCACCACTAGTTACGCAACCCCCAGCGACAACTATGAGCTCCTTACACACATGGAATGTTTTATTTGCCCTTTAAAAGTGTGAAGGTGTCAATATTGTTCTGTTTTATAATCAAAACTGTGCGATTAACAAGTTTACAGAACGTTAAGCTCTTGCCTAAGCCCATTTGTTCCTTCCCTTTAATTGTTTCCTGTCCTGATATTTCTTGTGTGATTGACTGGGTTCAGGCCTGTGCCCTGTCGTGTATATTGTGTGTTATTCATGTTTTACATTGACTGAAAAGTAAATAACAAGACCTCTGCCCGGCTGGGCATGTCGTTTTCAAATATAGCAACAACTTTTTCTATATTTATTGATTAACCGCATCGCTGCGGCGTTTATTTTTCCGCTGTGCGGCTTTTTTCCAAAAGCCGCGTTACATGACGAGCTCAGCTCGTCATCCGCACACAACCACCGTGGCTGATGACGAGCTGAGCTCGTCAGCAGCGAAGGGGTTTAGCATTATTATTTGTAAGGGACCACCGTTGCCTTAATAATAACAGATATCATGGCTGTTTAACATTTGAAGGAAGGTTAAGGTCTCCCTACATTTCTGACAGAAGTTGTTATAGTATGCACACATCTTGTCACCCCCCAGGTAGAACAGTTGTCTTCCAAGACAATGAAATACTTTAAGTTGAGAGAACTATTTCGGATAGGTCCGATGAGAGCCAATGCTAAATAGACCCAAGGTTTGTCAGGGATTTCACTTGGTGATAAGGGGGCCTCAGGGAATACACAGGCTCAACACAGGCTCAACAAAGGCTACACAACATTTCACCATGTTGTCTATGAACCTATCTATGCTTGGCCACCAGTATTCAGACAGGACTTTGCCTTTAGTTAAAATGTGACCTAGATGTCCTACTGTGTTAACTGTACAACTTTTTGTGTCAAATCTGTGGGAGGGACGATCTTCCCCCATGACAGATGGAATCACTTACAATACAGAGTTCATGTCTCACTTCCCATAACTTCAGTACGGAATTTGGTAGACCATGGCAGGAATCGGGCCAACTTCAAAAATATAAATCTTCAAAGATTGCAATTCTTTATCTTCTTTCATTAATTCCTCCCCATTTCTGCTTATTTACCAGAGCCATACTTCACTAGGACAAACTCATCTCAGTGCCCTCTTCAGTGCATGTGCCTCTGTTGATCAGCATCCTTGATAAACAACCAGAAACTTGTTGCCTGGAACTTACTGCATGGTATAATTATACCCTTCCATTACAAGATTCAAAAGGACATTCTGTGCGAAGTACATTCAGAATTCTTGGTCGCCAGAACAAAGATTAGGGGTTTATGGTCCGCACGTATCACAAACGATATGCTCCATAGAAAATATTTAAAGTGCTCTCAATGCCCCAAAACACACTAAAGCTTCATGTTCAACCACAGAATGGTGAAGTTCAGAACTTTTAAGGGAGTGCAAGGTGAAAGAAACAACAGGCCTCATTTATGAGAAATGACGCATCGCTGCGTGAAAGCAACGATGCGTCACTTCTCAGTGCGCACTCCTTGCAACATACCTGATGCGTCATATTTACTGTATGATGCATCATGTCGCAAGGAGTTACAGATACGTCAGTATTTCTGTCGTATCTGTATGGCGCAAAAGTTACGCATTGCTGGAGTGTGCCACAAAAGTGACGCAACTCCAGCATTGCGTCAGTCTTACGCCTGCTGTGAGTCAGGTGTAAGATTTTGATGCACCGGCATCCTAGAAGTGAGGCAGTGAAATCTCATAGATTTCACGGTGTCACTTCTACGAGGCTTTTTGTGGGGGAACGCCCCGCCTGCATACATTATACCTGACGCGGGTATAATGTAGTGCAGGTGTTTACAAAGTGACGCATCTGCTTAGATGCGTCACTTTGTAAATAGTGTGCCACAGAAGGCATGTTTTACGTCGCCGATGTGTCACAAAAGAGTGATGCTTTGGAAGCGTAAAATTTACGCAAAGCCTCATTAATGATCCCCAATGTGTTCACCACTATCGCCCAATTGGCTGAGAGCTGTGCTTATACCAATGCTGCTTGCGTCAGTCTTAAGAACTGTGAGCTTGTTGGGATCGAATTTGCAGAGTGAAGTTGAATTACTGATAGAAAATATCATCAGTTCAAAGGCTTCTGGCACTTTTGGTTCCCATGTGAAATGTGTGTTTTTCTTAAAGACAGAGCACAAACGTTCAATAATGCAAGCAAAATCTCTTCCGAACTTTGAAAACAATTCTGCAAGTCCTGAAGAGGACTTGAATTCTTCTTTGTTCAAAAGTTCAGGTGCTTTGATGATGGCTTTTAATAGATCTAATTTAGGTTTAATGCCATCATGCAAGATGGAATGTCCAAGGTATTTCAACGATTCCATACCAATGTGACATTTCTCTCTTTATGGTGAACTCAACATGCCTTAATCTTCCCCAAATTTCTCTCAAAGCGCGGTTGTGGTTTTCTTCATCCTTTCCAAATACCAGTATATCGTTCTGGAAGCATAGGACATTGTCTAACCCTTTAAGAACATGTTGCATGATGTGCTCAAATGCCGCCACCACTTAAGCCAGCCCAAACAGCATTCTGGCATACCAGTAGGTTCCTAAGGGTGTAATGAATTATGTGAAGATGGGTACAATTCTACCTTATACCAGTCTGATGACAAGTTAAGTACACTGAACAGAGAAGTATCTCTCATCAAAGGTACGACCTCATTAATACAGGTAAGCCGGTTCCTGTCAACCCAGATGTTGGCATTCAAATCATGTAGGTCAACACATAGTCTAATATCCTCCCCACACCCCTTTTTGGTGGCAGTGACTAGCCAGTGCTAGCCAATCTGAATGCACTATGGATCTATGCTACCTTATTCTAACAGCTTATCTATTTCTTTTCTTGGGGGAAGACACATACTGTGTCAAATGAGTCATTCTAGTGGATTAAAGGATTACCATTGTTGTTTAGTTTGAAAGAATGATGGCAATCTCTTGAGGGGCCTAGTCTATCAATAAAGACTTCCAGGACCTTTCAGCATGCTTCTTCTTTGCAAAGTGAGGGGTCTGCAAGCAGAACAGAGTCATTAGTATTAGGATCATGTTTGATGCCCAACTCTTTCTGTGGTCTCCACCCAAGAAAATTGGAGCTCTTTTTGTAATGTAGACTTTCCATACTGTAGATCTACCTTTGACATTGATGTGCACTTTACCATACCCTTCATAGGCTTTGGGTCACCGCTATAACCCACCGGTTTTATGTCAGGAGATTCTACAACATATTTGTTTCCTGAAAACAGTTTGTTAAAATCATTGCTATTTGTAAGGGTAAAAAGGGAACATGAATCTGCAAATACAGTGACCATCACAGTGATCTCATCAGTGAGATGTCATCAGTGATATCACTGACCATGTCATGAGTGATGTAATATGTGAGGCCATAAGCAGTGCTTTGCAGGGGTGTAAGTTATAGTTAGCTCATGTAACTCTAAGTGTTAAATTTCAGGGGTTTTGGACGAGTAAAATCTTAGCCGAACTATAATGTCCCTGTAACCTTTGGTTTTTTTCAGTGAATTACTGAGGGTTTTTTAAAATTCTGTTTCCTAACTACAATGTCCCTGTAGCCTTTGATTATTTAGCGAATTTCTAAGGTTTTTAAATTTTTATTTCCTAACTGTAATTGGCAACGTTGGAGAATGTGTGTGTGAGTGAGTGTGTGAATGTCTCAGTGGGTCTGTGAGTGAGTGTGAGAGTGTCTCAGTGGATCTGTCAGTGGCTGCATGAGTGCCTCACTGGGTGTGTGAATGGGTGCATGAGTGTCTGAGTGGGTCTGTGACTGGGTGCGTGATCCACTCAACACCTTCCTCTTAAAACTACACATTAGCTCAATCACTTTGTGGTGGCATGCATGTTTTCCTGCATCTCTCCCCCCTCGCAGGGCCTGCCTCTTAAAACAACATATTGGTTGCACTGCACAAATGCATGCATTGGTTCCAACACCAGCACCTCTCCTCCCAAGTAGGGCTGGCTTCTAAAAACAAAACACTGGTAGCCACACTTTGTGGTGGCATGGATTGGTTCCAGCACCTCTCCCGCGCAGGGCCTGCCTCTTAAAACAAATCATTGTTTGCATCACTTTGTGGTGACTGGCATTGCATGCACAACTGCATACATTGGTTCCTGCACCTCTCCTCCCACGGACGGCTGCCCCTTAAAACAACAGCTTGGTTGCATCACTTTGTAATGAAATGTATTGCCTTAACAACTGGATGCCTTGGTTCCTCCAGATAACGCCCCTGCCGGACTGTTGCCTTTCTGTCAAGTGCACATGTACCTCGTCCTCCCCCTGATTGTACTGTTTGTATATAGTGTGGGTGGCATGGCCTGGAGAATCACCACAGAGTTGCTGTGTTGTGCAAGGGATAAGGGGAAATCGAGTGCCTTAATGTGTGTATGGATAGGGAGGTGTACCCTGATGGAGAGAAGTGTAAAGGAGAAGGGGCCACATAGTGTCTAATTGTGTGCAAGGATTGGGTGGTGTGCCCTGATGGGGAGCAGTGTAGGGGAAACGGGCAACAACGGGGCGACATAGTGTACATGGATGGGAATCAGTGCATGGAGGGAGAGGGGCTGTGGGAGGGGAAAAGGGTGATGTACTGCCTGAATGTGTGCATGATGGGGAGGAGTGCCCAGAGGGGCTGGGGGCTGAAATGAGTAGGGGGAGGACAGAGTTGCGGACAATTCAGAAAATGTCTGGCATCAGCAGTGTGCCCCCTAAAGGAGGGTTGACAAAGGTGCAGTCTGTGTACCCAGGGCACTGCACAGAGTCCTTGCAGGTATGGTATACAGGCCCCACAGCCTGCCAGTGTTTTTAAAGGAAATATAGAGGTGCTGGCACTCATTATCAAGAGTGCCTTATAACCCCTGAAAAGTGCTGATGCTCTCCCCTTAAATATATTGTAGAAGTGCTGAGAAGTACAGGCACTCTCCATTTCAAATTGAAGTAATGCAGGTACTCTGTACCAGACAGAACCTGTCCATTTAAAGCACTGCAGTCTGCACAGGCAGAGTACTGAAGGTGAGGGGGTGGCACTGCTGTGCAGACAGAACTCAAAACGGTGCTGTGGCTGCGCAGACATGGCTGTGAATGTGTACATCTCTCCAGGGTTCTGCCAGATAGTCTATGCACAGTGCTTGGAGTTCTGCAGTGTATTATCATGGAAGGAGCTTTGAACACCAAGAATGTGCAGGGGTCTGTGTAAGCATGGCTTTAGAGTGTGCAGGCAGTGCTGTGGAAGGTGCATGGACAGACAAGGCTCCAGCATATACACAGACCTGCCCCCAACACTTCCCCACACTCCACCCCTTCCATGTCTTACCTGTGCCTCCGCTAGGTGCTTTGTCTCTGCCGCTCTCCGCTCTTGCTCAAGTGCAGAGGGCGGGTCTAGGGGAGCAACAACAAGTGGTGCAGGAGGGGCAACGGGGGAGGAATTGCAGGACCAGGACACAGGGACAGGGGGATCAGGGGTTGGGGCACCCAAGTGCAGCAACAGGATTTTGGGTGCAGCCACACTTCTGGACATTTGAATATTTGTCCCAATTTAAAGTGAGAACCATGGACTCTGCTCTCAGCAGTACAAGAAAGAATCCACTTGTCACTGCCACTACAGATTGCTTCCAATGGATAAACAATTCCTTCACCTCCACAAAGCATTTCAGATCATCTTTCAATGTGTAATGGCTAGGAAAACACACTTGCTTTGCCTTCAACAACCCAGGAGTTAGACTCAGTTCAGTTCAGTAAATCTTTATTTCGATGATTAAAAACCATCATAAAAATACATTATGCAAAATACAATTCTGAACCGTACATCATTAAAAAAGAAAGGCTAAAACATTTAAAACAGACTCATTTGTCCTTTACACAACTGGAGCTTTAACTGGGGGACCTGCTATGCTTATATTTGTAAGTGTTTCCTGTTGAGTTTTAATCTCTGCGGAATGAGCATCAGGGCCAGAACTGCCCTGGGGATCCTGTACACCCAGGCCTGGCCAAAACTTAATGGGGGAGGAGGGCCCCCCTCCCAGGACACTTTTGGCCCCAGGGACACCATCTCTTGGAGCCTGGCCACAAATCAATGGGGATCAGGGCTCCACGGCCACCCTCCCAGGCAGGTTTGAACCCCAGGGACCCATCCTCCAGGGCCTGGCCACAAACAAATAGGGGAGGGGCCAGGCAGCCCACCTCCAGCTGATCTCAGCCAAAGTACCCCATATCTCGGCCCAGCCATGTGTCCCTGGGTGCCCGGGTCCCACCCAGGGCACCCAGTGTGTATGGGACCGTGGGGGGGACCTCAAGGCCCCTGTGGTCCCAACTGGCTCCCTGCCTCCTTTGGGAGCCAGCACTGCTGTCATACACAGGGAGCTGCTAGTAATCCAGCTCCCTGCATGCGCGAACAATATTTGCATTTGTTTCCCTGCCCGCATATCTGCGGGCATGGAAAGAGATGAAAATTCCACTTCCAGCAAGCGGGAGCGGTTTGACAGCTCCTGCTTCCTGGAAGCGGAGTGTTTGCTTGTGTTTGGCGGTAGCAGTCACAGCTCCTACCAATCAAAAGCAAACAGCTATGCCCCAGGGGTGGACATCCCGGGGCATAGCAGGAGCTGGCCCTGTGGTGTGGGGGTCTCCAAGGCCATATATGGTTCCAGGAGGGGGCCATGTGGTCCCCCTCCTTTTTTGTACACATGCTGGCCCGGGGGATTTGGTGGTCCCCGGGACATATATGGCTTAGGAGGGTGGCCGCGCAGCCCCCTCCTTCATTTTAGATAAGTATTTTGCCTCTGGAGGTGGTGGTTCCCAGGGCTGGGAACTCACTCTGACCCCCTCTATT
Source organism: Lissotriton vulgaris (assembly GCF_964263255.1). Taxonomy (NCBI): domain Eukaryota; kingdom Metazoa; phylum Chordata; class Amphibia; order Caudata; family Salamandridae; genus Lissotriton; species Lissotriton vulgaris. The sequence continues at coordinate 212,461,300 of NC_141700.1, read as the reverse complement.
TTGATTTATTTAGCCCTGGGGTGATCGTGGTCACTCAGGCATTTAAAAGCCCAAGGATGAGGGTCCGTGGGGCACCCCGCCATTTTTGACATATAGTTTCTGGGAGGTGGTGGTCCAGTGGTCCGGGGGGTCGTCACGACCGCCACTATAGGTTTATGTATCCCCGGGGAGGTGGTGATCCCTGTAGAATAGAAATGCCCTTGGAAGGGAGCCATGGTGCCCCCCATCCTTTCCTTTTAAAAACATTGGCATGCCCTGGGGACCTACCCTACCCAGGGACTTAATTAAAAACAAGTGCAGAGGACTGTTCTTGTTTTTTTTCCAATTGTTGCCATAGATTTGTGAATTTTCACAATTTCAAAGCAACGTTTAAAAATGCTTTTTTGGCATGGCGGGACCCCAGGACCAAGGTTAGGTGGTAAGGGTGTTTGTAGCCTGACCCCTATTCCTTTTCTCTGTGTTAAAATGGATGAGTGCAAGGTAATGCCTGGATAATTGGATGAGTGCATGGACAGTGCCTGGGGAATTTGTTAAATGCATGGATAGTGCCTGGGTGATTAGATGAGTGCATGGATAGTGCCTGGGTGATTGGATGAGTGCAAGGCTAGTGCCTGGGTGATTGGATGAGTCATGGATAATGCATGGGTGATTTGATGAGTGCATAGATAGTGCCTGTGAGATTACGTGAGAGAATGGATACTGCCTGGGTTATTGGATGAGTGCATGGGTAGTACCTGGGTGATTGGATTAGTGCTTGGTTAGTGAATGTGTGACTGGATGAGAGCATGGGTGGTGCCTCAGTGAGAGGATGAGTGCACGAGTAGTGCCTGGGTCATTGGATGAGTACACAGGTAGTGCCTGAGTGATTTCAAGAGTGCAAGGGCAGTGCCTGCATGATTGAATGTGTGTATGGGTAGTGCCTTGGTGAATGGGTGAGTGCCTGAGTGAATGGATGAGTGCATGGGTAGTGCCTGAGTGAATGGATGAGTGCATGGGTCCTGTGTGAAAGAATGGATGAGTGCAATGGTAGAGCCTGGGTGATTGTATAGGTACATGGGTAGTGTCTGAGTGAATAGATGAGTGCATGCATAGAGCCTGAGTGAATGGATGAGTGAAAGGGTAGTGCCTGAGTGATTGGATATGTTCATGGGTAGTGTCTGGGTGAATTGAAGAGTACATGGTTTAGTGCCTCAGTGATTGGATGAGAGCATGGGGTAGTGTCTGAGTGATTAGATGAATGCAAGGGTAGGGCCTGAGAAAATGGATGAGTGCAAGGTAGTGCCTGAGTGATTGGGTGAGTGGGTGGCTAGTGCCTGGGTGATTGTATGAATGCATGGATAGTGCCTGGGTAACTGGATGAGTGCTAGTGCCTGGGTGATTGGATGGTGCATGAGTAGTGTATGAGTGAGTGGATGAGTGCATGGTTTGTGCCTCAGTGAATGGATGAGTGCAAGGGTAGTGCCAGGGTGATTGGATTAGTGCATGGATAGAGTCTGGGTGAGTGGTGAGTGCATGGGTAGTTCCTGAGTGAATGGACTTCTTCTCTCAGGCCAGGGTCTATGGTTTTCTAGTGCCGGGACGCCTCATTGCTGGGGCAGCTGTTTTGCCCTTTACCAAAACAATACAATACAAGGATAGTACCTGAGTGTTTGGATGAGTGCAAGGTAGTACCTGGGTAAATGGATGAGTGCAAGGGTAGTGCCTCAGTGATTGTATGAGTGCATGAAGAGTGCCTGGGTCATTGGAAGAGTGCATGGGTAGCGCCTTGGCAATTGGATAAGTGCTTTGGTGGTGACTGGGTGAATGGATGAGTGTAATGGTAGTGCCTCAGTGAATGGATGAGTCCAAGGGTAGTGCCTGGGTGATTAGATGAGTACATGGATGGTGTTTGGGTGATTGGAAAAGTGCATGGGTAGTGCCTGGGTGATTGGATGAGTGCATGGGTACTGCCTGGGTAACTGTGTGAGTGCAAGAGTAGCACTTGGGTGATTGGAAGAGTGCATGGATAGCACCTCATTGAATGGATGAGTGCAAGGGTAGAGGTTGTGTGACTGGATCAGTGTACGGGTAGTGTCTGGGTGATTGCATGACTGCATGTGTAGTGCTGAGTGAATGGATGAGTGCATGGATCGGCTTGAGTGAATGGATGAGTGCAACGGTAGTGCCTGGCCATTGGATGAGTGCATGTGTGATGTCTGAATGAATGGATGAGTTTAGAGGTAGTGCCTAGATGATTGAATGTGTGCATGGCTAGTGCCTGGGTGAATAGATGAGTGTGTGGCAGTGTCTGTCTGAATGGATGAGTGCATGGATGGTGCCTGAGTGAATGGATGAGTGCCAGGGTAGTGCCTGAATAAATAGAGGAGTGCATGGATAATGGGTGGGTGAATGAATGAGGGGGTGGGTAGTGCCTGGGTGAATAGATGAGTACATAGATAATACATGGGTGAATGGATGAATGCATGTGTTGTGTATGAGTGAATGGATGAGTACAAGGGTAGTGCCTGGGTTATTGGAGGAGTGTATGGGAAGTACCTGAGTGAATGGATAAGTGCATGCATTGTACCCAAGTGAATGGATGAGTGCAAGGATAGTACCTGGGTGAATGGATGAGTAATGCCTGAGTGAATGGATGAGTAGAAGGGTGGTGCCTCAGTGAATGAATTAGTACAAGGACAGTGCCTGAGTGACCCTTGACCCCACCAGGTAGGCCGCTCACCCTCCGCACAGCAATGCCTGTGCCTCCCTGCCCCAGCGGCCGCTGCTGAGGACGTTCGAGGCCCTCCACCATCTGCAGGCTGCCACCTGCGCCTCATCCCTGGTGGCCAGTGGTAGGCCATAGGTAGGTTTTTTCATCCTCCGCTTTATTGCTTTTATTGTATTGCCTGTATTTTCATTGCTGTGTCTGTGACTGCTGTTGTCTGTCTTCCCCCGCTGCCTGTATGTTGTCCTTGCCCCTTTGTCTTCCCTATGTTCCCTTCATTGTCCCTGTTCTCTCTCTGCCCGGTTTTCCCTTCTGTTCCCATCGCTACCCCGTGCCTCTCAGCCCGTTCTTCCCTCTGTGCCACTCGTTTTTCCCTAATTGTTTGTGCCTTTTTTCCCTCTGTTCCACTCGTTTTTCCATCGTTTTTGTGCCCTTCTGCCCTCTGTTCCACTTGTTTTTCCCTTGTTTTCTGTGCCTTTCTGCCCTCTGTTCCACTCGTTTTTCCCTAGTTTTTTGTGCCCTTCTGCCCTCTGTTCCACTTATTTCTCCCTTGTTTTTTTGCCTTCCTGCCCTCTATTCCACTTGTTTTTCCCTTGTTTTCTGTGCCTTTCTGCCCTCTGTTCCACTTGTTTTTCCCTCAATTTTTAGTGCCATTCTGCCCTGTTCCACTCGTTTTTCCGTAATTTTTTGTGTCTTTGTACCCTCTGTTCCACTCGTTTTTCCCTCAATTTTTGTGCCTTTCTGCTCTCCGTTCCACTTGTTTTTGTGCCCTTCTGCCCTCTGTGCCACTTGTTTTTCTCTTGTTTCTGTGCCCCTTTTGCCTTCTGTTCCACTCGTTTTTTGTGCCCTTTTGCCTTCTGTGCCACTCGTTTTTACACTCAATTTTTGTGCCCCTTTTTCCTCCTGTTACCTTCGTTGTCCCTCACTGCCCTCGCTGCTGCGTCCCCCTCGGCCCACCCCCCTGACTGCCCACTGACTCGCTGCCCCCGCCTCCGGCCTCCCAGCTGCTCCTCCCTCCCACCTCCCCATATACGTAGAAGGCGCGCCTAAGGTGAACCAGTCTGTACCCGTACGCGCCTGGACCACGCCCAGTGCCAGAACCCCAGGCTCCCGCATCCGCCACGATGACCGCCGCCACTACGACACCAGCACTCTGCACGCTCTCAACCCCGGACAGAGCCACATCTGCTTCAAAACGCACACACGGCCCCTTCTCCTTCCGTAACTGCAGTTACACCAGCCTCAATACCGACAAACCACCCGCCAAGAAAGACCCCAACCGCCTCCGATGCATACTAATGAACACCCGCTCCGCATGCAAGGATGCTATCGAGCATCTGAGACCTGCTCGACACAACATCCCCGGACGTCGCCTTCCTGACAGAGACCTGGTTTAACTACTCCTCCGCACCCGACATCGCCATAGCCATCCCAGATGGCTACAAGATCACCCGCAGAGACCGCACCAACGGAGTCGGAGGAGGAATCACCATCGTCCACAAGAACAGCATCAGGGTCTCGACTTGCACCGATGACGCGTTCAGCAGCGCCAAACACATGCATTTCCAGATCCACACAGACCCTAACCACCCTCAGAGGCACCCTTGTCTACCGACCCCCCGGACCCTGCCCCCAGTTCAGCGACTCCATCGCCGACTTGATCAGCACCTACGCCCTGACCTCCAATGACTACATCCTTCTCGGAGACCTGAACTTTTACCTTGAGAACAACAACAACAACAACTCCACAACCCTGATCGATACCTAGCCAACCTCGGACTGAAGAAACTCGTCACAATGCCCACCCACTCTGCCGGCCACACTCTCGACCCAGTCTTCTCCTCAAGCCCGTACTTCTCCATCAGCCACTCCACCAATCACCTCTGGACCGAAAACCGCTGCATCCACTTCGCCTTCCAGAAACCCACCACAAACCACCGCACCCAACAGATCCCTTGCCGCTGCTGGAGCAAAATCACAGTAGACCAACTACACGCAAACCTCACTCTCAACCCACCCACCGAACCCTCCAACACCGACGACGCTGCCCACAGCCTCAGATGGTGGATCGAGGACTGCGCCAACACCCTCGCCCGCTAAAGAATCTCCCACAAAGAGACACCAACAAGAGGGCCAGCTGGTTCACCCCAGAACTCCGAGCCTCCAAGCAAGCCTGCCGGAAACTAGAGAACAAATGGCACAGTGAACAAACTCCTGACAGCCACGCAGCACACAAGGACGCCATCTGCAACCACCACCACCTCATCAGGGTGGCCAAGAGGACCTCCTTCAAAGCCCGCCTTGACAACAACCGCACAATGGCAAGGAGCTCTTCAACATCTTGAAGGAACTCTCAAACCCCAGCTCCAACACCAATGACATCCCGCCGTCGCAAGCTCTGTGCGACTCCCTCGCCACCTTCTTCTACCGCAAGATAGCAGACATCCACGACAGCTTCTACACCCAGACAGCCCCAACAGACAGCAACACATGAGACCCCCCGTACACAATCGACCATGACCCCCTGTTAGCCTGGGCCAGCGTGAGCATCGATGACACCATCAAGACCATGCACTCAATCCACTCCGGCTCTCCGTCGGACCCATTCCAGCACCATGTCTTCAACAGAGCAAGCACCACCATTGCGCCCCACTTGCTTAATGTCATCAATCTCTCCCTCGAGACCGCAACTTTCTCAGAGATCTGGAAACACGCCGAGATCAACGCCCTACTCTAAAAACCTAAGGCAGACCCAAGAGACCTCAAGAACTTTCGGCCCATCTCTCTGCTCCCCTTCCCGGCCAAGGTCATCGAGAAAACCGCCAGACAGCTAACCCGATACCTCAAAGAAAACAGAATCCTGGACCCTTCCCAGTCAGGGTTCCGCAGCAACCACAGCACGGAGACTGCCCTCATCGCTGCCACCGATGACATAAGGATCCTGCTGGACAACAGTGGGACAGCAGCACTCATCTTCCTAGACCTCTCTGCCACCTTCGACACCGTCTGCCACTGCACACTATGCGCACACCTCCATGCCACAGGGATCCGAGACAAGGCTCTGGATTGGACCACCTCCTTCTTCTCTGGCAGAGCCCAGAGCGTCCCCCTCCACCCATTCCATTCCAAAGCCTCCGAGATCATCTGCGGCGTACCCCAGGGATCCTCATTCAGCCCGACACTTTTCAACATTTACATGGCCCGCTCGCATACGTAGCCCGACAGCACAACCTCAACATAATCTCCTATGCCGACATCACTCAGATGATCCTCTCCCTCACCAAGGATCCCATCACAGACAAAGCCAACTTCCACGAAGGAATGAAGGCCGTCGCCGACTGGATGAAGACCAGCCGTCTGAAGCTGAACTCGGACAAGACGGAGGTCCCCATCCTCGGCTCCAACCCTTCAGCCTGGGACGACTCCTGGTGGCCGACGGCACTGGGGGCAGCCCCGACACCCACCGACCATGCACGCAACCTGGGAATCATCCTCGATTCAACGTTCTCAATGACCAAGCAAGTCAACACTGTCTCCTCCTCCTGCTTCAACACCCTCCGCATGCTCCGCAAGATCTACAGATGTATCCCAACAGATACAAGAAAGACAGTCACCCAGGCCCTCGTCAGCAGCAGACTCGACTATGCAAATGCCCTCTGTGCGGGAGCCCGTACCAAGCTCATCAAATGACTACAATGCATCCAAAACGCCACGCCACGGCCACATCACCCCACACCTGAGAAACCTGCACTGGCTCCCCATCAACAAGAGGATATCCTTCAAGCTCCTCACCCACGCACACAAGGTACTCCACAAGACTGGCCCAGCCTACCTCAACAGACAGCTCTCCTTCTACATCCCCAACCGCCAGCTATGCTCCACCGACCTCTCACTCACCACCTTTCCGCGCATCCAAAGAACAACCACCGGTGGGAGATCCTTCTCCCACCTTGACTCCAAGACATGGAACACCCTCCCACTGAGCCTATGATAGACCCAAGACCTGCTGACCTTCAGGAGGCTACTCAAGACCTGGCTGTCCGATCAGTAGTGGCCCCCCAGCGCCTTGAGACCCTCGCGGGTATGTAGTGCGCTTTACAAATGATTGATTGATTGATTGAGTGCAAGGTATGCCTGGGTAATTGGATGAGTGCAAGTGTTGTGCCTGGGTGATTGGGTAGGTGCATGGATAGTGCCTGGGTGATAGGGTGAATGCATGGATAGTGCCTGGGTGATTGGATGAGTGCATGGGTACTTAAGTAGTGACAGGGTAATTGGATGAATGCATGAGTAGTGTCTCAGTGAATGATGAGTGCAAGGGTAGTGCTTGGGTCATTGGTGGAATGCATGGGCAGTGCCTGAATGAATAGATGTATGCAAGGGTAGTACCTGAGTGAATATATATTGTATAATACCTGAGTGATTGGATGAGTTCAAGGTAGTGTCTGGGTAAATAGATGAGTACAAGGGTAGTGCCCAGGTGTTTGGGTCAGTGCATGGGTAGTGCCTGAGTGATTGGATGAGTGCATGGGTAGTGCCTGAGTGATTGGATGAGTGTATGAGTACTGCCTCTGTGACTGGGTGTGTGCCAGCGTAGCACCTAGGTGATTAGATGAGGGCATTGGTAGCACGTAATTGAATGGATGAATGCAATGATTGTGACCGTGTGATTAGATGAGTGCATCTGTGGGTAGTGCCTGGGTGATTGCATGAGTGTATGTTTAGTGCCTGGGTGATTGGAAAAGTACACGAGTAGTGCCTTAGTGAATGGATGAAATGCATGGTGCACTGCATGAGTGAATGGATGAATGGATAAATGCAACAGTAGTGCCTAGGTCATTGAATGAGTAAATGGGTAGTGCCTGGGTGATTGGGTGAGTGCATGGGTAGTACCTGCGTGATTGGATGAGTGTATGGTTACTGCCTGGGTGTGTGCAAGAGTAGAACCTGGGTGATTAGATGAGTGCATGGGTAGCAACTCATTGAATGGATGAATGCAAGGGTTGTGGCTGTGTGATTAGATGAGCCCATGGGTAGTGCCTGAGTAAATAGATGAGTTCATCAGTACTGACTGAGTGAATGGATGAGAGCATGCATAGTTCCCGGGTGATTGGATGAGTGCATGGGTAGTGCCTGAGGGATTGGATGAGTGTATGGGTACTGCCTGGGTATGTTCAACAGTAGCACCTAGGTGATTGGATGAGTGCATGGGTAGCACCTCATTGAATTGATGAATGCAAGGGTTGTGGCTGTGCGATTAGATGAGTACATGAGTAGTGCCTGAGTATATAGATGAGTGCATGGGTACTGCCTGAGTGAATAGATGAGAGCATGCATAGTACCTGAGTGATTGGAAGAGTGCATGGTGGTGCCTCATTAAATGATTGAGTGCAAGGGTAGAGGTTTTGTGATTTGATCAGTGCATGGGTAGTGTATGGGTGATTGCATGAGTGCACGTTTAGTGCTTGGGTGATTGGAAGAGTGCTTGGGTAGTGCCTGTGTGAATGGATGAGTGCATGGGTAGGTGTGAGTGAATGGATGAATGCAATGGCAGTGCCTGGGTCACTGGATGAGTGCATGGGTAGTGAGTGAGTGAATGAATGAGTACATGTGTACTGCCTGAGTGAATGGATGATTGCAAAGGGAGTACCTGGAAGATTGAATGTGTGCATGGCTATTGCCTGGTTGAATTGATGAGTGCATGGGTAGTGTCTGAGTGAATGGATAAGTGCATGGATAGTGCCTGAGTGAATGGATGAGTGTAAGGGTAGTAATTGAGTAAATGGATTAGTACGTGGATAATGGGTGGGTAAATGAATGAGGAGATGGGTAGGGCCAGGGTGATTATATGAGTGATGGGTAGTGCCTGGGTGGCTAGATGAGTGCATTGGTAGTACCTGACAGAAATAATGAGTGCAAGGATAGTGCCTGGGGGATTGAATGTGTGCATGGATCATGCATGAGTGAATGGATGAGTTCAAGGATGGTCCCTGGGTCATTGGAGGAGTGCGTGGGTAGTGCCTGGGTGAATGGATGAGTGCATGAGTAGTGCCTGGGTGATTGGGTGAATGCATGGATAGTGCTTGGGAGATTGGATGAGTGCATGGGTAGTTGGGTAGTAGCTGGTTCATTAGATGAATTCATGATTAGTACCTCAGTGAATGGATGAGTGCATGGTGCAGTGGTAATTCGATGAACCCATGGAAAGTGCCCGGGTGTTTGGATGAGTGCATGGGTAGTACCCAGGTGACTGGATGAATGAATGGATAGTGCCTGGGTGATTGGATGGGTGCATGGGTAGTGTTTCAGTGAATGGACGAGTACAAGGGTAGTGCCTGGGTAATTGAGGGAGTGCATTGGTAGTGCCTGAGTGAATGGAAGGGTGTATGGTTAATGCCTGAGTGACAGCAGGAGTGCAAACTAGCACCTGCGGAGATTGGTTGATTGCATGGGTCATGCCTGAGTGATTGGATGAATGCATAGGTAGTGCCATAGTTAACGGATGACTGCATGGGTAGTGCCTCAGTGAATAGAGGAGTGCAAGGGTGGTGCCTGGGTGATTAGATGGATGCATGGATAGTGTCTGGGTGATTGGATGAGTGCATGGGTAGTGCCTGAGTGATTGGATGAGTGCATAGGTACTACCTGGATGACTGCGTGAGTGGAAGACTAGCACCTCAGTGATTGGATGAGTGCATAGGTATCACCTCATTGAAAAGATGAGTGCAAGGGTTGTGGCTATGTAATTAGATGAGTGCATGTGTAGTGCCTGGTTGATTGCGTAAGTGTATGTGTAGTACCTGGGTGATTGGAAGAGAACATGGGAATTGCCTTAGTGAATGGATGAAATGCATGGTGTACTGCATGAGTGAATAGACGAATGCAACAGTAGTGCCTAGGTCATTGAATTAGTAAATGGGTAGTGCCTGGGTGATTGGGTGAGTGCATGGGCAGTACCTGCATGATTGGATGAGTGTATGGGTACTGCCTGGGTGTGTTCAAGAGTAGCACCTAGGTGATTAGATGAGTGCATGGGTAGCACCTCATAGAATGGATGAATGCAAGGGTTGTGGCTGTGCGATTAGATGAGTACATGAGTAGTGCCTGAGTATATAGATGAGTGCATGGGTACTGCCTGAGTGAATGGATGAGAGCATGCATAGTACCTGAGTGATTGGAAGAGTGCATGTTAGCGCCTCATTAAATGAATGAGTGCAAGGGTAGAGGTTTTGTGATTGGATCAGTTCATGGGTAGTGTATGGGTGATTGCATGAGTACATGTGTAGTGCTTGGGTGATTGGAAGAGTGCTCGGGTAGTGCCTGTGTGAATGGATGAGTGCATGGGTAGGTGTGAGTTAATGGATGAGTGCAATGGTATTGCCTGGGTCACTAGATGAGTGCATGGGTAGTGAATGAGTGAATGAATTAGTACATGTGTACTGCCTGAGTGAATGGATGAGTGCAAAGGGAGTACCTGGATGATTGAATGTGTGCATGGCTAGTGCCTGGTTGAATTGATGAGTGCATGGGTAGTGTCTGAGTGAATGGATACGTGCATGGATAGTGCCTGAGTGAATGGATGAGTGTAAGGGTAGTAATTGAGTGAATGGATTAGTGCGTTGATAATGGGTGGGTAAATGAATGAGGAGATGGGTAGGGCCTGGGTGATTATATGAGTGATGGGTAGTGACTGGGTGACTAGATGAGTGCATGGATCATGCATGAGTGAATGGATGAGTTCAAGGATAGTGCTTGGGTCATTGGAGGAGTTCATGGGTAGTGCCTGGGTGAATGGATGAGTGCATGAGTAGGTCCTGGGTGATTGGGTGAATGCATGGATAGTGCTTGGGAGATTGGATGAGTGCATGGGTAGTTGGGTAGTAGCTGGTTCATTAGATGAATTCGTGGTTAGTGCCTCAGTGAATGGATGAGTGCATGGGTAGTGCAGTGGTGATTAGATGAGATCATGGATGGTGCCCAAGTGTTTGGATGAGTGCATGGGTAGTACCCAGATGACTGGATGAATGAATGGAAAGTGCCTGTGAGATCGGATGGGTGCATGGGTAGTGTTTCAGTGAATGGATGAGTACAAGGGTAGTGCCTGGGTAATTGAGGGAGTGCATGTATAGTGCCTGGGTGATTGGATGAGTGCATTGGTAGTGCCTGAGTGAATGGAAGAGTGTATGGTTACTGCCTGAGTGACAGGAGGAGTTAAAAACTAGCACCTGTGGAGATTGGTTGAATGCATGGGTAGTGCCTGAGTAATTAGATGAATGCATAGGTAGTGCCCTAGGTAATGGATGAGTGCATGGGTAGTGCCTCAGTGAATAGATGAGTGCAGGGGTGGTGCCTGGGTGATTAGATGGATGCATGGATAGTGCCTGGGTGATTGGATGAGTGCATGGGTAGTGCCTGAGTGATTGGATGAGTGCATAGGTAGCACCTCATTGAATAGATGAGTGCAAGGGTTGTGGCTATGTGATTAGATGAGTGCATGGGTAGTGCCTGAGTTATTGTATGAGTGCATGTGTAGTGCCTGGGTAATTGGAATAGTACATGGGTAGTGCTTGAGTGAATGGATGAGTGCATGGGTAGTGCCAGAGTAAATGGATGAGTGCAAGGGTAGTACCCCAGTGAATGGGTGAGTACATGGATAATGGCTGGGTGAATGAGTGAGCACATGCATAATGCCTGAGTACAAGGAAGATGTGCAATGGTAGTGCCTGGGTGAGTGGATCACTGCATGAGTAGTGCCTGAGTCAATGTATGACTGTAGGGGTAGTGGCTGGGTGATTCAATGAGTGCATGAGTAACTTCTGAGTAAATGGATGAGGGCAAGGGTAGTGCCTGAGTGAATAGATAAGTGCATGAGCAGTGCCTGGGTAATTGGATGGGTGCATGGGTAGTGTATCAGTGAATACATTAGTGCAAGGGTACTGCCTGGGTCATTGGATAAGTGCATAGGTAGTGCCTGAGTAAATGGATCACTGCATGAGTAGCACCTGAGTGAATGGAGGAAGGTATTGGTAGTGGTTGGATGATTGAAGGAGTGCAAGGATAGTGCCTGAGAGAATGGATGAGTGCAACGGTAGTGCCTGAGTAAATGAAATAAGTGCATGGGTACAGCCTGGGTTATTGGAATAGTGCATATGTAGGTCCTGGGCAACTGAATAAGTGCATTGGTAGTGTCTTAGTGAATGGATGAGTGTACAGTTAGTGCCTGAGTGATGTTATGTGTGGATGTGGAGTGCCTGGTAGACTTATAGGTGAAAGTGTAGTGCCTGAGTGAGTGCATGATGCCATGGATACTGTCTGGGTGATTGGATAACTGCAGGTGTAGTGCCTGGGTAAATGGATGACTGCTAGTGGAGTGCTTGGATGTATGAAAAAATGCAAGTGTAGTGCCCAGGTGATTCCATAACTGCATTAGTAGTGACTAAGTGCCGGCATGACTCTATGGGTACCTCCTGGGTGATTGGATGAGTGCCTGAGTCGTGGCTGGGAGACTGGATGAATGCAAGTGCAATTGCTGAGGGATTGGATGACTGCCTAGGTATTGGCTGGATTATTGAATGAGTGGAACTGTTGTGCCTGAGAGATGGAATGGATATGTGAGTAGTGATAGATCAGTGATTTGACACACAAAATAAATGCTGACCTCCAACCACTGTGAAAAACTATAAACAGACAAAAATGTATTAGAATTTCATTTTGAACATTAGGCAACCAAACTACATACAACATTTTTTTAACCAAAATTTTAATTCAATGTAGACAAATGTTTTACTGTATTATACTGTGTTCAGCTTTCATACTTCTTCACTTTCAACAGTGCTTTGTATGAAGCATTATCATTAAACAGTTCGAAAAAAGAATCAATAGAGTTGAAACAATCTTTAATGTGCACAGTACATCATCATAGCTATGTCATACTGTTCACTGCACTCACTACATGTTTTTGTTACTGGCTTGCTGATAGGTTACTATCTCAATGAAAGCAACTATATGTTAAAAGTGTTTCTGATATTTTTATATCTGCTAAAAAATATCCAACAATTATGAAGCAATCTTCATTTTTGGATATCCTTTTCTAAACATCATCTCTTTTAGGCCAAATGATGACTAAACTTTTCTTCATCCATGTACAAAAACATAATGCATACTAATACATAGAAGTGGCTGTTGTAGAAACAAAAAGGGATATATATTATTTTAGTGGTGAAGAGTAAGCATGGGCGAATTTTGCGAATCTCGCGTTCGCAAATTTTGCGGATTTGCGAACTCGCAATTCGCAAAATCTGCGAATTCTCGCGAATTTGCGGATTTTTTTTTTGTGTGTTCGCGCGGGTTTCTGCCAGTTCGCGAGGGTTTTGTACAATTTCGCAAACGCGAACTTACCTGTCGGGTCGCAAGTTTTGCGAACTTGTTGTTTCTACGTGTCCAGCCTGTTTGGGACACTCTTCTTCATCACTGCCACTCTCTGTCACCACTGCCACTCTCTGACTACTCATGCCACCCTCTGGCCCACCCATGCCACCCTCTGTTTCATCACAGCACCCTCTGGTTGTCCAGTCAGTGTACATTATTGTGGCAAAGCAAAGCACACCTTCCCTGCCTCAAGTGACCTGAATTAATTTGGGGCTGATTAATGTGTCACAGAATATTTTTTTAGCTGGCACCTGCTTCCTTAGTGCTTCCTGATTAGTGATCTTTTGCACTTGCTAAGTGCTTTCATTGTTGCAAAATTAGTTACAACACCTGCCCTGCCCCAACTGACAATAATGAATTAGGGGCTGATTAATGGATTTGAACTTCCAGCCTGGCTCCTGCTTGTCTCCCTTAGCTGTAATTCAGGACCTTTGTGGCATATGTGTAACTATTCTGAGGTTCAGAGCAGGGTCACATAATAGTTGCAAGTAGGCAACTGAACTCTGGAGGGGCCCCTCAGGAAGCACTACAGGAAATGGCTACTAATGATGAGCCTGAACTTTTGAACCTGGTAAGTAGTTTCAGTTTTGCTAAGATCGTATTTCTGCAATTTAGCGCTTATTCGCGGGGCGCGAAGTTGTACTAGGAAGCCGCGAACTCACGCGAACAGTGCGAGCAAGCCATAAAATCCGCTGCTCGCGGATTTGCGGATTTTGCGGGAGATTCGCGAATCTCGCGGATTGCGAATTTACCGAAAATCCGCAAAATCCGCGAGCGAAACGGATTTTCCGCCCATACTTAGTGAAGAGTCTTTTCACATGCATCTTAAGGCTTCTGGTATTATAGTGCATTCACATACTTTTTATCTGTAGTAACACAATATAGTCCTGAAATGCAGTTAAAAAGAGTCTTTTATTTCTAGTAGCTTGTTGTAGACAACACCCCTAATAGGCTGAATAATGTCTCAGAAACACATAATCCATATTGAGCTCCTAACCGATTATAAGACAAGCGTTGGTAACAGTTAATCGGAGCGCACAGCACAATCAAGGTACATGTATGTTCGCAAACAAGTCAGGGTGGTGCTCAGGAAGAAAAGGGGGGGCTGGTTACCACAGCCCTCAAAGGTTAACCACGAGGTGGTACTGCAAGCAATTGGATATTCCTCCGAGCACTCAATCAATAGTACAAAGTCTTTATGTGGTTTTCACTGATCGATTTAATGTCCAATCTTCCAACTCCACCTCTCCTACCTCTCCTTGTCTTTTTGCACTCAAGTCGCGGTTCCTCATCTCTGAGTCCCGATTCCCTCTTCTCAGTCTCTGAACCTCCTCTAAAAAATTGTTCTCAGTGGTCGGGACTAACTCAGGTGCATCTTCATTATCACTGCTAGAGATAACTGAGGATGCATCAGTATCACTCACCTGTGGGGTGCTACCTCTAGTTTTAGTAACTGGGCCTTTCTTAACTAAATAATCGAATCTTTTCGCAAATGTATATACCCGACCTGCACGGTAGTCATTCCCATCACGTTTAAGTTTATGTGCCTTTCTTTTTTTGATTTCCATTTGCAGTTCATTCAATTTTTCATCAAGAACAGTATAATTCTTGACTGTCAATTCGGGTAAATTCATTTCTTTAATCTCATCTTCTATTTTATTAATCTCAATAAGTAGTTTAGCTATCTTTCTTTCTGCATTTTCGATCAAAATCTGTATAAGGTTACGGGAACTGGTATTTAATTCTTTTTCCCATGTAATGTACAGGTCAGGTTCAAGGTCTTCGTATGTCGGTATTATCTGAGACCTTAGCCCACGTGGTATTCTATTCAAAACCAAGTATTGTTTGAGGGTAGCAGCATCCCACCATTTATTCAATTCCATTCGTTTGAGTGATTCTAATTTCACGAATTTGGCTCTAAGCCCTTCTTTCTTAGTATCTCTAGGGGGACCAACAGCTGTTCCTATGGTACCTCCTGCCACTAATTTACTAAATAGTAATTCAGCCTCTTTATCTCTATTCATTTTGCAACCTCTGCGGCAGCTCACTTAACCCAATAATAAGACAAGCGTTGGTAACAGTTAATCGGAGCGCACAGCGCAATCAAGGTACATGTATGTTCGCAAACACGTCAGGGTGGCACTCAGGAAGAAAAGGGGGGGCTGGTTACCACAGCCCTCAAAGGTTAACCACGAGGTGGTACTGCAAGCAATTGGATATTCCTCCGAGCACTCAATCAATAGTACAAAGTCTTTATGTGGTTTTCACTGATCAATTTAATGTCCATTCTTCCAAATCCACCTCTCCTACCTCTCCTTGTCTTTTTACACTCAAGTCGCGGTTCCTCATCTCTGAGTCCCGATTCCCTCTTCTAGTGTTCCAGTTCACTACAAAGCAACATATGACATTCCTTCTTTGAATACACTACTACCAATATTAAGAAGACTTGTACCTACACTTAAACCTTGCGATTTGTGAATAGTTACTGCATACGCTAAAGACAGTGGGAACTGCTTTCACTGGACATACAACTCTTTCACTAGTAGGAAACATACAACACATCTACCAACCTGCTTAACTTCAGCAATATCATCACATTTTATGGCTAGGTATTACACATCATTTCTGTTTGGATAATTAACAGATTTCATAACTTTACTCATTGCACCATTCACTAGCCCTTCTTCAACATTTAAATTATGACATAGGATTACATGACAATTTTACAGATACATAACTGTTTTTCTAATCCTGCAGTTTTAGACACACACTTTTCTAAACTATCAAATTTTGATTTGTTTTTCTGTTTGTAGCACTATGACCACTTGATGTTCCATTTTATCATTTGTTCTAATTTCGATGATCTCTTCTCATTCCTGTTGCCATATTTGTTCACTGAGTTTACTACACCTCAAGAGTTGGCATCAAACAAACAATAGACTTCTATTTATTAACAACATTTTACATTACTCCAGCAGCTGACAAATTGCTTGAAAACAAATTTTTGATGAGTTGGGTTTGAAAAACTATCTTTTCCTCTTTTGTGAGGAGTCCCACTCTTGTGTCCTTTAGTATATGTTTATAATGCATATCTGATGCTTGGCACATATTTTGGATTAACTCTTTGTATTGCAAGTTTTCCCAAATATTTACATTTCCAATACTTCCTACTGAATTCCTTGTTTCATGATATAGTAGTTTCTTGAATGAAGGTTGTCCTTTAACAGGATTTAGTTGTAGCAGGTCTCCACAGACTATTACGTGTTTTCCTCTAAAAAGTACATTGTGGTCAGTTTTTAATATTTGCTGCATTCTTAAATTTATAAAAGCTAGCATTAGGCTAGACACCATGCTGACTTCATCAATAATTAGTGGCTTTAATTTCATTATTACTCTTGCCACTTCATGATAAGCATCGCCAGATAATTAGTTGTATTGTAATTTGTTGTCATGTCCAACAGACAGCATTAATAATGAATGAAGGGTAACTCCTTTAACATTATGAGCAGGTAAGCCTATTTGTGCAGTGATTACACACAACAAGTTGGAATCTGTTGTCTTCTGTAGGTAACTTGACAGTACTTTAATCAAAAGGCTTTTTCTAGTTCCAGTTTGACCACTTATGTACAATCAATCATCAATCAATAAATTCTTTATTCGGTTCAGATCTTTGAGCCATAAAAGTACAGAATAAAATTGTGATAAAAATATATTAAAAACAGCACAGTGCATATCAGATCAGCTTTTAAAGTGCAAATCCAAACTCTCGATCAGACTAAATTTCCAATGCAGACATTGATTTTTGTGCCCGCACTGCAACTTTCAAAAACAGCTTAACAAAGTTAATACCACTTATGTACAATAGAACTGGTATATATGTACAACATGCACACTTTTTTCTAATGCAGAAATGCATATCCTATTTGACCTTTTACCTCTTCAAAAATGTCTTTCTGATTTGCATTCAATTGCTGTATTAGCCGTCCTAGTTCCACAGTTTCCAGTCGTACTTGCTGTATTGCATTCTCCACCTCATTCATAGCTATTGCAGCTTCAGTTTCAATGATTGGCAGCCAAGAGGATCTTGACTTGCAGGTGTTGAACTTTGCCTGCTCTGATTACTCTCTCTTGCTATCTCAGCAGCAATTGTTTCTTCTTGTTCAATCTCTTCTACCAACATTTGAAGATACACTGGAAACACAGAGCACTCAATGCTGTCTTTCCCAGTGTTGAAAAAGTCTTCATAACAGTAAAATTCTTCAAGTACCTCACTTCCAGTACTACATTCCTTAAACAACTGCAACAAGGCTATATAGAAAATCTATTTTTTGGATGCATTTTGTCAACTTAGCTTTCGATGGTTGATTACATTTCCTTTGTTGTGTCTCATCAAACATCCTTCAGATCCGGCCACAGCAAATTTACCTTCATCTATGTTTTAACTGACATTTCCTGTGAAAGTATAAGGTTGAAGTATTTTATAGAGACACATCCTTTCCAGATGAGGACTTCTTCTTGAATAGTGCCTATCTAGCATGCTACTTTTCAGAATATCCGTTCTGTGTGGCCCAAATTCCTCAAGATATTGAATTTCAGGAAAATACTTCAGTACTCTGTTATGAGTATTAGTAAGCCCTAAGCTCACCCACAGAACTCCTCTAGATTGAGAAAACAAACTAGCGGACCTTTACCGGTTTATACATTCATACAAATCTATCTCTCTGTGAGTCAGCATTTTCAAACTAAAATTGTACAATTTCCCCGTAAGCCTCTTTGTTACTGAAATCTCCTCCCACATCTCCTCCATCTCAGTTTTCTCTGATTTGCTTACATACGCTGTAACCTACTGAGAAACATTAATTGAGTTGTCTGCAACAAAATGTACATCCATGTTTGCAGCCCACATATTCAGAATCACAGGGTTGTAGTCATTAATGTACTTAGAGGCCTTTGTGCTTCTTAGGTTGTATGTATTTTTTGGTGATTTCCTTGTAAGTGTATGTCTGAATGCAGACAAAAAGCTGTTGACTCTTCCGTGTGAGATGAAAGGTTGTGGGAATCCAAAACGACATCTTGTATAAAATTTCCCATTTGCTTTATATTATTGCTGACATCATTTTCCGCATCTATGATTTTGGAATCGTAGAACTTGTTGTCTTAATATGTTCTCACTACTCTTCTTTGGGATGGAGCAAATTAAATACTGCTCAACAAAAGACAAAACAGACTTGTCACTGTCTGTTCCAAAGTTTGGGGCATCTTTTACCCACAACAGCATGTGAATGTGGGGAGTAGCTCTCGCTTGGTTCGCTTTACGCTAAAAGAAATCATTCACTTCACCAAGAGCAAGTTTTGTTTTGTTCAAGATGAAAGACATCATTGCTTGAAATCTGTGACAGTTCCCCAGGCGTCTTTAGATGAATGTCTTTTATACTTGAATTTATCTCCTGCAAGATTTCTAGCAGGTCTTCCTGTGCATTTTCAGCACAACTCTAGTGTCAGGAACTAGGTAGGTGCTCCAAGGTTCTGCAACATGCACCTGAGGTCATCATGACACTGATACCAATATCGAATAATCCCACACTGACATTCCATTAGGTTTATTACATTGTACTCCAAGTGCACATCTTTTCCTTGAACTTTATCCAAAAGTTCTCTTGCTGATATATTCTGCAAATTAACTCCTGTTTTTAGAATGTGATTCGCCGCATATGAGAGGCCAAACAAGTCACTTTCAAATAATAGGTGAAATATATATGGAATACACTGCCAAAATCCAGGGTCTTTGTTAATAAAGTCTACTACATCTATACTCAGCTGCGGGTATTTGCACAGGCCACTCGTCATATGCCACTTAATCCAGTAGGAAAAAGATGTGGGAAACACCAAGCTTCTAAACATTTTTCTCACACACTTAAAGGAGCTCATGTTGCCTCCTTCGTTTGAAACAGTTCAATGACATAATCAAAACCCTCTTCAGAATGCAAATGGTGGATGCTTTAATGTTCATAAATTTCTTCTTTTCTTGACTGATCCACCTTCCCATTCCGACCTGTTGATGGGAATGTCTAATCCTCCATATGTGTGTATGTGTGATATCTTGCAGGCTTTTCACATGTCTATAGTAAACATTGTATTGTACCAGATATAAAGTTACTTTTTTAACTTTGGTAACATCTACTTACTCCTGCCCTATCTTCTTGTTTTTGGTAGGCACACCTTTTACAAGAACCACTAGTACTTCCACTAAATTTCTATCTACCCCTTCAGTTTCAATGTTTTTCTTGACATCTAATGGCAAAAACGCTACTCTGCCTTTTAGACCTTTCTGCAGCTCTGTTGGGGGTAACTTGCCTGTCTTTGGCTCCATAATTACTATAGCCTGAAAGTGATGTATAATGTTGATAAAAATGGACATATAAATATTGCAGCCTTAAAGTGCTTCTGGAATGGGTAAAAATTATAACTTGTTATGCACAGCTCTTGCAGGCATTTTATTATCCTCAAATATATTGTACCAGTACTTACATATAACTTGTCATCTGAAAAAGTCAAAGCATTCTTCTACGCATAACTACAGTGCAAACTTTTGCCAGTTATCATTATTCTCTTTTTCATATTTTAAATAAAAGTCAACAGTGCACGTTTGACTCTTGCAGTGAGTGTGTCGACTACATATACAAACATACTCTGGTTCTTCTGAACATACTGTCTTAAATGTTGTAATCTCTTCTTCAAAATTATCAACTGTAGTACCTGTATTTTGTTCTGCAACTCTTCCTGTTATCAACTCTTCAGTTTCCCTACAGTCATGTTCTGGATCAAGGAAAAAAAACTGCACATCATCACAAACCTTTTCTACCTATGCCACAGTACCATGCAAAAGTGCTCTATTTTTATAAAGGATTAAAAAGTTATGTACATACCAAGGAATTCAGTTTATAGGATATATTGTTGTTTTAGCTCTTTGTGGATAGTTTTGACACTGTTAGGATTTGTAAAAACTAAACACAAAAATGGTACACCACTCTCATACAAAGAAACCATAAAATGCAACTTCTTCAACTTTGCACTCTGTGAACATGTGAAAGGCACCACATGATATAATGTCTTTAATTTTAGGCTACACTATCTCCCTTTTTATTCCATAGTCCTGAGGTAGATATTAAAGCTTACCATTACTTAAGTGGTGTTTTTTTTTATAATAATAATTCATTTTATTGTTTAGTGAATAAAAACCGTAACAAATTTTCTTTACAGCGTTTGGCCAATGTTAGCTTAAAACAACCAAGACAATGAAAAACAGTAAGAATACAATTTTAATAAAATTACTTTCAATCGTGATCTTTCTTAAAACCTTAAAAAAGCTTTTCTTAAGTAGTGTTTACAAATGTAAATGAGAGACTTCCTTCTGACTTAGTCCACAAAGCCAAAGTGACTTAATAAAATTAATTTGTTATGGACTCGCTTGCTTTCAAATTTTTTTCATGAGCTTGCAAAAACTTTATCATTTTGCAGTTTATTTGGGGGTCCGTTGGATCCGGCCCCCAATAATAGCAGTCCTGCATGTACGTATTCTCCTTTCCCGAAAGGCTTTCTTCAAAAAAGTTACTCGCTCACTGTGCAGCATCTTGCAATGGCATATTATATGGATTAAGTCTTTCTTTACGTTTCCACAGAGACGGCATTCCTTTGACTCAATGTGCCTCCAAGATAGTTCGTCTGCTAAGGTTGGAAGTTTGCCAAAGCACAAGGCCATAAGTCGTTTTTTAATGTAAATAGGAAACGTTGTGTCCAAGTAGGCTGCCGGTTTAAGAGTTTTATAATTGTTGATCACAGTCCATGAGTGGGAGCGATGTGAAAAGATACCTTTATCTGTTAGCAACGAGTGGAGTTTGGCAGCTCTATTTAGTGCCTGCTTGAACGGTATGAAAGGCAAATTTTTATTCCAGAGGTTAGAAGAACCTGTTGACACCAGGGCACTGGTCAAGAATTTATTGGCCTGTGATTTTTTTTGTGTTTCTAATTCCTGCCATAAAAATTTATTGCGGTTGTTTTATTCGTACAAGCGCCTTGAGACCCTTGCGGGTAAGTAGTGCGCTATACAAGTATCAATTTACAAGTATCAATTTGTTTTCACTAGCACTTTGCTTGATTCAATACCACACCTTTATGTAAGTATAAAATCTACCCAGTGATTCGTTCATTAATCCGAATTCTAGTCGCATTTACGGTGGTGAGGCTGAACTGGGAAGTTGAAGAACCTTTTTATAGATTTTTGTTATTAAGTTGTTAAGAATTTCGGAATCTTTTCCATGCATAGCAACGCTGGCATAAGATAAAGTGGGCAGTGCTTTGCTGGAGATAACTGTCTGGAGAGGCCTCATTGATGGCCCTTCCAGCTTCTTTGCCAATGAGCTACATGCGAATGTTAAGGCCCACGCTTTCTGTGTCATATAATTTTTCTGATCTTTTAAGGATAACTTGTCGTCTATGTAGTATCCCAGGTATTTATAGCAGGATACTTTTTGCAGTTGTTTACCTTCTAACCAGATGTTATGATTTGGAGCTCGTCGATTGGTAAATAGCATTGTTTTTGTTTTTGATGAGTTAAGGTCCAACTTGTTTGTAAACAAGAAATCTGAAAGTACAGTTAGGAGCCTCGTCAAACCAACTTTCGTTAAGTTCAATAGCACTTTGTCGTCTGCGTAAGCTAGTTGAGAAAGTTTTAGCTTACCTAGTTTCGGGGAGCGTGTATTGCTATTATCTAGTTTTCCAGAGAGATCTGATATGAAGAGATTAAATAAATGTGGTGCCAAGACACACCCCTGTTTTAATCCGATAGTTGTATACACTTTTCTCGATAGGCTGATACCGTCCCCAAGTTTTACTTGAGTCCAGGTGTCGGAGTAGAATAATAACAAACCCTTCAGTAAACTCTCTGGTATTTCCCATGCTTTTAACTTTGCCCACAGCTGATTCTGGTCCACACAGTCAAAAGCTGCTTTTAGGTCTAAGAAACACAGGTGCAGGTCCTGTTTCTCACGCTGGCATTTTTCAGCAACCATTATAATAGATAGGATGTTGGAAGTTGTTCCAATCCCTTCTCTGAATCCTTTTTTGGTTAATTGGAATCAGGCTTCTTCCCCCTGACCAGTTTACCAGGTCTTTCAGAAGTACTGATGCAAATTATTTAGCTTCAACGTCCTGCAATGCAATTAATCTGTAATTAAGTGGGTTTGTTCTTTCTCCTCCTTTATAAATGGGCATTATTAATGAGCCTTGCCAGCTATCCGGTACTTGGTTATTAATCCGTATATCAGCAAAGAGGTTCTCGAAGTGAGAGCTCCAGTATTCTGATGCGTGTTTGTAAATCGCTTGGGGAATGCCATTCGGCCCTGAAGCCCCATTGCTTTTACCCTTTTTGATTATTTTTGCAATCTCCTCTGCTAAATAGATGACATGATTTACTACTGGCGTGGATGTTTTGAGTAGGTCTGTTGTTAAGGACTGACAGCGACTTTCTTCGTTTGAGTTCCTTTTAATCAGATTTTCCGATGTTGCTTGTTTCCGTGGAGCTTTTGATACATTTTCTTTAAATTTATGCGGGAGGAAGCTGACCCATTCCATTTCCTGCACAGTCGATGTTAAGGTTTTTCGATGTCTAGTCAATTGATTTATTGTCTTCCAAAATGTATTTGAGTTTGGATGCTTAATACTAAATAGCAATTTAGTCCAAAAGCTCTCAGTTTTCCTTTTTTTGAATTCCCAGATCTTCTTTTTGTATTCTTTTCTTTGTTGGAGAAATGTCTCCAGTAGTAGACCTTCCGTGTTATTTAATTGTAACTTTTTTTGTGATCTTCGTAAGGCCCTTCTTAGATCTTGCACCTCTTTGGGGAGTTTACTGTTTGGATTGCGTCTTTTGTCCTTCATGCTCGAGAATTTCATTTTCGTCTTTAGTTTATCTAAGAAGAGAGATCACGCTTGAATCTTATTCATTGAAGCGTTTCCTAATTCGGCCAGGATATCCTTTATTATCGAAAACCGCTCAATTTTATTTGTGTTTGTCCAATTAATATGTTTTTGATTAATTGTGTCTTATTGGCCCTCCAGTATGAGAGATGGTTGAAATTATTTCCTGAAAAAATTAAATTTGATGTGTTGAAACGCATGATCACTCAAGGGGGTGTAATCTATATGAAAACTGACTAGTAATGGGATTAGCGAAAGGCTTACAATTGTAAAGTCAAGTGTTGATTGGGCCCGCGGGCCGTAATACGCTTTTTTTGGCAGACGGTCTTCGTCTGTCCTTCCATTAAGCACTCGCATACCTTGGTACTCAAGATCTATCACTAATTGCTGGCCAAGTCGATCCTTTCGAGTTCTCGCCCCAACTTGAGACTGCTGTGGGACACACCAATACATATTATCTGCTATCAGTATTTCGTCATCTTCCGGCGAAAATATCAAGTTTGAATTGAAGTCTCCAGTCACTATTAAATTCCACGAAGGCTCAGTGCTGCGAAGGTATGAAATTACTTTGCTTAGTAGAGCATTTTTTATCCTTTTGACTAGGAACTTCAGTTGTGTGTAATAATTAATCAAGATTGTCGTTCTTTTGTTAATTACGTTTTGTTCCGAGAATTTAATTAGTTGTATACTAGGGTCTGGAGATTTAAGCTGTTCCGTTTTAATTATTAAGGCTGTAGATACGTAGACTGTTAGGCCGCCTATTGCGCGACCGTAGTGATTGCATTTTTCTGCTGCTACGGAGTAGTGGACGAAGCCTGCTATCGGGATATCTTCTTGTAACCACGTTTCTTGTAGGGCAACTGCATTGCAATTAGCCCACTCTTTTAAAGCCACTCCCTCCTCTAGCAATTTCTTTGCCCCAGCTATGTTCTACGATAGTAAATGAATACCGTCGGTTTCTGCGTGTGTCACCCTTTCGCTCTTTGGTCCATTTTTCCCCTTATCATTTAGCAAGCTGGGAAGCCAATTCCATTGATCCGTTGTTGGTATGGACTCCCCTACCCTATCTACATCTTCTTCTGCCGAGAAGTTGGCTGTCACACTTCTGCAATAGACTTGCTTTTGTGATGCCTGCTTATCTAATTTTCTGTTAGTTTGCTGTCCGCAAGTTTTTTTATAAGGGAAACGGAGAACGAGGAGTACTGGGCATTGATATTTGTGTGCCCCATGTTAGAAATTGGTCCAATCTTCTTAGTATGGTTTGCACTATCCCTGGCGTTTTCCAGGTGGTTAATGCTTGTTCTTTTGTTTCCTCATTGTTTCCCTGAAGAAATTGTACTGATACTAGATCTATTGATTGAATGTCTCTTAATTCCTTAATTTCAGCCATAAGTTTCAAAATATTACTCCTATTCAAAGTGTCATGACAGCCCAGCGTATCGTACTCCGGTGTCCATATTATTTGGTGATGTATATCGTCGGGCTTTGGAGAACGCCTCATTATGTCCTTACCATCGTGACAGTTAAGTTGTAGGTTTTCCTGGTTTGATATACAAAAGCTTAGTTTGCCTTGATTCAAATGACATTGTTTTCCTGATGTACCTATTGATGTTTGACGGTGAGGTACTTCTACTGGATCTTGATCTCCCATTTCTTTCACAATCTGTGTTGATGAGGAGATCTTTATCTTATCCTCTGCATCTATGCAATGTTCTGTATGTGTTTGGGCGATTCCACAATCTGATTCCTTGATTGTAGGTGGGTCCCAAGCTGGTTTATGAACGATCGACTGGATTTGTGGCTTTAATATTGTTATTTAAGTGGTGTCATTGCCCCTCAACTTTAAAAAAAATATTCTATCTCTTTAACACACTTTCCCCCAATACACTCAGTGTACCTAACAACCCAGTGGAACCAGTAGGTCACAAGTTCACAACACATTCTAGAAGGAACATGCTACTTCCAAACAAGATAAAGCAGAGGTGGTTTACTCTACAGATTCAAAATAATATCCATGTTGGCATTACCTTTTTTTTAAAAAAAACATTGGCTAATAATAATTCTTCTTCCTAAGGCATCCAACACACTATCTAATTTTATTACTTTCATGCTAACAGCATCCAATGAAATATATATGTTTAAAATAAACACCTCCATTATAACTGCTTTTCCTTTGGAAAACAACTTCATTCAGTTCCAGCCTTCTCTTGACTATTATTGCTCCTTCACTTCAAAATGCTTAGGGTATGGATTGTGGGCCACAGCTATCTTTATTGGGCTAAAGAGGCTACAAAAAAGAGCTATTGACAGAGACTTGGGTTTGCGAAATCCGCAGATTACTTGGTTTGGCCAGGAAGTTTCATCAGTTGTTGGCTTTGGTCAAATCCATTGTGGATTCCCAAGCTCCTCACTGCATGATTGTGCACTGTGGTGGCAAGGACCTACATGCATCGACTGGGGTAGGGCTGGAAATCCTAATAAAAGAAACATTCGCAAAATTGAGGTCACTTTTCCCTCACACTGTCTTGGTGTACTCTAATATATGCCAAAGACAGAAATGGAAGTGGTCAAATTAATTCTGTCCACAGATTGACAAAGCCAGGAAACATGGAAATAAAACAGTTTCTGCATTCCTCATAGACCATCGCATGCTCTGTATCTATAACAACAATCTGTGTTTTGACATGCATGGAATTTATAGAAATGATGGAGTGCACTTTACAGATGAAGAAAACAGGGTATTTCTAAGAAACCAGAAACTCTGCATCCGGTCTTATGTGAATCAGCCATATAAACACAAACAAAGCAAAGGCTCTTGTCAAAGTCACCCTAGTACCTGAAAAATTGTGAAGTTTAAAAAAAAAAGGTTTTTTTGACAGACTTCGTGATGATGACACGATCTCCGCGGGTATGTTGTGAACTCGGAAAATAAAAGCAGACATACAATGACCACCAACATATCCAAAAATAATATGAAAAAAATCCATTCTGAACATTGCTCTACACATATTACAATATACATACTTCTTTCAAAGCATGTTTAAACTCATATTTTTGTACAAAGTGTCTTTAAAAACCATTTTTCAGACCTGTTTTCCATTTTAGCAATGATTTGGGACGTTGTGATGATGACATTAACTGTGATGATCGTGCCTTTTCCATAAAGTCTTGGGGCCCGATTAATAGAACTAACTTAAGACAAAATCCTAAACTTACTACTTTTGGTATTCACAGAAGTTAGGATTTTGTCTTAAGTTTGTCTTAAGACAGACTTAAGACAGACTTAAGACAAAATCCTAACTTAGGTTTGTCTTAAGTCTGTCTTAAGAAAAACTTAAGACAAAATCCTAACTTCTGTAAATACCAAAAGTAGTAAGTTTAGGATTTTGTCTTAAGTTAGTTCTGTGAATCGGGCCCTAAAACACATATAACCACACAAATTTCAATATTTTACACACTAGGGATTTCTTACAGTACTCTTTAAAATCATGGTTTCCTAGACAGTTTCTGTAAAAACCATCTCTAAGAGGTATTTCCTGTGTTAGTGGTGACGCCGAAGATCCCGATGATATTGGTAAATGCGATCCCCGTGCGAAAATGCAAAACAAATGCACAAATTCAATAACTACCACATTCAACAATTATAACTATATTTCTAATTTTAACCATCACATTAGATAAATCACTATCTAGTTAATGCCATAATAACATTATTCAATATCTCAATATCCCTATAACGGTCTGTACTAATGATTTACTTGGTTATGTGAGTGCATGTATAAGCCTCTGAGTGGGTCTGTCACTGCATATATAAGTCTATGAAAAGATATCAGAGTAGACTCATGAGTCTTTCAGTTAATGTGTCACTGGCTGCATATGTCTCTGAGTATATCTCTATCAGTGAATGTATTAGTAGGATTATAAGTCTCTCAGTGGCTCTGAAAGTTAGTACGTGATTGTCAGACTGGATCCATGACTGAGTCAATCAATGTCTCAGTGGGTGTGTGTGTGGAATTCTAAGTCTCTCAGTGGCTCTGTGAGTCAGTACATGTTTGTCAGACTGGATCTGTGACTGAGTCAATCAATGCCTCAGTGGGTGTGCGAGTGGAATTATAAGTCATTCGGTGGGTCTGTGAGTTGCCGCATGAATGTCTGAGTGAGTCTCTGACTGGATGTGTGAGTGTCTGAGGGGGTCTCTGAGAGGGTGCCTGAGTGTCTAAATAGGCCTGTGAGTGTGAAACCTTTGCCTACACTGACATACTCACTGATAGACAAACTCACCTAGACACTTATACACCAACTCATACACCATGAGTTGGTGTATAAGTGTCTGGGTGAGTCTGTCTATCAGTGAGTGTCAGCGAAAGCAAAGGTTTCACACTGGGTCAGTAAGTGGGTGTTTGATTGTTTGAGGGGGTCTTTACATGGGTGCGTCACTCTCCAAGTGTGTCTGTAAGTGTGTGCACGATTACCTGAAATGGTATGACAGTGGATATATCAGTGTCTGAGTGGGTATATGACTGGATATATTTGTGTGAGAATGGGCGTATAAGTGTCTGAGTGAATATGTGAGTAGGTACATAAGTGTGTGACAGCCAACTGCAGGTATGTGCAAAAATACACAGGGGCCGCACTGGCAGTCGCAGCATCGTCTCAAGTATCGCGCACGATTAAAAAATGTATCTTGGACACATACTTTGTGTCACAAACACCCACAATTCTCTGATATGGGGTGAGAGTACCTCTACTCCGACCCATCATGTTAGCTTTTTCAAGAAATTTTCAGCCCCGTTAACAGTTACTGATGAATAAAATGGCAGCCGCAACATTTTGTCCAGGTTCCGTCCAGCCAATCAGAACAATCCCTTTGGCGCTTGCCTTAATGATAATCACGGTAAACCACCATGAAACTACTCGCAGACTCTTAATGTAATTCCATGGAGTTCCACGGAATCAAATTCTGCCACTTCCGCCCACCCCTAATTCTGATGTGCAAAAACATATGTTATGAAAATTTAAATGTCACCACTGTGGGAACTCTAGCCATAAACATAATAGTACTATTTTGTTATGCCAGATCATCCACTTGCAGGAAGTGTGGTAAGAAGGGTCACTATGCACAAGAATGTAAAGGTCAAATGGAGAAAGGAGTATCTGATCTAGAGATGGTCCAACAATTACAAGAGTAGCAAGGTGGCTTCAGCCACATTATTTTTGAAGTGACACATGTTCCTGGCAAGGGGCCTGAGTGTGACATGGGTATGATAAGTATGCCAACATGTAAAGTCACTATTGAAGGTTAAGAGGAGAAGTTGTAGCTGATTCTGGTTCTCCCTATACTTTGATAGGAGACAAAAACTGAGAAACTATCTTTGGGAGTGAAGGTGTCACATTGCTTAAGCCTGATATAAACCCAGTGGGTTATGATGATGTTACAGTCAACCTGCTGGGATATGTTCCAATGAATATAATATTCAAGGGGAGATAAACTGTTGGATAGACATATGTAGCGAAGATGGGTGACAATCTCTTGGGGTGGTAAAATCAACAAGATTTTGGTATTATTTTGAATCAATTTGTAAAAGAAATAGGTGCCAGGGCCCTCATCAGTAGTACCTTGCACCTCTCATTGCCACTGACTGAGCTGCCAATGACAGTGCAAGCACACCTTCTAACCATGAAAGGTTAGCTAAGTGGATGATTGGTATAGTCTAGTGAAAGTGGTGCTTCCCTTTGTTCCCGGTCTATTTGTTCTCCAGATATAGTATGTTATGGTGCTTAGGCAGGGGGTCATCATCCACAACCCCATCAGCCAGATCTCAACATGAAATCCTATACAATTATTGCAATATCCTAGCCCACATAATTAAATGTCATCATGTTCATAACATTATATATGAAAAACAGCAGCAATTGTTCTTCTCAATCTTTTCTCTCTTTATTCCAGTTGATCCCGCCAACACGTTTTCGTCGCTTATTGGGTAGGTCAACCGCGACTTTGTCAGGGCTGGAAACCATATATACATTGTGATGGGACATCACACGTATGTTCTCCACATTATTCATACATTCATTTGTGACGAGAGACCCGCAGTCCCAATATTAAGGCAACTCAAGCCCCCAAATGTTGTGAGTGGGTGAAAGAGAAAACATATATGCATATAGGTTCAAGCACAATTTATATGGAACTATACGTTACTCTAGGTACATGCAAATTTTAGCTTGTATCTTTCATATAGTTTGAAACAAAACTAATATTGCAAAGTGCTCCAAGTGCCAAGTGCTTGTACTATCTCATGTTTGAAAAGAATAGGAATGTCCAGTGTACAGAGCGTATACCCCAATCCCTGGCATTTCTGTGTCACTGGCGTGTGAAGCATTTAGCCTGTTGGTTATAAGAATGCTATACCTATTCAATTCAAACATGAGATAGTATAAGCACTTGGCACTTGGAGCACTTTGCACCTACCCAATAAGCGGCAGAACGTGTGTTGGAGGGATCAACTGGAATAAAGAGAGAAAAGATTGAGAAGAACAAATGCTGCTGTTTTTCATATATAAAGTTATGAACATGATGACACCTACTCACCATCACACTCCAACACGTTCGGCACTTCAGACTATTCAGGAACCCAAAGCTAGATGAATGGCTTGGATGGCAGGTAGTAGTCATTTTTAATGTATATTGAATCAATTAAGAAGTGCACATCTCTAACCGAAATAAACACCACCACCCTATGCCAGACTGTCATAAGTGCTGGTGTTGGCAATTAATTGTTGGTGCCAAGCACCGGAAACCACCAGCTCAAATAAACAACTGTTTTGAATCTAAATTTGCCAGATCAGGTTTTAGAGATTGCACATGTGAGTGAGGAAACTGCCATAATTCATTGTTTTCATAATATGTTTGCAAAAAACATGGGCTACTGCAAAGGTTCAAACATTAGGCTATTTTGAAAAAGGGGTCAAGGGCAGTTGTTCACAAGGTACACACATTTCCCCATAAGATGTTGACACCATTAAAAGAGGGGTTGAACAGATTGAAAAGTTTGGGAGTGATTGAAGAAATTGAATGTTTAGAAGGGTTAACACTAGTTGTGTTGACACCTAAAAATGGGGGGAAGAACATTCATATGTATGTAGACCTCTGTGACCTGAACAAAAACATATGGGTGTGCAAGCAGCCCCTAACCAACGTTGCAGAAGAATTGTCACTACTTAAATTCTGTGAAGAATACTGAATAAACCCCCAACGATTGTTAATCCTGAAACTGGGATCCGCCATCAACATCCACACAGTCCCACGCCCTGGGACGAGGGAACAGGCCTTATAATACATGGGAGCCTTATGCTCAACAATCCACTAATCCCTGCCTAGTCTCCAACCTTTGGTGTTTCTTATTTCCCAGGAATTCTTTATTATCAGCAGGAATTTAGTGAGTCCTATACCCATATCTTGCGACATTTTTTCATGTCCGATTAAACAACTACAAACATATCCATTTAGTGATTAGCCAAGGCTAAATTCTTCCCTGCCTTTCAGCCTCAGAACATAGGATCAACAATAATATACAACTTTAATACGTATTTTTTTCAATATAGCCCCCATCCCTAGAGCAGACTAAAAAGTGTTTTATTCCCATGTTTAACCTGTTCACAGAAACACAAGCCCAGGTACCAAGTACTCAAGTGTGTTTAAACCGCTTATGAGCGCATAAATATAGCTAACAAATAATTCGCCATTTAAAAGAATACAGTGAGAACTCAATAAAGCATTCGATTTCACATTCCTTCCTACCGCGTATCAGTCAATTGAATATAGCGCTCAGCAAGCTTAAAGCGAGCGCGAACATTTCCCACCGCCTTGAGGACCTTAGTGGGAACTGTATTAAGCTTTCAAAGAAACACACCCTTTAACCACCTAACAGCCAATAGAATAGAGCGGTTAGTAAGCTTAAAACGAGCGTGAACATTTCCCACCGCCTTGAGGACCTCATTGGAAACTGTATTAAACTTTCAAAGAAACACACCCCTTAACCACCTAACAGCCAATAGAATAGAGCGCTTAGTAAGCCCAAACATGCAAATAGGCAGCTTCAACAGCACTCACATATGATTGGACCATTTAATACTTCAGCTTTATCCAATCACAGCACAAAGGGGTGTATTTAAGCAAAGCCCGCGATTCACTAAGAATCTTTCATTTGAAAACGAAGACCCGATACGAACAGACACTTTTGCTGTAGCAGGTAAGACCCAGCCCGGTAGGGAACTTTTAAAGAGGCCACACTATCTAACGAACTAAAATTGAACTATTGTTCTACTCTTCTCCTCTAGGGGATACGATAATACCATTTTTTAAGAAACTACCCCAACGCTCACAAAAGTAAAGGCAGCTCACCGCGCCTCTATTATTCCTTCTACTGCGAGATCTCTTTTTGACCATTATAGGTAAGATGACGCTACTGGTAAATTTGTAATCCAGGCGCATTTCCACAACCATTTACTCCGTCTCATATAATTGAGGTCTAAAAGTACTCCCTTCTCTTTCATTTTTTCCCCCAAGAGAGACCCGTTCTGGTCATTGAAGCCAACCGCCATTGATCTTGATATTCATCCCCGCTACAAGTCAAGAACAACTAAAGAGTAGTGACATAGAAGTGTCTGAAGATTTACAGACTTTGAAAAGTTTTCTAATCCTTATCGGATAGGAGAATCATTAGTAACCTCCAGGTATGTCAAGTAATAAGCTTAAATTAATATTAAGGACATAGGATTTTTTCCACCTCCTACTTATTCCAGCGGTTTTATATGCTTCTCTCTCCAGATAGTTACCGCCCAATAAGAATATCTCCTCACATCCTGAAAGAATTTTTATCTCCTACATAATAAGGAATCCCACCTGACCAAACAGGTAAAAGCAGAACTTGAGTAGGGAAACACAATTTTAAGTGTATTTACCTCCCACGAAGCTTTTTTGAGTCTCTTTGAACTTTAGTAGCAGAGATACAGCCGATACATGCACATACAGATGTGAAGTCAATGCCTTCTTCTATTTTTGCATAGACTAATACTCTACAATTAGCAAGAGCGTAAAGAGAGCCATATGCCTAGCATCACATAAGCACAATCTTTTTTCTGACTTAGGGAGAGTATGCCACGTTAGTATGTGCCCTCACCTAGCTACGCCTACTAGGCTAACAGTGTCTATCATTGTGTCGAAATTTAGGTCTTTATTAGAGAAGTCTCAAATACCATAACCAGATTAAGCTCCAACGACCGAGGGACCCTGTGTTCCTGAGAGTTTGTATGTAGAGAAAATTGTGAAGTAATAGAATATATAACTCACGTATAAAGAGCAGCCATTAAGTAATACCATTTATTAATAGGCTAGACATTGTACCTGTGAATTACTGTAAAGTATAGTGCTCTCTCAATTCAGTCAATTAACTGTATGTATATCTATTGTAGGACAACCATAAGGATCCAGTAACACGACAGACAACAAATCAATAGTCTTGATAAAGGTGGCACATAATAATACGCAAACCACCGAAATGCGTCGACGCAATTTTCTGTACAATTCATCTTTTTTCCCCCCGGTGTATATAAGATTGTAAGGTTATAAAACCAGGGGATGTTGAAATTTTAATTGTGAATGTACGCTTTGTA
Source organism: Lissotriton vulgaris (assembly GCF_964263255.1). NCBI lineage: Eukaryota > Metazoa > Chordata > Amphibia > Caudata > Salamandridae > Lissotriton > Lissotriton vulgaris. The sequence continues at coordinate 212,428,524 of NC_141700.1, read as the reverse complement.
ATTTCTAATTTGTATGTTTTACAATTGAGTTTTGTCTGTCCTTCATTTTTGTGCTGGTCACAAAATTATATAGTATTTTATTTGTTTTTTAACATTTTTTCCAGTGTAATTGTAAATTGTCTTTTTATTGTTTCAATAAATTGTTATGTAACTTCATTTTTGATTAATTTCTTTAGTTAGTGTGTTTATATTAGATTGTGGTTATAGCTAATTCCAAGCTTCTCCTGTACACGACCCAAGGGAATCATTCTGTTTGATTTACTACTTAAAAGGGCACATGTATTCAAGGGCATATTTACATGCCCCTTGTGCCGCGGTTGCATCACATTTTGTGACACAACAGCAATGCAAACCACCAAATCATATTCATGAGGCCACACAAAGCCACTTTGTGTGGCTTTGAATGGCCTGCTAGATATCGAGTTAGACATGACAGTGCAAATTGATTGTTACCTTACTCTGCGCTAGGTAAGGGTTCCATGGGCTTTGCTGTGGGTGCTCCCATGCAACACTCATGGATTTTGATGCATCCCCGGATTTACAAGACCATGCAATCCAGGGGATGCACCAAAACCTTCCGCCTCCGCCGGAGAGGCGCAGCAAGAAGAAATGACTTTATATTTCCTCATTTTATTCTCTTTATATGTGTGCTGTGTTCTGCAGCACACTTAGACAGGGGAACAAGCCTCCCTGGATTGGTCTTGTGCAGGTAAGTGCCCCTTCCTGCACAAAAACAATCCTGCATGCAACACAAGCACACTTGCACCATGGTGCAAAGGTGCCTGCATTGGTGCTAGGCTGCCGAAACTGAGACAGCACAGGGTGAAAGGAGAGGAATGCGCTGTATGCCATAGATAGATGACATTAAAAAAACTATCATTTTGAGTTCTGTTTTTTAGTGGAAGACACATTGATGCTGAATGGTCATTCCTTTAATGGTTTTCCTTAGAGGGATGATACTTCAAATATCTCTAATTGGCCTATTTAACTGTCTGTAAGCTGATAGGGTTCTAGCTTCAAGTGTGTCTGTTTTTCTGCAGTCAGGATACTGCTGATTTACTAGTTTGTTGCACTGGGTGGCTTTGGCAGAGCTAAACGTTCTCGATTTTAACAGAAAATTCAAGCGGGAGACATCCTTTACATCGCATGCACCACATTACATGCCATTACAACGCGGTCATTACAACAACCGCGTTGTTACGTCGCATACATTTACAATGCAAATCGTTACAATGACTTGCTGTCTCTACTGTTGCCCACACTGGAATTGGAATAGTAAATTATACCATTCCAACATCCAGTGCCCCCTACAGCAAGTTGTTTTAACGATTTGCGTCGTAAAGGTATGCGATGTAACACTGCATTCATTGTAACAACGGCGTTGTAATGGCATTTAATGTATTGCATGCCATGTAACATTGCATATTAAATTCAAGCCTGCCCTGTTTCTTTTACCAATATTTTCTGGGGAAGTCACCTCATTAGTTATTTCTTATCACTGATTTTTTAATGAGACTAAGCACGAGATTGTTTTCTTCTCTTCGGTAGTTCTTCTTTTAGTAACTTTTCCTTTTTCCTCCTTCTTTCCACTGACAATTTAGCCTTGCTTCGCACAGCAAGATCCAAATACCACAAGCACATCTTCCTTGAGAAAGCGACGCACTTCAAAACCCTCCTTGATTCCGCCAAAAATAGACCCAAAAAACTATTCGATCTCATCAAGACTCCGAGCTGCTCCCCCCCAACCTCCAAGGTGGAGGATTCTACAAAGAGAGCAGCGGATTTCGCTACTTTCTTCGATGGAAAGGTGAAATCACTTTTGGATCAGGTTGCTCATCCTACACCTCCAGAGGAGCGCAAATCCTTAGCCATTTGGCAGAGCTTTGAACCCATATCTGAAGATGCCCTTCTCAAGTGCATACGCGAAACAAAGCCCTCCAACCATTCTCTTGACCCTATCCCCAGTGCCATTGCCTTTGACTTCTATACCCATTCCCTCTCCTATTGGACCACTCTGATCAACCTCTCCCTCTGGCAAGGCTCCCTTCCTGTCTCCTTCAAAACTGGGAAAGTCACTCCTCTGCTGAAAAAGCCCACTGCTGATGCGAATGACCTCAACAACTTCCGCCCCATCACTAACCTTCCCTTTCTTGCAAAGATCACGGAAAGATGTGTAGCCAAACAACTCTCTCGTCATATCAAGGACAATGATCTTCTTGACAATTGTCAGTCCGGCTTCATCCAAAACTGCAGCACTGAAACAGCCCTACTGCAAGTGGTTGATGATGCGCTGGGGATACTCGACTCAGGGGGGTCCTGTCTGCTAATTCTCCTTGACCTCTCCGCAGCCTTCGACACTGTTAATCACAACACCCTCCTCAATATTCTTCAACAGAGAATGGGCATGGAGGGCACTGTGCTTAAATGGTTTGCATCCTTCCTCTCTGACAGATCTCAAATGATCAAAATAGCGAACAGTCTTTCTTCTCCTGTGGCGGTGGGTCAAGGTGTTCCCCAAGGCTCTATACTTGCACCCACACTGTTCAATCTCTACTTAGAACCACTGGGAAACCTCCTAAGCAAATCCGGAATTCACTATCATCTCTATGCAGATGACACTCAACTCTACCTCAAGGTTGCCTCCACTCATGATCTCTCCATCCTAAGATCTACTCTTGACTCCATTCAAAACTGGATGTCATCTCATCAATTGATTCTGAATCCCTCCAAAACTGAATTCCTCCTCTTCTCCTCCTCACTCTCTCCTCCCCCGGTTCAATCATGGATGGATCAGATGAATCTACTAAACAATAAACCCATCATTGTCGACAGCGCAAAATCCCTTGGTGTCATTCTAGACAAAAAACTCAATCTAACTCCCCACATCAATTCTATTGCAAAATCTGCTCGCTACCAACTGCGCCTTCTTTGGGGAATCCGTTGCTTCTTCCCGGAGCAGGACCTTATAACCCTGGTGCAATCGCTGGTCCTCTCCAGACTAGACTACTGCAATTCTCTTCTTACTGGCCTCCCCAAATCTCGCCTGTCCCCACTTAAGTCTGTCTTCCACTCAGCAGCTCGTTTCATCTATGGGGCCAAAAGAAGCGATCACATCACACCGATGTTATCCACCCTCCGCTGGCTTCCCTTCGAGGCTAGATCTATCTACAAGACCGCTTGTATCACCCACAAAGCCTTGCACTCCTCCTCTCCCCGCTACCTGGCGAATAAACTGAAACTCTCTGGAGGCTCTAGACCTTCACGCAATGCCGAGAATCTACTGCTTGAACCTCCCACTTTCAAGAAGGAAAGAACAATGGCCCAATCCTTTTCAGGCAACGCAGTGAGAATCTGGAACTCGTTTCCGCCTGAGCTCCGGACCACCGCCTCCTCTCAGGCCTTCAAAAGGGACCTCAAAGTTCTCCTCCTCCAGAGACATCTCCAAAAGTAATTCACGTCCTCTTGCTATTTGGAGGAAGACTTCCCACTACTGATATTTTCTACTTTCCATGACCATGGGAGTGCCTTCCCAGTGTTTTCCTGTGGTGGGAGTGTGTGCCTTTTTGCAGTATTCTCCATGTACTTGTGTTCGGTGCCCTTTTGTAACATGCACACAACACTTTGCCCTTGTAACACATGGTTGCTACCTCTCACATGTTTTTACCTTTGATACTTGCACGAGTGCCACCTTGCCTACGTAACGCCTGTTCTTGTGCCTAGCACTTATTGCAGTATCATACCTCAAATTATACTCTGTCTTCTCTTATAACTGCACACTTGTCACTTTTCCTCTTGTGCACTTTTGACTACCTCATGTATTTTTGGTTGTTCACAATTTTTACTACCTCAAGTATTTTGTTTGCTCACAATTGTCACTATTACCTTTACTACCTCATGTATTTTTGGTTGCTCACAATTTTTACTACCTCAAGTATTTTGTTTGCTCACAATTGTCGCTATTACCTTTACTACCTCATGTATTTTTGATTGCTCACAATTTTTACTACCTCATGTTTTTGTTTGCTCACAATTGTCACTATTACCTTATGTAAGTAACGTATGTTTTAGTAATCTGCTCTTTTGTAATGTTTCTCATTATGTTTTATTTCTGTTCCAAATGTGAAGCGCTCTGACGCCTTCGGGTAAAGTCCGCGCTATATAAAAATGCATAAATAAAATAAATAAATAAATAAATGAAATACATTTTAAGGGTTTGTTTGTTAAAATTACCTTCAGCTAAATTTAAAAAAACAGGTTCATCATTTTATTCAGTTCCTTTATGAATTTTTTCTATCTTTCAATGATGACCTGTTTTGTGAGTTGATAGTTATTATGGGTGGCTGTCTTTTGCTTTTTCCAAAGGTTCCACCTAAAAAAGTCTGAGTAATGGAATACACACATATGTGCAAAGAACAGGAGAGCCATCTTTTCGAGTTTTGTAAAGTTTAATTTCGTTCAGTTTTGCGCTGTAATGAGTTTTCGTTTTTTTATTGTAATTTTAGAATTGCAGGCTGGTCGTTTGTAGTTGTAGAGGGGAAATTAGGTTTGCTAAGTTCCAGGGCAAGGGCCCTAAAGGCATACATTGAAGAAAATTAACCGGAGAAAGAATTAGAGGTGATTCAAAGGTGTATATATAACCTGAATCAATAACTTAAGCCTCATACATAGAGTGAATGCATTAATGACTACTCTACTGTGAACTCAGTCTCGCTGGTATTTATTTGTACCCAGTGAGGTTTAAATTCTTAATAACACAGCGTAACGACGTGGTTTCCATAGCCAAGACAGAGTAGTGTAGGGCGAACAGATTTCCTGACAAACAAATGGTTTGAAAATGGAAGTAAAAAACATACATTGCTAATCGATTGTATTAACATAGAACTGAAAAGTATATCTAAACATATTTTGTAAACGAAAAATAAACATACACACTTTAAATCCATGATAGCCATCTTAGTAAGTAGAAGTGCAGCTTCAAGAACTTGACATTTTATGATTTGGTTTGAAGATGAGTTTAGCTGTCCAGCTTGATGCATGTGTGTAGGGAGACGAAATAGAAAAAAAACACAAAAATAAGGAATCTTGTTGAAAAAATGAAAAATTCATGTGTGCCAACCTATTTGGTCTTTTTTCCAAGCGATGATCGCACTGCTAGTGTTCTATGTCTATCAATTTTCACATCCTAAATGACAGTATAATCTACATGCCCATTAGCATGACTCTTTTCAATTTCAGAATGAAAAACCCAGCATGGGGGCTATCTTTTCTTGATTGTGTCTCAAAGTTTAGTTGCATTGATTATTTTTAGATGTTCGTCTTTCCCAAGGTCTTTTGTCTTTAATTTCCTGCAGGCACCCATAAAGATTGAAAATTCCTTTTTGGGCAAATGATAATGACTTGACGAGCAATATTGTAATCTACCTTTTACTTAAAAACCATGGGAAGTGTTTACATTTAGAATATCAAAATCAATTTAAAAGAAAATACCTCAATGCACATGGTGAATGTGAAAAAGGTCTTAATGATTTGCAGTGGTGGGAGAAACCAGGCTGCAAGCGGCTATGTGGAGGAAAAGTTGAGAAAAGTGTAGTGACAAATGTTACATTTGTAAGCACATCATTAATATTATATATATTTGTAAAGCGCACAAATTACTCTCCAAGGGGTCTCTCGTCACTCAAGCAGGCCACACAGGTCAAGATTTGTTGAAATTTAAAGATTAAAAAGCCAATATTTTTGACCTTCTTTAAATGAGACCAAATCGACACTGAAGCATATTTATAGTTGTAGCAGGTTCCAATAATGAGGGCCCCAAAAATAGAAAGAGCTTCCCCATCTAACCATATGAAAACGCCAAGGGCGTAGTAGCACTTGTTCAATGGATCTGAGGCCGCGGGTAGAAATGTAGGGTTGCTGCTTATTTGGTAGGTAGTGAGGGCCACTTCCACGGAGGGATTTATGGACAAAACATAAACGCTTAAAAAGAGAGTGCTTTTTTATAGGCAGCCAGTGCAGATATCTCAATGTGGGTTCAAAGGGAGAATGAGGGGGCAGGTTTCAGACCAACAACGCTGCTGTGTTCCGCATCACCTGGAGCTTGGAGAAAAGACCCTCATTCATTACAACCATTAGAGAGTTTCCACAGCCAAGGAAACTCACAATGGTTGTCTGGATGAGTGATTTCCTGGACTGAAGGGTAGCCAATGAATGGCTTTTTGGCATCGAGCCAAAGCATGTTCCAGAGAATAAATTCAGTCCTCACACAGGGGGGTCAACAGGCAGAATATGCTACAAAATACAATCATCTATCCTATACTACTTCCAACAATAGTTACTCACACAAGATATAGGGTAGCAGAGTGTGACATGCTTCATCATTGGGTTCCTCCAACACACTGGGACCGCAAGGTACCCAGTGTGGACTACAACTCAGCCCGAAGGGAAGGAGCGAGAGTGTTTTGTATGAAGCACGTATCGTTTCAATACCTCAAGGGTGACAGTGAGGGGCAGAGTGCAACAAAAATGTGTGTGTATTAAAACTATCTCCATAAGGACAGCAACTTTATTCTTACGTCCTATGGGCTAGGAGATAAAAGTAATGTGAAACAGGGTTTTGGATCTGTACCCTGTAATGTGGTCAACATGTTTCTGCCTTAAATTACTATTATGTTTGAGGCATTCATCAGGACCCAGATCATATGTCACTCTACTGCAATATCGTGCAAAAGTAAAATAAAAATATACTCAGGCCTCAATTCCTGACCAACAATCCATTGCAGTGACAATCAATGAGATAGGTCAGAAGGCCTTGCGAGAGAACAGTAAGAACAACATATCAAAGGAAGTATAACAAAACACCAACGTGCACCATCACCTTACACTCTGGTGAATGCCTTTTCCCAATCAAGATTGGATATCTTACCTAAGATCAATGTGTATAGTCGGACTCTACCATCTACAGAGTTTGCTACCACTTTTGTTTCTGCATATTTGCTGAGACCACTACATGTAGTTGTTATTACCCCAAGCTGTTTGGTGGCTGAGCCTTGTATTCTTGTTCTTTAGGCTTTATATCTTAAAGCTCCCAATACATCAGTTGTCATTTTGTTTGTCCTATTTGCATTACTCTGTCGCCATATGTGTTGTGTTAATTATATCACTATAGATTGCAATAGGGATACTGTGTATCTGTCATTAGGGCCTAATTGTGGTATGAGCTGTGGTTCGTGTATGATGCACAGTCTACAAGTACCTTCTTAGTATCTATTCAGAACTTAACATGGATCAACACTGTTAATCCTCATACGTAACATCGCATGCTAAACCTCATATGAAACATCATACGAGATTTTAACTCAAAACATGTCGGTATGCTGGTCTGTCCATGCTGGTGATATAATTTTTATTGTACCTCTAACGAGAGAAATCTATGTGTTGGGAGACTATATAGATGGTAGAGTGGGACTCTACACGTTTTTCCAAATTAACTAGTGCAAAGCATTTAGAAGTACTAAAACATTTGAATGAGAGAGAAACATGACACAAAGAAAATCTAAAACTAATTTATAAAAATAGCTCCTATTTTAATGAAATTGTAAACACCAAACAAGCAAAATCCACTGGAGGGTTCAGGAGATATATTATTAAGCAAATAATACATCACTGCTTTTCAGTCAAATTTCAAAACAGTATTGGCATCTACAGCGGTTAGCGTTGTATCAACCTACCCAGCACTGCAGCATGTAAATGATTACACCACACACGGAGCTCAGTATTACACATCTGTATTCCTCAGACAGTATATGTTAACTGGAAAATTCTGCGTCATGAATTTTAATAACCAAACCAAGGACTTACGTCACTATTCTACGGAGTCTGTCAGGGACCAAAGGAGTGCCGTCATCTCTAAGTCACAAGACACTACAAGTGGTTATTAGAAAAACTTTTGAACAATTTTATAATCTTGTGTTAGACAACTCTGGTCCACTTTGGGTGACTAACCATGAGAGGGAGCAAACCACAGAACCAATGAGACTTGGCAGGACAGTTACCTGGCTACTAGCCAATAGGCTACCAGTTCCCCGCATGCCTAATGACAACATGCTGTCAAGTGTGACATCTAGCTGACCCAGAAATCAATACTCTGCCTATTCTCACCATGGCAAAAACTTTAGCCTATGCCAGAGGCTACAGCTTTTCCATCTCTGCCCAAAATCCAAACTGTCTGCAAAAAAAAACCAGCAGATCCTCCTCTGTGATCACTGTTTGCTCTTCAAAGGTACCTTCCATTTTGAAGCTCACCTTTTGAGCTTACACCTTGTGTGGCCTTCCTGTCGGGGGGAGGTCACACCTCCTGTCTTGGTAGAACCTTTCTCTTCTTTCCTGAGAGTTTTTCCCACTTCTGCCCAGTAGGAAAGAAGGCTGGTTTAAAGACACCAGCTTTTGTGCAACTGTAAACGGACACAGGACAACTTGGGCAACAAAGTGGCAACTTTCTAAGGTTTCCAATTCTGAAAATGTTCCATTAAATTCGACTTGAGCAACAGGTCAGGTTAAATGTAACAATTCTTTAACGTTGTGAAGTACCCACTTTAGTAGTGAGGAAAAGTGTTCCTCTGATCGGCATCATTTGTACCAGGACTTCATTGCTTTTTCATTGCCATCTCATGTCAAACACTTCCACATGACCCACCTGGTTGTTTTTGCTGATGCCTGAGGAAAAACTAACTAACACGACAACAGCCATCTTGCAGCCTGCATTTCTGCCCAGGAACTGTCGCACACCCAACCCCCCTGTTCTTTGCAGTTCAACTGAAAGCCACAAGACACTCACACCCTGAGTAAATGATTTGTTTTCCATTTCCTGCTTCCAACCTGGTAAACATCCTTGTCACCGTGATCAGGTTATCTGGACAATGGTCTAACTGCTGAGCTTTGATCAGGTGATTAAACAATGACCTGAAAGTCAAGTGAACAATGATTTGTGTACCAAGCCTTGACCAGGTCACCATCTACAAACGTCGTCTGGATCTGGTTATCAACTGCAAACACTGCCCTGATTGAACAATGAACTACCAGCCAACAGACTGGAATGAAAAAGTATAAAAGGCTTGTAAGCTGCGGAGTAGAGCAGCAGCCTCCTCTGTCTTGTTTCTGACGAGCGTGGGACTCTGTTCCATAGCCCGGGCTATTTGAATAAATCTGGGTTCCTCCTGCAGACGAAGACTCCTGTGTCTCCTTTTACTACGTATGAAGGGTATGGAAGGCTTGGGCAGTTCCCCCACCGCCGAAACCCTGTAAGTGGGTTAATCTGGTTCTTCAAGTGGCACCCGAACAGGTACTCCACGAGCACAAAGGTCAGGCCCGGTGGATTGCACAGAGAGACTCCGACGGAGGTACCTTACCCGAGGGATTCTTGCAATCTGGTAAGCCCAGCGACTCGCCAGCTGTTCCTCCCACCCGGTCTGGGCCACTTGACCACGTTCTCACTGGAGTCCCCTAGCAAATAATTTCTGCAGAAGAGAACTACCCCTGTAAGGTAAGGGTGGACTGATCACCCACCAAGTCTGTATGATTATGTTATTGACTTTCGCAAAAGCCAAACTGTTATTGACTTTTGCCAAAGCCAATCAAGCGAGGTGACATTTTTAAAAACCCGCTGGTGTCTGATGTGTATGATTCTGCTGTTATTGACTTTTGCAAAAGCCAAGCAAGCAAGGTGATTTTTAAAAACCCGCTGGTGTCTGTTACCCGTTTTTTTAAGCATTTTTAAGCATTCCAGTCAGTAGTAAGTTCAAGAGATTATGTTGTTGTATGTGTACGCAGGACTCCCAGCTGGAGGCGGCCTGCCCGCTTCCTCCATAAGGGACCACTGGCCATACAATGTATGTTAAACATGGCCCTTCTGCCATAATGTTTTCCTCATTCTGGGTAAAATATGCGAAACAAAGTAATGCAGAATTACAGTGGCCACTTTATGGCTCCTTTAATTCCCAAGTTCTCGCCAACTTAGAGGAACAATTAATGAAAAGAAAAACGCACCCGTCCATGTTTGAATCTGTCCGATTTTGGAGGAAAGAGATAGAGCACAGAGCAAGAAAGCAGAAGGCTCAAGAAAGAAACAGGAACATATGTCAATGGCAGACCACGCCAGAGAAAATTTATAAAATCAAATGACAAAGTCGTTGAAATAGCCGATAGGGAGCATGGGGCCCGGGTACAAAAATGTTATCCAGCTCGTGAGGAGAAAGGAAAGGACCATATGAAAGGGGGAGAAAAAGGTGATTTCTTGCTTGATACCATGCTAGAAAGCCCTCCTGCATATGCCCCAATGTACCCTGCCCTGACGCCTCACACCCTGCATGTCCCGCGGCAACAGCCCACTCCTGCCCCCACTGCCCCTCTTACTGTTCTCCCTGTCACACCAACCCTCCCGATTTTTCCTATGACGCAGACCACGCCCGCTAACCCTGTTCTTGCTGCGGGAATGACAACAAGTCTACACCGCCCAACACCTGCGGCTTTACCCCTACACGCCCTTTTCCTACTTCCCCGTGGTCTACAGTTAAGCAAGATTTATATAAATTGTTGAATTCCCCCCGACTGGCCTCCTTGCGCTCTGCAGTCAGCTTTTCGTCCCTTCGAGAAAATGACCTACAGAGGCAACAGTGTGAATTTTTGGATAAATAACGGGAATATTTATGCCTTTAAAGAAATATGGTCCACCTTTTCCCAGTGGATGATTATGGAACAGACCACCTGGACTAAATACATGTGTCCCTGGTCATGCAAAGATTTGAGAATGCGCTTTTGCAGATACCCACCGGATTAATGGACCTTAGGTCGCTAATAAAAAGAGGCGATGTTGAGGGAGAGGAGATGTTTGGCGCTATGTCTGCTTTAATGGCTTACCGTGATATGACCGCTTTTCCCAACACCCCTCTAGAAACAGCTAAGCCAATGAGAGAGGCGGCCCCTGTCTTTGTTAACGGACTTACCGTTGCCCAAAATAATGGCCATGGGGCTGTTGAGTCACATTGGCGTAGGCTTTGGGTTCATGTTCCTTGGAAAAGGTCAGAAGTAATGCAGTTAAAAGGACAATTACCAGATCCCCGGAAGAATCCGTCTGCCTTTTACAGAGAATTAGGTCAGATTATCTCTGCAGGTCCTCTCGTTCTTGAGGATATAGATTTACTTTTTGGCACAGTTGTCCCCACTGAAATTTGGGACAAAATACGACATACTGACCATGAAGCGGCATTGGGAGGTAAATGGGCTGACCTAGAGGCTATGGAATAAGCAAGGGTTGGAGGGACTAAACCAGAAGCTGCCATCCTGTTTTTGCCTGGTAAAATAATAACATTTATGAAAACACTTTTGCCGGAAACTTTCATTAACTGGGATGAAATAAACAGCTGTAGGCAGTGAAAAGATGAGAATGTGGTTGACTTCTTTACCCGTTTTGAGACAGAATACAAGGGGCAAGTGGTTTGGATCCCCGGACCCAAGGTTCTGGCCTAGTGTTTGTCGATAAGTTTGTCAGCGACTTGCTTCCTGAGATCTCCACCAGGCTTAAGAAAGTTGAAAGTACGTGGTTTGCTCACACTGTGACTGGTCAACCCCAACTCCTTCTGAGGGTTCATCAGTCTACTCTCTTCAGCCCTCAATGTACAGGAGCCCTCCAAACAGATCAGTGTGCTTATTGTAAGGGGTACGGCCATTGGATAGATGACTGTCCTGTGTCAGCTGAAAACATTTGAACAGGGAAGACTCGGCCTCACGCTCCCAGGGAGGGGAGGCCGACTAGGGACCGTGGCCCACCCCATCCACAGGATAAAGAACGCAGGCCCAGGGATGACGCTCCTATCCGGCAGCGCTCGGCCAATACGTTTGATGGGTGCGAAGCAACAAGCACTTATTACAATGACGATTATGATGAAGTTGATGAGACAGGGTCCTACCAAGCATAGGACAGCCAGGAAAGGGGTATTACCAGAGTGCAAATTCCAGTGGATCAAGGGGGCCCGTATGTTCAAATGTCAGTTGTGGGGAACAGAATTTCCTTTTGGATACTGGGGCCACCAGGTCATCTATTGCACGTCTGTCAGTTCCAGAGGCACCCCTTTCTGGCAATATGAATGTCTCCGTGGGTTTTGCAGGAACAACTGTGACGAGCCCTGTCTCTGAACCCCTTCCTCTCGATATTGGCCCTGCGCATGTTGACGCTCCCTTGGTCCTTACTACAGGTTGCAGTGAAAACTTGTTACGCATAGATTTACTGAAAGCTCGGTATGCGACCATATCATGTAGTCCCCAAGGTGTATCCCTAACAATTTCTCCCACCACAGCTTCCTATATGTACATGTCTGGTCCCCTCCCACCAGAATTGCAGTCTTTACCTTCCTCCCTCTGGGCATCATCAGACACTGATGTAGGGTGTCTCAACATATCCCCTCATGTGGTACGTATCCAGTCAGGTGCACTTCTCCCCCACCTCCAGCAGTATCAACTGCCCGCAGAAGGAGAAATGGCCCTTTTAACAATAATATCTGAATTAATGGACAAGGGCGTAGTGGAGGAGACATGTGGCAATATCTGTAACAGTCCCATTATTCCCGTTCTTAAAAAGACCAATGGAGATGCTCTCTCCCCTAAATATACAGATTTGTGATTGACCTGAGAGCCCTTAACAAAATAACAATCTCCCAATATCCTGTTGTCCCCGACAAAACAGCCCTCTTAACGATGGTCCCTTCTGACGCCACGCACTTTTCTGTCATAGACTTGAAGAATGCTTTTTTCAGCATTCCTATACATCCTGACAGCTGACATTTTTTGGGTTTCTCCCTTGGTGGGCAGAGCGTTAGATTCTGCCGCGCCCCTCAAGGTTTCACCGAGAGCCCCAGTATCTATAGACAAGCCCTAAAAAGTCAACTAGATTCCTTGGAACTCCCTGATAATTCCACACTATTACAATATGTAGATGACCTCCTCATTGCTGCAAATTCTGCCCCAGCATGTAAAGAAGCTACTCTCTGCTTGTTACGCCACCTTGCCCTCCATTATCACAAAGTCTCTCTAAAAAAGCTTCAGTTTTGTCAAGAGAAGGTGACCTATTTAGGTCATCTCCTCTCGAAGGAGGGAAGACAGCTCACCGCTGATCGTGTAGCCATTATCAATGCTATGACGGCCCCATTAACACAAAAGCAGTTGCGAGCCTTCATAGGCCTAACCTCATACTGTAGACAGTGGATTTCCAATTTTCTGGCCATGTTCAAACCTCTTCTTGTCCTCACCACTAAAGACATATCAGACAGTTCCTTTCCTTGGACTAGAAAGCATGTGCAGGCCTTCCAAGATTTAAAAAAGGCTGTGTGTACTGCTCCAGTTCTCGGTACTCCTGATTATAACAAACAATTTTTTCTTTTTGTACATGAGACAGACGGCTGTGTATGCACTGTCTTGACCAAGATGTTCGGAGGTCACCATTGGCCATGTGCCTATTTTTCAGCCACCTTAGATCCTGGGCTCGCCCAGGATACCTACGGGTGACCGCTGCGACCGCCCTCATGGTCCGTCAGAGTGGGGGATCGTCATGAACTCCCCCTGACTTTGATGGTCCCCCATTCTGTAGATACCCTCCTTAATAACACCAAGACGCAGTACCTCACTAGCGCACGACTCACAGGATATGAACTGACACTCTTTCCCAGCCACATTAACATCAAAAGATGCACTGTACTAAACCCTGCCACATTACTCCCACTTGATACTCAGGATGCATGCTTAGACCCACATGACTGCATATTAAGGACAGAGGAAGAGACAAAGGGATGGGTTGACTTACAGGATACCCCGATAGCAGAACCAGAAGGTACACAGTATGTGGGCGGATCATGTCTCAGAGGGTCAGATGGTAACACCTCAGCCGCCTACACCCTCACGACATTAGGGCGAGTAGTAGAAATAGCTCAGATTCCGCAGTGCTCTGCTCAAGCAGCAGAATTAGTGGCCCTCACTAGAGCTTGTGAGTTAAGCAAAGGGATGACAGTAAATATTTATACTGACAGCCAATATTCCTTCGGGGTAGCCCACAACTTAGGGCGGTTGTGGAAAGAAAGAAATTTCCTTACTTCCCATGGGACCAAAATTCAACATGGCCCCCTAATTCACAGACTGTTAGACTCCCTGACACTCCCCAGAAAGGTGGCCATTACAAAATGTAAGGCCCACAAGAAAGTGACAGATGATGTTGGGAAAGGCAATGCCCTGGCTGATCAGACAATTGCCTGTACTGCTCAGCTTATTAAGACCTGTACCAAAATGAGCAACTAATCTCTCATTTCTATAGACCACTCTTTCAGTCCAGAAATAAATCTCAAAAAACTTTTTATTTTGTTTTTACAATTGGTTAGAATTCATTTTCATATTGCAAAAAGACTTTCAATATTTGACTTTATCGCTCAGTCCAAATATCTTTCATTAATACATAGGAGGGGGAGGAGGACTCCTAATACTAAAACCTGTGTGTGAGTATTTACAAGAAAGTGGTACAAAAGTGAAGTTAGATATAGAAACTGACAAACATACTATTCTACTCAGAGTTATACAGCAACTTCATACAAAGTCTCATTCACAACATACATACATGAGTAATGATTGGCCTAAATAAAGAAAAAAAGGACCTTTTTTTCTTTATTAAAGTCAATCATTAGAACACTGGGGTAATGTTTAAATTGTATGATGGCTTAATAGTAGATTGTGTCTAAAAAAGAAATATTTTGAATTTTGCCTTTGTGGTTTTTTTGTCAGCTGCCCGATGTAAATAGAATAAGTGCAGGGACATTATTCTCACACACACTTTCCACACTTTTCCTTCTTTCCTAAGTCCTTTTTTACTCATGTATGTATGTTGTGAATGAGACTTTGTATGAAGTTGCTGTATGACTCTGAGTAGAATAGTATGTTTGTCAGTTTCTATATCTAACTTCACTTTTGTACCACTTTCTTGTAAATACTTTTAGGAGTCCTCCTTCCCCTCCTATGTATTAATGAAGGATATTTGGACTGAGTGATAAAGTCAAATATTGAAAGTCTTTTTTTTTAAATCTTTTTATTTTTCCAATTTATGCACATTGTACATTTAAGCATTTCATGTCATTTCAAGCGCTACAAAATATCTTTATATATATACAGTACAATTTTCTCCAAAATGCCTCTTAAATTCGAGAAATAACCAAACTCAAAGCCAAGAGTCAAAAAAACAAGGAAAAAGAATAAAGAAAAAGTGAGGGTAAGAGGAAGACATAAACAAACAACAAAACTATACACTATTAGCGACAATTATATATGAACACACTTAATGGGAGCCCAAAGCATCTTTCTAGCTAGCTATGGGCTCCCAGATTCTTAGTCCACACATCTTACCCCTCATACCTTTCCGAGCATATATAGGTTTCTCCAGATTATAAGCGGCTAACAAGTTAGCCAGCCAATTTTGCATAACCGATGGGTTTCTATCAAGCCATGCCCTAGCTATAGTTAATCTATATACTGCGATGGCCATAAAAAAAATTCTCTCTGTAGATTTCCCCCATCTGGGCCTACCCCCAGCAGTAACCAGGAAGGGGTTAAAGTTATTTGAATATCTAATGATCTATCTAAAAAGCCTTCTATATTTTTATTCAAAGTATGCAGTTGAGGGCAAGTGGCAAAGATATGTACAATATCTGCCTCAAAAGAGTTGCAACGTGGACAAGTGATACCCGTGATACATCCCCATTTTGCTATTCTCGCTGGGGTGAAATATAATAAATACAAGGTTTTATAATGCTGGGATTGAAGGGGAGCTGAGCACAAAACAGTGCAACCAATTCTAGTGACTCCTGAAACCTTTCTGGTGCTCCACCCAGCTTCTCGACCCACTTATTGCTATGCTTATCGATGTCGTCGATTCTCCCCTTTCCCAAGTATGCATAGAAAGATCTAATTGTGCAGTCTGCGCATACCTTTATTTTTTCCATAATTTCATTACTATCATACCCTGCGGGCCCTCCTTGTGTGTTACTCAGGAAACTTCTAACCTGCAGGTATTTAAAAAAATCCCTTCTATCAATGCCATATTTAACTATAAGATCTGTAAACTGTGCTATCCCTTCTGAATCCCTCAAATCACCAATCTGTGCTATCCCCTTTTCAACCCATCTAGCCATTGTTGAGTCAGCAAAGACTGCCGCAGGGAAGGATCTATTCTTATACAGCCTGGTATATCTATTTATATCTTCCCAACCCTGCTTTTTTCAAAAAGGCATTCCAAATCCTGATTGCTGCATTAAGCGTTTTGAATCTAGTCCTCTTATAATATCCATACTCAGTACAGTTTAAGAAACAATTTTCTGCCTCTTCTCCTAGAACTGCTGCATACACTTCCGTAGACATAGTTGTCACTTTTTTCTCACTACCACCCCCTCCTATCAGACCCTGGATATACTGTATAACAGCAGCGTAATAATACAGTCTAAAATCCGGCACCCCCACCCCCCTCTCTCTCTAGATAAGGACATAAACCTATAGGTCCTCCGGGTCATACCCTGAGCCCAAATAAATCTATTCAATATAATCTCTAATGAATTAAACCATTTGATTTCAAAAAAATAGTGGAATAGATCTAAAAAGATAGAGAAACTTGGGCAGGATCAGCAATTTTATAACATTAGTAGTGCCCACCAGGGACAGATGTAAATTATTCAATCTTTCCAAATCGGCCTTTACCCTAGAAATTAGTGGGGAGATATTATTCTCTACAACCATATCCAAGTCTGCTGAGATTGCCACCCCCAAATATACTGCTGAGGTATCCACCCATACATCATTACAGCTGGAGTACACATTTTCTACAATCTGCGTCTTGGATCTATTGAGACTATATACGGAAACCTGGCCAAACAGCTCAGCCTCAGCTTCTACCTCCCTAATAGCGAATAACGGAGCTGGAGTCAGTATGGCCACGTCATCGGCGTAGGCTAGTGCTTTAACCGTGCAGCCATTCACCCTCATAGGAGAAATATGAGGATTAGATTCAAACCTACGGAGGAGTGGCTCTAGATACAATGCAAACAGCAGTGGGGATGAAGGGCACCCTTGCCTCGTCCCCCTTCCGATCTTGACTGCTGCTGAGTGCCCCCTGTTAACTCTAATCATGGCCTTAGGTTCGTTATATAAAGCCTGTATGGCCTTTATAAAGCCTTCTCCAATACCACTCCACCTCAGAGTCTGCCATAGGTAGTCCCAGGAGACCCTTTCGAACGCCTTTTCTGCGTCTAAAAAGAGCGCTGCCATGGGGTCTCCCAGGACGCCTGCCACATCAAACATTGTAACCACCGTCCTGATATGTTGTGTTGTCCCTTTACCAGGTATAAATCCGTGTTGTGCAGGGCTTACCAAATTCTCAATAATCCCAGACAGTCTCTATGCTAGCATTTCAGAATAGAGTTTTACATCGGTATTCATCAATGTTATCGGCCTGTATGACTCCGGGACTGTTGGAGTCTTCCCCTTTTTCAGAATTACAATAATATCAGCCCCGCCCCATGACTCCGGGGTCGACCCCCCCCTTTGTGCCTGAACCATGACGTTAAACATATCAACCAGCACTGTTCCTTTAAATACTTTATAAAACTCTACCGGGATCTGATCCGGCCCTGCTGCCTTCCCCAATGGTAAGCTACTCAAAGCAACAGTGAGTTCGTCCAGCTGTAATGGGGCTTCTAAAACTTCACTTTCTTCATCAGACAAAGTTGGGGGAAGGATTTCCCTAAAAAAAGCTTGCTATACCCTCAGTACTCCTTACTTCTTCGGGAGTATACAAATATGTATAGTAGTTCCTAAATACTTCTCTAACTAAATCAGCTTCCCCAACCAAATTACCCTGTGTGTCCTTAATCTCTTTAATATCGGATGTAGCTAGTCTCTGCCTAGTACGTACAGCCAGGATATGCCCTACCCTTTCGCTCAATTCATACACATTTTCTTTCTTAGTCAGGTAGTTATTTGCTGCTTTCTTGGCAATACCTTCTATAGCTTCCACTTTAAGCGCTATGATTCTAAGAAGATGTATTTCTAAAGAGCAATTCTGTAGTATAGCTGAGGCCAATTCTTCTTCCTCTTTTATCAAATTCTGCCTTACTTCCTCCATCTTTACTCTCTCTTTCTTCTGCCTTGCTAAAACGAAGCTCATAGTCTCGCCCCGTATCCCAGCCTTAAATGAGTCCCACACAACCCCCGGGGGTGCAGCCCCTCTATTGATCTCCCCAAAAAATGTAATCCACTTCTCCATATATTCCCTATATGTTGGGTCTTTTAATAAGGCTCTTTCAAATGTCCACTGCGTACTGCTTTTTTGTACCTGGCCCAATCTCAAGGTCAATATCAAAGATCTATGGTCTGACATTATCCGGGGTTGCTTCTCTATCTGCGAGCCCAGAATCAAAGAATTAGAAATTAAGAAGCAATCCAACCTAACCAGAGTTTTGTGTGGAGCTGAAAAAAACGTGCTGCCATATAGATGTGGATGAATCTTAACCCAGGGTTCTACCAGAGAGTTGTGAAACACCATATCAACGAGCGATCTATACACTTTCTTTTTCCTCCCCACATATTTTCCTCCTACCTGCATAAAAGAGCTATCCGGATCATGAATATTAAGGTCCTCACAGCATACAATAGGCTCCGGCCATTGAGCCAGTTCTACATCCAAAAATTGAAAGGCATCCGGATCATCCGACGTGGAGCCGTATATTGTAACCAACGTTAAAGTTTCCCCTTTAAAGCAAATTTCGAGAATCACCCATCTACCCCATTGGTCCTCCTTCTTTCTTCTTACTACTACATCTCTATTTCTGTATTATTAAAAGAGTACTTCCCACGATTCGGTTTGCCCCGCTTCGTCTGGAGTGACAATGGGACACACTTTACAGCCCAAATTATGGAATATGTCTGTGCAGCATTGGGTATAAAGCAAAAATGTCTTGCAGCTAACCACCCCAGTCAGCAGGTCTAGTGGAGGTGTACAATAGCATCCTAAAAACGAAAATGGCCAAAATAGTAGCAGAGACAGGTGTCACTTGGGTTGATGCTCTGCCCTTAGCCTTACTGTCCACAAGAACAACAGCGTTTTGTGTTTGGGAGACCTGCCAATGTATGGGGTGTCCCGCGGCCTAAGAAACTGTCTGATGTCGAATACCGAGCATTAACTGATTATCTGTACAGTCTGACTTATACCTTTCGTACTCTTTATCACCAGGTGCATGAGGCCATACCTGACAAAAGCAAGGGCCCAGGACACGTTATCCAACCTGGTAACTGGTTCCTGATCCGGAATTTTCAACGGACTAAGAGCCTCGAGCCCCGCTAGACACAACCCGTCAGGTGTTACTAGCCACCCGCACCGCCGTCATAGTAGAAGGTCGGAAGAATTGGGTGCATTCATCGCACTGCAGGGGTGTGCCTCTGCCCCTCCCCTATGACTAGTGGGTGAGGGAAGGACTAGGAGACTCAGAAACAGAAACAGTCCCAGCGTTTGTCCCATTCAGCGATGCCAGACTGCGTTCTACATCTGCGGAAGCAGAGAGTGACAGCATACTGAAAGGAAAGGCGGATCCCTCCCTTAACTCTGCTCAACACCAAGAACAATTGGTTCCCGACCACACTGTCCCTTCTTCCGACAGATACAACTTGCGCCCCTGAGGGAAGGCTTGCCCTTGACTTCGCCAAGTACCTATAGGCTGTGAGGCTGTGATCTTCCCTGGCTGAGAGTATTGCTGGTGTGTCAGACTAAGGTAAGCCATAAGGGCCCTTGACACCAGAACCCAGTGAAGCAACCACCAATCACATACAGCCACTAGAGGTCCCTGGCTTAGCACAATGGCCGTCATCCAAAACACCCGAATCCAGAAACAAGATGTCAGCCTCCGACATAGTAAATGCTTCATGGTCACCATGGTGATGCTGTTTGTCTCCCTCATCCTGTCTATCTTTGGTTGGCTGTTACTAATCTACCATCCTGTTACCTCATCAACTCCTTCCCCGACTCCTGCAGAACACCAGTATTACACGTTACCAGCCCACGAGTTACCCCGCCGTGCAGAATTCTTCAACAACACCTTCATCCAAATGTTGCATCATCACCAGCTTGTAGTGTAGTTCCTATTTTCCCAATAGGCTCTGCGCATTGGAATAACATAAACAGCAGTGTAGACGTAGGACTGAGGTCATCTAGGTCTCTACTGACTATGTTAAACTTAATTCAGGTTTGCGCCAGCTAGCTCAGAGGTCACTGGAAACTTTCTTGAATGAATAGGGAGGGATGAACTTCTCTGGCTCAGACAAGAAGGGATTCAGTTTCCGACAACCGCATCAACATGACAACTTTGCTCCCTCAGAATAAGAGTGTATCTCTAGAGTCGTGTGAAAACAATAGAAAGCTATTTCACTCAGTCAATCGTGCATACTTAGTTTCACCAGAGTGCAGAGAAATAGAGAGACGGGTGTTTTCAATAAAAGGTGTTATTTATTGAGCAGTCTTCTTTCTCATGCAAGAGAAATGAATTGCCACAATTGCAATACTTAAAGTGAAGTAAAGTGCGTACAGTAAAAGTAGTATTAGGAAATAATACTGTAAAAGCATTGATATGGTTTCTTAGCCATATGATACATTAAAATGGATAAAAAATATACATACATAAATGCATTGACTAACTTACTCAACTGGTGCTTCTAACTAAGCCTACCCCGGTGTACCTGATCTAAGCCTAATACTTGGGAAGGGATGAGTAAGTAGCAGTTTAAGTTAAGTTGGTTTAGATTGGTTTGCCAAGAATCTGCATCAAGAATTCTCTTAAGGGTTTAGTCAGCTCCGTACCTTGGTAATAGAATGTGGGAGGTCTGGTATCTCTTTCCTCAGGACTCAATCCCCCAGCAACCCGCAAGGGTAGGCAGGAAACACCGGAGCTGGATTTTCTCCGCTGGAGAAAAAGACAGCGTTTCTCTCAGTGCGTCAAACGGGAGGGGCGGTTTTCGTGGGCTCTCGCATCAGCTGGGCTCTCGGGCAAGTAGATGGCACCTCTGCTCCAAACCACCGTGTGTTTGCTTAAGGCAACTGTTGGTATTTAATGATACCTGGAAGGTAACGGGTTTGACGTAAGGTTGGACATGAGACGTCACTAAGAACTAACAGTTCTTTCTGGGCTTCCGGAGTTCTTGTTCAAATCAAAAGAAAAGCAGGGGGGATTTTCCCGGGCTGCTGGAGGCGTTGGCGTTGGAGTCGATGGGAGTAGCCGTGCTGTGCTTTGGACTGCATGGGCTATTACTGTATATGGATCTGATTCTTATGCCTTTATCAGGATATTATTGATCATAACCTCACAAGGGCATAAATCATGAATATCGAATTAGGGTCCTAGATATAAACACGACACCCACTCCACGGATTGATGTCCATCATTACTAAAAAACTAAGCAATAGTAAACATTCAACGATGCATGTGTGTTTTCCGACCCACCCCAAAATACATATTTCGCATTTGAAATGGTATAAGGTAAATAAACGAAAATGAGTGTTGGTACTGTACGCTTTTCAAGCAGTGTCATCATTCAGATAAATGCATGTATATCAGCTTAATGAATTGCGAAAATTACACATGAAATGGCTCTGAATACAGAAAAGAAGGTTGAGACCATTCCATCACATATTTATACAAAATGCAGTATATGTGCCAGAGGCTGAGGTAAAATAATGTCTCTAGTAGCCTAAAAATAGAAGCTCTGTTCTCTAAGAATAGTTCTACTTTAAGCAGAGTACCATGTGCCAAAAAAGGGTAAATATTTTGGAAAATGGACAAAAATAATTTCGCTTTCAGGGGAATAAATAGTTCCAAATATATTCTGTAGCTTTGTTTTTCAAAACTGAAGGCCGAAATCAGAGTTCATGGAACGCTGTGTGCTCATTGTTTTTATTAAGAGTTATTCTCGTTGACTGGAGAGAACATTATTTCAGACAGACCCGCAAAAAATTGGTCTACAACGTCAGGTGAAAATTCGACCAAGTTTGAAAATGCTGTGCAGTTCTCTGCGTGATTGCTATCATCGATGTTTGGATCAGCAATGCTTACAGAAGGTTGTACCTGATTGGTGCTGCTTTCCTCTTGTACCTCACCGCCACCTATTCATAGGAAGCTGGGTGGGTTTCTATCTCCATCCTGTCTGTGCAATGTGGGGTCCCTCAGGGGTCGGCCCTTAGTCCAACCCTTTTTAACATCTATGTGACCCCCCTTGCCAGACTTATTAGATCTTTTGGGATGGAGGTAGTTTCCTATGCGGATGACACCCAGATCCTCGTCTCTCTCTCCCAGTCAGTTACTCCGACTGCCTCCAATTTTAGATCTTGTATGGAGGCGGTCGGACAGTGGATGATTCACAATTCACTGAAACTGAATGGGGAGAAGACTGAGGTGATGGTGTTTGGAGGTAAGGAGGAGGTATGGTCAGCTGACTGGTGGCCGGACTCACTTGGAGCATGTCCTGTCCCTGCTGCATCTGCTAAAAATCTTGGGGTGGTGATCGATCCTTCCCTCAGTATGTGTCAACAGGTAAACAGGACTATTGCCACCTGCTGGGGCGTTCTACGCAGACTGAGGAGGATTAGGCACTACCTTTCACAGCAGGCTAGGAAACAACTGGCAGTGGCTCTAGCGGGCTCTCGTCTGGATTACTGCAATGCGCTGTATGCGGGACTGAATAAAAGCCTGCTGCAGCGCTTGCAGGTGGTCCAGAATGCAGCGGCCAGATTCACTCTGGATCTGCCTCGGGGCACCTGGCCATGCTAGCCAGGAAACGGCTTCATTGGCTCCCAATGGAGGACCCCATTCTGTTCAAAACCCTGTGTTTAATCTATAGGACCCTAGCGAAAAATAGCTCTATAGGAATCGGATCTATCCTGTCCTGCTATAGTCCTTGCAGGAACTTACGTTCCTCGAATAAGGCTCTTCTATCAGTCCCGCATATCCGAAAAGCCCGATGGGGCGGTAAAGCCTTTTCCAATCTTGCACCCAAGTGGTGGAATGTTCTTCCTATGGAATTGAGGTCCCTCCCCACTCTGCAGCTTTTTAGAAAAGCCCCGAAGACCCGTCTCTTCGCGCTCGCATATGCATAGTCTGATTTGCCATCTTTTCTGATTTATTTTGATAGTGTTCTACGACCAGTCGAATCCTCAGGGTTGGTTCGATGCTCAAATAGTATCCATCTCTAAACCGCCCCAAATCTGCTATGTAGAGTACGCCGACTAAAGGATGGTTAAGCGAGGGAAAGAATGGATAAAGCCAGGAAGGAAAGGATGGGAACAGCGGGGAGGGAGACCTTTGAAGACACAAGAAGAGAGAAGAGCAAACAATTACTAAACACCATAGGCGTGCTTCTTCTCATTAACAATATATAACAATTTTAGCTACCACTAACCTGTAAAGAAAAATACATAGGAATTCACATTGGGAGTTGTGTATAAGAAGTCTTCAAACTTCAGGAGGCTGAAACAACAATGAGGGGTATCAGACAGTTCTCTATGTACTCTACTATTTCCACTCTGAAACATAAATAAAGCACACTACCTGTCTAACATAGACGAATCCCTTCATTCATACACAACTCCTGTAAAGAAAAAAGAAAAGCATGTAGTTCACGAACATTTTGTCTTGGGTAAGGCACTTCCCAGGTTCAACAACAAATAACACGATTCCTCCTGGTAATAGCGTTTTGTAATTCCGAGAGTTACGTCACTCTCCAACAAGGAAGGTATGGAATGAATCAATAACACCAAGTTTCCTTAATGCTGCCAAACACCAATGAAGTCATGTACAACTGTACAGCCGGGACAATTTTAATCACTCCTTGCCCCCAGCTACTGACTCGTAAATCCAGCCATAAAGTACAAAAAGAAGGGTTAGCTCCCCCTCAACCAGAGTGTTCAAAACAACCCAAACAGTACTCGGGTTTCAGACTCCAGCAAGCACGATCCCGTGCAATCAAAGGAAAAAACGCTGTTTGTTTACAGCACAAATGCACGCAAATGAAGCTCCACAAAGTACTCCGTAGACGGTGCCAAAGGCACCCTTACCAGCCGACGACAACTCCGGATCCAAAACTCCAGCCTCCAGTGCACACAATAATCGGCAGCGTCCTGCCCGGTCTCCGTGCTGATATGCGCTGTGACCACGTGACCCGGAAGCAAACCTATCACGTCACGCATGGCGCTACAGCTGCTGGGAAATGTAGTTTGTGACTGCTGTGCCCTCGTAAGCTCAGTGCCCCCAAATAGGACATCCCCCTCCCGGAGGGCACAGACAGGCACATGGTTTACCAGGATGACGACGGTAGAAGGCAGCCACCAATCTTGGAGCATGCACTCCCGATGCAGGTTCCCATGAGTTCTCCTCAGCACCATAGCCCTTCCATGCAATCAAATACCACAGTTTCGCCCTGCTGACCTTGGAATCCAACACTCTTGCAACCTCAAACTCTTCCCCCTGAGCCACCCACACGGCAGGAGGCTGCACGCGAGCATGTCTCGCAGCTGATTTCAACAACGATACATGAAACACAGGGTAAAACTTCATGTGGGAAGGCAAAGCAATTTTTACCGCATCTGGATTCACATGTTTAATCACAGGGAATGGACCGATATAGCGTGGGTTAAAAATGCTATATCGTCTGAATCGAATGTTTCTAGTGAACAACCACACCAAATCACCTTTCTGAAACACAGGTCCCTGTTTACGATGTTTATCTGCCTGCTTTTAATACATCAGCTTAGCATTCACCAAATGTTTCCTAGTATTTACAATAACATTCTGAATTGCAGATATCCTATCTCTGACTTCAGGAACACGATCACCCCTAATAGGAGAACTGAAAGGGATGAACCTGGGATGGAAACCATATGTACTGTAGAATGGTGTGTGTTTCGTAGAACTGTGAAGTGCATTGTTATAGGCTATTTCCGCCAACCAAAGCCATTCCACCCACATGTCTGTATTGCAATCCACGTAACATCGCAGATACTGTTTCAAAGTTCGGTTCAACCTTTCCGTTTGTCCGTCTGTTTGCGGGTGGAAGCTGGTTGAGAAAGCTGAAGA
Organism: Lissotriton vulgaris; assembly: GCF_964263255.1. Lineage (NCBI taxonomy): Eukaryota > Metazoa > Chordata > Amphibia > Caudata > Salamandridae > Lissotriton > Lissotriton vulgaris. Next base: position 212,403,343 of record NC_141700.1, on the reverse strand, counting down.
GATATGCAATGATGAACACCACGCCTTCTAGAATTTAGCAGTGAATTGGGAACCCCGGTCCGAGACTATAACCTTTGGTAGACCATGTAATCTCACAACGTTTTCCATGAGTATCTTTGCCAATTGACCAGCAGTGGGAAGGGATTTGCATGCCACGAAGTGTCCCATTTTGGTGAGGTAATCTATGATTACAAGAATGACTGTATGACCTTGATCAGCAGGTAGTCCCACTATGAAATCCATTGAGATGCTTTCCCAAGGCACTTCTGGTGTGGGTAATGGTTGAAGCAACCCTTGTGGTTTCATGTCAAAGGTTTGTTTTGTGCGCATGTTGTGCAATCTTTGATCCATTCAGGAACATCCTTTCTCACAGATGGCCACCAGAATTGCCTCAATATCTTTTCGCAGGTCTTCTCCCCACCTTGATGGCCAGCACTAGGGTCTTCATGACACCACTGAAACACCATGCGACGTAACTGTAAAGAGGGTAGGAGTAATTGCTTCCCTTTCACATACACCCCTTGTTTCTTGATCCATTCAGGATGATGTTTCAACCAGTCTTTCCACTGAAAAGTATTAAAACCTTTCCGTGTGTCCAGTAAGAATTGATCCGTGTGAATCACTCCTATCACCTTATGTTCCTCAAAGATAGCTCTTTCTGCGGGCACCACAGAACTGACGGTAGAATCCTGCCGGGATAGAGTGTCTGCTTTCTTGTTCTGGCTCCCTGGTCGAAAGGTGACATTAAATGATATTCTTCAAAGAAGGTCATCCACCGTAAAAGACGAGGAGTCAAGAGACAAACAGTTCTCAGATACTGTAAATTGCGATGGTCCGTGTACACAGTTATGGCATGTTTCGCTCCCATCAACCAGTGTCTCCACTCTCCAAAGGCCTCTTTAATGGCAAGAAGTTCCTTTTCTGTGATGGTATAGTTTTGCTCTGCGGCATTGAACTTCTTTGACATGAATGCCACTGGATGTAGTTGCCCTGTTTCTTGGTGTCTTTGTGAAAGGACTGCACCCATGGCCACATCCGAGGCGTCTGCCTCTACAATGAACGGAAGACTTGGATTTGCATGGACTAACACAGGAGCAGAAGTGAATGCGATCTTTAATTCCTCAAATGCATTTTGTGTCTTTGCAGTCCATACGAACGGGATACTTTTCTTTATCAGGTGAGTGAGTGGAGCAGCTTTATCTGAAAAGTTAGAGATGAAACGTCTATAGAAGTTAGCGAATCCCATAAACCGTTGGATGCCTTTGACGTTCTTGGGACTGGGCCACTCAGCTATTGCTTTGACTTTTCTTTCTGCCATTTCTTGACCATCGGGTGTGAGTATTACACCCAGGAGTTCCACAGTAGTCACATGAAATTCGCATTTGCTAAGTTTGCAAAACAAATGGTGTTTTCTCAAAGCCTGAAGAATGGGACTCACGTGTTGTACATGTTGTTCTTCATGTGTGGAATAAACCAAAATATCGTCAATGTAGACGATCACGAATTTATCCAAAAACTCTCTCAAAACATTGTTTAAAAAAAACTGGAATGCGGCTGGCGCATTGCACAGCCCGAAGGGCATTACAAGGTATTCGAATAAGCCATACCTTGTCTTAAAGGCTGTTTTCCATTCGTCGCCGTGACGCATACGCACCAAATGGTATGCTCCCCGCAAATCCAGTTTCGTGTAGATCACTGCTCCTTTGACTTGTTCTAGCAAAACGGGTATCAACGGTAAGGGATATTGATTCCGGATAGTGATAGAGTTCAAAGCTCTAAAGTCTATACACGTTCTTAACTCCCCATTTGCCTTAGGAATAAAAAACAGGGGCGAGGCCGCAGGGGATGCAGAAGGACAAATGAACCCCAACTCCAGGTACTTATCCAAGTATTCCCTTAAGTGGATATTCTCTGGTTCAGTGAGCGCGTATATCCGACCACACGGCACTACTGCTCCAGGTTGAAGATCAATTCTACAATCGTAGGGTCTGTGTGGCGGAAGCGTCTCTGCTTTCTGATCACAGAATACATCCTGATATTGGTCATAACATGAAGGCAGTTCGATATCTTTCTCTGCAGCAGTGGCAATGTGTAGCGTCTTTCTGATGCATGATCCTGATGATGTCCAACAATTGGTAGCACAGTACTCCGAAGACAGAACCAGTGTCTTCTTTTCCCAATTAATGTCTGGGTTGTGTAAACACAACCAAGGTAATCCCAATATTGCACCATACGAAGGAGCGGAAATGATGTTAAACGATAAATGCTCCTGATGGCCTGGTAAGCATTCTACTACACACGATCTTGTGATCTGTCGAATTGGTCCTGCTTGCAGTTGTTTGCCATCTACTGCGAGTACCGTTTCTGGCTCCTTCTTCTCATCTAATGGAATATTCAAACGCTTGGCCTCCATGATGTCCATGAAACACCCAGTTGCTCTGGAATCCACCATGGCTTGAATGTTACAGGGTTTTTTATCCACATAAATGATGAGCTCGATAAAAAAGTGTTCATTGGACCCACTGTTATTCTTCTGTAATGAAGGGATTCCCAACATGCTTGTCGACTCCCTTCCTTACATCGCCAGCTCTTCAGTTTCCCGACTCTGCTTTCGTGTTTTGTACAGAAGCGGCTGTATTACTATACTTAGAACGGCCAGCTTTGGGTTTCACAGGGCATTCACGAAGGTAATGTCCCTTCTTCCCACAATAAAGGCTTAATCCATTCCGTCTTCTATGTTCCCTTTCTTCTCCAGTTAATGCAGCTCTTACTGTTCCGATTTCCATCGGTTCTGAAGAAGATGTTCCTGTTTCTGACGTCTTCGGCTTATCGTAACGTGTTGTGTATCTATCCTTCCTAACATGTTCACCTTTGCGTTCTCTCATTCTATGATCCAATCTCATAGCAAGTTTGATTAACGCTGTACATGTTTGAGGTTGAGGATCCACTTGCGCTATTAAGTCTTTCAAATCCTCTCGGAGTCCTTGATAGAAGACTGCCGATTGTTTATCTTCAGGCCATCGAGTTTCTGTGACCAACCTTCTGAACGTGTTCACATACGTCAATAAATCTTTATTTCCTTGTTTAATGACTATCAGCTCCCTATCTGCTGCATAAGTGTCTGCACGCCGATCAAAAGTCTTTTCAAATTCGTCTTTGAAAGCATTCCAATCATGTAGCAGATTATCATCGTTTCTCACTAAAGGAACGGCCCATTGTGCTGCGTCGCCTGCCAAATACGATATGAGAAAAGACACCCTGGCTTGGTTGGTGGCAAACACCTTTGGTTTACAGTTGAAATGTAATAGCCCTTGTGACAAAAACACTTGTACCTTATGTGTGTCGCCCGTAAATTTCTCAGGGGGCGCTAAAGGTATTGGGGTGGGGATTTCCACTACCATGGCATTTGAGGCAGTTTGTGACGAGCTTCCCATATCAAAAGGATTGCGTTGCATCCTATCTACCTTGGCTTGTAGTGCAGCCGTTTCATTGCGAGACGCTGTTAATTCTACCTGAACCAAAGCTAGAGCAGCCAATACATCATCCATAGTGGCCATTGTATTCAAGATCGACCCAACCGGGAGGATAAGGTATTCGTGGGCCGATTATTCTGTTCTACGACCAGTCGAATCCTCAGGGTTGGTTCGATGCTCAAATAGTATCCATCTCTAAACCGCCCCAAATCTGCTATGTATAGTACGCAGACTAAAGGATGGTTAAGCGAGGGAAAGAATGGATAAAGCCAGGAAGGAAAGGATGGGAACAGCGGGGAGGGAGACCTTTAAAGACACAAGAAGAGAGAAGAACAAACAATTACTAAACACCATAGGCGTGCTTCTTCTCATTAACAATATATAACAATTTGAGCTACCAGTAACCTGTAAAGAAAAATACATAGGAATTTACATTGGGAGTTGTGTATAAGAAGTCTTCAAACTTCAGGAGGCTGAAACAACAATGAGGGGTATCAGACAGTTCTCTATGTACTCTACTATTACCACTCTGAAACATTAATAAAGCACACTACCTGTCTAACATAGACGAATCCCTTCATTCATACACAACTCCTGTAAAGAAAAAAGAAAAGCATGTAGTTCACGAACATTTTGTCTTGGGTAAGGCACTTCCCAGGTTCAACAACAAATAACACGATTCCTCCTGGTAATAGCGTTTTGTAATTCCGAGAGTTACGTCACTCTCCAACAAGGAAGGTATGGAATGAATTAATAACACCAAGTTTCCTTAATGCTGCCAAACACCAATGAAGTCATGTACAACTGTACAGCCGGGACAATTTTAATCACTCCTTGCCCCCAGCTACTGACTTGTAAATCCGGCCATAAAGTACCAAAAGAAGGGTTAGGTCCCCCTCAACCAGAGTGTTCAAAACAACCCAAACAGTACTCGGGTTTCAGACTCCAGCAAGCACGATCCCGTGCAATCAACGGAAAAAACGCCGTTTGTTTACAGCACAAACGCACGCAAATGAAGCTCCACAAAGTACTCCGTAGACGGTGCCAAAGGCACCCTTACCAGCCGACGACAACTCCGGATCCAAAACTCCAGCCTCCAGTGCACACAATAATCGGCAGCGTCCTGCCCGGTCTCCGTGCTGATATGCGAAGTGACCACGTGACCCGGAAGCAAACCGATCACGTCACGCATGGCGCTACAGCTGCTGGGAAATGTAGTTTGTGACTGCTGTGCCCTCGTAAGCTCAGTGCCCCCTAACAGATAGGCGCCTTGACACCTTAGGGTTTTGGTTGCGCGGTATAAATTATTTTCAATTTCAATTTCGTAGTGGTGAAGTCTCAACGAATGCCGTCATCAGAATCGGTAGCCGCTGGGGACAACACGATGCATGAGTCGTTACAGGACCTAGCAAAGTATCGATATCCATTGGTACTGCTGATTGTAGTGTAAGGTAGATGTCCAACACGCATTCTTCTCCGCATAGCAGACATCAAAGCACAGGTATGATGCAATCTTGCCAGATCGGTCTGAATGAAAGAAACCAGGTTGTACTCAGATCTCTTAGCCGGGCCAATCCGAGGACCTTAGTGATACGGTCTCGGTATCGTATTGCTAGGATCGTTTCTTCCATCGTTGCTAGAGTCTTGTCTGTGGATTGGCTTGCCATATCGGTGCAGAAGGAGCAAAAATAACATTCCTGCCATGAGTCCCAAGATTAAGGGTAGGTCGCCAAAGACAGAATGTACAAAATTCGGGAAGATGCCCAGAACTGTTTCAAAGGGTGCTAACAGTCCCGAAAAAGGGAATGTATCTCTGCCGATGTCCTTGCCACTTGCAGATCATACATTTCTTTTGATGACGTTAAAGGCACAGTTGTCTGTAAAAAAATAGACTTCATTCTGCTTAAAGTATCAATTCGAATAGAAGAGATATTCAACCGAGGCCATACCGCAGCCCCCATATCTGGATTGCTGTGTGGATACAATACTTGCATACGGCAAACGGCCCTGGAAGTTACAGTTGTCAGATAGGCTTTTCCTGGCAGCATGCCACAACAGCTGTGGTCACTTATTAAAATGTAACTGCCGTTAGAAAGTGGTCTAAAAAATGGCTCTATCCATTTTGCAGGCGTGCCATGCAGGTGACATGAAAGGTTATTTGAAGACCCTTCGCAGGCTCCATGCAAATTAATACCTTGACACAGAAGTGTACCGCTTAGTGATTTTTTACAATTTGAACCACTAAGAAATACCTCCTTGTTCCCTTCACTATAACATCTGTGTGTATAATGTAAATCCCAGGTTGATTTGATGTATTCTTTACCCAACCTTTCATACTGGCCTGCAGGTATATACTCTTGACAGTATTTAAACTGGAAAGTTGTTATCTGAATCGTTCCGTGTATTATCCATTCAATGACAGGTCTCTCTGACATTGTCAATGGTAATCTCTCAGGTTTTTCAATGCTCAGAATCGTATAGTCTGCTCCTTTTTGTGCCAAACTGATGTGTTTATCAGTAAGGTTAAAGACACCGATTAATGACGTTGTGTTGATTAAACGCCACGGTGTGTAGCCTGAACGCAGATTTTGCAACGTCAAACCAAGCTGTACAATAGAACGTAATTGAGACTGACCATGTTGTAGCATTAGTAAGTCCTGCTCTATTATATCAAAAGCAGATGATACAATGCTGTCCAGTGAATATATTCTGGAGGACAGAGTCGTTAACCCATTGTCCAAAACAGAAAGTGATTTTTCCAAATTTATACGATCAATTTCTTGTATTTCTTTTGCTGTTTCAATTTGCATTACTTTTCAAGCTTCGTTATACGCAGCGTATATACCGGCCGCTATAAAACGTTTTTGATGCTGTTTGCGTGGTCCCATTATGAAATCACGCAAGTCAGCACCGTCTTTAAGTAAAGTCAAGTGTTGCTTAATTTCAGCCAGTGTGGATTTCTCTAGCCACTCAAGGCATAGTTTCCCTACACTGTATGTTGTAACAATCCCTGGATGTTGTCTCTGGGAGTATCTAGGGTCTGGTCTGGTCATTTTGAACCCCTGTGTTTTGTTCAGGATTCTATCTTGACAGTTATTAGTGTCTGTTGGCCAGATAAACCACCTTTTCCAATCAGGATGTGTTCTGTTTTGGTGTAAAATATGGTATACGTCTATTTCCACATCTGCAGTGCTGTCACTATCAATTATGGGTTTCGGAATAGACGGTGTATTTAAGTCTTTTATCTTAGCTAGGCCAAGACAAGTAGTTTGTTGAATTGTGTCATTCAAGAAAATCATTTGTTCTGGGATCATGCAGGCCCTAAATAATGCTTCTAGGCCTTGTACTTGCCAGTCTTTGGAACCCCAGATCATTTTTGTTTCAATTGTGTTTTTCCATATTTCGAAACCAACTGTAGACATTTTGTCATAACATTTTTCATAATAAATCAGTTTAGTATTTGTCAACATTGTTTTCATTCCTGTTCTACTTAACATTTTAAACTAAAACTTTCTGGATCACTGTTATTGAACCCTGGGAAGTACTGGAATTTCTCATAAAATGTTTTCGAACTGCCTTGTGGTGGAGTTGGACAGTGTTCCCACTGGTTATAAGATAAAACATTTCTAGGCTGAGCAGTTTTATGCAAATAGTGATCACCATAATGGTTATAACAGTATAACTCTTCATAATTCGATGAACCCTGTAAGTAATCATGTTCTATAAATTTTGCTGACATTACTATATATGACATCATATTATTAATGTTTTCAAAGTCCCAATCATCAGAGAATGTACTTGGTGTCACAAAGTCACTTAATGAAACCTTGAACTGATGTAGATATTTCAAGAGTTCAACCGGGCCAAAAATGTCATAATCAGTTCTGTCCCAGGCTACCCCACCGGGTATTGGATTGGCTGAGATGTTTATTGATGTCAGTTCTCTTTTCTCAATGTGGGAGGATGTGTGAGGCTTTAGGACCAAGTTGATGTTCTGACTTGCTGTGTCCATTGTACTATATTTTCCATCAATGACTTTTCCCAAACATAGAACCATGATGAGCCAAAGCAGGAGAGTAAGTACACCTAACACAATCCAAAATTCAATCCATGGTGAAATCAGATATGTTTCTTTTAGTTGGTGAAAAAGTTCAATTACTTTGTCTTTTAAAGTTTTTGTTGGAGGCGTTTCTTCATGCTCGCTTGGATCTTCAGAGAAGTCGTCGAAATTGATGAAGTAGCCAGATGCAGTTCTGTCAATTGTTAGAATTTGTTCCGGATTTTTATTTGCTTTTGCATTTTTCTTTGTTTCATTAGCATAGTCAGGGGCTACATCATTGTCGACTGGTGTTTCTTGATGAACTGTTGAAATTTGGGTTTCAAGCGGCACTAGTTCCATGGCATTATTGCAGAGTCCTTTGTTATTCACTGCAGGTTTATCAAAAGTGATTAGTCTCTCAGTATGAGCCTCTTGGATTGTAGCAAATTTCGGTATTCTGCTATTTCTTGGGAGTCCACTTGGCCTACTACTTATTATTGGCCACATGATTGTGGTTTTACCAGGTTGATGGATACAACTCTGTTCTCCTTTTTACCAGCAAGGGGCGGTAGTACAACTGATCTTGTTCCGTTGATAGCTAAGACAGGTACTGTTTTTCTGTAAGAAGGCCCAAATGCCTTCTTTACCGCAATCTTTGCTCTGACCAGATCCCCAATCTTTGGAATCCAGACAGGTCTTGCTGGGACAGGTGGTTTTTCTTCAGTGGTTGTCGGATGTTATTTCAACTTTATGTTACTCAGGTTTTTTCTTGTTTCATTTAAGTCCTGTAAAACAGCCAAACAATCTTTGATATCAAAGGATTTTTCTTCTACCACTGAAGTGTGACAATCAAGGTCCTGAATTAGCATTCTAGTGCCGAGCAATAGTTCGTATGGAGTGAGACCTTTTAGAGAATTTCTTGGCAGATTATTAAGACTACGTTGGACACTTGTGAAATGTTTGACCCACCCATCACCCGAACCTAATACCCTTGCCGTTATAGATTGCTTTATGTCCCGGTTTTTTCTTTCCACAACCTCATTTCCCTCAGGATGGAAGGGAGAAGAGTACCGCAATGCGATGCCCATGCTGTTCATGGCCTCTTTGTAAGCTCGAGAGCTAAACGCAGTACCCTGATCAGAATGTAGCATGCCAATTGCGTATGTGCAGATAAAGACTCACAAATCTTTTATAACAGTTCTGGCATCAGCCTAGTGCTGTGGCCACATTTTTAAGTGAATTAAGTCTTTATTAATTATGGGACACATTTCTCCGACTGGATTTCTGCGCTATAGATAGCCTGATGCTATCTAATAGTGGTATCTGGGCTACAGGCTGGTCCGGTTCACAACTGCGATCTCTGTTGCAGTCCTTACAATTTTTTGCAAAATAGTAGATATCTACGCTCATTCCCGGCCACCAGTACTCTGATTGTAGTTCCATCAGAGATTTCAGGATCTCTTGGTGCCTCAGACCCAACCCCATATGTGCTTCTTATAGCAAGAAGATTCTCCGCTTCGTGTTTGGAATTACTCAATCCCCCACTCCAGGGATTCGAGCAAACGGAACGGAGTTTGCATCAATTATGTATGTATTACTCAGTGGATAGTTGAGAGGTAATGCTGCATAATCGCCTTTAAATGAGGCTTTTACTGCCAACATGGTTTCTCCATCTATTTGTTTTTCTGAACCCTTTTCCTTGGCTACGGAAGCCAGTTGCACCGCTTCCACTGTGGCTGTGTTAGCCAATGAATTCCCTGCAACGTGAACGCCATCACGTCGATGACTCAGCGTGTGTATCACGTGAATCTTTCGTAGTTCTTTCTTCAAAAGAACTACTTGTTCCCAAAGCGTTTTATGCTTTATTGTGGCACCTGTGTCATCTTTGTAACCGTTTTTGCTCCATGTCTGCATATCACTGTTGTATGATTTGACGCAGAAATACGAATTACACACTATTAGTGTGGGGAATTCGCGATTGGCATTTTCAAGCGCCATCTTTAAAGTTCTTATTTCAGCTCGTTGAGCTGAACAGTTCCTGAGTGATTCCGTTTTTGTAATCATTGGTTTGAATTTACCAGAGCGTCAGGGACCTTTAACAATCGCTCATGCTGCATCGTAGGATTTCGAATCTGTCCATATAGATTACGCAGTTGTATTGTTCTAGAGGCAGAATATCAGCTGGCAGAGGATATTCTCGTTCATATACTAGATCATCTAGTTTTTTCAGTTCTGCGTCAAAATAGTATTTCACGTCTTCTGTAGCAAAGGAATTTTGCCATTCTATCCATTTTGGATCTAAGGCCACTTTAATCAGATTACGTGGACTTGTTAACGCCTCAAGGGCTGGTTCTGCTGAGAAAACAGCTATTATTTTGCCTTGGGCTAGGGCTCTTTCTTTTGTTACAGCAGTTTGAACCACAGTCAGAATTTTTTCTGTAGAACTGAATTTTATTTCAGCTTGAGTGTACAAATGAGATTTGTAAGCTATAGGTACCGTTTCTCCCTCATTAGAGGTCAGGTATGTGAATCCGTACCTTCCTGGGATGACTCGGATTACAAGATTGCGTATGTTTTCACGAGTTTGTAATTTTGTTTTTGCTAACATGTCTGTTTGCAATGATATCAACATCTCTGTGTGTTTCTGAGTCCAATTCTTTTGTTTGAAATCTGGTCTTATTAATTCATAGAGAGCTTTAACCATTTCTGCATAATTTAGAATGTATGTTCTTCCGAAATTCAGGAAACCTAGCATTGATTGTAAATTCTTCAGCGTTTTTGGTGCTTGGAGTACAGCACATTTCTCTAAGAAATTGTCTGCCAGACTTTTGCCTTCACTTGATAATTCATATCCTAAAAATATGACAGTTAGATGGGCGATTTGTGACTTTTTAAAGGTGAATTTGTAACCCTCTGACGCGAACCCAAGTATTATGGTGTTCACCCTTTTTAAGTGAGTCTCCAGGTCATCATCTGTGAGATAGATGTCATCGACATATAATGCTTCATCATCATATATTTGTAGTAACTCTGTTACCCTTGCTGAGAATAATCCTGGGCTATTCTTGAATCCCTGTGGGAGTCGGCAAAATTGTTTTTGCGAACCCATTATTGAGAAAACGGTCAAATACCTGCTTTCAGGTGCAATGTTTTGACAGAAGAATCCATTAGAGATATCTAATGTCGTTTTATATTTTTTGCGCACAATGTTATTCATTAGTGCTGCACTATGTGAGTTTTGTACTGCAAATGTTTTACAACAGGAGTTAAGGTGTCTGTAGTCCAAAACTAGACGATATGAATCGTCTGGCTTGGAGACAGGAAACAAAGGATTGTTCATTTGAGAGGTGCATGTTTCGATCACTCCTTGATATTCAAGTTGATCTAAGATCTCCCTGACTTGCTTTTTAGCTTCTTGTTTAACTGGGTACTGCCTTTGTGCAGTGGGCTGATTTTTTAACTGGATTTTGTGGTGAGGAGAATCCTCATCCCATCCTACATGATTTTTGTATAAGGCAGGAGCTTGGGCCACTGCCCATTTTCTTGCCAATGTGTATTTTTTATGAATCGGAATATGATTTGAGAAGGCAGGCATAATCATTTCTTCGCCATGAGGGCACTCCCTGACAAACTCTGGTGGCCAGTCTTTTTCAGCTAACAGGATGTCATAGCCTTTAGAAAGTTTTTACCAAAACAGACCTTTTATTTTCCTAGTTCTATCTCCCTCTATACGTAATGTTATTTCATATAACTTGTGTGTCTGCAGTTTCCACCTGAATGTATTAGTTTGTGTCCACTGTCTCCAGAAGATTAATCAGGATCTTGCGAGCTATGGTCACTTCCGCTGCGCTGTCTAGCATTGTCTGTGCCCACTCTCCGTTTTTCAGTTGTGTCCTCAGAATTCTCGGCATGTTTAATTTTAATACTTGTCACCTTCTTTCTGGGAAATTGTAATTTTTTACTTTGATGAGCAGGTTCCTTGTCTTTGGACTTGACCTGCTCTTCTCTGTGTTCTGACCGTCCTCTTCTTTCCGATTTCTGTGAGGAAGATCGAGAAAGATTGAGTGAGAAGGATCGAGAGGGACGTGTATCAACATCTTGATATCTGTCTGGTTTTCTTATTTTATCCCTATCTCTAAGGTTGTATCTTTTTTTAGAGGGCTCCCTTTGGGGAGACTTGTCTTCTCGGCCTGGAGATCTCTCTCTACACTGAGGAGACCTTCCTAAGGACTAGAAATGTTTTTCCCTGGGAGTGGATTGTCTACTACCATCCCAACTCTTTTTTGGAGTTTTTAAATTATTTTTAATAAATGTTTTTTCAGTATTTTCAGTTAGTTGGGGTTTTACCGGTTTCCCACCCAACCTATCTCTTCCTAGCTCTTCATAGGATTTTTCTATGATTCTGGCGAGTTCAAATGGTTGGTCTGCTATATCTGTTTCCTTCAATTTCTGGAGGTTCTTTATATCATCCCTTGCCAATTGAACTAATTCTCTATATGCCTTTGTTAATTCTTTTAGTTTCACTAGGAGTTCTTTGCTTGACATTATTTCATAGTCTGGGTGTGTTGCATAGTTGCATAGGACCGGCCCCGTTGCTCCTGGTCTACCTAGTGGACCAAGCCTGGTGATGTGATTATTATGTTTTAGGGCACCATTAAACCAGAGCAGGTGCTCTTGGTAATTTAGTGGGATTTCGATCTCCTCGAAAGGAGTGTATTCTCCCGGAGGTTCCTCTATTTTGTAATAGTGGAAGTCTTTTGTCACAGCGTGTGCTGCTGGAAAATGTATCCATGAATAGAATACCTCTGTCTGCCGATATTCATGTGCCCCCACCACGAATATGACTGTACCACTTCTTGGTGTCAGTCCATTTTCTATAAGTTTAATAGTTATAGTTCTTCTTATATTGACCGGAATGATTATAACACTCGGGTCATTTTCTTGGAGGGCTATGTCTTCCTCTAAGAGTCGAGCTGCTAAGGCTTCTCTTCCTTTCTTTTCGTCACTTTCTGCCATTTTACTGAATGAAAGTTTTTTGTTGCAGACCGAGTTTCAAGGAAACAAAGATTAGGTGCTCCATATTTTGGAACACTGTATCCTTCAACGTTGATCACACCAAAAACGAATGCATAGGAATCTCTTCCTACTAAGTTCCGGCGGATATTAACCTTTCACCCACTCCAGACGTCTATTGGAGTTTTTACGGGAAAAGGGTTATTTGTGAAAAAGCACGACTGAGTTACTCTAGTGTCCGGCAATAGATTATCGCCTTACCAAACGTTGGGCGCCATGTAGTGTAGTTCCTATTTTCCCAATAGGCTCTGCGCATTGGAATAACATAAACAGCAGTGTAGACGTAGACTGAGGTCATCTAGATCTCTACTGACTATGTTAAACCTAATTCAGGTGTGCGCCAGCTAGCTCAGAGGTCACATAAACATGACAACTTTGCTCCCTCAGAATAAGAGTGTATCTCTAGAGTTGTGTGAAAACAATAGACAGCTATTTCACTCAGTCAATCGTGCATACTTAGTTTCACCAGAGTGCAGAGAAATAGAGAGACAGGCGTCTTCAATAATAGGTGTTATTTATTGAGCAGTCTTCTTTCTCAAGCAAGAGAAATTAATTGCCACAATTGCAATACTTAAAGAAAAGAAAAGTGCGTACAGTAAAAGTAGTATTAATAAATAATACTGTAAAAGCATTGATATGGTTTCTTAGCCATATGATACTTTAAAATGGATAAAATATATACATACATAAATACATTGACTAACGTACTCAACTGGTGCTTCTAACTAAGCCTACCCCGGTGTACCTGACCTAAGCCTAATACTTGGGAAGGGTTGAGTAAGTAGCAGTTTAAGTGAAGTTGGTTAAGATTGTTTTGCCAAGAATCTGCATCAAGAATTCTCAGAAGTCAGCTCCGTACCTTGGTAATAGAATGTGGGAGGTCTGGTATCTCTTTCTTTAGGACTCGACCCCCCAGCAACCCGCAAGGGTAGGTTGGAAACACCGGAGCCGGATTTTCTCGGCTGGAGAAAAAGACAGCGTCTCTCTCAGTGCGTCAAATGGGAGGAGCGGCTTCCGTGGGCTCTCGCATCAACTGGGCTCTCGGGCAAGTAGATGGCCGCTCTGCTCCAAACCACTGTGTGTTTGCCCAAGGCAACTGTTGGTATTTTATACCTGGAAGGGGCCGGGTTTGACGTAAGGTTGGACATAAGACGTCACTAAGAACTAACAGTTCTTTCTGGACTTCAGTAGTTCTTGTTCAAATCAAAACAAAAGCAGGGGAGAATTTTCCCGGACTGCTGGAGGCTTGGTTTGTTTAAAGAACGCGTTGTGCTTTCTAGGAGTCGATGGGAGTAGCCGTGCTGTGCTTTGGACTGCATGGGCTATTACTGAATATGGATCTGATCCTCATGCCTTTATCAGGATATTATTGGTTATAACCTCACAAGAGCATAACTCGGGAATATCGAACTAGGGTCCTAGATATAAACACGACAAGCTGATCATGAACACTTCCAACTGTTGGGTGTGTGAACTGATGACGCATTCCATGATACACCCTGTCCCATTCTTTCCCTATCCTTTTCCATCTCTGGGTCTTGTCTTGCATGGTGGATGTTGATGCAGGAGGCCTACACTGTCAATAGTACTGCCAATTCTGCCCTTGGAACATTTCGGGATGACTTCTGGCGGAACAGATCCGGCCATGCCAATGCTCCTTTTTGCCCCACCAGCTCATCCACAATGCTACTATCACCAGATGAACTCGGTGAGATGGTAGTATTCAACTCAACTAATCGATGAACATTTTCCAGATTCCGCACATGAAGGATACTGCCTGATGAACGAGACACTGTGAATGTCATAAATGCGCAAGGCTGTGTCTGCATTCAAGGCCTAGGGACTAAGAAAGTTGGTACCAGTACGTGTGATATCACAAAAACTTTAAACTCTACATCTCCTCCGAAGCTGGTGGCATCCCCCAACACCTATTTAATCAGTGGCACTGCCGCCTACACTTGGCTCCCCCATAACTGGTCTGTTACCTGCTATCTTGCCTTCCTCCTTCCACCAACGTATTCCACCCATGGAGGTTACCAGCTGTCAATGAAGGGCGCTCTACGCCGCTCACTTAGGGCGTCATATCAGCCGAGGATACAGCAGGCCAGGAAAACAGGGACTTCTTTAAAGGTTTCCTTCCTTTCTGGGGCCCCATGGCCAACAGTCGGGCTGTACGAGGACTGACCAGGGTCCTTGAAGCCACCATCACAGTAACAGCAGGTGCCCTCTCCAACATCACTGCAGAGCTGCAGGTGGACCGCCTCATAACGCTTTAGAACAGAATGGTCTTAGATATCATCCTTGCCGATCATGGTGGTGTGTGTAAATTGATCGGCTCCAGCTGCTACCTGTACATCACAGACAACGCACCTACAGTGTACGATGCCATCCAACGTCTGCATCACCTTTCTTCCAAAATTCATCTGGATGAAGACAACTGGTCCATCACAGGCTGGATCTGGGGCCTCCTTTCCCAGTGGGGGTAGAAGATCCTCGTCTTCCTTGCCTTGGGAGTAACTGTCCTGGTCTCCTTCTGTTTGTGCTTTCGGTGTCTGCCAGTGCTCTGTACAATGTGTGTCCAGACCATCAAGCCTCTACCCTGTGGTAAATAAAGTATTACCCTGTCAGAATTTCTATACTTGAACAAAGGGTCATGTATTAAATGAGAGGCAGAGTCCGTGGTGTCCGATTCAAAAGGGCTTTATTTCAATAACTCGAGTTAAGGGAGAATCGGTTCCATCACCACTAAGGGTCAGGAAGGGCCTTCTGAACTTTATTCACAGAGTAAAATATTTATACATTCAATCTTGTACATAGGGAGGAGCGCTCCAGCAGAGCAAGAAAAAGAGATAAGAGCATGTGGGCGTGTATGAGGGCGTACATGTGGGCGTTCACTTGAGGAGTCATAGGTGAGTCATTGGTGGGTGGATGCATGGAGGGGGTCGCATAGCCAGCTGGAACCTTTACCCTACTTGTGTGCGCGACTTGGTCATGACGTGTAATTGACGTGTAACTGGGGGAAGCTGACTTTCGGTCTAGTAGAGAGGCCTTCAGTGTCAGGACGACCTGCACGTCTGGTATTATCTGATATCTTAGGTCCGGGGATGTATTATCTGAAGCAAAGGTCGCTCAAGCAAAGGTTGCTCATCACCAAGAGCCGGTGTGGGCATACATTTTCATATATTTCTTCGTTTATTGTGTGGGGGCCGTGGGCTTTCTAAGGATGTGAGCTCTGCAAATCACTTAAACGGAGACAGAAAAGCTAGGCCCTATCTCTGCAGCTGGGTTCTGTTTACCTTCTTCACCAGGCAGGAATGTGATTCTGTAGAGCAAGCAGATAACTGAGTGCAAAATACTGTCTTGGCACCCCGGGCTGGGCCCCTCTCGGCTTAGACAAAAGTATGCAAAAGGTCAGGGATACGTAGCTGCAGCCCTCAGAGTGTCTGGAGGCATGAAACCTTAATTCGGGTCCTGGCTCAGGCTGAGCCACAAAATGGGTTCATCTCGATTTTGAAAGTGCACAATGCAAACACATGCAGGTACATGGGTAACATAGGCCTCAGTGCAGAATTAACGTTTCTTTCATGGGAGACTTGGTAACTGACATCCTAATATGGGACGTAAATGCGGAGGCATCATTATTACAGACATGAGAGGGAAAATGCATGGTTGACATGCATATACACTAAACGTTGGGTACACGCAGGGGACACATTGGCCATGTAAAATTTATTTTTCCTCATTCCCTCCTTGTCCCCTACTGTACCCTTCAGGATACATCTATGTTCATGATACCGTATATCTGATCATACAGCATCATTTGTTCATCTTTGATCTTTTGTATACGTGGATGGGGAACACAGGCAGTGGTACACAGGCCCCAAATCGCCGGGCCACACTGCAGACAGAGACAGCAGCCGAATATCATAAACAGTATCATTCCTAGGAACGACAACACTTTCCATCCCCATGCCGATATTACACTCCAGAGCCAACTGGACCAAGTCCATGTGCATGGGTCTTGATGTATTTCATGAGCAATTTTGTGGAGCCTTGTTATTGCTGCGTACACAGATGGCGCGTTATTCGGAATGAAAACGCAACAACTGGAGCCAATCACTCTACAAGCCCCGCCCCTATCTGCCAGGATGACGTAAAGAACAAGACAGTTCTGAAGAACAACAAGTCTCATGGCAGACTGCTCCTGGGTCAAGTTAGCCAGGGCAGATGCAGTCTCATTCACTACTGCTTCTAGAGTTCTTGTCAACCTGCGCATGAGTTTACTGTTTTGGACGGGACCTATGAAGAAAAAGAATCCTCTATTGAAATCTGTATATTGCTCCCAAACTGTCTCAGTCTGATCAATCACTGGGGAATCGGTCTCCCTTTTGTGTCTAACATGCTCTAGTCGTGAATCTCGATGATAATGGGATGGGGTCAGAAAGACGGGTGGCAGCAGGAACGCTATATAACACGTCCCACTCCAGTCTAAGGGCAGATGCACATAGGCTGTCTGACCGCAAGTGAAATAGGTATGGCGAGATGCTTTGAAAGAAGACTTTCCTTTATCATTAAACTCGACTACAGCATTACACTCGCTGTGTCCCATATGTACTGATCCTTTCTTTCTAACGCACAAATCACCTTTTACTGGTAGGACTGAAATAAACGGTGGACCTGTATTCTGCATGGGCTGAACATTCAGTATTATAAAGTTAAGGGAAGCATTTCCTTGCTCGTACTCTTCATTTTCTAGATCGGTCCCCTTCCTTTGGGGAAGACCGTCTCAGTCTGGAAAACATGCCTCATTCATTACTTTATTCAAGTTTCCCCATATCCAGTAACCCTTGTAAACTGTGTACTTTCTGTCTAGTGATGACATTAAAGCAAACCATGCTCCCCACGAACCATTGTGGGAGAACGGAAAAGGGAAGAAGGGCAGAACTCCCTTCGTCTTTTGATAAGGTGGCAGTTGGCCACATACCCAGCAATCTGTTGCATTGCTGGGCTGATGAGAACGGTGCAACATTCGAATGAAAGTATTGTTGCGCAGGGCTAATCGATATAACAGTTCATGGGGTGGCAGATCACTAAATGTATGCTCTACAGTGTCATTAATGGAAAAGTGTATATGTGAGGCAATAGGAGGAAAGAAAACATGTAGTATTAAGCTGATACAGATTATAGTGATGCACAAAAAAGATAGAAAAATCAGAGTTACTATACATCTACTGCGTAATATCTTGCAGTATTTTTCCTTCATTTTGCTCTTTTTACTGTTATGGCTGTTATGGTCTACGATCTTATACATGTCAGGAACCTGTCTAACCGATTCACCACCTAGTGGACTTAAACAATTAAACGCTGTCTGACTTTCTAGATCGTAATTTGGACCTGTACTCTTGCTGTGATGTCTTTTCTAGCACAGGGGGCTCAAAGTCTGTACTGTCTTTTGTCTTTATCAAAGTTCCAGAATCTCCAAAGTACTTTTTACAATGGTGGGCATGGAGCCATCCTTTTCTTCCTTCGACCTTGATCACTGTCCTCGTGGTCAGTAACACTAATTTCGGCGTCTTCCAACGCGGCTCAAGGGGGCTTGATCGATCAAAATTCCGAACGAAGACGAAATCACCAGGTACTATGGCATGCTCCTTGACTTGGGTGTTGTCAGGGAAGGCGGCGGCAACCTGTGAACAACAAGAGAGTAGTGCAGACATCAAGGAAGCCAGGTAATCTGTCAGCATGTTACTGTCAACATCAGTTATTTTCTTAGGCATAGGCATACCCCACATATTTGGCGGTCTACCGAAAACCACTTCATACGGAGATAGGCCTGTTCTGGAATGTGCTACCATACGCATGTAAAAGAGGGCAACCGGCAAGGCTACCATCCAATCCACGCCTTTTTCTGCACAGATCTTTGCTAATTTCGTCTTTATTGTCTGATTATGTTGTTCTACAAGGCCTGCTGCTTCAGGGTGTCGTACACAATGAAACTTCCAATTATATCCTAACAGAAGGGACACTTGTTTCATTAATTCAGAAGAAAAAGGCTGACCATTGTCTGAGTACACGACACGGGGCAATTCGTATTGAGGGAAGAACCCTCGCACCAATTGCCTGGCGGTTGTCACAGCAGTATAATCTGGGACTGGATACGCTTCTGTCCATCTAGTTAGTGCACACACAACTACCAAGACATACTTGTAACCTCTACATCTGTCCATTTGGATATAATCCATCTGGAGGACCTCAAAAGGATGGTCAGGAGGATGAAATCCGCCTTGTTCCACCGGAATGCCTTTACCTGGATTGAACTGGCAACAGATCATACAAGTTCGAACTTTTTGTTTCGCTGCTGCACGTAGGTGCTTGTTAAACCAGATATTCTGTAAGCTGTCTAACATTGCTTTCTCTCCCAAGTGTGCTGGACTATGTGCTGTGTTTATGATCACTTGTACCATGGAATCTGGAAGAAACCATGTAGCTTTTCCCTTAGTCATCCAACCTTGGTCAGTCTGGACCCCTCCTTGTTCAGTCCATTTCTTTATTTCATCTGAAGTGGCATGTGTCTGTATGCCGAGTACATCCTGAGAAGGATCCCTGACTGTCATACTTTTTGTCAATAATGGTACTTCTGTCTTTGTCGTATCTGTTGGTGTCTGGGCTGTAAGTTTAGCAGTTCGGTCTGCCAGGTCATTACCCTGGGAAATGGTATCTTTAACTTTCGTGTGTGCTTTGCATTTCAGGATAGCTATGGCTGTAGGTAAATGTATTGCTTCTAACAGAGCCTGAATAAGCGGACCGTGCTGAATTTTGGCCCCATGGGAGGTCAAGAAACCTCTCTCCCTCCACAGGACTCCGAAATCATGAACTACACCGAATGCATATTGTGAATCTGTATAAATGTTCACTTTCAAGTGCTTAGCTCTTATGCAGGCTTGTGTCAGAGAGATGAGCTCTGCTGCTTGTGCTGACAGTATGTCTATTCTTTGTGTCTCTATGACTTCAGTAGCAGTGGTCACGGCATATGCTGCCACTAACTCCCCTGCACTCGTTCTCATGCATGAACCATCTACATAAAGTGTCAGGTCAGGGTCTGTCAGTGCAATGTCTGTCAGGTCTTGTCTTGGTTTCGTCACTGTATTCATTACTTCCACACAGTCATGTGGTGCAGTACTGTACTTGAGGGCAAAAGTGTAGCAGGGTTCAGAATGTTACATCGTCTGATTTCTATGTGTGGCTGAAAAACGTCAGTTCATATCCTGTCAATCTCGCTACAGTCAAGTGTTGTGTCTGTGTCCTGTTCAAGAGAACTTCCACTGCATGCGGTACCTGTACTGTCAGGGGGTGTCCCAGCACTATAGAGTCACTTTGTCTTATGGCTAGGGCTGTTGCTGCAACTGATTTCAGGCACGCAGGCAGAGCCTGGGCCACTGGGTCAAGTGTACTAGATAAATAAGCACAAGGCTTGTGCTTTCCTGCTTGATCTTGTGTGAGAACAGATAGTGCTGTTCCATCCCGTTCAGTTACAAAAAGCATAAAGGGTTTGCTGTAACAATGAGTCGCTAAAACTGGCGCTTGACATAAGGCTCTTTTTAATTCTTCAAATGCCAAGGTATGTTCTTGTGTCCAAGGGAGGACAGTTGAAGACGCTGCCTCCTGTGTTGTCAACTGTATGAGTGGTTTGGCTAGATAGGCATACTGGGGAATCCATTGTCTGCAGTATGAAGTGAGGCCAATGAAGGCCCGTACTTCCTTTTGTGTCTTGGGCTGTGAAAGGTTAGCAATTAACTGAATACGTTCTTGTGTCAGCTGTCTACCCCTCTTGGACAGCAAGTGTCCAAGGTATACCACTTGCTGTGCACAGAATTGTAACTTTGAAGGGGACACTTTGTGCCCCTTGTCTACCAGGAAGTGTAAAACTGTCAGTGATGCATTTTCGCAGTCTGGTTCTGATCGTGCTGTAATTAGGATGTTGTCTACGTACTGGAGCAGTGCAGTGTTGGTAGGCATATTAATACTGTCCAGCTGTCTTTTCAATGCTTGACTGTAAATGCTAGGACTCTCTGTAAAACCTTGTGATGCTCTCGTAAATTTAAAGCTGCGTCCATTTAAACTGAATTCGAAGAGATACTGGCTGTCTGGATGAATTGGAACGCTAAAGAAAGCATTCTTCAAGTCAATGACAGTAAAGAACGCTGCCTCAGATTCAATAGCAGTCAGTAATGAAGAAATGTCTGGCACTACTGGGTACTGTGGAACTACACATTTATTCAATTCTCGAAGGTCAACAACTAGTCTGTAAACTGGTGGTGCATTAGAGTCTGTTCGTTTAAGGATAGGAATGACAGGCGAATTACATACATTCGAGTCAGTCTCCACGACCACCCCTTTTGCAATGAGTTCGTCAAAAATTTTCAATAAGGCCACTACGGCATCATGTGGTAACTTGTATTGTCGTATACTTGGAAGTACTACTCCTGCTTTGAGAGTGACACGGTGTGGTGTTATGTTCATGTAACCTACATCAGTCGGACCTTGTGCCCATAGGTGCTGTGGTACATTCTGGAGTCTGTGGTCAAAATCTGTCAACACATAATGTCCCTTAAAATCACGTAAGAACAATCGCACTCCTTCCGGAGAACAACATATAACTGCTCCTAGTTCTTTTAATGTCTTTATACCAAGTAAGTTTTCTGGACATGAGTTAGTAAGTAGCAAGTCTGTTGTACGTGACAATGGACCAACTCCTAGGGAGACTGGTTTCGATACTTCATTAACAATAGGCTTTCCTGAAAATCCAGGGGAAACATTCTGTGAGCCCGAGAGGGGTGCCCCTGGAACCTCGTCATGACTGATGGTAGTTCTGCTCGCCCCTGTGTCAATCAGGAATTTTCTGTCTTGTCCCAATACACGACTATGTACATAAGGACCCTCTTGATCTACAAGAACCTCAATAAGGGGCAAGCCAACTTCCCTCTCAAGGTTGTTTCATGAGAATGCTTGATATTCTGGATAGTCTGACTGTGTGTACTGATACATTTGCTGTGTGGCATGAACGGGCGGTGATGGGGGTGTAAAATTTGCTACTGTCTGTTGTGTGGTCTGTGGAGTGCAATTTTGCCTTGGAACGTGTGGTCGTTCTTTTGTCTTGCCTGTAGCTATGTTGTGTTTCAGGACAGCACATTCGTTTACATAGTGACCTGGTTGCTTGCAATAATTACAGTTCCCTTTGACAGGTGTCGTGGCATTTTTGCCATTTTTGTTCGTGTTTGCCGGTACTGTTTGGGCAACCAGCACCTTCATTTTTGTCTCTTTCATGCGTCTCTTTTCCTGATCCTGCTCTTCTCTAATCCTGTTCTGGTGATATTGTAGCATTTGCAACATTTGCGAAGGGCTGTTTGCTTGCCAAGTACTCTCAACCTTCAGTACTCTATTCTTGATCTGGGATAGGGAATTCTCTACTAGTTTGCTCACGAAAAGATGTGGATATGACTCACTACTGGGCTTAAGGCCACTATTAATGGCAAAGCATTTCTCGAATCTAGAATAGAAATCACTTGTGTCCTCGTCTGGTTTCTGTTTACAGGCTGAAATAGCATCCCAGTCTTCCTTTTTAGTAATCAATAGTCTCGGCAAAACCTGTATTAGGAGTTCAGGTAGTTCTCTAGCTTTGTCCCCCAGACCAACCCCCGGAAGCCTGGCTTTATCCTCTGTTTCTAATTCTGCCCAACTTAACTTTTTCTCTCCCACCTCCCAGTCTTTTTCCTTAAGTTTTTCATAAATACCTGCAGGCAACAGTACTTTCAATAGTTTCAGAATGCCAGTATATGTATAATCTCCGATGCGGAGAATATCTTTTAATTCACGGTGAAACCCCCCTGGATCTTTATCATGGCAGGGCAACATCTTTTTCATTTCCAGTATTTCTAATTTCGTTAAGGGGGTGTAGACATACACTCGTTGAAGTTCACCTGTTGCATTTTTAACGGGATGTACCTCTCGTAGGGGGTTCTGTCTGTCTATGTATAGGTGCTTTCTGTCGTGGTGTGGGGCGGGAAGCATGCATGTGGTCAGAGAATTTAAGTACTTATGTTGTTGATCCAGGATCACATTAATTAAGTCAGTACCTAGGCCTGTCCATCTTTCTAGAAGTATGTTGTCCAGTAATTTATACAAGTGACCGGGATCAGAATATTGACTTTCATACAACGTTATTAAATGTTGGACCATGTAAATACCGGCCAAAAGCTATTCGTTCGGCGGAAGGCTCAAGAAAGTCTGAGCCACTATATCATTGCTATATATATTAGAATTGGACACCCATTGGGTGGCTGACCGGGCCAATTCCTTTTCGTGTGGGGTGTGAGATCGCTCGCTCTCTATCCGTCGTTTCAGTGCTTTTTCAGTAGCCTGGAATAGATTTTCAAGGAAATATCTTTCTTTAATGGCAGACTCCTGTTTACGGTAGTCGAGGCACTTGGGCCTCTCAAACTGTCGTGCCATGCCTACATAATTCATTTTGTCCTTCGCCTCGTCTGACTCTTCCGTTGATGACTCACCCTTCTCGTCAGACCCTGCTCTGTGTATCGCTACTATTTCCTTTCGTATTTTCTTCGTCATGCTATCTGTCTGTCCCTGTTTATCATGCCTACCGGCATCTATGTTGTCACTCCATTCTATCAAACCATGCTTTACATCTCCGTCTCCTTGGTCTTGTTCCCTGATCAGGCAGTTAATCATAAAACGTAGGATGTAGTTCTTAACCCCCACCTTTCTGTGTTCCATGGCCTGTTCTATACTCTCGGGACCCTGCCCGTCCTGATGAAACGGTATATTTTATCTAGGTGTTCTTTCATGTCTGGTAGTGTGACCAAATAGTCGACAGCTTGTCTTAATCTTAGTGAAATCACGAGCATTGAGCCCTTTCCTGGTTCTGGATCATATATACAGCGAGGGATTGCTACATCTACAGTAAACTTATATGGCGTTGACGTTGGCGTTGGCCTTGGTGTTAGCGTTGGCCCCCCTCCCCCTACAGCCCCTTGTCCTACGTCGTCTTTCACGAGCTGCTGGAGCTGTTGGAGCTGATCTGCTGATAGGGGCGGAGGGAAATCTGCGTTTACGTAGTCCGGTGCGGGCACCTCTAGGTAGGAGGAAATAAACGCCTCAGATGCTGTTGGCTTTATTCTACGTACTCTATAGGGTACAGGTGGTGGCGTTCGCGACCTACGGGGTGTTTCTGAGGGGGTCACTCTAGCTAGTTCTTCTGAGAGGACGTGATAAATACCAGTAACGACAGCATTTCTTTCTCTATCAGCCTGTTCTGCCTCGACCCGTTCCCCCTCCTCCCGCAGTTCTTTTTCTTTGGCTTTTTCCGCTGCTTGTTTAGATCTCTCTGCTTGGTGGAATTCTTTCTCTGTTCTCCTATGTGACTCTTTGCGCCATAATTCAATGGCATCTTTCTGAGAGGGTCTTGCTTTCTTTTTCCATAGCGCTTCCTCTACTCTCATAATGCATTCAGAATCCCACGTTCCCGAAATAGGCCATCTGTACTTCTCCACTAAATCCTTCGTGTAATCTACCCATAAGTCTAAAAACAATATGGCGTCTAGCCTGTGCTTATTATACATGTAATGACCAGGTGTGTCTCTAGGCGGGATGTTAACTGACTCTCCTAGTATGCCTTTCCTAGTCCCTATCTGATGTAATTTCGAAAACAGTGGCATGTTGAAACCAACTTAATGAAAAACGCAATAAACACAAAAATACTCTGACTGAAACAATCATTCACACTACAACACTAAAACATTAAAACAGATACACATTAACGTGATACATGGAGTTAAACATGTACTTGAAAACAGTTAACTTTATGCACTGGAATACAGCACAACCATACCGGTCTCTTAAAGAGACACGTCTTTACCGTGCCCACCGAAATGGACACGTCTTTACCGTGTTCGAGTGAACGGACACGTCTTTACCGAGCTCAAATAAATGAACCCGTCTTGAACTTTATGCGTTCCCACTAGTGGTACTCACCGGGAAGCAGAACTTGAAGGCCTCGGAAACTTGATACTGCGCATGCGCCACGGAACAGGTGGGCCTTCGGAAACGTCGGACCTTGCTCTCTCACGGGTTGGGCTCTGGTTGGGATGATCCGCGATCCTCACCGCCTCGTGTGGATGCCTGGTCGCAGTCCGTCTCCTCCGTGGGCCTGAGGGAGTAAGCAGGAAATCCCGCTGGCGTGTACACTTTGAAGTCCATCACGGCTGTAGAAGGGGGCAAGGGCTGGACCTACATCTCCGGCGCGTGGGGAAGGGGATTTGTCCCTATTCGGGCGCCAGATTTATGTGGTAAATAAAGTATTACCCTGTCAGAATTTCTATACTTAAACAAAGGGTCATGTATTAAATGAGAGGCAGAGTCCGTGGTGTCCGATTCAAAAGGGCTTTATTTCAATAACTCGAGTTAAGGGAGAATCGGTTCCATCACCACTAAGGGTCAGGAAGGGCCTTCTGAACTTTATTCACAGAGTACAATATTTATACATTCAATCTTGTACATAGGGAGGAGCACTCCAGGCAGAGCAAGAAAAAGAGATAAGAGCATGTGGGCGGGTATGAGGGCGTACATGTGGGCGTTCACTTGAGGAGTCATAAGTGAGTCATGGGTGGGTGGATGCATGGAGGGGGTCGCATGGCCAGCTGGAACCTTTACCCTACTTGTGTGCGCGACTTGGTCATGACGTGTAATGACTTGTAACTGGGGGAAGCTGACTTTCAGTCTAGTAGAGAGGCCTTCAGTGTCAGGACGACCTGCACGTCTGGTATTATCTGATATCTTAGGTCCGGGGATGTATTATCTGAAGCAAAGGTCGCTCAAGCAAAGGTTGCTCATCACCAAGAGCCGGTGTGGGCATACATTTTCATATATTTCTTCGTTCATTGTGTGGGGGCCGTGGGCTTTCTAAGGGTGTGAGCTCTGCAAATCACTTAAACGGAGACAGAAAAGCTAGGCCCTATCTCTGCAGACGGGGTCTGTTTACCTTCTTCACCAGACAGGAATGTGATTCTGTAGAGCAAGCAGATAACTGTGTGCAAAATACTGTCTTGGCACCCCGGGCTGGGCCCCTCTCGGCTTAGACAAAAGTATGCAAAAGGTCAGGGATACGTAGCTGCAGCCCTCAGAGTGTCTGGAGGCATGAAACCTTAATTCGGGTCCTGGCTCAGGCTGAGCCACAAAATGGGTTCATCTCGATTTTGAAAGTGCACAATGCAAACACATGCAAACACGTGGGTAACATAGGCCTCAGTGCAGAATTAACGGTTCTTTCATGGGAGACTTGGTAACTGACATCCTAATGTGGGACGTAAATAGCGGAGGCATCATTATTACAGACATGAGAGGGAAAATGCATGGGTGACATGCATATACACTAAACGTTGGGTACACGCAGGGGACACATTGGCCATGTAAAATGTATTTTTCCTCAACCCTCTAACATTCACAACACCAATATGATGATGATGCTCCAGCAAGAAACCAATGGCTTTATGAACATTGACATTTCTTAAAGTATTTGCCACTCAATGGTAAAAGGAGGGCTGAAGAAAAGTGTTCTTCTGATCGGCATAATTTGTACCGGGACTCCATTGCTTTTTCATTGCCATCTTGTGTCAAACACTTCCACACGACCCACCTGGTCGCTTCTGCTGATGCCTGAGGAAAAACTAACACAACAGCCATCTTGCAGCCTGCATTTCTGCCCAGGAACTGTCGCACACCCAACCCCCCTGTTCTTTGCAGTTCAACTGAAAGCCACGACACACTCACACCCTGAGTAAATGATTTGTTTTCCATCTCCTGCTCCCAGCCTGGTAAACATCCTAGACACCGTGATCAGGTTATCTGGACAATGGTCTGACTGCTGGGCTTTGATCAAGGTGATTGAACAATGACCTGAAAGACTGAGCCTTGATCAAGCCAAGTGAACAATGATTTGTGTACCAAGCCTTGACCAGGTCACCATCTATAAATGTCGTCTGGATCTGGTTATCAACTGCAAACACTGCCCTGATTGAACAATGAACTACCAGCCAAAAAGACTGGAATGAAAAAGTATAAAAGGCTTGTAAGCTGCGGAGTAAAGCAACAGCCTCCTCAGTCTTGTTTCTGACGAGCTTGGGACTCTGTTCCATAGCCCGGGCTACTTGAATACAACTGGGTTCCTCCTGCAGACGAAGGCTCCTGTGTCTCCTTTTGCTACGTATGAAGGGTATGGAAGGCTTGGACGGTTCCCCCGCCGCTGAGACCCAGTAAGTGGGTTAATCCGGTTCTTCAGAAGTCCCATTTTGAACTTAGCACATCAAAGTTGTCAACGTGTAACCCTTTACTTGCCAATGGCAATTGGGTGGTGGGAAAATTGTTGCACATGTTGCACAAAAACTGATGATTACTTATTGCGTTGATCAATGGTGAATCCCTCAGACATTCTTTAAAAAATTATAACAAGGTGCAAATCAGCCTTTGAAGCCTGTTTGAGTGATAGATCTACACATGATAGTGTTATAATTTCTTTCCAAGAAATATCAGGAGCCATTAAAGCAACCCTATTTGTTAAATATAGTAAAAGAGGGAGAAAGCAATAAGGATGGTTTGACTCTAAATGTACACAAGGCTACACTAAATTAAAACAGGAAACACATAAGACTCCCAAAAATCCGATTGATGGCAGGCTAGAGGGGTCTATAGGCTAGCACTTAAGGAACGCAAAACAACTATGAGAAATGATGCTTGGATAGCATTGCATGATGCCTGAAGACAGCTTAGCCTTTTGGAAAGCTGTGAAGTCCCCCTTTTTTGATACATGGTCATGGCCCGACCATTGAAATAGCTATTAAAGAAGAGCAATGGATCGAGCATTTCTCCATGATGTACAATTGCAGTGGAAGTGCAGAGCCTGCAGATAGCCAACCGCATGGAGATGTTACTTTGGCAGCCCTGGCAAACCAGAACGATCTCCAGTTCAATGTGGACGAGGTCAACCGTGCGATATTGGCAAGTTTGGGGGTCAAGGATATGGGGTCCGAGTAGACCTATATAAGTTAAACATGATGTTATGGGGCCCGTTATTCACCCAGGTAATCAACACGAGCTGTTCCTCTATTTTTATAACAAGGTGGTCAGAACCTATCATAGTGCCTATTTTTAAAAAGGGGTATCATCAGAATACTGGTTGCTGTAGACCAATATCCTTATTAGACTTCCCAGTAAAAGTGACTGGCCAATTTATTCAAGAACAACTGCAGGATTGGCCCGAGGAGAACAAGGTCTCTGAAATTCAGTAGGGTTTTCGTGAGGGCTTAGGAACCGTAGAACAGAGTTTAAATGTAAACATCATAGTAGGGAAGTACATCCGGGCCATGAAGGGTAGGCTGTTTTTAGCATTTGTGGATCTCACAGCAGCCTTCGACTTTGTTAGGCACAGTAAGCTCTGGAAGACACTTGAAGATCTGGGAGAGGACAACCAAATTATCCATTTTCTTGGATGATTATATAATGATGCTTGCTAAGGCTAGAGTGCGATTTTGTGTAAATGGTGAATGTTCTGCCCCGTTCCCAATATGGAGGGGGGTATTGCAAGGTTGCATGCTAACCTCCTTCTTTTTAACCTTTATAATAATGGCTTGGGCGAGGCACTGGTAAGGGATTGACAAGATCTCCCACAAGTAGGCGGACGCCCCATACCGGCACTCTTATATGTGGACAACGCCGTCCTGATGTCTCGTACTCAGGAGAGACTGCAAAGGGTTTTAAACAGTTTTTCACTTTTTATGTCCCATCTCAGCCTTAGAGTAAACACATTGAAAACTTTCATTATGAGATGTGGTAGTGGCAGCCAAAAGTGTAGGGACATGTACATAGAGAAGCAAAAGATAGAGTTTACCAAAAGATTTTCATATCTTGGCATTTTATTTGATAGGAGTGGCTCTTGGTCCCAAGCAGCGCAATCTAAAAAAAATTGTCATTTATGAAGTCCACAGCTGTCCTTGCTAATTTTTGAAGACATTTAGGTAGGATGCCACCGGTGGAGCTTTTAGAGGTTTATAAGGCAAAATGTGTTTCCACTGCGATGTATGGTGCAGTGGTTTAGGGATATGTTGATTGGCACTGTAGGGGGGTTGTGTGGGAGAGTAGGGTCTTCTTCCTATGGTTACCCCCACTTTTTGCTGTGATTCTCTGGTTTTTCGACTGTAGTGTGGCTGGGGACCTGCTAATCAGGCCCACAGCCCAGCTGTTCTCTCTTTTAATTGATACCATGTACTTTAGGTACATACCAGATTGGTTACTGGGTCACCCTTGTGAGCCCCTGTATAGTGCACCGTAGGTACCCAAGGCATATGTGCACCCTAGGCCTACTTGGGGCTGCAGCATGTATTGTGCCACCCCTGGTTTGCCTTCCAAACTGACACCACAGGTCTGTTCACACAGCCTGGGTAAGGTGGTGTAATTACCCCTTACTTAGATATAGTATACCTATATCTATATATACATATAGACACACATACACCTATAAGTCACTCCTATGGCAGGCCTTAACAATCCTGGAGGCAGAGTGATTGGTTTTATGTGTGAGGGTGCCCTAGCATGAGCTGAGCCCCTCTGCAGCTTTTGGAACCATCTCCTTATAGCTGTTCTATGATATAGCCATACCATATACTCTTAAGTGCAGTATAATCCTTGCGGTTAATGCTTACTTTGGTTTGGTTTTATTAAAATATGTTGTGTAAGGTGTCAAACACTTTGGAATACTACCCCCTGCCATTTCTGGTGGCGGGGGTAGCATTCCACCCTTCTAGAGGGAGAAGACACGTAGTTTTACCCGGTTAAAGTTAAACAGAGCCTCAGCATCACAAAATGGATGCTGCTGCCACAGACATGAATCTACCCTCCTGCTGCTGGACGAAACTCCGGCAGTGGAGGCCTGGACAATAGGTTTCCTGTCCAGGGAGGTGCTGGCACCTCCCCAGACAGGCTTTAGTGTATTGGGGGAGGGAGGGCTGCTTTCAGTGAATGCTTTCCAGACACTGCCTAGGGCACACTAGGTGCTCCTTGCATTTCCCAGTTCAAACCGGTTGCTGGGTCACTCAGCCCCAGCTCTGGCATGAAACTGGACAAAGGGGAAGGAGTGTAACCACCCCCACCCCAGTTCCACCCATAGGAGGGACCTTAAAGTTAGTCCAACCCCTAAACTTAGTATAAGTATAGGATCCCAGTCCCTATGACTTTAGGTGACCCTGGACGAAACTCTGAAACATATATCCTGGACCTTTGACATTCCGTTTCGACTGGAAGACGGAAGATATCTCCCTTGTGGTCAAGAAGTGACCACCCTGTTTAAACAGGCACAAACAGCAACTTTGTTGGTCTACATTTTTGGAGATCCCGCCGTATCCCGAAGAATCTGCCATACAGGACACAGACTTCCAGACATCTCTGACCCGACCTTCGCTCACAGCAAAGCTGAGACCCGTGGCAGACATGAGATACGTGGGAGTGGAACTCCTGGACATCCTGCATTTTGCAAGCTGCACTTACTTCACGAGGTATCTCAAAGTTGTGCATTGGGGTACTTAAAGCCCCAGACCCGAGCATCATTTGCACTGAAGCTCAGGGCCTCCTATCCATGAGTGTCCTGTGGACCCTGCTTTTGCCTTTCAGCTTGATGCATCTTTGCAGTTCCTTGCCCATTGGCTAGTGAGCCCCACAAAGCCTTACTTTGAATCTAACTTGTTTTCCTAGTTGCTCCATGCTAGCTCCAATTTCCCTGCAAAGGAGAGGTTCCTCAGACCTTGCTGGTCTGCACCGAAGCCCATCTTGACTTCCTGCGTGGGTTGCACTTACCAAGTCTTGATGGGTCCTATCCGGATACCAACACCGCAGTCAACTAGATCCTCTATGGGGAAGCTCGAATCCAGCTCCTGCTTGTCATCTACACCTCCTGGTCTCCTCGTTCCTGAAGAGACAAGCTTCACCTTCTCACATGAAATCACCCGACATCTGGTGGCATCTTTCTATCGCTGCCCTGGTCTCTGGCAAGTGGTCCAGACTCTGTCCCTTCTGCGTTCAGGTTCTACAGATCTTCGATCCACCCGGATACTTTTCCTCTGGTTGCCTGCAGCACTTCTTTGCAGATCTCTATTGAAATCAACAACGAAGCCCAACACCAAAAGAGACCTATGCACCCGGCTTCCGTGGGTGAGGTAACACGAGTACTCTGGTAGTATTGAGGGTATTGGCCCTCCTAGTCTCTAAGTCCAAAAGGGTTCCATCGCAGTCTATTTAGAATTGTCCTTAAATTGTAAATTTGTAACTTGTTTCCCATAGAAAGTCAATGGTAACCCGCAGATGTGTTTAGTCACTGCACACGTCTCCCGTGGGCCTCCTACATCCTAACCTTTGGTTGTTTAGAGTAGCCTCAGCGATTCCACAGGCCCCAGGCCTGCTTTCTAATTCTCAAGTGGTTCTTATACCACTATTTTACTATATAGTTTGTGAGGCCCCTAGGGCAAAACATATTCTGTGCAACTTATCGTATGCCAATTAAGTAACTTGTATTGTACTTTTACCTCTGACCTCATATAGAGTGCAGAGGGGTTGTGTTTAGAATAAATACATATATATTTGATATATACCTTGTGTGGTGTGCTTTCATTTGGTACTCAAGGGATTATAATTGGTAAAATAACTTGCTTAATTCGCTCTCTGAAGACTGCGCGCCACTGCTACCCCTTGGATAGCTTTCTATAAGGTTGACTTTACAACCACCATCAATAAGGGTCGATTAGACTGGTGCAAGGTGCCCACTAGAACTAGTGGACATCATATGCTAGGCTAAATTATCACAGGCACCCAATACAAAAAGTGGAAAATGTGTTTTTAAGATATATTCTAGCAGTCCAGAATAGCATATCTTCTTATGTTTGCCACTCAGAATTGAGTTTGCCATACATTGCAGATCTTCTAAAAATGGAACCCATTATTTTATGGCACAGAATATGGACAGAGACAAAAACTGTACTCAATCAGTATTTTTTAACGGACAGTTTTAATTTGGAAGCAGCCTTACCCATCCCATAGCTAAGGTACGTTAGGAAGTTTATGTGTGACCTGGGCCACCAACAAAATTACACTAAGCCAAGTACCATGTTCATCATTACAAGGAAAGAGTTATAAAAAGAGGGCCTAATGTTTTTAGAAACACTCAGTCTTTCGACAAAGATCACAAAGCCTACTGTACTGTCCAACCAATGGATTTTAATAACTTTTAATAATCAACCTTATTTAAATACTGTACTGGGTGGTTATGATAGGTTTTAAATACTTGACACTTTACCTTGTAGGCTACAAGGCTATTTAGGGGTGAATTAATTAATATTTAAAAGTAGAGTTCCTTCCTGTCAAAAAGGGCTATTTCAATATGTTCATCTGAAGAGGTAAAATCTGCAGCAGTCAGGTTCAACATGTAGGCCTGAAACCAGATTTGTATTCCTTGTCAGCCCAGTTGATGGTACAATGGGTACTGCAGGACACAGGTGATATTTAACTTCCTCTACCACTGGTGTGTTTTCCTGCACCACAGGCTATGGCCTTTCTGGAAAGTTAAATATGCCAAAACATAACTGGGGACTGGGCAGCCAAGCCAGAGTGTGCAGAGTTAAAACACAGCAATACCAGTCAGCAAAAAAAGAGGCGATCACAGAAAAAACAGGATTTTCTCATAGATCCACAGAGCTGAAGATGTAAAAATCCTAGAAAAACCTTAATTGATGCATAAGGAGCCCATAGCAACTGGAGGTGATTCGAAATCAGAGCTGATCTGCGAATAATAGGAGAGGACTTAGTCATGTTTTAACATTACAAGAATCAATGAAGTGCAAGCAAGAATGCAGATAAGAGAGACATCATAGCCTGATACAGGTGAATGTCCGAATGCTATGACTCACTAGAGCAGGAAAC
The DNA here is from genome assembly GCF_964263255.1 of Lissotriton vulgaris. Taxonomy (NCBI): domain Eukaryota; kingdom Metazoa; phylum Chordata; class Amphibia; order Caudata; family Salamandridae; genus Lissotriton; species Lissotriton vulgaris. The sequence goes on along the minus strand of NC_141700.1, from coordinate 212,370,730 downwards.
ACTTTATAATGCTCTGTCTACCTTCACATAACACACTAAAATCAGAAAATCCATTGCAAGGGATGAAGAGATGGTACTTCCTGGATAATGTGATCTTGATGACAGTCTTGAAATATCCTGGCATCAGTACAGGCCCACACACTACCAACATCATAACCTAACAAATGTGGTAAAATGGTCATCAATATCTTCTGTGTGTATGATAAAACATTTATCTTGTATTTAACTAACGCAGATGGCTTAGAAAATGAATGATGTGTGGAATGCTTGAATTAATCTCAGTGGGTAACTACTTAGGTATAATTCCAGTCCATCATTTCTAGCCAACTAACTCATTCTAGACAATCAATAACTTTTTACTACTACCATTCATTATATTTTTTTCATTTGTAAAAACCCAGAGGAAAACATTTTGTCTTGTACGGTTTTATTAACTAATTAATAAAAATGAATAATTCAGTCAGTCAAATACTTTATTATATTTAAAGAAAATATAAAAGTGCATAAAACAAATAAAGCATACTATCAATACAGCCAATGGCTGGGAACAACCGTAGGTCAGTTAAATGGCCTTGTGTCATAGGCAATTTAAAGACTAAGGGCCAGATGTACGACCAGTTTTTGATTGTGCAAACGGATTTGCGAACCCGTTTGCACATGCAAAAACGTCATGGGCCATGTACAAAGCCTATTTAGCGAGTCACAATGTATTTGCAACTCGCTAAATAGGTTTTGCGACTTCCAAATAGGGAGTCTCAAAACCATTTACTAATCTTTTGCGACCGCAATTGCGGTCGCACAACACTTGCAATTACCACCTACTTCAAGTAGGTGATAATGCATTCGCAAATGGAAAGGGATCCCCAGGGGTAATACATTTGCAAAGAGGAAGGGGTCCCCATGGAAATGCATGTAAAAACATTTTTAAGAGCAGGCAGTGGTCCCAGGGACCACTACCTGCCCTTAAAAAATGAAACAAAAACGTTTAATTAATTTATTTTTCTTAAATGCATCCTGTTTTCCTTTGAGGAAAATGGGCTACATTAAAAAAATGCTTTATTTCAAAGCAGTTCCAGACATGGTGGTCTGCTGAGCCCAGCAGGCCACCATCCCTGGGAGGGCCTGTCATTCCAAATGGTCTTGCAAATTGTGAGAGGCTCATTAATATTAACGAGCCTCGCAATTTACGCTCCATTGGGAATTGCAAACAGTGTTAAACGCACTGTTGTAAATTTTATTTTGTGCCTCGCAAATTGCAGGGGGCAAAATAAAATGGTCGTACATCTGGCACCTAGACTAGTATTCATGACATTTCTGCTGAGGTAATAGATTCATATGTAAATCAGGCACCATCTGGATCCTCGATAATG